>NC_044992.1:72877550-73477550 GCF_008728515.1 Papio anubis | reverse complement strand
CCATGCCACATGCTCCCCCTCTGAGCTCTGACGTGGCTGCAGTGGGCTAGGGAGGGGCCCTGCAAGCCCCGCTTGACCCAAAACACCAGAGACAGCCCTGGAGGCTGACAGCCAGTGGGCAGCACAGGGAAGGAGGAGGCGGACACTGGTGACGGGCAGAACCCCCAGGCACACAAGGCTCCGCACGATCAGCGTGATCCAAACGTGGGGCCAGCGGGCGCGGTGGCTCACGCCTGCGATCACAGCACTGTGGGGGGCCGAGGCGGGCAGATCACCTGAGGTCAGGAGTTCGAGACCAGACTGGCCGACATGGTGAAACCCCATCACTACTAAAAATACAAAAATTAGCCATGCATGGTGACAGGTGCCTGTAATCCCAGCTACTCGGGAGGCTGAGGCAAGAGAATCGCTTGAACCCAGGAGGTGGAGGTTGCAGTGAGCCGAGATCGCACTACTGCACTCCAGCCTGGGTGACACAGCGAGACTCTGTTTCGAAAAAACGAAAAAAAGGCAAGGCGTGGTGGCTCATACCTGTAATCCCAACACTTTGGGAGGCTGAGGTGGGTGGATCACCTAAGGTCAGGAGTTTGAGACCAGCCTGGTCAACATGGTGAAACCATGTCTCTAGTAAAAATACAAAAATTAGCTGAGCATAGTGGCACACACCTGTAGTCCCAGCTACTCGGGAGGCTGAGAAAGAAGAATCACTTGGACCCGGGAGGTGGAGGTTGCAGTGAGCTGAAAGTGCGCCACTACACTCCAGCCTGGGCGACAAGAGCGAAACTCCATCTCAAAAAAAAAAAAAAAAAAGTGGGTGCCTCAGTAATGGGGGTTTAAAACCAGAAAAAAGGGCTGGAGGCGGTGGCTCACGCCTGTAATCTCAGCAGTTTGGGAGGCCAAGGTGGGCGGATCGTGAGGTCAAGAGATTGAGACCATCCTGGCCAACATGGTGAAACCCTGTCTGTACTAAAAACACAAAAAAATTAGCTGGGCATGGTGGTGCGCACCTGTAGTCCCAGCTACTCAGGAGGCTGAGGTAGGAGAATCACTTGAACCTGGGAGGTGGAAGTTGGGTTGCTGTGAGCCGAGATCGTGCCACTGCACTCCCACCTGGTGACAGAGTTAGACTCTGTCTCAAAAAAAAAAAAAAAAAAAAAAATCACCTCCCTGAGAGCTAAGAACAAGCCCAGACCCTGCTCAGGTCGGAGGATTCCAAGCCAGGCTGAAGACTGGCTGATGCGTCCACCAACGGCCCCACAACTCACCCTTTCCCCGGCCATGACCCGGAGGTTACCGCCCCTTTTCTGGAGATTTCTGAATACCCCACCTCTGAACGTGCACGTAGTTAAGAGTGGATGTAAATGTGACCGCGGCCATGCCCTGAGCTGCTGCCCTCCACGCACCACCCAAGGGCAGCCCACTCTGTGCCCTGTCACGGAGCCAACACGGAGCTGACATGGTTCCCGCCTCGTCATGGAGCCAACACGGTCTCATCCCGGAGCGGACACAGCCTCGTCCTGGAGCAGACACGGCCTCATGCGGGACCAGACACAGCCACCGTCTCAGTAAAGCTACTTTCTCTACCACCTGCCTACCCCTGAATCCCTTCCTGGGCAAAGCCAGAACCCTCCTGGCCGGAGCCCCACTTTCGGGTTCCTCTGCCCTGCATCACTGCCATGCCACCAGGCTGACCAGCTAAAGCCACGCAGGGCTACCATGTCAGGAGAAAGGACACCCCCAAGTCCCAAGGCCCAGGGCCCCTTTTACCAGCTCCAGCTCCCGCTCCTGCTCCTGCTCCTGCTGGGGATCCTGGCCCGACTTGGACTTCTTTGGCTTGGAGGGGCCTCCGGGGCTGGAGAGGGACTTCGGCAACGTGACTGAAGATGATGTCAGAGGTCTCGTGGGCCCAGGAGGGCCCCCCAGTCTCTGTCCCCCGCCTGAGAAAGGAACAAAGGGGGCAGGTGCGGGCGCCCTCGTGCTCTGCTTCTCCTGAGTGTCCTCGCAGCAGGGCCCTGAGGTGTCCGCGTCCTCCCAACGGCCCAGGTCGCCGCGGCTGAGCTCCCCAGATTCCAAGGGAAGTGAAGTGCTGGCGGCCGCCTGGCCAGCCGACACCGACGACACCGAGGAGCCCAGGCTTCCTGGGGTCTTGTCCACAGGGTCGCAGCACTTCATGACAAACCTGAGTGGGGCCAGAGGACAAGGGAAGCACCTTGTGGCGGCCCTGCCTGCCGCCTGCCCCGGCTCACCCCCTCCCACCCCATGCACCCTCCCAAGATCCACCTCCCCTCTGGGGGACACAGAGATGAGGCCAGCGCAGCCCGGCCCCCACGCCCACAGGCAGGCAGAGGCCGCCAGGCACCCTCCACGACGAGGGCCTGGGTACACCTTCTCCCCACTTGCCACGTGTCCTTTCTCCTTTCCTTTGAGACCACTTTTTTTTTTTTTTTTTGAGACGGAGTCTCGCTCTGTCGCCCAGGCTGGAGTGCAGTGGCCGGATCTCGGCTCACTGCAAGCTCCGCCTCCCGGGTTCATGCCATTCTCCTGCCTCAGCCTCCCGAGTAGCCGGGACTACAGGCGCCACCACCTCGCCCGGCTAGTTGTTTGTATTTTTTTAGTAGAGACGGGATTTCACTGTGTTAGCCAGGATGGTCTCGATCTGCTGACCTTGTGATCCGCCCGTCTCGGCCTCCCAAAGCGCTGGGATTACAGGCGTGAGCCACCGCGCCCGGCCGAGACCACTTTTTGTAGCTAAATAGACCCCTTGGCCCCAGCGGCACCGCCCTTACCTGATGGTGGCGCTGCCCCCGGTCAGGCCCAGCGACTGCAGCGTCGTGCCCCGCAGGGCGGCTTCACCCATCACCTGTGGGAGAAGCAGCCAGGACAGGTGGGCCTCGCACTGGGACCCCAGATCCCAGGGAAACCCTCCGGGCTCTGGCTCCAGGCACCACATCACCTCTGGGCACTGGCATCACCAGGACCACAGGCCACATGCCCTCTCCGGCCTCCGTCCTACCCACTCCCACATCTGGCCCCTGCTGGTCCACACCCACCGCAAGGCCCAGCTTCAGTCTGGTCTGCAGCCGGGGCAGGACCTGCTGCCCATGCCTGAGCGAGTCTCCCCCAGCCTGGTCTCCGCAGCTGGGACCCAAGCTCACTGAGGCCTGGACTGGCAGAGCTGGGCTGCAAGGAGGAGGCCCTGGAACCAGGACCCCCTGCCCGGAGCGGGAGAGGCAGGAACGTGCTGTCACCCACGGGGGCAGGGAGGAGGCCTGGGCAAGACACGCACATCTGTGACTGAGCCGGCCGGGCCTCTGGGCCAGGGTCACCCCGGCTCCATGATGCTTGCCAGCCCTCCCTAGGCCCAGTCCCTGCCGGGAGCCCTCCCCCATCTGGTGGGTGGAGGTCAGGCCAGCAGCATCCACTCTTCAAAAGCCTCTGAGTGGGCCCCAAAATCACAACACACGGCTTCACAGGCTCTGGTGTCTGGCCAGGGCGAGACCCACCCCACGACCGCCTCCCCCATGGGTCACAGCGGCCCAGCTGCCTCGGGACACTGCCCCACCCTCCTCTGACTCTCCTGCTCTCAGGGCATTCCTGGGGCTCGGCTTGGGGTGGGCAGGGCTTGGGCCTGGCTGGCCACGTCCCACATGCTAGCTCTGACCTGTGAGGAAGGGGTGGAGAAGCTGCCTCCAGCAAGGGCAGAGTCAAGGGCCCAGCACGAAAGCCAAAGGGTGTAAGGGTCCCCGGGGACCCCAGCCTCAGGCCAGTGCTGGGCCTGGGTCCTGAGCCCCGTGGCTGTCCCCTCGAGGGAGGACATAGACCTGAGCCCCCCTCACAGCCCTGGCCGGGGAGCTTCCAACTAGGGATAAATGGGGGGAGTGTCCCGTCCACACCAGGGCCCCCCAGGGCTCCCCCGGGACAGTGCCCCCCACCGCAGCAAAGGGCACTCAGCCAGGGTGGAAACAAAAGGCCCCTGTGAGGCCAGGGACGAGTGCTAGGAGGGTCCCGCCACGGCGGGCTTTGCTTGCGCCACGCCACACTCGGTTTTGAAAATGATCAAAACACCGAGCTAAGCAAATATTTATTAAATGAAACCACTTTTGTAACTCTTGGGCTTTGAGAGAAGCTGAAAAAACAAACAGGGCGCCGAGGGAGGTTTCGGGGCAGCCCGGGCTCCGAGGGCCGGCCACTCCCTCTTTTTCCATGAAACACGTCGTGCTTTCAAGAGCCCGAGTCTCTCGCCACTGCCCCGAGACGGCTGCGGGAGAGCGGATTTTCCAGCTGGGAAGTGGGCTGAGAGTGAGTGAGGACTGGGTGGGCAAGAGTGGGCCGCCTACCTCGTCCCTCGTGTACACGCAGACTGGGGTGGCCCCGCTGGGGTGCTGCAGGCACTCCCTGGGAGGAGAGGAAAGAAACCGTCAGGTACCCCAGGGCACCTCAGCCAGTGCCACGGAGGCCCGGGGCAGGAGACTCAGAAAGCAAAGGTGTGGGGCCCTCACCCACCCCTTACCCAGAACAGCGTCCCAGGCCGAGGCCACAGCCCTCAGCCCAGGCCCCCACTGTGCCCCACAAGTACCGGGAGGAGACACCTGACAGCTGGAGGCACTCCCAAGGAGCATGGCCTGCGGTGCGTGGCCTGGGGGCTCCCCCCACCTCCAGTCTTGGGGCTGATGGCAGGACATGAAGCCGCCGATACGGCCCAGGGACCACACGGGAGGGACAAGCAGCGCTGGCTCCGGAATGCGGCTCATGGCCACCTTCACTCAGAAGCCTGAGCGTGAGGGTCCCAAGGTCTGGGCTTTCATCTAAAGCCACCCGCTAAGAGGAGGTGCCCCTGTCTCCACTGCCTGCTGTCCTCCCTCAGTGCCGACGCCTGATGTCACCAAAGCATGGGGGGAGGGGTGCTGCACTCCGCTCACGCCCGCTTGCCCGTGGCCGGGGAGGCCGTACTTGTAAGTCCATGTCGGACTCTGCCACCAGTGTCTTTCTGAGCCTTGCCCCCCAGGAGACACAGCTGGACCCGTGCATAAGTGGGCGTGCATATGCAGCATGCTCCCACACAGGCCTGATGTGCACAGCAGCCTGGGAGATAGGCGTATCCCACCACATACAGCCCCAGAGCACGTGAACTGCTGGCGGCACCTGCTGCATAACGGGGGCTCGCCTGTGTTTCCAACTCCCCACCGTCAATTCCTCCCCACTGAGAAAAACAAAAGCCTGTCTCAGGCCTTCCTCGGAGACGGAGACGCCCCTGATCAGTCCCTCTCCAGGGAGGGGAATCCGAGAGGAGGGGGCAGGTGGCCGGAGCCTAGGCAAAGGGGAGGCCAGGGTTGGCCTCAGGTCAGGCAGGTGCCCTGCCGGACCCTATGGCCAGTGTGGCTTGCAGGGGCTCAGGTGGGACAGGAAGACACCTGTCTTCAGGTCAGGTGGTGACCAGAACACAGGGCATAAAGATAAGGTGAGAGCTGGGCTGGAAACTGCTTACAGCAACACCCTGGGATGGAAGGGTCAGAGGACAGGGTGTCTGCAGTGTCCAGGTCGAGACACCCATGCACGTACATGCACAGAGCGGGCTCCTGGGACAGGAGCTATCAGCCTCCGCCTGAACCCACCTGTGTGCTTATAGGGCCGCAGGGGCCCATCATGGGCCCACCGTGCACTCGCCATGCTCCTGACCCTGGGATCTGCTGACCTACTCGAAAGGGCAGGACTCAGCCGGGCACAGTGGCTCCCGCCTGTAATCCCAGCACTTTGCGGGGCTGAGAAGGGCGGATCACGAGGTCAGGAGATTGAGACCATCCTGGCTAACATGGTGAAACCCTGTCTCTACTAAAAATACAAACAATTAGCCATGCGTGGTGGCGGGCACCTGTAGTCCCAGCTATTTGGGAGGCTGAGGCAGGAGAATGGTGTGAACCCAGGAGGCGGAGCTTGCAGTGAGCCGAGATGGCGCCACTGCACTCCAGCCTGGGCCACAGAGCAAGACTCCGTCTCAAAAAAAAAAAAAATGGTCAGGACTCGCCTCCGTGAAATGGGAACAGACCAAGCAGAAAAGTCAGAGGTGCCACACCCAGGACAGGCCCAGCCCCGCCACCTGGGGACTCGGCCATGTGTGTGGGTTTGACGTGTTTTCTTTTGTTTCGTGGCCTCTATTTTTCATGTCCTCACTCCTAGGGGAGGGGCATCCCTTCCCCGCCCCAGCCCCAACTCTGACAGCCTGGTCCGGCTGCAGAGGCCCCGCAGGGCCGTGAACTTAGCCCCATGCTCTCCCTGGACCCACTGCCTACAATGAAGCCCCTTCCCCGATGGCCTCTGGCCTGTGGAGCGCGTGCGCACCACGCACATGGCGGATGTCCTCTGCACACAGGCTGGGACACGCTCGCTGAGCTCCCATCCCACAGAAAAGCCAACAAAGGGCCTCGGATTTGCCTTCCCTCCAAATGGCTGGAGACTCGGCCCAGAGGCCCCGAGACCCAGGACTCAGGAAAACACAAGGCCCCAAAATGCACGGAGCAGAGCCTGGACAGAGGCGGAGCGAGGCCTCAAGGAAGCACAGCCCCCAGGGCCAGGAAGGGGAACGGGGAGGGCCGAGGGTCCTGGCTCCCTAGCAGGATAGGGATGGCCAGGGGCCGGAGACGGCCACGAGGCCACTTATCTATGGCTGGGAAGCACTGGACCGTGTGGTGGCCGGAGTCCCAACTCACAGTCCTTCCCCGGCACCGACCGCCAGCTTGGGGACCTCAAATCACAAACAGGGACAGAGCACAGCAGCGTGACATCAAACGCCAGCCAGGCTTTGATGTGCAGCTCCTCCAGAGGGATCAGATTCCCTCGTGCGGGATCTGAGGGAGCGGCTTGTGAACACGTTGTGTGGCGGCCAGCGGAGGGGAGGGGCGGCCGGCAATCGGTTCCAGACCTTCTGCGCCGGCCCAGCGCGCAGGACGACATGGCCCGGGGGAAATTCCAGCGCCCGAGGAGACAGAGCCCCCTGTGCCTGGCGAAGCCACCCCCGCCTGCCCCCTAAGCAGACCTCTGCAAGGCCCAATGCCTGCAAGGGCAAGACCCAGGGCCTCCCGGGGACCCTAGGCCAGGCCAAGCCACCAGACACCACGCTCCGAAGCCAGAAATGCAAGACAGGGTGCTGTTGGGCGCGTCCGCGGGTGCCTGCTCGCAGCGGGGTACTGGCACACTTTCACGCACTCTGCAGCTCTGCAGCCAGCAGAGCTCCCCGCTTGGCCAGGGCCAGAAGCCAGCGGGACGGCCAGGAGGGCAGACACGCCCCTGCTGCTGGCTTCGCCGGCATATTCTTTATGCACCACAAACCCCGCCCCGGTGGGGCCCCACTCCGGCAAGGCGCGGCTGTGTGCTGGGGACAAGGCAGTGAGTCTGGAGCCCTCCGTGTTCATGTCCTGTCTGGGTCTGACAAAGCTGGGTGCAAACACAGGTGCTGACGAGAGCCTAGGCAGCAGCACGCGCCCTGCCGGGAACAGAAGCCCGCAGAGCTGTGGCTGCAGGCCAGGAGCCACTCGGCTCGGGGAGGCCCGCAGAGGGCACCACCCACCACACGACAGCCCAGCCGAGAAGTGGGCTGGACAGAGCCTGGGAGAGCCTCAGGGGAAGGCAGCCTCCGGCCGTCCCAACCCAGCCAGGTCCGGACAGGGATGGACAAGGATGAACAGGGATGAACAGGGACAGACAGGGATGGACAGGGATGGGCCCCAGAGCTCTGAGCTGGCCTGGCAGCATGCATAGACCCACCCTGAGTGTGGCCACAGCCGGTGCTCCACCTGGCAGAGCCCTGTTCTCACCGGCAGCCCCTCCCTACAGCCCAGCACACCCAGAGGGCTGCAGAAATCGCCCGGCTTTCCTGGAGCCACAGCTTTACCCACAGAAGGAGGAACGGGCTGAGATGCACTCAGCCAGACCCCAAGCACTGAGTCAAGGCTGGGAGCAGAGGGCTGGGCACCTGGGAAGAGATCCAGCCGGGGGCCGGGCACACTGGGGAGCCACTCCCACCTGGGGTGCCCATGCCAGCACAGCCCGGGGGCACCTCTGAGAGAGGGCAAATCCCCTCCACGGCCGAGCTCATGAATCTGACATTTACAGAAAGCCCATGCTGCTCCCTCACGGTCTCCAGACGGAAAGCAGCTCAGCTGCTGTGTGAGCTCCCTCGGCTCACCCTCGGTCACCCCCAACAGTCCCCGCTTCTCTTCCTGCTCAGCAGCTCAGCATGGTCCGTCCACACCCCTGCCTTTCACCACCGCTCCATGGCAACCAGGTCCCTACAGGACTTGGGGTTCAAGCTACGGGACTCGCTCGCCTGCCCCCGTGGACTGCCCCGACATGCCACAGCACCCCCCGAGTCGCAGTAGGACCTCCCGGGGCTCGTGCCTGCTGGCTCTAAACCCACGGAGAGAAACTCCTCATAGGAAATCCTTTGGCATTAACAACCTGAACCCCAGCAAAGACGCTGGCCAGAAAGGTGCTCCCTGTCCTTCTCCGGGTGCCTCCAGGAGGGCCCGTAGGCAATGAAATCCTCGTTTCCATCTCATGCGTCTCCTATCACGGAAGGCACACTCCCCATCATAAAGATCCCAAACTCAGACACGGGCCCACCGGGCAGGTGGAAACAGTGTCCCCCAGAACTCAGTGTGGCTATTCACACCCCTCTGCTGGGCAGAACCTTCAGATTACAGGGAAAATGGGAAAGCTTGAAGCCAGCAGTGTGCAGCCTCCGTCTCCTGCCTCCCTGCGGCAGAGCCTGAGAGGCAGAGCGGAGGAGCGGCCAGTCCACGAGGACCCGGCCCAGACCGAGATGCTCCAAGTGCACAGTACACGCAGGTCTCAAGGACTTTGCACAACAAAAGCATGAGACGGCTTGCTTTTCTACTGACTACGTGTCCAGGAAGTCGTATTTTGGGTATACTGAGTTAATTACACATATCACTAAAGCTAATGACACCTATTTTTATTTCTTCTTTTTTTTTTTTTTTTTTTGAAGCGGAGTCTCGCTTTGCCGCCCAGGCTGGAGTGCAGTGGCCGGATCTCAGCTCACTGCAAGCTCCGCCTCCCGGGTTCACGCCATTCTCCTGCCTCAGCCTCCCAAGTAGCTGGGACTACAGGTGCCCGCCACCTCGCCCGGCTAGTTTTCTGTATTTTTTTTTTTAGTAGAGACGGGGTTTCACCATGTCGGCCAGGATGGTCTCGATCTCCTGACCTCGTGATCCGCCCGTCTCGGCCTCCCAAAGTGCTGGGATTACAGGCTTGAGCCACCGCGCCTGGCCTACTTCTTCTTTAACGCAGTAACAAGAAAAAGTGAGTCACTGGCCAGGTGCGGTGGCTCACGCCTGTAATCCCAGCACTTTGGGAGGCCGGGGTGGGGTAGATCACCTGAGGTCTGGAGTTCCAGACAAGCCTGGCCAACATGGTGAAACTCCGTCCCTAAAAAAATACAAAGACTAGCCCGGCATGATGGCGCGCACCAGTAATCCCAGCTACTCGGGTGGCTGAGGCAGGAGAATTGCTTGAACCCGGGAGGCGGAGACTGCAGTGAGCCAAGATGGCACCACTGCACTCCAGCCTGGGTGAAAGAAAAGAAAACGTGAGTCACCTCCATGGCTGACACATGTGGCTCACTGGCATCCCCAAGGCCCCTGCTGCTCGAGTCGCTGGTCAGGCCAGGGCTGCGTGCGATGGTGACACCCTTGCAGTGGAGCTGTGACCTTTCAAACATGTGGCGGTCTCCATCCAAGGAAATCACCCAGGGGTCCCCAAATACACAAAGCAGGCTCTGTCCCAGGGCAACTCCTGGGCAGGCTACAGGCCTGCAGTCCCCAGCCATGGAACTCCCCTTCCAAGCACAGCGCTTACACTGCCCCTGGACTCAGACCTCCTCCGAAGCACACGAAGGGGAGAAACAACAGCTTCCCACCTGTCCCACTCTGCGAACACCTGGAGTTCCCAAGGCCTCCCCAAGCCTCCTGGGCCAGTGCAGGAACACTAGGCACGAGACAGCCTTCCTCCCTCATGCAGACCTGCTGGGGACCAGCTTCCAGCACAGAGCCCACGAGGCACTCCAGCCTCACCGTGGGGCTGGCAACGCCAACGCCACCCACCACGAAACCTCGTCCACATCCTGCTCCATGGTTAGCAAACTCCAGCTTCTGGGACGAAGCTTGGGTCTGAGCTTTTAGAAATGTATTTATTTATTATTTATTTATTTTTGAGACGGAGTCTCAGTCTGTCACCCAGGCTGGAATGCAGTGGTGTGATGTCGGCTCACTGCAACCTCCACCTCCTGGGTTCAAGTGATTCTCCTGCCTTAACTTCCCGAGTAGCTGGGATTACAGGCACCTGCCACCACACCCGGTTAATTTTTGTACTTTTAGTAGAGACAGGGTTTCACCATGTTGGCCAGGCTGGTCTCAAACTCCTGACCTCAGGTGATCTGCCTGCCTCAGCCTCCCAAAGTGCTGGGATTACACGTGAGAGCCGCCATGCCCGTCCCAGAGATAAAATGTAAGGAAACCCTGTCTTAAATTCCACCTCTGGAATTTAGCCCACGGGAGGAGCTGGAGTGGGTGACCAGGTGCAAAGGCCTCCAGCTGCAGGCTCTGCTCCAGCCCTGCTTGGGATGCCCTGAGACACAGCCAGACACCCCGCAACACCCACATGACACCCACATGATGGAACAGCATGGCTGTGAGGAGTGACAGGTGCGGGACCCTCCAGGAAGACGTCCACAGCATATTCACCAGCAATAAGAGTCAGCCACAAATCACTCTACACCCCAGGCATGAGCGTTCACCAAATGAGATGTACGTGCAGACACACCCGGAGACAGACCCACACCGCCACGCAGACCAGGGCCCCAGGCTGAGGGCTCCGGGCTTCACTACCACACTACCAATGGCCCCACCACCTGCTGTCCTGGTTTCTCGAAAGAGTTGCCCCACTTGCTCCAGGTTTGGTTTTTTTTTTTTTTTTTTTTGAGACGGACTCTCGCTCCATTGCCCAGGCTGGAGTGCAGCGGTGCAATCTTGGCTCACTGAAATCTCCGCCTCCTGGGTTCAAGCAATTCTTCTGCCTCAGCCTTCTGAGTAGCTGGGACTACAGGCGCCCACCAGCACGCCCGGCTAATTTTTGTATTTTTAGTAGAGACGGGGTTTCACCATATTGGCCAGGCTGGTCTCGAACTCCTGACCTCATGATCCGCCCACCTCAGCCTCCCAAAGTGCTGGGATTACAGGGGTGAGCCACCGCACCCGGACCTGTTGTTTCTTTTTACTGTTTTTTTTTTTTTTTTTTGGAGACGGAGTTTTGCTCTTATTGCCCAGGGTGGAGTGCAGTGGTGTGATCTCAGCTCACTGCAACCTCCTCCAAAGCGCCCAAACCCACCCCCATAGCCACCACCAAAGCCACCTCCAGAACCACCATGCCCGGCCACACCTGTTGCTTCTTAAACTAAGTTTCACACAAGGTTTAGAGTCTGTCGAAGAGGCTTATGCTACCGCAATGCCCGCCCCACCTCTCCAGACACCCTTGGGCTCCTCCCCAGTGGCAGCGCCGGGCTACTCCGGGCCACTTCCTCACCTCCATCCCCATCTGAGGGCTGACAGCACAGCCAGGGAGGACGGCCCTCACCAAGCACCCATGCCCGTGGGAGCACTAGATTCTGCTCATGCCCGGAGGCACTGCGCAGCCCGGGGACATTTCCTTCAGGACGTTCATCTTTCCTGACTTCTGTTCCCCGTGCTGTTTGGTTTTCTTCTCGCCCTCTGCCACTATTCTCTCAAGAAGCAGCACAGAGCCAGGGCGCCGGGCTCCCCAGTCCTCACCCAGCACCCACACAGCGCCTGGGGTCACCCACCTCCCTGCCTGGCACCATTCCTGCCTCGAGTTCCGCTCACCCCTGCTCAAGGCTTCGCTTTTCTCTTAGGCTCTGTCACCTCCTACCTCGGGTCTCGCTCACCCCTGCCTGTGGCTTCGGCTTTGCTCTTAGGCTCCATCACTGTTGTTTGAGTTGCGTTTTGGAGGGAAAATTCTGTGCTTGTCCTTAACCCGCTGCCATCCCCAGAGGTCTCCATTCACCCCAACACCTGCCAGGATGGCTTCCATCCCCATGCCCACTGAGACCCAACCTGCAGACCTCAGTGCCCTCACCCATGAATGCAACACCTGTGCCACACAGCAGGAGCAGGCTCGGCCTGGGGCCACCAGGAGCACCCGACACACAGCCACCTTCCCAGTGTGGTGCTACTGTCAGACAGACGGGCCTGGCCCCCTGTGCAACTTCCTGGCGCCCGGCGGCGCAGCCGCCTTCCCGGCGCCCACGATGCTGAACACCCCAGCCCGGGTACGGCGCGGGTGGGCAGGTAGGCCGATGGATGGGCAGGCAGGGCCACTTTGGGCGGCAGGATGGCAGCAGGTGGCGGGCATTTGGAGCCCGATGCAGACACGCCTTCCCGATTACTGCAGACCTTCCCAGCCCAGGTGCATCAGGCCTATTCCAGCCCGATGCACAGACATCTTCCCAGTGCCCGACGCTCAGCCACCCCACAGGCCCCACACTCAGCCCTCAAGACATGAACTCACTCCATCCACACACCAGCTGGGGCACAGGTGAGGAAACCGAGGCCCAGGGAGGGTGAGAACCTCCCAGGCTCACAGCAAACCCCAGCCCTGAATCCTTCCATTCTGCTGACTGAGCCTTTTACTGTCGACCAAGACTTCCAGCCACAATGAAAAGACCCAAATTGACAAAGTGCCCATTTTTACACATTCAGGAACAACGTTTAAACCATTAAGTGACAGATAGAAACTGATACACACCAATTACTTATTTTTATTTTTATTTTTGAGACAGAGTCTCGTTCTGTCACTCAGGCTGGAATGCAGTGGTGTGATCTCAGCTCACTGCTACCTCCACCTCCCGGGCTCAAGTGACCCTCCCACCTCAGCCTCCGGGGTAGCTGGGACCACAGGCACGCACCACCATGCCTGGCCTAACATTGCTATTTTTTGTAGAGGAGGGGTTTCACTATGTTGCCAAGGCTGGTCTCAAACTCATGAGCTCAAGTGATCCGCCAGCCTCGACCTCCCGGAGTGCTGGGATTACAGGTGTCAGCCACTGTGCCCAGTCAGCCAATTACTATTAAGAAGATTTTCTGGCCAGGCGCGGTGGCTCATGCCTGTAATCCCAGCACTTTGGGAAGCCGAGACGGGCGGATCACGAGGTCAGGAGATCAAGACCACCCTGGCTAACACGGTGAAACCCTGTCTCTACTAAAAAATACAAAAAACTAGCTGGTCGTGGTGGCGGGCGCCTGTAGTCCCAGCTACTCAGGAGGCTGAGGCAGGAGAATGGCGTGAACCCAGGAGGCGGAGCTTGCAGTGAGCCGAGATCGCGCCACTGCACTCCAGCCTGGGTGACAGAGCGAGACTCCGCTTCAAAAAAAAAAAAAAAAAGAAAATTTTCTGGTGGAGCACAGCAGCTCACGCCTGTAATCCCAACAATTTGGGTGGCTGAGATGGGTGGATCGCTTGAGCCCATGGTTCAAGAGCAGCCTAAGTGACCAACACAGTGAGGCCCTGCCTCTTAAAAAAAAGACTTTATGAGCCCATCCAGGGGAATCAAGCACAGGGAGCCCTGTCCCCAGCACCAAACGTCTCCCCTTGGCACTCACCAGGCCCCCACAACGACAGAAGCACATCCCTGCTCTTCTAGGAGGGCAAGACTGGGCCGCTGGGCCCATGAAGCTCAGAATGATGAGCCGTGACCGGCCCATCCCCGAGGCTGCTGCTCGTGAACCGGCAGCCCACACACCCCTCCTCTACCGAGGAGTGCAAAGTGCCCAGAGGCACCACAGGCCAGCACAGAGCTTGGGTGTTCAGCTCTGGACCAGATCCAGTAACCACAACAGCTTTCCCACCAAACGGGGTAGGAAAGAGCCCACTGGCCCACTGAGGCTCACCTGGTCTGTGCAAAATGGCTGAGAAGCTCCCAGAGGCTCTGGCCTGAACAGAAACAGTCCTGCAGCCTGGAGCCATCGTCCAGCTGCAGAGCGATGCGAACCTGGAGAGTACCAGACGTGAGAAACTTCCTTAGGAAGAAAGGCAACCATTCTGTCTAAACCCCAGACTGATTCTCCAGGCGCAGAGACGGCGACTGCCCCTGCCCCGGCCTCCGGGGAGAGGCTGACCCCCACGGAGAAGGCTGCCCTCCTGTGTACTCTGGAGTGAGGGCCATGGAGGCTCCCTGGCAGGGCTGCACCAGCATGTGTCTGTGCATGTGTGTGTGCGGATGTGTGCAAGGGTGTGTGCAGGTATGTGTGTGAGGGTGTGTCCAGGTGTGTGTGCATGTGTGTGCGAGAGTGTGTGCAGGTGTGTGTGCATGTGTGTGTGCAGGTGTGTGGGTGTGCAGGTGTGTGAGCATGTGTGTGTGGGTGTGTACAGGTGTGTGCACGGATGTATCTGCAGATATGTGTGCAGGTGTGTGCATGTGCATGTGCAGGTATGTCCATGTCTGTGTGTGGGCGTGTGCAGGTGTGTGTGCATGTGTGTGTGGTGTGTGGAGGTGTGTGTGTGTGTACACAGGTGTGTGCATGTTTCTATGGGTGGGTGGTGTGTGCGGGTGTGTGCAGGTGTATGTGTGTGCATGTTTGTGTGCGGGTATGTGGGTGTGTGCATGTGTGTGCGAGTTGGGGGGGTGTGTGCACGCGCACATGTTTGTGTGCGGTGTGTGTGCAGGTATGTGCAGGCGCCACGGGAGGGAACTGTGTTGGAGACACTCCTCGTGTCCCAGTGGAGGCTTCAAAAGATTGCAGCTCCACGGAACCTGACTGCAGCCGCAGGAGACACCCTGAGCTAAGCTGCTTCCAGATTCCTGACGCTCAGAAACCACATGAGATGGTAAATCTTTTTTTTTTTTTTTTTGGAGACAGAGGCTCACTCTGTCGCCAGACTGGAGTGCAGTGGAGCGATCTCAGTTCACTACAACTCCACCTCCCGGGTTCAAGCGATTCCCCTGTCTCAGCCTCCCAAGTAGCTGAGATTACAGGTGTGTGCCACCACATCCAGCTGCTTTTTGTATTTTTAGTAAAAACAGGGTTTCACCACGTTGGCCAGGATGGTCTCAATTTCTTGACCTCATGATCCCCCGGCCTCGGCCTCCTAAAGTGCCGGGATTACAGGATTACAGCTGAGCCACTGCGCCAGGTCCACTATATCTTAACATCCCAACTTTTTTTTTTTTTTTGAGAGTCTTGCTCTTCACCCAGGCTGGAGTGCAGTGGCGCAATCTCGGCTCACTGCAAGCTCCGCCTCCCGGGTTCACACCATTCTCCTGCCTCAGCCTCCCGAGTAGCTGGGACTACAGGCACCCACCACCACACCCGGCTAATTTTTGTATTTTTAGTAGAGACAGGGTTTCATTATGTTGGCCAGGCTGGTCCCAAAGTCCTGACCTCAGGTGATCTGCCCACCTCGGCCTCCCAAAGTGCCCTGATCACAGGCTGCCCTTGCGGCATCCATGCAGCGCTTTGGGCTCTAACATTCTGGGCAATTCTATGAGCGGTGGTCAGGCTGGTGGGTGAATGCTGCTGACACCCCAAGCCGGGGAGGGCACAACTGACCCCACCAGAAAGCAAGTAAAACTTCCACACGAAGAATGATGCGGGCCGGGCACGGGGGCTCATGCCTGCAATCCTTTGGGAGTACTTCAGGAGGCCAAGGCAGGTGGATCACGAAGTCAGCAGTTCCAGACCAGCCTGGCCAACATGGTGAAATCCTGTCTCTACTAAAAATATAAAAGTTAGCTGGGCGCGGTGACAGACACCTGTAATCCCAGCTACTCGGGAGGCTGAGGCAGGAGAATCACTTGGGCCCACGAGGCGGAGGTTGCAGTAAGCCGAGATCCTATCATCGCACTCCAGCGTGGGTGACAGAAGAAGACTCTGTTTCAGGGAAAAAAAACAAAACAAAACAAAAAACGGCGCGGGTGGATCACGAGGTCAGGAGATCAAGACCATCCTGGTAGGCCGGGCGCGGTGGCTCAAGCCTGTAATCCCAGCACTTTGGGAGGCCGAGACGGGCGGATCACGAGGTCAGGAGATCGAGACCACCCTGGCTAACACGGTGAAACCCCATCTCTACTAAAAAATACAAAAAACTAGCCGGGCGAGGTGGCGGGTGCCTATAGTCCCAGCTACTCGGGAGGCTGAGGCAAGAGAATGGCGTAAACCCAGGAGGCGGAGCTTGCAGTGAGCTGAGATCCGGCCATTGCACTCCAGCCTGGGCGACAGAGCGAGACTCCGTCTCCAAAAAAAAAAAAAAAAAAAAAAAAGACCATCCTGGCTAACACGGTGAAACCCCGTCTCTGCTAAAAATACAAAAAACTTAGCCGGGCATGGTGGCGGGTGCCTGTAGTCCCAGCTACTCAGGAGGCTGAGGCAGGAGAACAGCGTGAACCTGGGAGGCGGAGCTTGCAGTGAGCCAAGGTTGCACCACTGCCCTCCAGCCTGGGCGACAGAGCGAGACTCCGTCTCAAAAAAAAAAAAAAACAACATGAAATGCTCATTTTCAGTCGCTAGTTAACAAAACACAGAAAGTTGCTTGGACCCAACCCAGGGAAGGCAGAATTGGTGCTAAGACTCATGTCCCTCCTTCCCCAGCACCCCCGACCGCCCCCCGGCCTCGGCCAGCTGAACGATTCTGTGCTCCACAGTCAGTCTGCCCCAGAGCACAGCCCACCATGTTCTCAGGCCCCTCACGGCTCCGGGAAGCAGGCACCATCTCCAGCTTGGCATTGTTGGGTAGGTTGGCGAATCTCCACTGCAGAGAAAGGTCGAGCACACTCCTCTGAAACCTGCAAGACAGACCAGAACCCACTCGCTGCCCTGCAGACCCTGATGCGCCCTGCCATCCACATCCCGCCATCCACGTCCTATGGCAGCTCCCCAATAGCAGGACGTCGTGAACTGCAGAGGCACAAGGCAGGTCCCTGATCACATGGGGCCTCCTGCAAGCAGAAGGGAACAGGGAAAAGGGAGAAGTGGGCCTTGGGGCGCACCGAGGGGGTTGCTCCTTCAGAGTCTGGGGTGCTGACAGCTCCAGTGCAGACTCTTGGAAAACAGAGAGAGAACGACTGGGGCGTGAACGCTGCTGCACTCGCAGACGCAGGGGTATCACAGCCCCCGGCCATCACAGCTGGAGCCACCACAGAAAACCCGGCTGGCCAGGCGCGGTGGCTCACGTCTAGAATCCCAGCACTTTGGGAGGCTGAAGAGGGTGGATCACCGAGGTCGGGAATTTGAGACTAGCCTGGCCAACATGGGTGAAACCCCGTCTCTACTAAAAATACTAAAAAAAAGCCAGGCATGGTGGCTCAGGCCTGTAATCCCAGCTACTCGGAGGCTGAGGCAGGAGAATCGCTTGAACCCAGGAGGCAGAGGCTGCAGTAAGCCGAGATCGTGCCACTGCACTCCAGCCTGGGCAACATGAGCAAAACTCCGTCTCAAAAAAAGAAATCTGAATATACTCAAAGTGGTGGGCCCCACTTTGGAAATGCAAGCTGCTGTTGAAGACAACTAGTGAAGAGAGTTTAGACAGCCTGGGGGCATCTGGAAGAATTAAGAGAGAACAAACTTTGCCATCAATCTTCAATACTGGCCAGAAAGTGACTCTGGATTTGCCACATGAAATGTCTAGGGCAAGACATGATAGCAGATGGGGGGAACCCGAGGGCAGGCAGGCTGGGAGCCTTGGAGAGGAGGGCACTGTTCATGCAGGGGCTGCATTCCTCTGCACTGGCTGTGCTTTGTAAGCAAGCGGTACCATTAGCAGAGGAAAAGGAGATCTGAAAACATGGCCATGGTGCTGCAGGACCTGCCTCAAAATCGCACTCACTGGTTCCCACCAGACACCACCACACAGACCACGGGCAGGTGAGCAATCAGAAGTAACAATGGGCCAGGCATGGTGGCTCACGCCTGTAATCCCAGCAATTTGGGAGGCCAAGACGGGAGGATCACTTGAGGTCAGGAGTTTGAGAGCAGTCTGGCCAATGTGGTGAAATCCCATCTCTACTAAAAATACAAAAATTAGCCAGGCGTGGCGGTGCACGCTTGTAGTCCCAGCTACTCGGGAGGCTGAGGTGGGAGAAGTGCTTCAAGCCGGGAGGCAGAGGTTGTAGTGGGCCGAGATTGTGCCATTGCACTCCAGCCTGAGTGACAGAGCGAGACTCCATCTCAAAAAAAAAAAAAAGAAAGAAAGAAAAATGAGGCCAGGTGCAGTGGCTCACACCTATCAACCCAGCACTTTAGGAGGCCAAGGCGGGCGGATCACTTGAGGTCAGGAATTTGAGAACAGCCTGGCCAACATAGTGAAACCCTGTCTTTACTAAAAATACAAAAATTAGCCGGGCATGGCATGTGACTGTAATTCCAGCTACTCAAGATGCTGAGGCACAAGAATCACTTGAACCCGGGAGGCAGAGGTTGCGGTGAGCTGAGATCATGCCACTGCACTCCAGCCTAGGTGACACAGCAAGACTCTGTTTCAAAATAATGGCCAGGGCACAGTGACTCATGTTTGTAACCCCAACACTTTGGGAGAGCAAGGTGGGCAGACCACCTGAGGTCAGGAGTTCAAGACCAGCCTGACCAACATGGTGAAACCCCGTTTCTACTAAAAACACAAAAATTAGCTGGGCATGGTGGCACATGCCTGTAATCCCACCTATCGGGAGGCTGGGGCAGGAGAATCGCTTGAACCTGGGAGACGGAGGTGGCAGTGGGCCGAGATAGCACCACTGCACTACAGCCTATGTGACAGAGTGAGACTCCATCTCAAAAAATAATAATAAAAAAGAAATAAAAATGAAACCCTAAGCCCCCAACCAACTGAACCGGCCTCTTCTCGGCCCAGTGGACCCCAGAAACCTTGAAAGCTGAGTTCCTGGCCATGGCTGGGTGGGAGATCAGACACACCCACAGGCTCTCTTCCCTAAGGGATAAACAGAAAGCAGCCTTTCCAAAGACTCTTGGGCTGGTATCTGCCATCAGCCAACCTTCCGCCAGGCCCTTCTCTCTTGCGGTTTCTTCAAAACAACCCACAGGTATTTCTTTCTGATAAGAAACCACCAACCATGGAGTCGTTCTGGCATAGTCAGGTTCTCGTGGCACAGTCAGGGTTCTCGTGGCATGGTCAGGGTTTTTGTGGCACGGTCAGGGTCTTCATGTCCGCTGGTTTGCCATTTATTTATTTATTTACTTACTTACTTTTTTTGTAGAGACAGGGTCTCACTATGTTCCCCAGGCTGATCTGGAATTCCTAGGCTCAAGCAATCCTCTGCCTCAGGCTCCCAAAGTGCTGGGATTACAGGCATGAGCCACTTAGCCCAGCCTGCTTCACCTCTGACTTCAGAGGCAAAAAATTCCACCCTCAGGTCATGCTGGCGCTGCCAATTTTTGAACATAGGACCCATGGAGAGGCAGGAAGCTCAATTGTGTGCATAGTTCTCCTTTCGTGAATACTCACGATCCTCCTATAGTGTATTAAGTACGTCTGTATCAGCCACCCCATTCGGTGTAAATCCCTGTCTTATTCTTCCCTCTCTTGAAGTGTCAGTTTCTAGCTTCTGGCTGGAGGCTACACTTCCTGGCCTGTTAGAATGGCCACCCTGCAAGCTGCAACCGGTTATGAGAAATAAAGCCCTCCTTTCCAAACGTATGAACCTCATTCTTCAGTTGACAAGAGAGACTGGAGAAGGATGGTGGGAAGCCCAAGACCACCTGGCACTCAGAGCACAGGTCCTGGGAGTATCACATGGTCCAAACACAAAGTAGAAGACTGGAATGACGTGGCAGATATCACCCCTAAGAAACTCCTCCCAGGAGAGCCCCGTAAGGCAGGGTGGGCAAGGCCGGGAGGACAGTCTCCTGCCCTCTGCCCCCAGTGTTAGGACAACAGTACTATAAAAACAGGTCTTTAAGGCCAGGCGCGGTGGCTCATGTCTGTAATCCCAGCACTTTGGGATGCTGAGGCGGGCGGATCACAAGGTCAGGAGTTCTAGACCATCCTGGTCAACGTGGTGAAACCCCGTCTCTACTAAAAATACAAAAATTAGCTGGGTGTGGTGGCAAGCACCTCTAATCCCAGCTACTTGGGAGGCTGAGGCAGGAGAATCATTTGAACCTACGAGGTGGAAGTTGCAGTGAGCTGAGACCACACCACTGCATTCCAGCCTGGGCGACAAGAGTGAAACCCTGTCTCAAAAAAAAAAAACCAGAAAACAGGTTTTTAAAGTAAAAAGCTTTGCGTGTGGGATAGACATGCATGTCTTACTCATATGAGGGCTCTGACCCTTCTGCTCAGACTCCTTGAGAGTCTGGCAGAAGCCCTGTCTTGGGAACAATACCCCCACACAGAACCGTGTGTGTAATTCCCAGGGCTGAGACTGCAGAGATCCACCCGCAGTTTTCAGGGCATCCTATTTTTTTTTTTTTTTTTTTTTTGAGACGGAGTCTCGCTCTGTCGCCCAGGCTGGAGTGCAGTGGCGCGATCTCGGCTCACTGCAAGCTCCGCCTCCCGGGTTCACGCCATTCTCCTGCCTCAGCCTCCCGAGTAGCTGGGACTACAGGCGCCCACAACCGCGCCCGGCTAATTTTTTTTTTTTTGTATTTTTAGTAGAGACGGGGTTTCACCGTGGTCTCGATCTCCTGACCTTGTGATCCGCCCGCCTCGGCCTCCCAAAGTGCTGGGATTACAGGCGTGAGCCACCGCGCCCGGCCAAGGGCATCCTATTTCTCCATGGCCAGCTCTTTCCCCTCAGAGTCCCACTGGGAACTTATGCAACCCAATGCCATAAAACCTACAGGAGGTTGAATGGTGGCTCCCCCAAAAAAAGACAGGTCAATGTCCTAACCCCCAGGACCTCTGAACATCTTACTGGGTATCCTGGTCTTTGGAGATGTAATGATAAATCATTCTAGATTATCCAAGAGGACCCAAAATCCAAAGACAAGGGTCTTCCAATGACAAGGGTCTTCCCAAGACACAGAGAAAACAGGAAAAGGCCACAAGAAATTGAAGACAGGGAGCAATCCGGCCACAAGCCAAGGAAAGGGAAGCTGGAAGAGGCAAGAGGGATTCTCCCTTAGGGCATTCGGAGAGAGTGTGGCCCTGCCAAGACCTTGGGTCTCCAGAGCTGGGAGGCAATATATGACTGTTTAAAACCACCTGGGGGCTTTTCCAAGTGAGAGCTAGTATATTCAGGGGGTAGGGGCATAGATAAACTCAGACCCTGCCGCTGAGCTGCAGCAAACTCACTTCAGATCATATTCACAGGGGTTGAAGTCCTGTCGCCGGCACGTGTCCTCCAGAACCTGGGGATGAGATGAAAGGACCGTGAACCGCTGAGTGCGCAGGGCTGGCGGGCGCGGTGGGCCAGGCCAACCAAGAGCACTCAGCTTCCTGGTGAGCCAGGTGGCTCTGCTCAGGCAAAGCCAAGCACAAGACCACACTATGGACGGTCCCTGCAACAGCTGCAGGCTCTCACCTGCAAATCCTGTTCACTCTCTCTCCCTTCCTCACCATCCCCTCAGTTTTGTAGGAAAACTCCGCTCAGGGTTCCCCTGCAGTACAGCAACACGGGCATCTTCCTAGCACACACCCTGGGCTCTCCTTCAAACCCTGTAGTTCTGCAACCTGCCTTAAACCTGCCTAGCACAGGCTACCCCTTGGCTCTGGCACGGTTCTGTACACCTGCTCCCACTGCCTGCACCTCCTCCGCCCCTCTTCTCCATGAGCCAAAGCCGTGGCCCTGGCACCAAGGGGTCCCGTGCAGTCTCTGCGGGAGTGCCCCACTTCCGCACTCTGCATGCCTGGCACCAACAGCCTCCTGGCTGCACCCTTCACCTGCCCAGGCCCGGCGACCCCACGCCGTGGGCTGCTCCCGCAAACTCCGAGTCGTGTGCACCTTCGGGTCCTCATGGTCCCCCACGCAGTAGAAGCTCAGTAAATACTTTTTTTTTTTTTTTTTGAGACGCAGCCTCGCTCTGTCTCCCAGGCTGGAGTGCAGTGCCGCGATCTCAGCTCACTGCAAGCTCCGCCTCCCGTGTTCACGCCATTCTCCTGCCTCAGCCTCCCGAGTAGCTGGGACTACAGGCGCCCACCACCACGCCCGGCTAATTTTTAAAAAAATTTTTTAGTAGAGACGGGGTTTCACCGTGTTAGCCAGGATGGTCTCGATCTCTTGACCTCATGATCCACCCGCCTCGGCCTCCCACCGCGCCCGGCCAATACTTTCACATGTAATTGATTCGAGGTCACAAGGTGCCCGACTAAAAGCGCAGTGCGTGACTCGGCAAAAATCGCTTCCAGGACCCACGGCCGGGACATTTGCAACCGCGCAACCCGGGCTCCCGCTCCGGGGGCACCCCGGGATGGGAACGCGGGTCTAGGGCTCCACTCTTCCCTCTTCCCGGCGCCCTCGCGAGCTGGGCTCGGCCAGGCGCTGAGTACTCGAGGGGAGTGAGACGCGGCACCGTTCCTACCTCACCCCTGGGAGGGCTCGGCACCCGCCCCCCACTTGGGACCCCCGGGACCTCCGCGGAAGCGCAGGTGCCCGCGGGCAGGGGGCGGGGCCGCCGCGCAGGAGGCCGCTCATTGGCCGCCGAGGCCCCGCCCCCGAACACCCGGACGCCGACCGCAGTGGGCGGGGCCTCGGCGCGGCGCCCCCTACCCGCCCACCCGTCCGCCACGGGCCGGCGGCCGCACCTGAAGCAGCACGGTGCTCGGCGTCACCTTCACCGTGTGGCGCCGGCCGTTCGGGGCCAGCACCGACACCGCGGAGCCTCCGCCGCCTGCCGGGGCCGCCATTTTCCGCTCACGTGACCCGCCGCCGGCCCGGCGTCAAACAACTTTATCGGCAACAGCCGGGACGCGCAGCCACGCGGCCTAGGGGCGGGGCCGCAGCGCGCTTCCGGGTCCCGCCAGGCCCCGCCTTTTCCCCGCCCACGGCGCACCGGCCCCGCCCTGGGGCCGCCGAAGCCCACGCCAGACCAGGCGACCCGGAGAGCGCGGCCAACCTCTGCCTCTGGGAAGCGCGGCTCCGACGGGCTCGCCGGGGCCAGGCTGGGCCGGGGCTGGGCGCGCGGTCACCCCCAGTGAGCGGCACTGAGCCGCGGGGTCCCAGCCGTCCGCGCTCGCCCATCCTCGCTTCCTCCCGGACCCTTCCCCACCTAGGTGCCCTGCTCTCCCCCGACCCTCGCGGCTTCCTCCACTCCAGCAGCTGAGCCTCTTCCCTGCGCACCTGTCCCTGTGGTCAGCGTCCACCTCCTGACCTTTATGCTTTGGGGCAGGCCCCCCGCCCCTGTACGAATCCTCCCTGGGTGTTGGGGGCTCGTGACCCTCAGTCTAGACCTGATTTCCTTCATCCTAAAATGGGAGTGCAATATCTGGCAGCCCTGCGGCTGCTGAGACGGTCCCTAAACCTGAGGGTAGGAAAGGCGGGAGACCGGTTTCAGAACCGTGGGGTGAGCGTACTTGAGTCTCACCGGAGCTCCTGCGGACCCACAGGCATTCGAGGACTTCCCGCACCAACGCATGCTGAGGAGGGGCTTGGTGGAAGTCTCAGAAAACACCTTCATCCCTAGCCGCCACAGCAGGGAAAGTACCTGGCCTCACTGCCACCAGGGCCACGTGCCACCAGCTCCAGGCTTTCAGAAGGAGCTGCCCTCCTGACTCGCAGCCGTCGAATGTGCTTAGCTCCCAGCACCTGGGCCAGTCATGGACAGCACTTGCACGTGTTCCCCCCGCCCCGCCCCCTCCACGGCTCAACCGGGCCTGGTGCTCCTCTTTCCATGTGCCTGCCTGTCTCTGCGGACTCTTGGCCAGGGCTCAGATGCGCAGAAGCCTATGGAAGGGGGAACTGGTGCAGTTATCAGTCAATCCTCCCACAGTGCTGGGAGCCACCGCACCTGGCAGTCGTTGCTGAGTCTAAGGACACCCACCTCCTCTGCATGAGTGCTGTTGTGCCTTCCTGTCGATGACATATCCATGTCACACACACACCTGTATGCTGGCAAACACGGACACCTATGTACATTGGAGAAACCTGGGGAAAGCCCCAGGTTAGCCACAGCCCTCCCATCCAGCCAGCCAGTCCCATGCCCTGTGCAACCTCAGAGCCTTACTGAACCACACATCACCTGGTGGGTTTTAATTCTTTAGTGGTGTTTTTGAAAAGTCTGTTCCTATTTTCCTTAGACTGTCCCACAGTCTGGATCCTTGGTTAAACGTTTGGGGCAATGGTGAAGGGAGGTGACAAGTCAGCAGGAGGTGCAGGACATCAGCGTGGCCATGAGTGAGGACATGAAGTTTAACCAGTGGTCAACTTCGGGTCTGCGAAATTCCTCCATGGTCAAGGTCTCTTGCTCCTTGTGGAGTAATTAAGGCATGTGTGAGGTCATTCTTTTAGACCACAAATATCAAGTTTTTCCAATAACCATTTGCCCAACAGTTTTAGCATCAGTTAATGAGTAGATTCATTGTTACACCATGAAGCTGCAAAATCATGGCTTCCCAAGTTTATTGTTTCTTCTACATTTATAGGCACTTTCGGTCAACTTTCCCCTCCTTTAAAAAATGATCAAATATTTGGGAGGCTGAGGCAGGAGAATGGCGTGAACCTGGGAGGCAGAGCTTGCAGTGAGCCAAGATCATGCCACTGCACTCCAGCCTGGGCGACAGAGCAAGACTCTGTCTCAAAAAAAAAAAATTAAATATGGCCGGGTGCGGTGGCTCACGCCTACAATCCCAGCACTTTGGGAGGCTGAGTTGGGCGGATCACAAGGCCAAGAGATTGAAACCATCTTGGTCAACATGGTGAAATCCTGTCTCTACTAAAAAAAAAAAAAAAAGTACAAAAATTAGCTGGGCATGGTGGCGCGTGCCTGTTATCCCAGCTACTCGGGAGGCCGAGGTAGGAGAATCACTTGAACCTGGGGGAGGCGGAGGTTACAGTGAGCTGAGATCGCGCCATTGCCCTCCAGCCTGGGTGACGAGAGTGAAACTCCATCTCAAAAAAATATGTATATGTATATAATATTAATATGAACTCATGTATTTTTTTCATTTTCAGTCAGCATGCATTTTGATGCTCAAATTGGTCCAAATTGGGCCAGTGAGACCTCCTTTAAGCTGAGTCCTATGCTTTTTTTGATGGGAGGGATGACTTTTTTTTTTTTTTTTTTTTTTTTTTTGAGACGGAGTCTCGTGCTGTCGCCCAGGCTGGAGTGCAGTGGTGCGATCTCGGCTCACTGCAAGCTCCGCCTCCCGGGTTCACGCCATTCTCCTGCCTCAGCCTCCTGAGTAGCTGGGACTACAGGCGCCCACCACCGCGCCCGGCTAATTTTTTGTATTTTTAGTAGAGACGGGGTTTCACTGTGGTCTCGATCTCCTGACCTTGTGATCTGCCCGCCTCGGCCTCCCAAAGTGCTGGGATTACAGGCGTGAGCCACCGTGCCCGGCCTGAGGGATGACTTTTTATCCCAATATTATTTCAAACTTAGCTGAGCAAGGTGGCTCACACCTGTAGTCTTAGCTACTCAGGTAGCCGAGGCAAGTGGATTGCTTGAGCCCAAGTTCCAGCGGTAGTGAATCACTGTCATACCTGTGAATAACTACTGCACCTCAGCCCCAGCAATATAGTACGATACCGTCTCAGAAAAGGAGAAGGAGAAGAAAGAAGAAGAAGGAGGAAGGAGGAAGAAGGAGAAGAAAAGTTTACAAAAGCAGTATGAAGAATTCCTATATATCTTTTTTTTTTTTTTTTTTTTTTTTTTGAGATGGAGTTTCCTTCTGTCACCAGGCTGGAGTGCAGTGGCACAGTCTCAGCTCACTGCAACCTCTGCTTCCCGGGTTCAAGCAATTCTCCTGCCTCAGCCTCCCAAGTAGCTGGGACTACAGGTGCGCACCACCACACCCAGCTAATTTTTTTGTTTTCTTTTGTTTTGAGACGGAGTCTCTCTCTCTTGCCCAGGCTAGAGTGCAGTGGCGGGGTCTCGGCTCACTGCAAGCTCCGCTTCCCAGGTTCACACCATTCTCCTGCCTCAGCCTCCCGAGTAGCTGGGACTACAGGCGCCCGCCACCATGCCAGACTAATTTTTTTGTATTTTTTACTAGAGACGGGGCTTCACCGTGTTAGCCAGGATGGTCTCAATCTCCTGACCTCGTGATCTGCCCACCTTGGCCTCCCCAAGTGCTGGAATTACAGGCGTGAGCCACCGTGCCCAGCCTAATTTTTATATTTTTAATAGAGATGGGGTTTCACCATGTTGGCCAGGCTGGTCTCGAACTCCCTACCTCAGGTGATCCACCTACCTTGGCCTCCCAAAGTGCTGGGATTACAGGCATGAGCCACCATGCCCGGCCTCCTGAATATGTTTTAGCCAGATAAATCAGTGTTTACATGTCACCCCATTTGCTTTATCATATTCTCTCTCTCTCTCTCTCCATATATATGTAAAAAACTTTTTCTGGCCAGGCACAGTGGCTTACACCTATAATCCCACCACTTTGGGAGGCCAAAGTAGGAGGATCATTTGAGCCTAGGAGTTTGAGACCACCCTGGGCAACATAGTGAGACTCCAGCTCTACAAGAAGTACAAAAGTTAGCTAGGCATGGTGGCGTGTCCCTGTAGTCCCAGAGATTTGAGAGACTGAGGCAGGAGGGTCACTTGAGCCCAGGAGGTCAAGGCTGCAGTAAAGACATTGTGCACCCTTGCCACTAAATACTTCAGTTTGTGTACTTCCTAAGAATAAGGCCAGTCTCAGCCAGGCGCCGGGGCTCATGCTTGTAATCCCAGTACTTTGGGAGACCAAGGCGGGTGGATCACCTGAGGTCAGGAGTTCAAAACCAGCCTGGCCAGCGTGAAACCCTATCTCTACAAAAAAATATAAAAAGTAGCCGGGCATGACGGCGGGAGCCTGTAATTCTGGCTACTTGGGAGGCTGAGGTGGGCGAATTGCTTGATCCCAGGAGGTGGAGGTTATAGTGAGCCAAGATCATACCACTGCACTCCAGCCTGGGCAACAGAGCAAGACTCTGTCCAAAAAAAAAAAAAAAAGAAGGCCAGCTTCTTATATAGCCACCATAATTTCATACAAAATTGGGAAATCTAACATTGATATCATATTCTGAGTTAATCCACAGTTAATTGTCCAAGTGTGGACATCTTTCCTGCATCCTTTTGACATTTCCATTATTCTTTGGGCACCTCCTCCCTGCCCAAGCCCTGAAGTCAGCCATTTTTCAGAGAAACTCCAATCCCTTTTACAAGGAAATGGGATTTAGAGGCCAAGCTCTGGGTGCTGAATGTGCTCATGGCTACTGGGGTGTCACTGCTTTCTGGGCCCTCTCAGGGGACACAGTTAGTGTCATGAGTTCATCTGAATATTTCTAAGCCACACCTCAGCCTTCTCCCCCTTCGTCCCTCATTCCATATTTGTATTGGGTTGAATTCTATTAAATTGCCCTAATTGACCTTTTTTTCTTTTCTTTTTCTTTTGAGACAGAGTCTCACTCTATTGCCCAGGCTGGAATACAGTGTCACGACCTCGGCTCAATGCAACCCCCCACCTCCCGGGTTCAAGCGATTCTCCTTCCTCAGCCTCCTGAATAGCTGGGATTACAAGCGCCTCCCACCATGCCCAGCTAATCTTTGTATTTTTAGTAGCGATGGGGTTTCGCTATGTTGGCCAGGCTGGTCTTGAACTCCAGACCTCAGGTGATCCTCCCACCTCCGCCTCTCAAATGTACTGGGATTATAGGTGTGAGCTACTGCGCCCAGCTAATCATTTTTGATCTATAAAAAAATGACAAAACCTATATGGTTCAATCTAATACCTCCTTTGTCCACAGTGAGAACCCTAATTGTCAGTAAATCAATATATTTATTCATTTGGTTTGTTCTAAAATGCCCTCCAAGTAGTTTCAGAGGTACTGTGGCAATCTTGCTATTAACAACAGACCTACTATGGAAATTTCAAGATCTCTTTGTAGCTATTTTTGTCCTTTAGAGTATGTCCCATTAGAGAAAAATAGAGTGTTGTGTTCAAAAGTTATTTGAATTAATTGGTGTTTTTTTGTGTTAGGTTAGGTTAGTGTATTATAGGCTTCTCCAGAGAAACAAAACCAATAGGACATGCATAGATATATACAAAAGGACAGCCTGGCCAACACGGGAAATCCCCATTTCTACTAAAAATACAAAAATTAGCCGGGCGTGTTGCCACACACCTATAGTCCCAGCTACTCGGGAGGCTGAGAGAAGAGAATCACTTGAACCCGGAAGGTGGAGGTTGCAGTGAGCCAAGATCACACCATTGTACTTCAGCCTGGGTGACAGAGCAAGACTCCATCTCAAAAAAAAAAAAAAAAAAGAGGAAATGTATTATGGGAATTGGCTCAAATGATTGTGGAGGCTGAGAAAGAAGTCCTGTGATCTGTTGTCTGCAAGCTTGAGACAGGAAAACCAGTGTATTATAAACCAGTGTGTAACTGAATACTCAAACCAGTGTAAAACTCAATACCCCAAACCAGTGTATAACCCAATACACTGGTTTATAATATAATTTAATTCAATCCAAGTCTGCAGGTCTGAGAACCAGGGGAGCGAGAGGTGTAACTCCCATCCTGAAGCCCAAGAAGTGTAGGATGGGCGGCTGCTGTAAGTCCTGGAGTCCAAAAGCCTGAGAACCAGGTTGCCCTTCTCCAATGTCCAAGGGCAGGAGGATGGATGTCCCAGCTCAAGAAGAGAGAATTTGTCCTTCTTCTACCTTTTTGTTCCATTTGGGCCCTCAACAGATTGGATGATTCCTGGCCGCTGTGGTGAGGGTGGATCTTCTTACTTGGGCCACTGATCCAAATGCTAATGTCTTCCAGAAACACCCTGCCATGAGGTTTTACCAACTCTCTGGGTATCCCTTAGCCTGGTCAAGTTGACACATAAAATTAACCATTATAGTCAGGGTAGGTTCATTTAACAATTTGATACGTAGTTAGGTTAGGTTTATTTATTTTGGTTTTTACTAAATTTGGGAGTTTCTTTTTTTTCTTCATCCTTTTTATAGTGCTATATTTTCATTATTCAAAATGTTTATTTGATTCAGGCAGGATGTGGTGACTCACGCCTGTAATCCCAGCACTTTGGGAGGCCAAAATGGGTGGATCACCTGAGGTCAGGAGTTCGAGACCAGCCTGGCCAACATGATGAAACACCACCTCTACTAAAAATATAAAACTTAGCTGGGCATGGTGGCGCATGCCTGTAATCCCAGCTACTCTGGAGGCTGAGGCAGGAGAATCACTTGAACCCGGGAGGTGGAGTTTGTGGTGAGCTGAGATCACGCCACTGCACTCCAGTCTGGGTAACAGAGTGAGACGCAGTCTCAAAAAATATATATATATACACACACACACACACATATATATGTGCATGTATATATACTTATATGTGTGTATACATACATATGTGTATATGAATATATATGCGTGTATATATCTGTGTGTGTATATATACATATATATGTGTATATATTTGATTCCAAAGTATAAAGACATGGCCTGACCTATTTCTTCTCCCACTCATCCCAATGGAAAACCATTTTCTTTTTTTATTTATTTTTATTTTTTTATTTTTTATTTTTTATTTTTTTTCATTTTTTAATTTTTTTTGAGACGGAGTCTCACTCTGTCGCCCAGGCTGGAGTGCAGTGGCCGGATCTCAGCTCACTGCAAGCTCCGCCTCCCGTGTTCACGCCATTCTCCTGCCTCAGCCTCCCAAGTAGCTGGGACTACAGGCGCCCGCCACCTCGCCCGGCTAGTTTTTTTGTATTTTTTAGTAGAGATGGGGTTTCACCGGGTTAGCCAGGATGGTCTCGATCTCCTGACCTCGTGATCCGCCCGTCTCGGCCTCCCAAAGTGCTGGGATTACAGGCTTGAGCCACCGCGCCCGGCCAGAAAACCATTTTCTTTTGTTTTCTCTTTTTAGAGATGGAGTCTCGCTCTGTTACCCAGCCTCCTGGAGTGCAGTGGTGAGACTACAGCTCACTGCAGCCTCAAACTCCGGCCTCAGCCTCCTGAGTAGCTGGGACTACAGGCACACACCACCACACCTGGCTAATTTTTTTTTTTTTTTTTTTTTGAGATGGAGTCTCGCTCTGTTGCCCAGGCTGGAGTATAGTGGTGCTGTCGGCTCACTGCAACCTCTGCCTCCTGGGTTCAAGCAATTCTCCTGTGTCAGCCTCCTCAGTAACTGGGATTACAGGTGTGCACCACAACGCTGGGCCAATTTTTGTGTTTTTAGTAGATGGGGTTTCACCACGTTGGTCAGGCTGGTCTCGAACTCCTGACCTCATGATCTGCCTGCCTTAGCTTCCCAAAGTGCTGGGATTACAAGTGTGAACCACTGCGCCCATCCAAGAAAACCATTTTCATTAACTTCTAGGGTAGCCTGCTTGTTCTTCTTTTTGCAAAAATGAGCAAATTCCTGTGGCGGGTGCCAGGTGGGCACATACGTAGATTCTTTTTTTTTTTTTTTTCTGAGACAGAGTCTTGCTGTGTTGCCCAGGCTGGAGTGCAAGAATAGTGGCGTGATCTCGGCTCACCGCAACCTCCACCTCATGGGTTCAAGCGATTCTCCTGCCTCAGCCTCCAGAGTAGCTGGGATAACAGGCACACGCCACCACACCCGGCTAATTTTTGTATTTTTAGTAGAGATGGAGTTTTACCATGTTGACCAGGCTGGTCTCGAACTCCTGACCTCAAGTGAACCACCGACCTCAGCCTCCCAAAGTGCTGGGATTACAGGCGTGAGCCACCACACCCAGCCAGATGTAGATTCTTAACCTCTCTTCCTCCTTATACAACAGGTGACCACAGGATACCACAGTCTCTTTTGCTGTTGTCACTGCAGCCCACGTTTTCAAAGATTTATGCATGATCCCACTCTGCAGCCACCTGTGACTCCACTCTTCTCCACCATGCACTAAGTCAATAGCACAAAGTGCTCACTGCTGGATGTTGCAAGGGAAGTCACAGTGTCCAGGTGTGGAATGGTCCAGGCATGAGGTTCAGCCCCCTACCTGCACTGAACTGAACTTTGACCTGGTCTGTGCTGGCCTCCAACATAGAGCTTGCCTGCACAGGCCTCGGATCCTCACCTGTAGCACCCGCCAGACAGGTGAGTGGACCCTGACTTGGCACAGGAAGGCCAAGAGGTCATTGCAGGCAGTGAGTCCCTGGTGGGCTGCAGGAAGCCTGAGCTGGGCCAGAAGATGAGTTTGGGTTCCTCCCCGCAGGCTGCACAAAGTCAATCCCAGGGCTGACCCGGCCCCTGCCAGGCCCACTGAATGCCCAGCACAGGGGCTGTTTTCTGCCTGGCTTTCCCGTCTTCCCTTCCCGTCACCCTGTCAGGGAGCTCCTTGAACAGCTACTTTTCATCATCTGCCTCTTCCAGAAGACAAGCCCTGCAAAGGCACACCTGCTATCCCAGCCCCATCTTCCCACGCCTGGGACGGGGCTCAGGCGAGTAAATGGGAAGTGGTCACGGAACCTTCCTGTGGCTCATGGAGCTGGCTAACTTCTGGCCTCAGTCAGTGGCCTCCAGGCAGGATGGATACCTGGGCAGGTTCACAATCCCACCTCAGGGCCAGGCAGGGTGGCGCACCACTGTAATCCCAGCATCTGGGGCGGCTAAGGGGGAGGATCATATGAGCCTGAGTTCAAGCCCAGCCTGGACAACATAGTTAGACCCCATCACCACAAAAAAAATTAAAAAGTGTGGTGGTACACACCTGTAGTCCAAGGTACCCAGGAGGCTGAGGCAGGAGGATCACTTGAGCCCGGGAGTTCAGGGCTCAGGCAGTGATCGCACCACTGCACTCCAGCCTGGCAACACAGGGTAGGACCTTGTCTCTAAAAATAATAATAACAAAAGAATCGCCACTCGTACATAAATGTGCAAGAGGGCTCACGCTATTTATTTTATTAAACGAATCTAGTTTCTATGTTGCTGCCGTCTGGCCACTTGGGACCTTGCTCAGCCTCAGTTCTGAGGACAGCATAGTGCTGGTTCTTCTTGGTCCGACCCCTCTCCGGTTTAACTAGTTTTGTGTGTGTTTGTTTGTTTGACACAGAGTCTCACTCTGTCACCCAGGCTGGAGTGCAGTGGCGTGATCTCAGCTCATTCTAACCTCCATCTCCTGGGTTCAAGGAGTTCTCGGCCGGGCGTGGTGGCTCACGCCTGTAATCCCAGCACTGTGGAAGGCCAAGGGGGGTGGATCGCGAGGTCAGGAGATCGAGACCATCCTGGCTAACACGGTGAAACCCTGTCTCTACTAAAAATACAAAAAAATTAGCCGGGCGTGGTGGCGGGCGCCTATAGTCCCAGTTACTCGGGAGGCTGAGGCAGGAGAATGGCGTGAACCCGGGAGGCAGAGCTTGCAGTGAGCCGAGATCCCGCCACTGCACTCCAGCCTGGGTGACAGAGCGAGACTCCGTCTCAAAAAAAAAAAAACCAAAAAGAATTCTCGTGCCTCAGCATCCCAAGTAGCTGGGATTACACAGGCACGCACCACCACCATGCCTGGCTGATTTTTTTTTTTTTTTCATCCCATGGGTTTTCCTTCTGTAATGATTTTTGTGTTTTTAGCAGAGACAGGGTTTCGCCATGTTGGCCAGGCTGGTCTCGAACTTCTGACCTCAGGTGATCTGCCTGCCTCGGCCTCCCAAAGTGCTGGGATTACAGGCGTGAGCCACCGCACCCAGCCCAGTTTAACTAGTTCTGAGGAGCAACTGTAGCCAGGTCTGGAGAGGGCTTGGCTGCCACCTTCCCTCCCAGACAGCAGCTAGACAGCTGCTCCCAGAATCTGCTTTGAATTAAAAATGGCGTGGCCCTTTAAGAGAAGCATCCGCTGGCCGCCCCCGCCGCCGCCGCCCCTCTTTGATGTCGCTGGCGCTGAAAGGTTCCCAGTGGCAAGATCTGAGGGTTTGTTTCTGCCTCCCCAGAGGCCACGTGGGGATCACAGGGAGGGAGGGAGGGCGAGCGAAGGTCACATGGCCTCCCTGGCCTGCTGCCGCTGTTGCGGCAGGAGCAGGAGCGTGGGGACCAGCAGGCTGGACGGGTGGGGGCCCGGCCTGCAGCTCGTGAGGGCGGTGGAGCCTGGCAGCTGGGAGGGCAAAGGACCAGCCTCTCTGCCCCTCCCCTTGGCATCCAGGAGCCTGACCTCCAGCCTCCCTCACCTGTCCAGGAAGGAGCCACACACTCTCTGCGTGATGTCCCAAGAGGCTGCATCTCCACTGATGAGCTGGGACTCCCCCATCCCCATGCCCCTCCTCCCCCAGCTCTGGAAGGTGGCCTTTCCCTGGTGGGCCTGCCACTCCCAGTAGGCTACATGTTGGCACCAGCCAGGTGAAGCCTTAGGGAGGAGGCGGGATGGGGCGGGGTTCAGCTGCAGGGGTGCCAACAGGGGCAGATCCCGCCAAATACCTGGGTCCAAAAATGACAGCCTCGCCTCCCTGCTGGGTTCCAGGAGCTCTCACCTGGGTGAAGGACATCCTAAGGCAAGGCGGATCCTTTCCACCAGGGAACTCAGAGGCCACTCAGTCCAGGCACTGGGGACGGGGAGAGGGCAGCCGCAACACCAAGCCCAGTAGCAGCCGCCCCGCCCGGTGGCCCCCCTCGCCCCTCCGAGGACCTGGGCGAGAGCCACAGCAGCTCCTGACGAGGGACTTGGCTCATTAAGGTCCCAGGATATGAGGCCAAGAAGGGTCCTTCTGATGGATGGGGTGACTAGAAAAGGAGGTTGGGGAAAACCAAAAGGGGGCCAAGCGCTGCGACGGCAGCGCTTGGCCTCAGGGCACCTCCCCCACTCTGAGCCGACTGCAGAGCAGGGCCTCCCCCAAGAGCCAGCCAAGGGGAAAGTGGGCGGCCTCCCCCAAGAGACAGCCACATGGGGAAGCGGGTGGCCCGCCTCACTTCCCTGCTCACTTGGGCCTCAGAGGCCAGCAGCTGGGGCGCAGGGCAGCCCAGGTGGCCAGGCGGGGCGGGGCGGCTGAGGCCAGCACACAACAGCTGGGCCCCAGACGGCCGGCAGCAGCTGGAGCCCAGAGCGGCCCTGGCGCTCAAGGCCCTTGGGGGAGGGGCCCGGGATGTGCGGCAGGGAGCCGCCTCCAGTCTGGACAGGGAAGCCGGGTACGCGGCTGCCTGACATGCTGTGTGCTGGAGGCTCATATCACCAAGCTCCAGGGCCCCACACGAGGTCTCCAGGGGACCCCTGTACCGCCAACCACCCTCCATCACACCCTCCTCCCTCTCCGCCTGCACCCGCCCGCCAGCCTGGGCCCTTGCTGACCCCTTTTTCCCACGGAGTGGGCTCCGGCCCCCCAGCACAGCCGTGACCCCGGTGGGTTGACTCAGAACCACCTGGGCATCCCCAGTTCCCTACCCAGGGGGAGGCAGTGAACTGAACCCTCACCCCATCCTGTCTCGGGGTGCCTCCCCTGAAGGACAGAGCCCCCTTTGGGCCTTCATTTCCCCAGCTTTCCTGCCATGGGGCACACAGAGTCTAGGCTCAGTCAGAAGCCCCAGTGCCACCTGAATGGGAGCCTGGGGAACCCGGCATGGTCCTCCCTGAACGGGACAGTGGGGATGGGGCAGGGCCAGGGAAGCAGAGAAGGGCACACCCTGAGAGAGACACCACACAGAACCATGCTGCTCCTCCCCAGGCCCCCGTGTCTGCCCTCGCAGTCAACCTTGGTCCCTGGGGGATCGCCAGCATCCCCACGGTGCCTGGGCAGCATAACTGCCATTTATCACATGGTCATTGCCAGAGACGCTGAGCGGAGCCCCCAAACATCCTGCACCTTTGATGCTCACGAGGACCCCGTGAGGCAGGTGCTGTTCTCATCCCCGTTTTACAGATGAGGAACCCAAGACCCAGCTGCAGGCCCTGCAGCGGCCAGTACTTGGCTGTCCTACCCCATCCTCTCTGGTGCAGACGAAGTAGGTATCTGTCTAATATGCAAAAGGAGGGTTCTGGAACACCCTACCTGCCAGGAGGATTTCTAGAGTGGAGCCAGCCCACCCCACCCGAAGCTGGCCACTCCCCTCACCGGGCCTCAGGCCTCACCCCCACCACCTGGTGCCCTGTACCCAGCCTGATGGTCGTTGGTCTTACACTGATTCTTTTAGATAGAAGCAGGGTCTTGCTATGCTGCCCAGGCTGGTCTCAAACCCCTGAGTTTAAGCAATCCTTCTGCCAGGGCCTCCCAAAGTGCTGGGATTATAGGTATGAACCACTGTACCCAGTCAAAACTAATTACTTTAAAATATCAGGCTGGGTGCGGTGGCTCATGCCTGTAATCCCAGCACTTTGGGAGAACAAGGCAGGTGGATCACCTGAGGTCAGGAGTTCGAGACCAGCCTGACTAACAGGGTAAAACCCCGTCTCTACTAAAAAAAAAAAAAAAAAAAAAAAAAAAATTAGCTGAGCGTGGTGGCGCATGTCTGTAATCCCAGTTACTCAGGAGTCTGAGGCAGGAGAATCGCTTCAACCTGGGAGGGGGAAGTTGCAGTGAGCCAAGATCGAGCCACTGCATTCCAGCCTGGGCAACAAGAGTAAAACTCCATCTCAAAAAAAAAAAAAAAAAGAAAATCTAATCACATGACAGAGTACATTCAGAAAATTGTGCAACCACCACAATCCATTTTAGAACATTTTAATCACCCCAAAAAGAAACCCTGTACTAGCTGGGCATAGTGGCTCATGCCTGTAATCCCAGCACTTTGGAAGGCCAAGGTGGGTGGATCACCTGAGATCAGGAGTTCAACACCAGCTGACCAACATGGTGAAACCCCATCTCTACTAAAAATACAAACAATTAGCCGGGCGTGGTGGTGCACGCCTGTAATCCCAGCTATGCAGGAGAATTGTTGGAACCTCAGAGTCGGAAGTTGCAGTGAGCCGAGATCGCATCACTGCACTCCAGCCTGGGTAACAGAGCAAAACTCTGTCTCAACCAAAAAAAAAAAAAAAAGAGAGAGAGAGAGAGAGAAACTCTGTACCCAATAGTAATCACTCCCTGTTTCTGTTTCTCCCCACCTCCTGGAAACCACCAGCGGACTTTCTGTCTCTGTGAAGTTGCCTCTTCTGGACACTCCAACTGAATCACACTGCATGTGCCCTTCAGTGTCCGGCTCACGTCACTTGGTTGATATCCTTAAGATTCGTCCACAGTGCAGCGTATGTCAGAACTTGGTTGGTTTCACAGCTAGAATACATTCCGTTGTATGGCTGCGTTCCATTGTCTTTACCCGCTCATCTGCCGACGGACTTTGGGGCTGTTGTCTGCCTTTTGGCTATTGTGACTAGTCCTGCTGTGAACATCCGTGAGCCAGTTTTTGTTTGAACACTTGTCTTCAATTCTCTGGGTGTATCCCTGGGAGTGGGCCTGCTGGGTCACGTGTTCTGTGTAACATACTGAGGAGCCACCAAACTGTTTTCCACGGTCAGGGACGTGGCCACCGCACTGTCTATCCCCACAGCCATGCTCTAGGTCTCCAGTGTTGCCACAGCTGCATCCACACTTGTTATTTTCTGTTTTTGATCGTGGTCATCTTAGTGGGCATGAGGTAGCATCTGACCCATTACTGGTGGACCTGGGTCCCCCTTCCTTATACCTGTCAGGGCCAGGGTGGCCCTGCCTTGATGCATGTGGACTAGAAGCAGAGGCCCAGCACCTGCCGGCCCACAGGACCTGCCATGGGAGCTGCTGCCAGACTCTGGGTGCTCAAAATTCCGGGTGGGGAGTTCCAGGTGCAGAGGATAAAGCTGCCCCAGGGGCTGGGGAAGTGTGAGGACAGAGCCGGTTGGTGTGAGTCAAGAGGAGGACATGGGTGTGAGCAGCTGCAGAGCCTCAGGAGTCCTGTCCCCAGCCATGTGGTTGCAGCCTTGTCAGTCATCCGGTCATGGCAGGGGCTTCAGAGGAGAGGGGGATGGGAGAGGTGGACAGAAGGGCAGAGAGGTTCTGGGGAAGTCTTGGGTTTGAGCCCCTTCTTGCATATGCTACCAGTGTTGAATAAACCAAAACATGAACTCACTGTGGTTCAACATGCAGGTTCATCTGCATTGCAGGAGATGTCTGCATCTATAACAGAGAGACTATAACACGCATATTCTTCTCCCGTCCTGGAATTTTCATCGGCGATCATAACTGCCACCCCTGCCATGCACTTTCACAAATGGGCTCTTATAATCCCACAACAGTCCTCTGACGGAGGCACGGCCATCCCCCCGTTTTAAAGGAGAGAAAGCGGCTGGGCATAGTGGCTCACACCTGTAATCGCAGCACTTCGGGAGGCCAAGGTGGGTGGATCGCGAGGTCAGGAGACCATCCTGACTAATACAGTGAAATCCCGTCTCTACTAAAAATACAAAAAAATTAGCCAGGCATGATTGCACACGCTTGTAGTCCCAGCTACTCGGGAAACTGAGGCAGGAGAATTTCTTGAACCTGAAAGGCAGAGGTTGCAGTGAGCTGAGATCACGTCACTGCACTCCAGCCTGGGCAACAGAGCAAGACTCCATCTCAAAAAAAGATAAATGGCCGGGCGCGGTGGCTCAAGCCTGTAATCCCAGCACTTTGGGAGGCCGAGATGGGCGGATCACGAGGTCAGGAGATCGAGACCATCCTGGTGAACACAGTGAAACCCCGTCTCTACTAAGAAATACAAAAAAATAGCCGGGCGAGATGGCGGGCGCCTGTAGTCCTAGCTACTCGGGAGGCTGAGGCCGGAGAATGGCGTGAACCCGGGAGGCGGAGCTTGCAGTGAGCTGAGATCCGGCCACTGCACTCCAGCCTGGGCTACAGAGCGAGACTCCGTCTCAAAAAAAAAAAAAATAAAAAAAATAAATAAATAAATAAATAAATAAATAAATAAATAAGAGGAAGCTGAGGCATAGGGAAAGGTCACAGGCCTTGCCTGGCATCTCCACACTGCACCAGGAGATGGCTCAGAGCCAGGGCGGTTTGGAGATCAACCCTGTGCAGCCAACTGAAAGACGCCATCACACTCTGGACTTGGAATAGCAGGTACCCGGTGGGAGAGGCCTCCTCCAGACAGGTTCCTGCTGGATGCTGAAATCTGCCCTGGGTCAGCCTTCCCCACCAGGGTGTGGGTGGGAGAACACCTCAGGATGGGACCTGCATCTGAAGCTACTGCCCCTGGCCAGCCCCACACGCGGCCTTTAAACTGACCCGATGACAGGGGGACAGCAGGGGGGATTTTTGAGTGAGTAGAGAGCTAAGGGCGAGTCTCAGCTCTTCTGTTAGTGTCCCTGAACCTCAGTTCCCCTTGTCAGGAAAATGCTGCAACCCGCCCTGTGATGAAGGGGGAGGCTGTGGAATGGACTTGAGTTTGTAATAGCCTGCCTCCCTCTTCCCTCTTTGAAAACGTCCCTAGGCCAGGCTGACCTCCAGGGCACCCCAGCCTGATCTTAGGCCTTGTGGTTTACACTGGGGTGCCTTACACCCATCAAATGCATGGGGCAACAGCTCTCAGGGTTTGCTCTGTCTGTTTCACAAGAGCCCAGGCAACGCAGTTGTCTGCAGGTGCCAGTGGTGCTGAGACTTTCTGCCTAAGCTCCTCACTCAGCCTGGGGCTGGCAAGGAGGACATCCACAGGGCCCCAGCCCTCGGCTCAGGGGACATCCTGGCTGCAGTCACAGCCCTGCGCTTCTGCTCTCCTGCCCCACGAGGTGCTGTAGGCTCCCCACTGTCCTGAATTAGGAGGAATTCTGGAAGCTCTGCTTGGGTCTAGATCCTTGTCCTGAAATGTAAGACCTGTTTCCTATCTTTAAAATGGGTGTCATGGTGCCCAGCAGGCTGCAGACCAGAGGGTCAAGGAGAAAGTCTGCCTGACCCCACTGGACCTGTGTATGCCCTTTCTTTTGTCCATCCCACCCCCTGCCCACAGCAGGAAGCCTCCTGAGCCACTCCTGTCCACCCAGGTCCAGTATTGATTTCCTACAGGAACCTTGTTCTGACACCACCACCCGCAACCTCAGGAGTGGACAGGGGTGCTCTCCAAGGTGAAGCATCTCCAGGTGCCCTTCGTGGCATGAAGGGCCCCAAGCAGAGGCCTAGCGGGCAGCCACTGGACCCCTGGCCTCCTCCCCTAGTGGCGGCTGGGGTCCTCGTCATGGGGCCAGCAGCCAGGCTGGGGCGGGTGGAGATCCAGAACCTCACCTCTGGCCCCGTGATCTCCTTAAGTTGTAGCTTCTTCTCTGACCCCAGCGCCAGCAGGGGCGCCCCAGAACTGGGCGACTACCCCGCGGCGCCTTGCTGGGGCGCGCGGTCCATCTCGCAGGTCTCCGAGGGAACGAGGACCTTGCGCCCCACCTGTCCGCTTCTCTAGGAGGCCCCGGCGCCGCTGCTGCCGAGCCCTCGGCTCGAAGCCCTGTGTCCGCCGCCGCTTTGATCCCGGGGGGCCCTGCTGGATAAAAGTCCCTGGCGGCTCCGCGCCAGCGCCAGAGGGGGAGCGCAGCGGGGCCGGGCGCACCAGCGGGACGGCGCAGGGCCAGGGGCGCTGAGAGGACGGGGCCACTGGGTCGCCCGCGCTGGCCGCGGTGAGAGCGGGACCCCAGGGCTGCGCGGGGTGGAGAGATGCGGGCCGGGGTCCGAGTCCCCCACGGCCTGCTCTGGGCCTGGGCACTGGGGGATGGGAGGGACACTGGCGGCTCCAGGTGAGCTCGCCCGCCCCGCGCCCCCAGCCCGTCGGCCGCGGCCAGCTGCGCCGCGGGCGGAGTTCCCCGTCCCGCTCCTCCCGCCGGCGCGGAAAAGCCTCGCCCCTCCCCGTCGCCGCCGCCCCTTCCAGCTGCCCCGGGGGCGGGGGCGGCGGCGCCGGGCTGGCCGCGGTGAATGGAGCCGCCGGGGCCGCCCGGCCGCGCTGCCCCCCCACGGAGCCGGGCCGGGAGCGCCTCCGGCGGCCGCGGCGGGGTAGTCCAGGCCCCTCCGTCAGGCTTGCGGTTTGGGAAGAAAAGGCGATGCCTCCGCCAAGAAAAGAGCGAGCGCGGCCCCCTCCCCCCTCCGCCGAGCCCGGGCGGCGGCGGCGGCACATCTAACGCGCGGGCACCCGGGCCGCCGCGGCCCCCGCAAATAAGCCCAGCCTCGGCCCCCGCCGCTCATTGGCGCGGGCCGCAGCCAGCGCACCCAGACCCTGCGCTGCCCTCGGACGGCCGGGCGCGGAGCCCCAGCTGCGGAGGCCGACGGCACCCAGCCCCGAGAGCCTCGACGCCCAGCCGCGCGCGCGTTCTCCGCCAGGCCCGGCGGGCGGGAGCGGGGGCGAGGGAGCAGGAGCGCCAGTGCCCCCGGCATCCCCGGCCCGGCACCCTCCGCCGCCGCCGCCTCAAGGCCGCCCGCTCCCCGCAGGTGGACGCGGCCATGGGCCGAGGGGTGCGTGTGCTGCTGCTGCTGGGCCTACTGCACTGCGCAGGGGGCAGCGAGGGCAGGAAGACCTGGCGGCGCCGGGGTCAGCAGCCGCCGCCTCCCCCGCGGACCGAGGCGGCGCCGGCGGCTGGACAGCCCGTGGAGAGCTTCCCGCTGGACTTCACGGCCGTGGAGGGCAACATGGACAGCTTCATGGCGCAGGTCAAGAGCCTGGCGCAGTCCCTGTACCCCTGCTCCGCGCAGCAGCTCAACGAGGACCTGCGCCTGCACCTTCTGCTCAACACCTCGGTGACCTGCAACGACGGCAGCCCCGCCGGGTAAGGCCGGCGCCCTGCGCCTCCCCGCCCCGCACGACGCGCCTGGTCTCCGGCTGGACCTTCCCTGCGGGCCGCGGCCGTTCTCTCCCCGGGGAGAAAGGGCTTCCGTCGGGAGCCCCGCAGTGCTGGCCCCGAGGAGGGCCCGGCTCGGTGACTCTCCGTGTGGGGAACGGAGCGGCCCTGGAAGGGCTGGTCCCCGGCCAGCTCGGGCACTGACCCCTCGGCCTCCGGGCCCAGCCGCTCTGCTGGCGTCCTTCGGTCCCGGGGCGGGGAGATGGCAGCCCGAGAGCGCGCCTGGCTCTAGCGGGAACCGGCGACACCGGGGGCGGGAGAGGCTTGTTGCCCACCTCCCCACAGCCCCGAAGTAGATAGAAGACGTGAGGCCGGGGGTCGGGGAGTGGCGGGGGCGCCCACGCGCTCAACAGGCCGAGGACACCCAGGGACAGCGGGAGACGTGGGCGTGGGGTCGGGGCTCGGCAGGAAGGCTCCCCCGCCGGGTCGGTGCCTCCCGCGCTCCCCGCAGCGTCCCGTGCCCCCGCCATGCGCGCTCCTTCCGTGCGGACGCGTTTCATGCTTCGAGAGCCGCCGAGCGCCCCGGGAGGACCGCCGCCCGCGCCGAGGTGACAACGGGACGCGCGCTGGGCTGGACGTGGGGATTTTCCACGCACCACAGCCCCGCGCGGCCCGTTCCCCGACCCGCGAGCGCCACCTCCCGGGACCGCCGCCGTCCCTGAGCTCCGCGTGGGCCTGGCCGAGGGCGCCCCCGTGCGACCGCCGCGCACGGCCGGAACAGGTGGCGCGTTCCCTCCGCCAGAGCTGGGCGCGCGGGGCGCGGCGGGGCTGCAGCCCCGGCCGACCCCCCACGGTGCGTCCTCCCCGCAGCTACTACCTGAAGGAGTCCAGGGGCAGCCGGCGGTGGCTCCTCTTCCTGGAAGGTGCGTCCGGGGTCGAGGCTGGGGGAGGCCGGGGTTCTCTGCGCGCGCGGGCCTGAGCGGTGGCCGTGTCCGCAGGCGGCTGGTACTGCTTCAACCGCGAGAACTGCGACTCTAGATACAACACCATGCGGCGCCTCATGAGCTCCCGGGACTGGCCGCGCACTCGCACAGGTCAGCAGCGGGCCCTGGAGAAGGCGGCCTCGACGTGAGGCCCGGGAGGAAGCCGCGCCCGCGCCCTGGAGCCCCAGCGAGGCCCCCGCCCCGCACATCGTGCCCAGCCCGGCGCCCGGGTTTCCTAAGAGCAGGGGGCGCCCTTCACTCTCGCCCTTTGGGGTCCATTCCACATTAACATTCAGGCGCTTACCCAGCAGTTCTGGCCCTCCCCGGGGTCAAAGCAGGGCAGGGGATTGAAGTCAAGGTCAGACCTGGTGTCGTAGCCCAGCCGGGCACCGTGGCCGTGGTGTCTTCCCGGGGTAACTAAACCCGACTGCCCTGCACTTTCCCGGCAACCTTGATTCAGGCCAGCAGCACCAGCACACCTCCCTTGCTGGGGTCAAGTAGGAACCCCTACTCGTCGCCAGGGGTTCCCAGACCCGTCCCTACACAGCCTCCTCCCGCTAGAAAGACCCACTGCCTCTGTGTCCCCAGGCACAGGGATCCTGTCCTCACAGCCGGAGGAGAACCCCTACTGGTGGAACGCAAACATGGTGTAAGGGGGTGCAGGGTCCTGCCTGGGAGTCCTGCCTGGAGGGTGGTTCTTTCCGGGGGTCCTTCCTGGGGGGTCATGTCCTGGGATGGTCTTTCCTGGGGGTCCTGTTCTGGATGGTCCTTCTGGGGAGGTCCTGTCCTAGAGGGATTCTGGAGGCGTTTCTTCCCTGGCGATGAGGGGGTCCTGCCCTGGGATGGTGCTTCCTGCGGGGGGGAGGGGTCCTGTCCTGGGATGATCATTCCTGAGGGGGGTTCTGTCCTGGGTTGGTCCTTCTCATGGGGGTCTTTCTTGGGGGAGTTCTGTTACCAGGATGATCCTTCCTTCCTGGGAACCCTGTCCGCCGGTTAGCCTTCCTGGGGGTCTTGTCCTGGGATGGTCCTTCCTGGGGGTCCTGTCCTGGGTTGGCCCTTCCTGGAGAGGGTCCTGTCACTGGGATGGCCCTTCCTGGAGGGTTCCTGTCTGGGTTGGCCCTTCCTGGAAGGTCAGTCCTGAATTGGTCCTTCCTGGGGGGTCCTGTCCTGGGTTGGCCCTTCCTGGAGAGGGGTCCTGTCCTGGGATGGCCCTTCCTGGAGGGGGTTCCTGTCCTGGGTTGGCCCTTCCTGGAAGGGTCCAGTCCTGGATTGGTCCTTTCTGGGGGATGGGTTCTATCCTGGGGGTCTTTCTTGTGAGGGCTCTATTCTGGGATGGTCCTTCCTTGCTGGGGGGTCCTGTCCTGGGTTGGTCCTTCCTGGGGGGGGGTCCTATCCTGGGCTGGCCCTTCCTGGGGCGTGGGTTCTATCCTGAGTTGGTCCTTCCTGGGGGGCTCTTGTCCTAGGATGGTCCTTCCCCACTCGTGAGTCCTGTCACCGTGAAGTGCCCTGGGGGTCCTGTCCTGGGTTGGCCCTTCCTGGGGGGGTCCTGTCCCGGGTTGGCCCTTTCTGGGGGGGTCCTGTCCCGGGTTGGCCTTTCCTGGGGGTCCTGTCCTGGGATGGTCCTTCCTCAGGGGGGTCCTGTCCTGGAGTCCTGGAGGGTTCTGTCTGGGTTGAAGTGCCTTCCTGGGAGGTCCTGTCCTGGGTTAGCCCTTCCCGGAAGTCCCTGTCTGGGTTGGCCTTCCTGGGGTCCTGTCCTGGTCAGTCTTTTCTGGGGGTCCTGTCCTGGGGGTCCTTTCTGGAGGCTGCCGGGCAGCAGGCTCTGTGACAGTCTCATTCTGTTCTGTGTTGCAGCTTCATCCCCTACTGCTCCAGTGATGTTTGGAGTGGGGCTTCATCCAAGTCTGAGAAGAGTGAGTCCCCGACCTTCCCAGGGCACAGCAGGGCAGGGACAAGGCAGGACGGCAGGGCAGGGACGAGGCGGGACGGGGGGATTCTGGGGAAAAGCTGACTCTCAGCCTTGTCTCACTTTCAAAGCCCTTGACAGTATGTCCCAGGGTGCCTGACCCACGCATTCACTGCTCGCTTGTCCACGACTGTGAGGGGTCCTTATTTCTGAATATTCCCTGGGGAGGAGGCCCCAGCATGGCCTGGTGCACCCACCTTCCTCCAGTCTACCCCAGCCCCTGACCCCACCTCAGAAGATTCCCCCTAGTCCCCCAGCAGGGCAAGAACTCCTCTGCCAGCCATTCTGGGGTAGGAGGTGGTTCCCTCTGCCCAGGCCCCTACCTGAGGCCACCCCGTCCCTCTTGCAGACGAGTATGCCTTCATGGGTGCCCTCATCATCCAGGAGGTGGTGCGGGAGCTTCTGGGCAGAGGGCTGAGCGGGGCCAAGGTGCTGCTGCTGGCCGGGAGCAGGTGGGCAGGGCGGGCAGGGGCTGGAGGTGAGGGGCGAGGACGGTGTGCAGGGTGCATAGAAGGGGTGTGGGGTGGGGGTGTATGGGAGGCGAGGAGGGGGTGGAGTCTGTGCATATCTTGGCAGGTGGCTGGGAGGGTGAGAGGCTGGAGCTGGGAGAACCCACATCATTGGGGACGTCTCTGAGGCCTGGCTTCAGAGTGCTGGGTAACCGGACGCTGTCTAGAGGATGTTTCTGGACCCCATGGTTGTTGGATATAGCGGAAGGTTCGGGCCGCAGGGACCTAGGTCGTTGGTTAGAGGTTGGCCATGGTGTAACACCCCTTCTCCAGGGCCCGGTAGGTGAGGATCACCCCTGTGGGTCCCTGTATCCCAGCAGGCATGCAGGAGACCCAGGGGACATATGGGGAACAGATGAAGGGGCCTGAGGCCATGTAGTTTATCTTCATTTTCAGATAAGGAAACTGAGTTAAAGAGACAGAGAGAGGAAAGGGAGGAGAGAGGGGAGAGCCTGGCTGTGTCAAGGACATGTGACCTGCCAGCCTCAGCCCTGGACTGTTCTGGAGGGGACAACCATGGGTCTTGCACATGAACAGAGAATGTAAAATGCATCCGCAGTTCAGAACGCATCAGGACTCCTGCCCACCTTGGGGCAGGGGCTGACGCTGAGCAGACTTGGGGGGGAGGTGAGTGCCTCTCCCCAGCCACCTGGCCTCACATCTGGCCCTCCTTGCAGTGCGGGGGGCACCGGGGTGCTGCTGAATGTGGACCGTGTGGCTGAGCAGCTGGAGGAGCTGGGCTACCCCGCCATCCAGGTGCGAGGCCTGGCTGACTCCGGCTGGTTCCTGGACAACAAGCAGTATCGCCACACAGACTGCGTCGACACCATCACATGTGCGCCCACAGAGGCCATCCGCCGTGGCATCAGGTGCGCCAGTGGGGAGGGCCCATTCCTGCGCTGCAGCTCGGCCCCAAAAGGGCCTGGGTGGAGTGGCATCTGTGGGCGGGGAGCTCCGGGGGACGAGGCCCACAGCAGCCTAACCTGTGTTTGTGGCTCCAGGTACTGGAACGGGGTCGTCCCGGAGCGCTGCCGACGCCAGTTCCAGGAGGGCGAGGAGTGGAACTGCTTCTTTGGCTATAAGATCTACCCGACGCTGCGCTGTGAGTGGGCGGCCGAGCGGAGCACACAGGGCAGCAGTGGGGTGGCCACACTTCCTTGCTTCTGAAAATCCAGCGTGGACTCCAGTCTCTCAGGCTGGGCTTAGAAACCACTGCCCTGGTCCAGGGAGGAGGCCGGCTGTGTGCCAGGGGGACCAGTCGCTGCAGCGTGCCTGGGACTTGCCTGCCCTCAGCACTGACACCCCCCAGTCCCAGGCAAAGTGGGGCAGGTAGTCACCCTGTCTATACCGGGGGCTAGGGATGTGCTTTCGAGCTCATCCCCATGCTGCCCCTCCCTGCTGCAGGACCCCGGGCCGGTTCCTCCCCAGTCCCACACTCTGAGGAATGGTGAGGTTACGTGCAAGGGCATCATCACCAAATTTTGGTGAAAGTGGAGTCGCTGAGAACCAGGCCAAGGTCATGGAGGAGTTAACAAGAGCCCTTCTTCAAGGAAACGCAGTTTATGTAGTTAGTTAATTATGAACCTATGGATTATAAAAAGGCTGGTTTGAAAGAAGGAAGCCACATTCTGTGGGGGCTTATGACTGATACCCCTGGGGAGAGTTGGGCCAAGGCTAGCTGGCCTGTGAGCCTCAGCGGCACTGCAGGGGGCCGGGGGGGTGCTGAGCTCTGAGCCTGGGGTCAGGGGCAGCAGCAGGGACCTGGGAGTGCTGAGCTCTGAGCCTGGGGTGAGCGGCACTGCAGGGGGCCTGGGAGTGCTGAGCTCTGAGCCTAGGATGTGGGGCAGCAGCAGGGGTCATGGGGAGGCCGAACTGAGCCCTGCTGCCCGCAGGCCCCGTGTTCGTGGTGCAGTGGCTGTTTGATGAGGCACAGCTGACGGTGGATAACGTGCACCTGACGGGGCAGCCGGTACAGGAGAGCCAACGACTGTACATCCAGAACCTCGGCCGCGAGCTGCGCCACACGCTTAAGGACGTGCCGTGAGTGCGTGGGCCCCGGGAGCCCCACGCCGAGTAGCTCCCTCTTGATTTACAAATAGAGGTCCTGAAAAAACAAAAGAAGAAAAAACAAAACAAAACAAAAAAAATAGAGGTTTTGTAGGCCGGGCACGATGACTCATGCCTGTAATCCCAGCACTTTGGGATGCCCATGCAGGCAGATCACCTGAGGTCAGGAGTGCGAGACCAGCCTGGCCAATATGGCGAAAGCCCATCTCCACAAAATATGCAAAAATTAGTCTGGTGTAGTGGCAGGCACCTGTAATCCCAGCTACTCAAGAGGCTGAGGCAGGAGAATCACTTGAACCAGGAGGCGCAGGTTGCAGCGAGCTGAGATCGTGCTACTGCACTCCAGCCTACGTGACGGAATAAGACTCCATCTCAAAAAATACACATACACGGCCGGGCGCGGTGGCTCAAGCCTGTAATCCCAGCACTTTGGGAGGCCGAGACGGGCGGATCACGAGGTCAGGAGATCGAGACCATCCTGGCTAACATGGTGAAACCCCGTCTCTATTAAGAAATACAAAAAAAAAAAAAAAAAACTAGCCGGGCGAGGTGGCGGGCGTCTGTAGTCCCAGCTACTCGGGAGGCTGAGGCCGGAGAATGGCGTGAACCCGGGAGGCGGAGCTTGCAGTGAGCTGAGATCTGGCCACTGCACTCCAGCCTGGGCGACAGAGCGAGACTCCGTCTCAAAAAAAAAAAAAAAAATACACATACACACACACACACACACACACATATATATGTATGTATAAAACACCCTTTCTCTCTCTGTATATACAGAGAGAGACAGAGGTCTTGGGCCTGGCACGCTGGCTCATGGCTGTGATCCCACCCCTTTGGGAGGCCAAGGCAGCAGGATTGCTGGAGGCCAGGAGTCCAAGACCAGCCTGGGCAATACGGTGAAACCCTGTCTCTACTGCACATACAAAAATTATCTGCACATACAAAATTGTACTGCACATACAAAAATTATACAGGTAGTGTCACCTGTAATCCCAGCTACTCAGGAGGCTGAGGCAGGAGGATCACTTGAGCCCAGGAGTTCAAGGTTACAGTGAGCTAACCTTGCCTGCGGGAGGCAAGCAAGCTTCAATTGTACCACTACACTCCAGCTGGGGCGATAGAGCCAGACCCCAACTCAAAACAAAATAAAAGTAGAGTTCTGGATAGTAGCAGAATATTTGCCTGTCTGGGACAGCCTCCTGCCACCACCTGGGAGGGCCTGCCTGGAAGAGGTGGACTCTGGGCAGGGATTTGAGGCACAAAGGGATAAGGGTCAGCCGGGAGCTGGCCGACTAGGGGGAGGCCTGGGTCAGAGGAGCAGCTGGCAGCCACAGCAACAGGAAGGGGCGATGGCCAGGCTGGGGACAGCTCTAGGGGACTGGGGGTGGAAAAGGGGCTGAGGGGTTGGGGAGCTCACAAGCCACTGTCTCCTCTCCAACAGAGCCAGCTTTGCCCCTGCCTGCCTCTCCCATGAGATCATCATCCGGAGGTCAGTGTCCTTGCTCTGGGCAGCTTGTGTCCGTGACATCAACTTAAAAAGTCCACAGGTTCCTCAACCGCACTTGGCCTCCCATGGGCCTCTTCTTGGCCTTTCTAGGGGCGGGATTTCCTTGTAGGGGTGCCAGAGCCACTTGTACCAACAGCTGTATGGCAAGAATTAAGACTCAGCCCTGGGCTGGGCACAGTGGCTCGCGCCTGTAATCCCAGCACTTTGGGAGGCCGAGGCGGGCGGATCACCTGAGGTCAGGAGTTCGTGACCAGCCTGGCCAATGTAGTGAAACCCTGTCTCTACTAAAAATACAAAAACTTAGCCGGGCGTGGTGGCGGGCGCCTGTAATCCAGCTACTCGGGAGGCTGAGGCAGGAGAATCGCTTGAACCCGGGAGGCGGAGGTTGCAGTGAGCCAAGATCATGCCATTGCACTCCAGCCTGGTCTCAAAAAAAAAAAAAAAAGCCACCTCAGTGTTGATGCCCCTCCCTCCATGTGACCCGCCTGGTTTTCCTCTGCAGCCACTGGACTGATGTCCAGGTGAAGGGGACATCGCTGCCCCGAGCACTGCACTGCTGGGACAGGAGCCTCCATGACAGCCACAAGACCAGCAAGACCCCCCTCAAGGGCTGCCCCGTCCACCTGGTGGACAGCTGCCCCTGGCCCCACTGCAACCCCTCATGCCCCACCGTCCGAGACCAGTTCACGGGGCAAGAGATGAACGTGGCCCAGTTCCTCATGCACATGGGCTTCGACGTGCAGACGGTGGCCCAGCAGCAGGGACTGGAGCCCAGCAAGCTGCTGGGGCTGCTGAGCGACGGAAGCTAGACGGACCGTTTGAAGGAGATGCCAGCACTGAGGGGCCCAGCCACCGCTGCCCCAGTGCCACCTCACCCCCACCAGCAGGCCCTCCTATCTCTTCAGGACAGGGCCCCAGCCGTCCCTCTGCCTGGGTCTGCCCACCACCCTCCCTGCCCCGGCTTTCCCTGCCCCTCTCCCACAGCCCAGCCAGAGAAAAAGGACCTGCTGTCATCCCCAGCTGTGACCTGGGGGCCCTTCCCGATGACGAGTGGGGAGCCAGAAGAGAAGCACTGGATTCCTCAGCCCACCAGCTCAGACAGCCCCCACCTGGCCCCACCCATCAAGCCCTTTTATATTATTTTATAAAGTGACTTTTTTATTACTTTAATTTTTAAAAAAAGGAAAATAAGAAATATATGATGAATGATATTGTTTTGTAACTTTTTAAAAATGATTTTTAAAAAAGAGACAAAAAAGAACCTCACTGTTTATTTGCTTCATACACTTCACACCTCTCCCTCCCCTCCCCGGCCCCAGGGCAGCAGGGAGACCCAGGGAGGAGCCATGGGGACTCCCCAGCTCTGACCCCTTCTTGGATGCACAGACTCAGAGCAGGGTCTTCTGGGGGGGCCCTGCTTCCCTTCAACCCTTCCGCAGGTGCCCACTTCCCAGGGCGGGTGGTAGTAGCTGCGTTTCTTTTTACTTATTCATTTATTTAGAGACAGGATCTCGTGTTGCCGAGGCTGGAGTGCAGTGGCACAATCACAGCTCACTGCAGCCTTGAACCCCTGGGCTCAAGCAATTCCCCCACTTCAGCCTCCCGAATAGCTGGGGTTACAGGCACGCGCCACCACACCCAACTACTGTTTGAATTTTTTGTAGAGATGGAATTTCCCTTTGTTGCCCAGACTGGTCTTGAACTCCTGGGCTCAAGCCATCCTCGCTGCTCAGCCTCCCAATGTGCTGGGATTACAGGTGTGAGCCACTGTACTTGGCCCCTTTTTATATTTTTTTTATTGGGAAGAAATTCGCATAACAGCCCAGGCATGGTGGCTCAAGCCTGTAATACCAGCACTTTGGGAGGCCGAGACGGGCGGATCACGAGGTCAGGAAATTGAGACCATCCTTGCTAACCCAGTGAAACCCCGTGTCTACTAAAAAATACAAAAAATACAAAAAACTAGCCGGGCGAGATGGCGGGCGCCTGTAGTCCCAGCTACTTAGGAGGCTGAGGCAGGAGAATGGCGTGAACCCGGGAGGCGGAGCTTGCAGTGAGCTGAGATCCGGCCACTGCACTCCAGCCTGGGTGACAGAGCGAGACTCCATCTCAAAAAAAAAAAAAAAAATTCGCATAAGATAGGATGAACCATTTCCAAGTGAGCGACTCAGAGGCATTTGTCACATTGAGAGAGCTATGCGATCCCTGGTTCTGTCCCGTTTCAAAATTCTTGCCAGGCGCAGTGGCTCACACCTGTAATCCCAGCACTTAGAGAGACTGAGGCAGGCAGATCACGAGGTCAGGGGTTTGAGACCAGTCTGACCAACATGATGAAACTCTGTCTCTACCAAAAATATTAAAAATTAGCTGAGTGTGGTGGCATGCATCTGTAATCCCAGCTACTCGGGAGGCTGAGGCAGAATTGTTTGAGCCCAGGAGGCAGAGGTTGCACTGAGCCGACATTGCACCACTGCACTCCAGCCTGGGCAACAGAGCAAGACTCTGTCTCAGAAAAAAACAAACAAAAAAAAACCAACAAAACAAAACAAAACAAAAAATTTTTTTTTTTTTTTTTTTTTTTTTTGAGACGGAGTCTCACTGTATCTCCCAGGCTGGAGTGCAGTGGCACAATCTCAGCTCATTACAACCTCTGCCTTCTGGGCTCAAGTGATTCTCCTGCCTCAGCTTCCCGAGTAGCTGGAATCACAGGCATGTGCCCACCATGCCCGGCTAATTTTTATTTTATTTTATTATTTTTTAATTTAATTTAATTTTTTTTTTTTTTTTTGAGACGGAGTCTAGGTCAGTCGCCCAGGCTGGAGTGCAGTGGCCGGATCTCAGCTCATTGCAAGCTCCGCCTCCCAGGTTTACGCCATTCTCCTGCCTCAGCCTCCCAAGTAGCTGGGACTACAGGCGCCGCCACCTCGCCCAGCTAGTTTTTTGTATTTTTAGTAGAGACGGGGTTTCACCGTGTTAGCCAGGATGGTCTCGATCTTCTGACCTCGTGATCCGCCCGTCTCGGCCTCCCAAAGTGCTGGGATTACAGGCTTGAGCCACCATGCCCGGCCTAATTTTTATATTTTTAGTAGAGATGGGGTTTTGCCATGTTGGCCAGGCTGGTCTCAAACTCTTGACCTCAGGTGATCTGCCGTCCTCGGCCTCCCAAAGTGCTGGAATTACAGGTGTGAGCCACTCCGCCCAGCCCCTAGTTTCAAAACTCTTATCAACCCAGAATGCTTCCTACCCAGCTTACAATTCCTTAAACGTTTGCATTTTATTTATTTCTACCAGGTCATTCGTGCACGTGGTTCAAAATTCAAAAGATGCAGAAGGTATGAAGGTGAATGTCCATTTCCCCCCCAGCCCAGGCTCCCTGGCTCTGCTCCAAGGGCAAACAGCGCTACCTTGTGGATATTCCCAGAGATCATTTTGTGAAAATTCCAGTAAACAGGTGCACACATTTGTAGGGACCAGCCCCACAGGGTCGGTGGTTTTTCTCCCCATGTGCAGAGACAAGAGATTGTAGAAATAAAGACACAAGACAAAGAGAGAAAAGAAAAGACAGCTGGGCCCGGGGACCTCTACCACCAAAACACGGAGACCAGTAGTGGCCCCGAATGCCAGGCTGCGTTGATATTTATTGGATACAAAACAAAGGGGCAGGATAAGGAGTGTGAGCCATCTCCAAAGATAGGTAAGGTCAAGTGGGTCACGGGTCCACTGGACAGGGGGCCCTTCCCTGCCTGGGAGCCGATGCAGAGAGAAAGAGAGGAGAGAGAGAGGAGACAGCCTATGTGCCATTATTTCTGCATATCAGAGACTTTTAGTACTTTCACTAATTTTGCTACTGCTACCTAGAAGGCAGAGCCAGGTGTACAGGATGGAACATGAAGGCGGACCAGTGTGACCACTGAAGCACAGCATCACAAGGAGATGTTAGGCCTCCGGATAACTGGGGGTGGGTCTGACTGATGTCAGGCCCTCCACAAGAAGGGGAGGACTACAGTCTTCTCTAAACTCCCCCCGGGAAAAGGAGACTCCCTTTCCCGGTCTGCTAAGTCGCGGGCGGTTTTCCTTGGCACTGACGCTACCGCTAGACCACCGTCCGCTGGCAACGGGCGTCTTCCCAGACGCTGGCATTACCGCTAAACCAGGGAGCCCTCTGGTGGCCCTGCCCGGGCATAACAGAAGGCTCGCACTCTGGTCTTCCGGTCACTTCTCACTATGTCCCCTCAGCTCCTATCTCTGTATGGCCTGGTTTTTCCTAGGTTATGATTGTAGAGCGAGGATTATTATAATATTGGAGGAAAGAGTAATTGTTACAAACTAATGATTGATGATATTCATATACAATCATGTGTATGATCTAGATCTACTATCTCTCTTGTTGTTTTACATATTTTATTAGACTGGAACAGCTCATGCCCTCGGTCTCTTGCCTCGGCACCTGGGTGACTTGCGCCCACACACATTGACATGCATGCGATTTTTTCTTTTACACAGATGGCTACACATCACACACTGGTGTCTCCTCCTCTTAACACTGTGTCTCAGGGTGCGCAGCAAGCTGCCAAAGGTGTGACAGTCCAGGGCCTGCGGAGGGCTCTCCTGCACACTCAGGTGCAAAGGGTGCTCGTGCACAGCCTTGTCGTGTGGTCATCACATTGCATAAGGGCAAGTATGTCTGTGGGCTAAACCCCAGATGTGGGATTCCTGGGACAAGAACGTGAAGCTCTAGCCTGTCTCCCCAGCACTTTGGGAGGCCAGGGTGAGATGATCGCTTCGGCCCAGGAGTTTGAGACCAGCCTGGGCAACATAGGGAGACCCCTGTCTCCAAAAAAAAAAAAAAAAAAAAATTAAAACATTGGCTGGGGGTGGTGATGCACACCTCTGGTCCCAGCCACTCGGGAGGCCGAGGTAGGAGGATCGCTTAAACCTGGGAAGTCACAGCTGCAGTGAGCAGTGATTGTGCCAGTGCATTCCAGCCTGAGTGACAGAGCAAGACCCTGTTTCAAAAAAAAAAAAAAAAAAACAGGCCAGACGCAGTGGCTCACTCCTGTAATCCCAGCACTTTGGGAGGCTGAGACAGGCGGATCACTTGAGGTCAGAAGTTCAACACCAGCCTGGCCAACATGGTGAAATCCTGTCTCTACTAAAAATACAAGAATTAGCCGGGTGTGGGGGCACACACCTGTAATCCCAGCTACTTGGGAGGCTGCGGCAGGAGAATTGCTTGAACCCGGGAGGTGGAGGTTGCAGTGAGCCGAGATTGTGCCACGGCACTCCAGCTTGGGCGACAGAGCAAGACTCTGTCTCGAAACACACACACACACACACACACACACACACACATCTCTGTAGTTTTGATAATACCGAGGTCACACCAACGCCAACCCTGGGCACCGTTGTGGGTGGAGCTTTCTAAGCAAAGCATTTCATGCCAATTGTCATGTGATCCCCAAGTAGCCCCACAAGGTAGGTTTCATTATAAACGCCAGTTTACAAGCCAGGCACACTAGCTCATGCCTGTAATCTCAGCATTTTGGGAGGCCAAGGTGGGTGGATCGCTTGAGACCAGGAGTTTGAGACCAGCCTGGGCAACACGGTGAAACCCCGTCTCTACTAAAAATACCAAAAAAAAAAAAGGTCAGGCGCAGTGGCTCATGCCTGTAATCCCAGCACTTTGGGAGACTGAGGCGGGCAGATCACGAGGTCAGGAGATCGAGACCATCCTGGCTAACATGGTGAAACCCCGTCTCTACTAAAAATACAAAAAATTAGTTGGGCGTGGTGACAGGTGCTTGTAGTCCCAGCTACTTGGGAGGCTGAGGCACGAGAATTGCTTGAACCCAGGAGGCAGAGGTTGCAGTGAGCCAAGATCACAACACTGCATTCCACCCTGGGTGACAGAGCAAGATTCTGACTCAAAAAATAAAATAAAATACTCCAGTTTACAAAGAAACAGGCCCAGAGAGGCAGTGTGACTATAAGGGTTAGAGGAGGATGCTGAGGCCAGGCCAGCCTGAGCTTCACACCTGCCCTGCGGCCACAGCTCCATTCCCAGAGTGACCGGGACTGTAGAGACCCTGTGCCCTGGGGACATGTCCTGGGGTCTGACTCTCTGTGCCAATGAGTCAGGGCTGCCCTGGGCCCGAGAATACCCAGGAAGGACTGGTGCCCATGGGCAGGTGTCTATCACCCCAGGCAGAGCCAAGTGGCTTGTCCACGATCCCCCTGGGCCTGAGAATACCCGGGAAGGACTGGTGCCCATGGGCAGGTGTCTGCCACCCCAGGCAGAGCCAAGTGGCCTGTCCACCATCCCCCTCTGGGCTCCTATGTAGTCTCTGGTGGGAATCCATGCAGTCCCAGCAGCCACAGGAGACAACAAGGTCAGAGACGTGGAGACCAAGGGCTGGAGGTGAGAGAAGGGGTCTGGGGAGTCTGGTGGTCTCCTCCTCGGGGCCTCCAGAGCCAAACCTCCAGGCAGGGCCTTGGACAGGACTCCCCACAAGGACAGAGCTCTGGAGGGAGAGGGGGCTGGGGGACCTGAAAGAGGCCTGGCTGTCGCCCCGTCTGGGGAGGGCTATGGCCTTTGCTGGGAGGGCGGGGCCTGCAGTGCTGTCGGAGCTGGGGAACCACATGCGAGGTGCTGGCTCCTGGCCAACTCTGGCTTGAGCACTGCGGTCCAGTAGCCCTGACGTTTGCTCCTCTGAGGTGGCTGAAAGGGACCTGAGGGCGGATGGTGGTATGTCGAGGGACCAGGCTCACTGAACAGGACACTTGTGGGTTGGGCCCAAAGGGATTTCACCAGTGAATAAACCCTTTCTTCCCACGTTTGTGCCGAAAGAGAGAGAGGCCCAGCTCACCTAATGGTCAATCAGTCAATTGGTGCCACACTTTCCTGCAGGTCCAGGGACAAAACGAGCCCTAGGACACGAAGAGGACGCTGGCCTGTAGCTCCGTGGTGACGGTGACCCCAGGCTGTCCACGCTGACTTCTCACCTTTCCCAGGACGGTTGGCACCTTTCATTCTCTGGAATGAAAACACTCAGGACATTCACCCAACACTGAGCCGTGTCTCTTCCAGCAGCGATGGCTGAGGCGTAGCCTTTGCTACCCAGGGACCAGAAGCAGGGAACTTCCACTGTGTGACAACATCCATTGCAAATTTAAACTCTGTACTTAAAAAAAAAAAAAAGCTCGCTGGGCGCGGTGGCTTACTCCGGTAATCCCGGCACTTTGGGAGGCCGAAGTGGACGGATCACCTGAGGTCAGGAGTTCAAGATCAGCCTGACCAACATGGTGAAACCCCATCTCTACTAAAAATAGAAAAATTAGCCAGGTGTGGTGCTCCGTGCCTATAATTCCAGCTACCCAGGAGGCTGAGGCAGGAGAATCTCCTGAACCCAGGAGGCGGAGGTTGCAGGGAGCTGAGATCACGACACTGCACTCCAGGTTGGGCACGGAGCGAGACCCCATCTTCAATAAATAAATAAGTAAAAATAAAAATATTTGTGAATGTATACCGCAGTAGCAAAAAATGTGCCTGGCCCCATATCTTGGTCTCTGACGCCATTCCCCCAGCACAAGGAACCAGGTTCCTGAGAGAAACATGGCTGACTCCAGGGCTGGGCTGGTGTCTGAGACAGGAAAAAAAAAAAAAACAGTGTTTTCCCTGCTCTCACATACTCAACAGTCAACATCCAACACAGAACACTTCAACTCTGGTCACCAAAATGTGTGTGGGGATTTTCCCCAAACACCAAGCGAGTCTCCAGCCGACACGCGCTAGGTGTCCTCCAGCCCTGTTCCATCGTGACACTTTCTCCCTGCAGACGGTATCCGATCCTGCAGGCTAAGGTCTCAGTCCCACAAGCGTGTCCTCCATTTCTGATGCCAGTCCCAAGTACAGCTGTCCCTTTGTATCCTTGGGGGATGGGATCCAGGACCTCCAAAACACCAAAATCCACAAGGCTGGAGTCCCTGATACAAAATGGCATGTTCTTTGCATATAACCTCTGCACTGCCTCCTGTGGACTCAAATCACCTCTAGATTACTTATAACACCTGCTATGTAAATTCTATGTAAACAGTTGTTACATCATATTGTTTTTTAAATTTGTATTATTTGTATTATTATTATTATTATTTTTGAGATGGAGTCTCCCTCTGTCACCCAGGCTAAAGTACAGTGGCATGATCTCGGCTCACTGCAATCTCTACCTCTCAGGTTCAAGCGAGTCTCCTGCCTCAGCCTCTGGAGTAGCTGGGATTACAGGCACATACCACCATGCCTGGCTAATTTTTGTATTTTTAGTAGAGACGGGATTTCACCATGTTGGTTGGTCAGGCTGGTCTCAAACTCCTGACTTCAGGTGATCCACCCACCTCGGCCTCCCACGGTGCTGGGTGTACAGGCATGAGCCACCGCGCCCAGCCTTATTTACTGTTTTATTTTTGTTTTTTGTATTTTCTTTTCTTTTTCTTTGTAATGGAGTCTCGCTCTGCCACCCAGGCTGGAGTGCAGTGGCACGATCTCAGCTCACGGCAACCTCTGCCTCCCGGGTTCCCGCCATTCTCCTGCCTCAGCCTTCCGAGTAGCTGGGACTATAGGCACCTGCCACCACGCATGGCCAATTTTTGTATTTTTAGTACAAACGGGGTTTCACCATGTTGGCCTGGCTGGTCTCAAACTCCTGACCTCAGGTGATCTGCCTGCCTCAACCTCTCAATGTGCTGGGATTACAGGCGTGACCCACCGTGCTGGGGCAGTATATTTTGTATTTTCAGTTCGAGATTTCTTTTTTTTTTTTTTTGAGACGGAGTCTCGCGCTGTGTCACCCAGGCTGGAGTGCAGTGGCGATCTCGGCTCACTGCAAGCTCCGCCTCCCAGGTTCACGCCATTCTCCTGCCTCAGCCTCCGAGTAGCTGGGACTACAGGCGCCCACCACCTCGCCCGGCTAGTTTTTTGTATTTTTAGTAGAGACGGGGTTTCACCGTGTTAGCCAGGATGGTCTCGATCTCCTGACCTCGTGATCCACCCGTCTCGGCCTCCCAAAGTGCTGGGATTACAGGCTTGAGCCACCGCGCCCGGCCGAGATTTCTTAAATACTTGGATGTGGAACCTGAGGACAGACGGCCAAATGTAGCAGGTGTCACCCACCTTCGGGCCAACTGAGGTTCCCATGGCCCCTCCTCCAGTTTGGTGACTTTGCTGGAGTGACACAGAACTCAGGGAAGTACTTTCCTCATTTTATTATTTATTGATTTACTTTCGGAGATGGGGTCTCACTGTGTTGCCCAGGCTGCAGTGTGATGGCATAATCACAGTTCACTGCACCCTCAACCTCCTGGGTTCAAGCAATCCTCCCACCTCAACCTCCCAAGTAGCTGGGATTACAGGTGTGCACCACCACTCCCAACTAATTTTTTTTTTTTTTTTTGAGACAGAGTCTCTCTCACTCTGTCGCCCAGGCTGAAGTGCAGTGGTGCGATCTCAGCTCATGGCAACCTCGGTCTCCTGCGTTCAACTGATTCTTCTACCTCAGCCTCCCCAGGAGCTGAGATTACAGGCGTGTGACACGACACCCAGCCAATTTTTTTTTTTTTTTCTGAGACGGAGTCTCGCTCTGTCGCCCAGGCTGGAGTGCAGCGGCGCCATCTCTGCTCACTGCAAGCTCCGCCTCCCAGGTTCATGCCATTCTCCTGCCTCAGCCTACCGAGTAGCTGGGACTACAGGCGTCCGCCACCTCGCCCGGCTAATTTTTTGTATTTTTAGTAGAGACAGGGTTTCACTATGTTAGGCAGGATGGTCTTGATCTCCTGACCTCGTGATCTGCCTGCCTTGGCCTCCCAAAGTGCTGGGATTACAGGCGTGAGCCACCGCGCCCGGCCTTTTTTTTTTTTTGAGACGGAGTCTTGCTCTGTCGCCCAGGCTACAGTGCAGTGACACGTTCTCGGCTCACTGCAACCTCTGCCTCCCAGGTTCACGCCATTCTCCTGCCTCTGCCTTTCGACTAGCTGGGACTACAGGCGCCTGCCACCACGCATGGCCAATTTTTGTATTTTTAGTACAAACAGCGTTTCACTGTGTTAGCCTGGCTGTTCTCAAACTCCTGACCTCAGGTGATCTGCCTGCCTCAACCTCTCAACGTGCTGGGATTACAGGCATGAGCCACCGTGCCCGGCCTCATTTTTTGTTATATCACGGCATCACAGGAAATACACAGGTTGAACTTGGAATATCTTGTAGTGCCAAAAAGTAAGGAAGTGCTTACACACACACACACACACACTCACACACACTGATGGAAGCATGTCGGGGGAGCCCAGCAGACCACAAGAGCCCCCGTAGCTCCGGATTCTAATCCAAACTATAAACACCCAGTCAGGCACGGTGGCTCACGCCTGTAATACCAGCACTTCAGGAAGCTGAGGCGGGTGGATCACTTGAGGTCAGGAGTTCAAGACCAGGCTGGTCAACGTGGTGAACCACCATCTCTACTAAAAATACAAATATTAGCTTAGTGTGGTGACCAGCGCCTGTAAGCCCAGCTACTCAGGAGGCTGAGGCTGGAGAATCACTTGAACCCAGGAGACAGAGGTTGCAGTGTGCCAAGATCGTGCCACTGCACTCCAGTCTGGGTGACAGAGTAAGACTCCATCTCAAAAATACAACAACAGGCCGGGCGTGATGGCTCATGCCTGTAATCCCAGCACTTTGGGAGGCCAACGCAGGTGGATCACGAGGTCAAGAGATCAAGACCATCTGGTCAACATAGTGAAACCCCGTCTCTACTGAAAATACAAAAATTACCTGGGCATGGTGGCATGCACCTGTTGTCCCAGCTACTCGGGAGGCTGAAGCAGGAGAATTGCTTGAACCTGGGAGGTGGACGTTGCAGTCAGTCGAGATCATGCCACTGCACCCCAGCCTGGGTAACAGAGCTAGACTCCATCTCAAAAAAAAAAAAAAAAAAAAAAAACTACCACCACCAACAAAGTATAAACATCTGTAAATTCACGCTGCTATAGACACATCATTGAACAAACAAATAAACAGGGGAGGAGACAAGTCTCCTTTGCAGAAAAATTCTACGTAATTTTTGCAGACACTCTGCCCCTAGGGAGGGGGAACCTAACCCCCCACTTCTTCCTTGGGGGCTGCAAATCGTGACTTCTCCACAAACGGCACCATGTGAACAGGGGGACTTCACGGTGGAGAAACCTGACAGGCTCTGAGTCAGTCAGGTGGCCCGGGCCAGCCCCACCCATGACCTGGCAGGTGGAGAGCATACGTCCTTGACAGGCCGGGATGAGGACGGGACTTCAACCCTGCGGTCTTCCTCCCAAAACCCATATCCCCTGTCTAACCAAGAGAAAGATATCAGACCAATCCCAACAGAGGGACACACTCCAAAACACCTGCCAGCGCTCCTCATAACTGCCACGGTCATCGAACACGAGGGAAGCCGAGAGGAGCCTGAGACCTGAGGACTGAGTGTGCTATGGGGTCCGGGATGGGCTCCTGGGACAGGAAGTGCAACTGAGGCAACAGGAATCAAGTGCAAGCCTTAGTCAATAATGATGTGTCAGTATCGGCTGTGACTCATTAACTGTAACAAAGCCCGCCCCCCATAGCTCACTAGGAGGTTAACCATAGGAAGGCTAGGTAAGGGCTGTGTGGGAGGCTGCACTACCTGGTCAATTTTTCTGCTAATCGAAAAATGTTCTAAGGCTGGGCACGGTGGCTCACGCCTGTAATCCCAACGCTCTGGGAGGCCAGGCAGTTGGATCACCTGGGGTCGGGAGTTGGAGACCAGTCTGACCAACATGGAGAAACCCCATCTCTACTAAAAATACAAAATTAGCCGGGCATCGTGATGCATGCCTGTAGTCCCAGCTACTCGGGAGGCTGAGGCAGGAGAACTGCTTTACCCTGGGAGGTGGAGGTTGCAGCAAACTGAGATTGCACCACTGCACTCCAGTCTGGGTGAGAGTGAGACTTTTGTCTCAAAAAAAAAAAAAAAAAGAAAAGAAAAGAAAAGAAAAAACTTTAAATTTAGTAAGAAATAATTTTTTTTTCCAGCCGGGTACAGTGGCTCAAGCCTGTAATCCCAGCACTTTGGGAGGCCAAGGCGGGTGGATCACGAGGTCAGGAGATCGAGACCATCCTGGCGAACACAGTGAAACCCCGTCTCTACTAAAAATACAAAAAATTAGCTGGACGTGGTGGTGGGCGCCTGTAGTCCCAGCTACTCGGGAGGCTGAGGCAGGAGAATGGCTTGAACCTGTGAGGCGGAACTTGCAGTGAGCCGAGATCTCGCCACTGCACTCCAGCCTGAGCAACAGAGCGAGACTCTGTCTCAAAAAAAAAAAAAAAAACAAAAAGAAATCTTTTTTTTCCTTTTCAAAAACATTTCATATTTTAGTTTAAAAATGGAAGATTTGGGAGTGACTGCAAATGGTTAAATAACTAAATAAATAAAAAGGCTGAGGCAGGAGGATCACTTGAGCCTGGGAGGTCGAGGCTGCAGTGATCTCACCACTGCATTCCAACCTGGGTGACAGAGCTAGACCCTGTCTTGAAAAAAAAAGAGGGGCCGGGCCTAGTGGCTCACACCTGTAATCCCAGCACTTTGGGAGGCCGAGGCAGGCGGATCACAAGGTCAAGAGATCAAGACCAGCCTAGCCAACATGGTGAAACCCTGTCTCTGTTAAAAATACAAAAAAAAATTAGCCGGGCACAGTGGCTCACGCCTGTAATCCCAGCTACTCGGGAGGCTGAGGCAGGATAATTGCTTGAACGCGGGAGCCAAGATCGCACCATTGCACTCCAGCCTGGGCAACACAGCAAGACTCCGTCTCAAAAAAAAAGGGAAGAGTTGAGTGTTTTTCTAGGTGTTTAATGTGAAGAACAAGTGAAGAGCCCCGGAACGGCCCCTGCAGACAGTAACTAACAGTCAAACGTCTCTGCCCCAGGCAGGTTAAGGACAAGACAGAATGAGGGTGGGGAGGGGGGCTTGGGGAGTAGAGCCACGGTCTCCACGCTCTGCTCCCCCCACGGCCACAGTAGAGCCCTGTGAACCTCAGGCTATGACAGCAGGATCCTGAAGCCCACGCAGGCTCTGAACCACATGGCCATCCGGAAGAGGTGGGGTAAGTGTTGGGGAAACCCCCTACCCACCGCAAGCCCTGGCGCCGCCTCCTGCCTCGTACACCCCTCCCCCACACAGCAGGCCCTGGAGGCTGCTGGAGCTGGGGTTACCCCGTGGGGACCCTCACGCTCTCTGCTCCCCTCCTTCTCCATCCCCCTCCCCCAAGAGCTGTGAAACCAACTCACCAGACTGACAGATGCAGGTGCGCGGGAGGCGGCGGGAGGCGGCGGGAGGCGGAGGTGGGGGTGGTGCCAGCAGCCAATGGGTTAATGGTCCCGGCAGGGGCTCCACAGCGGACCAGGGGTCAGATGCCTCTCTAAGATGGGGACAGGCATGTGGGCTGCTATTCTAGGGCTCTGATCACGGCTGTCTATTTATAGCGCTGGCGGGGGCCGCCTCACATAGGCAGCAGAGAGGCCGCCCTGCTGCAATGTCACCGTCGTCACCGCCTCTGCAGGCTGCGGGCACCTGCCACTACCGCAGGGAACTGAGGGGTCTTGGTCCAGCAGGGACCCCAGGGCCTTGGAGCACTGTGTGAGCCGGAAACGTGGCTGGCCAGATGGGCAGCGCCATGGAGCCCCCTGGGAGTGCATACCTGCACCTGGGCGCCGTGATGTCCCCTGTGGGCACAGCCCGCGTGCTGCAGCTGGCCTTTGGCTGCACCACCTTCAGCCTGGTGGCCCACCGGGGCGGCTTCACGGGCGTCCAGGGCACCTTCTGCATGGCTGCCTGGGGTTTCTGCTTTGCTGTCTCCGCACTGGTGGTGGCCTGTGAGTTCACACGGCTCCACGGCTGCCTGCGGCTCTCCTGGGGCAACTTCACCGCCGCCTTCGCCATGCTGGCCACCCTGCTGTGCGCCACGGCTGCGGTCCTGTACCCGCTGTACTTCGCCCGGCGGGAGTGTCCCCCCGAGCCTGCCGGCTGTGCTGCCAGGGACTTCCGCCTGGCAGCCAGCGTCTTCGCCGGACTCCTCTTTCTGGCCTACGCCGTGGAGGTGGCCCTGACACGGGCCCGGCCCGGCCAGGTGACCAGCTACATGGCCACAGTGTCAGGGCTCCTCAAGATCGTCCAGGCCTTCGTGGCCTGCATCATCTTTGGGGCGCTGGTCCACGACAGCCGCTACGGGCGCTATGTGGCCACCCAGTGGTGCGTGGCCGTCTATAGCCTGTGCTTCCTTGCCACAGTGGCCGTGGTGGCCCTGAGTGTGATGGGCCACACAGGGGGCCTGGGCTGCCCCTTTGACCGGCTGGTGGTGGTGTACACGTTCCTGGCTGTGCTCCTGTACCTCAGTGCCGCCGTGATCTGGCCAGTCTTCTGTTTCGATCCCAAGTATGGCGAGCCCAAACGGCCCCCTGACTGCATTCGAGGCAGCTGTCCCTGGGACAGCCAGCTGGTGGTGGCCATCTTCACCTATGTCAACCTGCTCCTGTACGTCGCTGACCTCGCCTACTCCCAGAGGATTCGCTTCGTGCCCAGCCTGTAGCCCACATCGGCAGCCCGCCCACCTCTGCTCTCTGGCCAGCAGCTCCAGGCCCTGCAAGGGAAACTCAGGTGAACCGAAGTGTCAAGTAGCGAGTAGGAGGGAAGTCGCGGGCTCAGGGCAGATGAAGTACAACGGGAGAGGTCGTGCCCCGACTTCCAGGCTGGGCTCACGGAGGAACGGACGGACAGGGGGAGGACAGCAGGGCTGAGGCCCTGAGCAGACGCAGGGGAGAGCCTCACCTAGGCTAATCCCCAGCTCTCTCTCTCTCAGCATTTCCCGGCGCTCCTGGGGCTCAGTGCTGGTCACTGTAACATATGGGAAAACTTTAAAGCCGCTGCTGTTGTGACCCATTTTGCAGCTGGGGACGCTGAGGCCAGAAGGATTCGCGAGGCACCCAGTACCTCCGTGAGTGTCTGGAGACCACACTCAGGCTGGGTAAGGCAAGCTGAAAAATGAATGACTTTCAGAGGAAAGGCACCCAGCAGAGCAGCTGGGCCAATCAAGGGGAGGGAGGGGCGTGTGGAGCCGGAACCACTCCTGGATCAGAGTCTGCACCAGCCTCTCCCACCCATGTCTGGGAAGCCTCCGGGCTAGTAGCCACAGCCTTTGGAAGCAGGCTGCCTCCGGGGTGTCCGCCGGCTGGAAGTGGCGCAGGTGGCCTAGAAGAGCCTACAGAGCCCAGCGGCGCCAAGTGCACAGTGGACAGAGAGGACCTGGTTCTGCCATAGCCACAGAGCCCCACCTGGACACCCACCATCGGCTGTGACAAAGCAGCATCAGCAGTGGCCGGGTGGGCATCTGTGCACTGTGGGCCTCTGTGGCACTGGGAGGGAGCCCAGCTGAGGACAGCCGCTGGACACAGAGTCTGGGCACTGCTTGCCTCTGCTCAAGGGTCCAGTTGCCCAAACACTCCTGACGCCGAGGCCATCATCCTCCACGCTCCAGCCAGCTTCTCCTGCACAGAAGCCCAGCCTGGACCAGCCAGGAGCTGACCCACTGGCCGCCCCTGAGTCCAAGCCGGGTGGGCAGGGGCACAACAGCCCCTCAGCCCATTGACTGGGTCCCACTGACGTCCTTGAGCAGGAAATAAATGCTGACAGTTAGATGCACCCTGCCTCTGGACCAGCAGTCTCTTCTGAGGGGACTGTGGGCACCTGCCCCTCCTGGCGGCCCCTCCTAGCATGCTGTGGGGGAAGGCTGAGGAAGAAGTGGCCCGGGATTGTGGTCAGGGCAGGCTGGGCTCCTGAGGGTCTGAGCAGCCTCCTGGGGAAGGGGCAGGCAGTGTCCTCTGCCTCAGAGGGGTGACAGGTCAGCCTGGCTCCGACAGGCCTGTGGCTCATGCCCATCCCTCCCAGAGGCCTGCAGCGCTCACCTCCTCCCCCATGCCCATCTGGGGGTCTCGAGAGGCCCCGGACACAGCGATGGACAGATGCATTGTTGTTCCTTTTGGATGGCGGTCCCCACAACCAGGCCTGTGCTGCTGCCATGAAGAACATAAGGAAGGGGCCTCGCTGGCCCCTGAGGAGGGGTCTTGCTCACGTTAGCCGACAAACAGGGTCTGGCCGACGTCCTTTACTCAGAGGGGGTGGGTCAATGGCAGATCCCAGACAAGGGCAGTCAGCTGTGGGGCCTGCTGCTGGCTGAGAGTGGCGGGGAGGGGTACAGGGATCACCTGCCTCCTGACTCAGGGGAGACCTGGGCACCAGTCTTGCAGGGGACCCAGCCTCCTCTCGTTTTTTTTTGCTGGCCAGAATTCTGAAACGAGTTAATTGTCACCAACTTCCCAATTTTCTCCCTGTCCAGTGGCCTTCTGCCACCTTCTCAAAGGTCCTGAGGGAGAGAAAGGAAGGGGAGGAGACCCAGGGCTGGGAGGTCTGGCTGGGAGGCTTCCTTCAGAATCAATGCTGTTGATGGTGTATCCCTGGCCCAGAGGGCTGTCCATTTTGGGTTTTTGGGTTTTTAGGTAAAAGTGTTACTTGCTGTTATCACTTGGGGAAAACTGATTTTGAAATGGCCTGGGGAGCTTGGCTCTCAAAGCACCGTGGCGATGCTAGCCTTCGTGCCCCAGGTTTGAGCTGTCCATCTGGACAAGCTCCTCCCATGGCCACCACAGAGCAGCCTCCCAGTGTTGGTGGTGGTCATCACATGTCTACAGTGGGGGGAACAGGTAGACAGATAGCCAGAACGCTGGCCCTGCCGCTGTGGCAGGAGCGTCCCAGGCCTTCTGAAATGATGTGCTAGAATAGCCTGTCATCATCTAAGATACAGCACAGAAAAAATAAGGTAGCTCTTCTCACCCCTTGGCAGGGGAATGGGCTGCCAGTGATCCCTTCTGACTTCGCCCTTAATCTCACCACCGACAGGGACCCTGACTATCCAGAGCCCGAATCAGATGAACTCTGAGCATGCTCTCAGGGGGAAGTGACTGGAGCTTCCCTCTCCCTAAAACCCAGGGCAGGCATGATGTTTGGGTATTGGAGGATGCTCCGGGTTGCATGGGAGCTGGGGCACGATGGGGTGGGCTTCCTGTGTTTGCTAGCGGAGCACCACTGTGTGCCCAGTTAGAAGAACACCTGTGTCATGCCTTTCTTTTCTTTTCCTTTCTTCTTTTCTTCCTTTTTTTTTTTAAGGTGGTGTCTTACTCTTGTTGCCCAGGCTGGAGTGCAGAGGCCCGATCCTGGCTCACTGCAACCTCCACCTCCCGGGTTCAAGCGATTCTCCTGCCTCAGCTTCTCAAGTAGCTGGGATTACAGGCGCCTGCCACCACGCCCGGCTAATTTTTTGTATTTTTAGTAGAGATGGGGTTTCACCATGGTGGGGTTTCACCATGTTGGCCAGCCTGGTCTCGAACTCCTGACCTCAGGTGATCCGCCCACCTCGGCCTCCCAAAGTGCTGGGATTACAGGAGTGAGCCAACGCGCCCAGCGGAAATAGTGTTATATTTAAAATGTTTCCACTTAGCAAATTGTTTTCAACCCCGCCCCCCCGCGCGCGGGCGCACACACACACACACACAAAGGAAAGAAAACGCGGTGCAGCCGGGCTTCTCCAAACTCGATGACAGTAGAAGGGACTGATTCCCAGAGAGCACCGGCCACGCGCCCAGGGCCGCCAGCTTGACGCGTCCGTGTCCGGGTGGCCCAAGACAAAGCCCTGCGTGCAGGGCCCCCTCGGACCGCCCCCTCCGCCCGCGTCCTCGGACCCCACGGTAGGTCCCAGGAAGCGCGACCCGGAGGAGCGCGGGTCAGGGGACCGCGAGCCTGAGAGGGGGTGTGTCCGGGGGTCGGGGGATCCCAGGGCACGCGAGCGGCGGGGCCCGAGCGGACGGCGCGGGGGGGGCGCGCGGATGATGCAACCGCTTTGGCGCCGCCGCGCGCTCTGATTGGCCAGCGCCTGGCGGCCGCGCCCGGATTTGCTGGCGCGACGGGGGCGGGGCTGGGGTGCGGGTGCCGCGTGGCGGGCGCGGCGCGGAGGGGTGGGGACGGCCTGCGCACGGTAGCTGGGTTGGGGTCGGGCTCCGGGAATGGTGGGCGGTGCCTGCCGGGTGGGGCGCGACGGTAGCCTAGCTCCGGGCGGGGCGGGAGCTCAGACGGGGGACCCCCGGGGCGCCGGGTCCTGCCCGTACTTTTCCCCCTTCCCAGTCATTTCCTCTGCGGAGCCTCTACCCCTGCGGTGGGTGCGGGACCCCTCGCCGCTCTGGCTAGGGGATCCGGAGCAGTTAGCGGGCCAGGGCCATCGGACAGCAAAGTGGAAAGCCGGGTGGGCACCTGGCTGCGGGAGGAGCGGTCAGGCTGGCACTGCCCTCCTAACTTGCTTTGATCCTGCCAATCTCATCCCGCAGAGCCGGTGCCATCTGTGGGGGCTTTGGGCCGGGGGTCTCCCGACAGCATGAGCGTGGGCTTCATCGGCGCTGGCCAGCTGGCTTTTGCCCTGGTCAAGGGCTTCACAGCAGCAGGTAGGTCCCCAGGTGGGGGACGGTGAGGCCCAGTGGGAGAGACTCGCCCCTTTCCACTTCTGCAGGGCTGGGGGCTGAAGGTGGGGGCTGGGTCACAAGACCTGAGTCCTGGGGGAACTGGCAGCTTCTGTGTGTTTGGGGCTTTACCTGTGCTGTCTTACTCTTCTTCCTGGGAATGGGGAGGGAGGGAAGCCAGAACTGGCCATGAAGAGGAACTGTTTCCCCTCTTAGGCATCTTGGCTGCCCACAAGATAATGGCTAGCTCCCCAGACATGGACCTGGCCACGGTTTCTGCCCTCAGGGTAGGTGCAGGTGAAAGGGGAAAAGGAGACTGAGTCCCTGTGGGGCTGGGCGTGGAGATGCAGGAATGCTCCCACCCAGTGAGGGCAGGGGCCCTGGGCTGGAGTCTCATGGACCCTGCCTCCTTGCCCCGCCAATTTCTCTTGGGACCTGGGTGGTGAGAGTGTGTACAACTAACAGGAGGGTGTTGCTCTGGAATGGAGCTCCCTGCACAGAGTTAAAGTTCCGAGGGGTCCTCTGGGGGCCTGGCAGGTGGGGCCACAGCCGGGCAGCCAAAGAACACACGTGGGGGCTGCTTGAGACCACCACTCACACGTGGAGAGCGGGGGTCTGGGGGACGGCAGTCCGAGGCTGGTGGCAGGGCGGTGGTGTGAATGGAGGCTCCTTTTCTGTCTGCAACAGGGACACATTCCACACAGAGTTCCTCCATTTCTGGGTGGGAAGGGTCATCAAGGCGGTGGTCAGAGCCCTGAGCCCCCAGCCCTGCCCACCCCCAACTCCAGCATTCTCTGTGCTGTTCTACCTTTGGGGCTCTTGGCTTGGTGGGGGTGCAGACAGCCACAGGAACAGGCTAAGCCCACCTGTTGCCCCCCACAGAAGATGGGGGTGAAGCTGACACCCCACAACAAGGAGGCGGTGCAGCACAGTGATGTGCTCTTCCTGGCTGTGAAGCCACACATCATCCCCTTCATCCTGGATGAGATAGGCACCCACATTGAGGACAGGCACATCGTGGTGTCCTGTGCGGCCGGCGTCACCATCGGCTCCATAGAGAAGGTAGCACTGCAGGCCTAGTGGGGTGTGGAGAGGGGCTGTCTACAGCCCTGGCCCTCAGTACTTAAGTTTTCATCTGCAAAAGGGTTGCAGTGTCCCGGCCCACTGGGACAGCTCAGGCACTGCTCGGGGGGGTGGGTGCATCTAGGCACTGCATCCAAGGCCAGACAGACACACTGGTTTCTCTTCCAGAAGCTGTCAGCGTTTCGACCAACCCCCAGGGTCATCCGCTGCATGACCAACATCCCCGTCGTGGTGCGGGAGGGGGCCACCGTGTACGCCACAGGCACACATGCCCAGGTGGAGGACGGGAGGCTCCTGGAGCAGCTGCTGAACAGCGTGGGCTTCTGCACAGAGGTGGAAGAGGACCTGATCGATGCCGTCACGGGGCTCAGTGGCAGCGGCCCCGCCTACGTGAGGACTGCGGGGGCAGATGGCAGCGGCGGACACTTCCCAGGACCACAGGGCACATCTGTCCCTGCCCCCCTGGGAGGGCCACGGTGGAGGGCTCCAAGGCTGTGGGAACTGGAGCTTGCCCAGAAGGGAAGGAGAAGCCCAGGAGAGAGGCTCAGGGTGGCTTCTCCCCACAGGCATTCACAGCCCTGGATGCCCTGGCTGATGGGGGCGTGAAGATGGGACTTCCAAGGCGCCTGGCAGTCCGCCTCGGGGCCCAGGCCCTCCTGGTCAGTGTGTTTCCTGACCCTCTGGTGGGGCCACTCCTTGCAGGGCCCTGGGGCCTCACTGGGAGGAGCCAAGTGGGGAGTCAGTGTGTGTTGCAGTGGCTGGGGCAGTGCCCTGCAGAGGCAGGTGGGTGCTCACAGCCGTCAGCCTTTGTTCTGGCTGCAGGGGGCTGCCAAGATGCTGCTGCACTCAGAACAGCACCCAGGCCAGCTCAAGGACAACGTCAGCTCTCCTGGTGGGGCCACCATCCATGCCTTGCACGTGCTGGAGAGTGGGGGCTTCCGCTCTCTGCTCATCAACGCTGTGGAGGCCTCCTGCATCCGCACACGGTGGGCCCCCACCCTGCCCGCTTCCCTGGTCTCCAGTCCTTGCATGGCAGAGGCCTCCATCTCGCATACATCGGCTCATTCATGCACTCAGCAGATATGTATTGAACTCTGGCCTGGCGTTGGGCAGGACACGGGGCCCTGAGGTTCCCTGGGTTACCGTGTGCAGTGCTCCTCCCCACCTTCCATTTCCTGTGAGGAGGGGACATCCACAGAGGGACCCGGATGCTCTGCCCTGTGCTCCCCACATAGGTCCACCATCGTCATAGCCAGGAGCATCATTCGAGCCAGGGGCCACACCAGTGGGGTGGCGGGGTGGCCAGGCACGTTAGGAAACTTGTGTGCCTGGTTCCACCTTCCCCCTGCCCTCGCTGGGGGATTAAGTTAGACCAGCAGGACACACAGCAGCATCCAGGCACAAGGAAAATTCCATGGAAGGTGAAAGAAGGAAAGAGCAGGCGAGAGAGTTTACTGTATGCCTGGGATCCCATAGCTGGTCAAAGGCAGAGCCAGGCTGAGAGCTGCTGTCCCCAGTTCAAGTCTGCAGGGTGGATGAGGACGTGTTTCTCGCCACACTGCCCACTCTCCAGTCCAGACACTCTCAGACTCTGCGAGTGCCACCCTGTAGCAGTGAGGGGAACATGAGGGGCCTGGCCTCACCTCCAGCCTGCAGGAGAGACGGGCATAAACCCACATCCTGTGGTGGGGCCATGAGAACTCAGGTCTGGGGGGCGCTGCGGGGAGATTTGGTGATGCTGAGCTGATTCCAGTGAGGTGAGAGGGAGCCCAGCAGCTGTGTGGGGTGTGTCACTGGCAGAAGGGAATAAAGGTGCTGAGATGAGGGTGACAGTATTGCCCAGGGCTGACGCATTGGGAGCTGTGGGCTTCACTCCCTCTTCCTGGGTGCACGCTTGTGCTCCAAACCCAACCTCTCCCTGCCTCTCCAGGGAGCTGCAGTCCATGGCTGACCAGGAGCAGGTGTCACCAGCCGCCATCAAGAAGACCATCCTGGACAAGGTGAAGCTGGAATCCCCTGCAGGGACCTCTCTGTCGCCTTCTGGCCACACCAAGCTGCTCCCCCGCAGCCTGGCGCCAGTGGGCAAGGATTGACACGTCCTGCCTGACCACCACCCTGCCACCACCTTCTCTTCTCTCATCACTAGGGGGACTAGGGGGTCCCCGATAGTGGCCCACTGTCTGGCTCTGATCAGCGCAGGGGCCAGCCAGGGACATAGCCAGGGAGGGGCCACGTCACTTCCCACTGGAAATCTCTGTGGTCTGCAAGTGTTTCCCAGCCCAGAACAGGGGTGGATTCCCCAACCTCAACCTCCTTTCTCCTCTGCTCCCAAACCATGTCAGGACCACCTTCCTCTAGCGCTCAGGAGCCCGGAGGGTCTTCACCCACTCTTAACTCCAGTGTCAGCTGGCATGGGCTCCTTCCTGAGTGCAAAGGTCAAGGGCCCCCTCTGTGAAGGCTCAGCAGAGGTGGGATCCCACATCCCCTCCTGGCCCCTCCCTGCCCTCCATTCAGGGAGAAACCTCTCCTTCCCGTGTGAGAAGGCCTGGAGGGTCCAGGCATCGCGAGTCCAGCGTGAAGGGCCACAGCCCTTCTTGGCTGCCAAGCACCCAGATCCCACAGACATTTGGGGAAAGGGCTCCTTGGGTTGCTGGTGAACTTCCTGTGGCCACTGCCTCCTGCTCCTGACCTCCCTGGCGGGGTGCTATCACTTCTGTCCTGGCCCTTCCAGTTTTATAAATTGGTTTCCAGCCCCTAGTGCCCTGACTTCTGTCTGCCAGATGAGGAGGGAGGCCCTGCCTGTCAGGGAGGGTGGTTACTGTGGATGGAATAGTGGGGCCTTCCAACTGATTAGGCAAGGCCTGCCCACATCTTGGGAGGGCATCTGCCTTACTGATTAAAATGTCAATGTAATCTAATGCAAAGGTCTGCAGAGTCAAGTATTAGTCTCATGCAACCCCCCCCCACCCCCACCAGAAACAGAATAATGTTTGACCAAACGCTCAGGCACCCTGTGGCCCAGTCAAGTGGACACATACAGTCAGCCATCCCAGGATCCCAGGAGGTCCACAGGATTGGAGGAGCTGCTGAGGGTTGGGTTACAAGGGCCAGGGATGCTCTGATTCCTTCAACCAACACATAGTTACTGAGTATGGAGACAGCAAGATGAGGCCCCCTTCCCCCCTGAGGCAGTGCACACTGTGTGAGGGGAGGCGGGCTGGGTGGCAGCAGGGTGTCAGGCTGTGCAGGGGTTAGGAGAGCTGAGCAGCTTTCTGGAACTTCATCACGGGAACTCATTTCCAGAACCCCCACAGGCCCACAGCAGAATGATGCTTGGTATGTATGAGGCATGTGGAGGGGTGCTTGGGGGACAGAATCCAGCACTTCCCTCCAAGGGAGGGAAGACATGCAGGGGAACAGGAAGGAAATGCTGCGGCAGGGCAGATGGCATGGGTACATCCTCCACTGCCACTCTCCACCTGGCGAGAGTCCTGGCCGCTCCCCACAAACTGAGCACCCATCACACCCAGGCACAAAGGGGATGGCAGTGGGGTGAGTCCCTGCTGTCTGGCTGGGATCTGGCAGCGCAGGAGCTAAGCAGGGGACACAGATGGCCAGTGCTGGGCCGGGAGTCCCTGCAGGCTCCCCTGAAGGTCCCCTCCTGTGTGGGTGGACGTGGGCATCAGGGCGGGCGGGGAATGCCCTTGTGTCAGGGCTGTGAGCAACAGAATCACCCCCTGCCCCAGCAAAGTGCCCGGCAGTGCTGGGAGACCCTGGCACCCCTCCTACCTGGGCAGAGGTGCCCCCAGAAGAGACTGTCCCACAGGCCACACACCTGTCCCAGGACTAAAGCTGCCCCCTGACCGTTCCCCTCAAAGCCAATTTCCCTGCCAGCGCCACTCTTAGGTGCTGACGCAGAGCAAGATGAGGGGTGTGGGGCTGCCAAAGGTGCTTCTGGTCTGGGGACACAAAGCCAGCAGGCAACATGGGTTTCAAGTGAGGCAGACAGGTCTTGGGCCCCAGAGGAAGCACAGGGAGGTGGGGAGGTGAGGAGGTGGCCGGGGCGGGGGGTGCAGAGAGGCTGTGCAGGGAGGTGTTTGTTTCAGCAGGTGGGCCCTAGGAGCCTTCCCGCTGTGGGTTCCTGATTAAGCAGAGGCAGGTAGAGCCAGAGTCCACAGGAGGCTCCTGACACGCATGAGAAGTCTGGGGAGGTACATGAGGCAGGCTGTGGGGAGGCGGACACCCAGGAAGCCACAGAGTGTGAGGACAGACCCAAGCCAAGCAGCATCACGTTTTATGTGGGTCTGCAGCAGGTCGAGGAGGGAGATGGCTCTGGGGGCCAAAGACCCAAGAATCCTGCTAGGAAGCGTCGAAATGCTGCCAGGCAGAGGAACCCTACATGGGGCCCTGTGGGCTGGCTGGATGGTGCTTTCCCTGCTCCTGTCACCAGCAGCTCTGACACCTCTCAGTCCTGTAAAGCCCCCTCCAAAAATGAAGCAGTTTGGAGTGAGTGCCTAGCAAGCCGAGTGGGCCCTGGAGGAAGAGCTGCCCACCTCTGCTTGGCTCAGCTTCTGCCCCAGTTTATTGTTCATTTTATTTTACTTTTTTTTTTTTTTTTTTTTTTTTGAGACGGAGTCTGGCTCTGTCGCCCAGGCTGGGGTGCAGTGGCCGGATCTCAGCTCACTGCAAGCTCTGCCTCCCGGGTTTACGCCATTCTCCTGCCTCAGCCTCCCGAGTAGCTGGGACTACAGGCGCCCGCCACCACGCCCGGCTAGTTTTTGTTGTATTTTTTAGTAGAGACGGGGTTTCACCGTGTTAGCCAGGATGGTCGCGATCTCCTGACCTTGTGATCCGCCCGTCTCGGCCTCCCAAAGTGCTGGGATTACAGGTTCTCTGTCGCCCAGGCTGGAGTGGTTGTATGATCACAGCTCACTGCAGCCTGCAACCACTGGGCACAAGCAATCCTCCCACCTCAGCCTCCTGAGTAGCTGGGACAACAGGTGTGCACCACCATACCCTTTTTTTTTTTTTTTTTTTTTTTGTAGTGATAGGGTATCTCTATGTTGCCAATGCTGGTCTCACACTCCTGGGCTCAAGCGATTCCCCCACTGCCTCCCAAAGTGCTGGGATTACAGGCGTGAGACACCGCAGCTGGCTTGCCACCGTTTCTTGGTTGGAATTGCCCTGACTCCAGCTTGCCAGCTGGGGCCCTTGCCCTGCCCATTCTGCCACTCCTCTTCAGTGCCCGGCTGACCCCTGTCCATGGTACTTGTGCAGGACAGGCTCAGGCTCCAGAACAGCCCCTGGCCAGGCAGAGATGGGAAATGTCCACCCTGGGAGGGCCCTGCCTGGAGACCAGGAAGAGCAGGGCTGGACTGGACCCATGTCTGGGTGTGGACGCTAGCACCTGCCTCCCGGCAGCATCTGGTTGAGACCTGCCGCTCTCAGGAGGAACCAACGGGGTCTTAAGGTCAGTCCCACAGAAGGTGTAGCCTGGGGCAGGAGGATGCTGGGGAGGTGCCTGCGGGAGGGAGGCGTCCGGCTGTGATGGGAAGTGAGCTCCTGGAGGTGCAGCAAAGTCCAATCAGGGAGTCAGGCCTCAAGGTGGCACTTAAAGCTGGTCATGGAGATGACTGCGTGGAGTGAGAGGGATGCTTGGAAACCCGTGGGCCTCTCTCACAGTATCCCTCTCAGTAGAGTAGCCTTTTGTGGTTCTGGTGGCCTCATGGGCTTTGGCCCAAGCATGGCTGCACCACCGTTTCCAGGGACAAGTGCCCCAGGCTGTCTGTGGGGAGCTGGCCAGGAGCCACCGGGGAGGTGAGATCTTCATGCAGAGCCAGTGCTGGCCCTCACTGACCATGGAACACCTTGGGCTCTCTAGGATGACGAGGAGACAGGTCCTGGGGGTTTGGCTTGGGCTGTTTCCACGAGGCACCTCCCTTCCCTCAACACCCTTTCTACAAGCCACTGTCTGCTACTCTGCAGATGACCTGGGACCCCACCCACCCCAAGAAGATTCTGGGGTGACGGGCAGCAAAGGAGCCTGGGCAGTCCCCGAGTGTCCTCCTCAGCCCATCCCACCCATCTCTATGACAGTGCAGGGGCGAGGTGGGGGGGAGCGAGGCTCCGTCCCAGGAGTAGAAGACAGCACCACAGTGAGGATTCATAAATCCGTTCCAAGTCGGCACGGAGGGTGCAAATGAGAGCGGGCTCGACCCTGTGAGGAGTCGGGGTGCGGGAGTGAGTGGGGACAACCTGGTGAGTGTCTGCCGCGGGTTGGGGGCTGCCAGCCCCAGGGCCAGTCACCCCTGGCTCCCCACGGCACCGTGGCTCCAGCTCCCGCTGTGTGGCACCGAGGGCGGGTCCTGAGGAGACTCGGGGGCCCGCCAGGTCCCCGCTGTGTGGACCCGGCCCTCACAGCCTAGCAATGCACGACTGCACACTCCCACGAAGCAGGATGCCTAGCAGGTCAGGGCGCCCTGCCCAGCCAGCCCAGTGTGGTGTGGTAGGATGAGGACGGGAGCAGGGAGGAGAGGCAGGGAGTGGGGCTGCACTCCCGGCCTCAGGGCCCCGTGTGCTGTTTTGTACACTACGGTTGAGGCCTCGGAAGCCACGCCAGGACCATATCATACCCCTAGAGCCTGTGAGGCTTGGGCTGTGCCCAGAGCAGGGGGTGCACGACCCCGACGACCAAGGACACCACCATAAGAACCACACGCAGCCCCACAGCGCACATGGCGACAACGTGCTGTGGGGCTGGGAGGACTTTCTGGGGTCTGGCAGGGACGGGCGGAGGGACGCTTCTGAGCCTTACACCGCACGGCTTCGGGACTCCGGGGCCGGCCTCTGTCCACCTGCATCCTTCACGGACGGAGCCCAGCAGGACCCCACAGCCTGTCCCCGCCCCTTCCTCCCCGCTCACCTGCTGGCGGGGCGGCCACCCTTCCCCTCCCCGGCTTTACAGCTGCGAAGGGAAGAGGGTGGAGGAGAAAGTCCAGACACGGGATCCCCTGTTTCCCTTCCTCCTGAGTCCTCGACCCCTGCCGCCGGGCATCTCCAACAAGCAGCGAAGTCTTCCCCGGGCGGAGCTCTGGGCACACGTGGCCCAGGAGGGGCCCGGGCAGCTCCGGGTCTGCTGCGGGGTGGGGGGGATCGCCCCTCGCTGCTGGGAGCTGCCAGGCCGTTCCCGCCCCGCGCTTCTCTGGGACCCCCGACTTGGAATCGCGGGACCCCGGCGGCGCCGTCCTGACGCAAGAGCGCCTCTGCGTGGCAGGGCTCAGGCCAGCGCCGCCACCACTCGAGGGGGCGCACGCAGAACCTGCCCTAGCCCGGGCACTCGAGCTGGAGAACGCCGCCGCCGTCTGCGAGCTTGGGCAGGGGCCCTGGAGGGCGGGCGCAGGAGCCAGACGAGGCGCGCTCGGGCTGCAGGACGCCGGGGGCTGGGGGTGGGGACCTGGCACTCTGGCCGAACGCCCAGGCCCGGCCCGTGAGACGCCGACTCGGGCTGGCGCAGCCGAGTATTGCACCAGGACAACGGCAGGGTTTTTATGCGCAGTGCCTCCCGCCGCCGCGCCTTCCCCTTTAAGCGCCGGCCGGCCGCGTCGCCGCTTCATGAATGGAGCCACGTGACCCAAGCATCATGCTGACACGTCCTGTGGGCAGCAGCTGGCGGCGAGGAGATCCCGAGCTGGTCCAGCCCCAGGCAGCGCGCTTGGCCCGGCCCGCGCAGGCAGTCCCCAGGCTGGGCCGGACCCACGCGCCGGTCCCGGATGGCGTAGGTCGACGGGTAAAAGGCTGGGATGGAATATAGTGAGTGCGGCGGCGGCGGCGGGCCCGGGCGGCGGGGGCGGCGCGGCGGGGGCGGCGGGGGCCGAGAGGGCGCGCGGGTTGGGCTCCTCCCGGAGCTAGGCGGGCGGCTGGAGGCCCGGTGGCGGGGGCCGCTGGTTTCGGGTCTGCCGCGCACCCTGCTGGCGGCCCGTGCCTCGATTTCCCCAGCGGTCAGGAGCCAGCTCCTGCCCCTGCCGCCTGGGTGCTGGGGGTGGACCGCGGGCGGCGGACCCGCGGAGCCGGGCGAGTGCGGAGCGGACTCGGAGACCCGGGCGTCCTGGAGGGAGGGGCACCGGACGGCGGGAGGAAAGGGTGGGGTCGAGTGAGGCGCCCGGGGGTCCGCGCCAGGGCCCGGCGGCCCGGCCCGCAGCTGCTGATTCATCAGGTGGCCGCGTCAGCGCTCCCCGGGCGCGGGGGTCCGCGACGAGCCCGGGAGGAGGGGCGGCGGTAGGGGGGCTGCGGGGAAGACCTTGCCCCTGGCTCGGGCTCGGGTTCCGTCAGTCGCGTGCCAGAGCCCGGAGGGAGACTTGCTGAGTCATCAGCATGAGGTCACTCGGTGCTTAAGCTGATATCGGAGGGGATTGGAGCGAGGGGCCTCGGGGACTAAAAGGCCGCCAGCGGGAGGTGGGAGGGAGCCTTGGGGATGTGGGAGGGGGCCAGGCCCGGCGCCTTGGGGTGCCTGTTTAAGTGAGCGCCGAGCGATCCAGTTGAAGGCAGGGGTGCTTGAAGAGGAAGTGGGGGTGGCTCGCTGCAGGTGTTCTCCCGGGGTCAAAGGTGAAGCCCCGGGCGGTCCACCCCTTCCCGGGCGGCTCTTTTCCGGCAGCTGGTCCTGGTCCCACGTCTGGAGCAGTTTCCCAAACTGGGAAATAGTTCCCTGAGTGAGGGAGGGGAGGAGCTTCGGTGGGCCGAGCTAGCCAAAGGGGAAGTCAGCTTTCCCTGGGACTGGTCTGGTTGGACAGCCCCTGGCTAGAGATCCAGGCCCTGGGAGAAAGAGGGGTGTGTGTACCAAGCCCTGGGTGACAGTGGGTTGGGTGGGGAGGAAGCAGGGGCAGCTCTACCAGGAAACGGCAAGGGGGAGGAAGCAGCCCTGCCTCTCTCCCCAGCTGGCGCTGGAGTCTGGGTTGAGACTGTAGGTGGTGGGAGCTTCAGGGTGCCTAGCCTTGGGGTGCGGCAGATGGGCTGGTGTGGATGGCACAGGGTGGCAGAACGCAGTTCCCAGTCACCCCAGAGTTGCCCCTACCTGAAGTGGGGTCTCTGTTGTGTGAAGTTAGCAAAGGGAGTGGCCCTGCTGGGTGTCTGGCCTGGCGCAGGACGCTTAGAAAGTGGCAGCCTGGGGGCGATGTGGCCAGAGCCACCTTTCCTTGGGTGTGTGGAGATTCACGAAGGTAGACTTCCTTTGCCCAGGAGTTTATGGCTGGGTTAGGCCACTTTGTGGTTTACCCTCAGTGATCCTCCCTCCGCATCCCCGTGTGCACACACACACATGCACACACACACACAGTTCCACTCTCAGTGAGTCCTGGGGCTTATAGATTCCAGATGTTTCAATGCTTCCGCTGACCTTTGACCTAGAGTTTGATGCCCTGGGAAAATTTCGGGGTCCTGGAGGGGCGTTTATGTGCATCTTCTCAGTCACTTATGCATCAGTGGAAACTAAGTTTTAGGTTCTGTTCAAAGAGTGACTTTCATGAACTGAGAGCTTATGGAGCAGAGACCATGACTGCCAGGGAGTTTCGGCCACTGGGCTCTGCAGCCGATCAGGGCTGTCTGTTCAGGCACGGGAGTTTCTGCTTTAGCCAAAGGAGACGGAGCTCCCAAATCTCTCTCCCTTTCCTGGCTCTCAGTGTGAATGGGTGGACCAGGTACCCTGGCAGGTTGCGGGGCCTTGACCATCTGTGCCTCCTGTGTGAGGTGGGCTTAGCCTTTGTGGGAGCAGAGGGTGCGTGACAGGACCCAGCTCTGGCCAGCCTTGAGGGCTGGAGGAGGACTGGGGTTGGGGCAGCTTCTCCTCAGTCCAGCTCCTGGGATCCCTGCATCGTCCCTCTGAGCCCAGCTCCTGAGGCTGTCTCTGCTCTGCGTGGGTCCATGTATCCGGGTTTGCCAGAGGCCAGGCCAGGAGCCTGGAAGCACTGGCTGTGCTCAGGCCTGCCCCTCCCCCGCCCCAGGCACACCTTTGATTAGGAGGCGATGGGTTGCGCTTGTGCTGAGTTCAGGCCTTCTGCGGAGGGCAGAATCTGTTGAGGAGGCACTTTTCCGTGTGATCTATTCAGGAAGTCACCGCTGTCATTGTGCTTAGCAGCAGGCGTGGGGGCGATGGGGGTGGGAGAAGCTGGGGCCAGGGCAGTGTCTCTGCACCCTGACTCAAGGCTGGGGGCCTGTCTCCTGAGGCAGTGTCCTGCCAGATGTGTAGGAAAGAGCTCCTGTGGGCCTTCTGACCTCCAGCTCAGGTCTTCCCCATCCTTTATTTGGAAGAATCCAGTGGCTGGAGTCTTGGGACCTTGCTTCTGAGCTGGCTTGACTGTGGAGAGGGGTCTCTGGCCTCCCCTCCGTGCTCTGGGCTTGCAGCCTCACGTCCTGGTCCAAGGCTGGGTGAGGTGGAGTCTTGACCCTGGTGAGAGTAAGAAGCCCCCCAGCCCATAATTTCCTGAAATGCTCCTGGCTGCTCTGGAGGATACTCAAACCTGGAAAGTGGGGGATGGAGCATGGGGTGGGGTCCATGCCCAAGGGTCTGGTGGGAGCTGGACTGAGCTGGGAATCCCAGATGGGTTTCTGGGATGAGGTGCACAGAAATATCCGTAGCAAGAAAGTGAGAGCGGAGTGCTAGAGGGACCCGAGTGGGTGAGAGTTGATTGTTTAGTCCAGCCTCCCCAGCACTTTTGTTTTTGCTCCCTGACCCTGTGGGAATTGACCCGGGGCAGGGACCAGAGAGCAGGCTGCCACTTGGAGGGGCTGACTCCACCAGCCTTCAGTTGGGCAGGCCCCGGGGTGGCTCACTGTGGGAGCCCTTGTGAAATACCCTGGATGGGGTGGGGCAGGGGCTGCTTCCTGCAACCCAAAGCCACAGGATGGTTGCTCCATCAGTGGAGGAGGCAGACTGGGAGGGCCGGAGGGGCCTCGGGCCAGGCTCCTCCCAGCTGATGGCCTGCCACCTGGAAGGTGGGGGAACTCCCTGGTCAGTCCTGCCAACAGACCAAAGCTAGATGGACGGCCCACCCTCAGCTTCTCAAAGTTAGGAGACTGGGAGACTCGGGGTTCCCTACAGCCTCCTCTCTGGGTAGGTCCCCAGTGGGGCCCCTGTGCACCCAGGGAGCAGGGGGCTTTGTCCCAGGCCAGCTCAGGGGAGGTGGTTGTAGGAGGTAGGACCCTGGAAGATGCACGCACAGGGTCACTGGCTGGCCCTCACCTGCTATTGGTCAGGCTGGCCTTTCTGGCCCCCAGCAGCTCGGCTGTGGCTCTCCTGGGGCGCTGTTGGCTGGCGGGCCCAGGGAGTGCGGGCGCGGCGGGGGAGCGGGAGGCAATGTGCTGAGTCAGCGTGACTCGCCAGGAACAGCCGTGCTCTGGGGCAGTGCTGGGGTTATTTTTAAAGCTCCCGGCTTCCTTCTAGGCCTGCCTCTCCCGCGTCTTATTCCTTCTAATCTCTCCCCCGCCCCTTGTCTTGCGCCTGCCTCCCTAACAGCCTTCAGTTCCCCTTCTCCCATCAGACCTTCCTGACCTCCCACCTGGTTCTCTGAGGGTAGGGTGGACAGGAAGCAGCTCAGCCTAGCCTGGGAGAGGCCAAGGGCTGCCTCCGATCAGGTATTGGGGGCTGGGCACCTGGGCAGCAGGCTGGGGTGGGCTGTGCAGCAAGGGCTCTGTGAACTGGGGTGGGGGGCGAGGGTGGTCTCCAGGGTACTGACCTCTGCTCCATGTCTTGCAGAGAGCGCCTGCTCGCTGTGCCCCCGGGTTATGACGACCCCCAATAAAGGAAACAAGGCCTTGAAGGTGAGTGGGCAGGGACAGGAGCCTTCAGGCCCGGGGTTGGGGGTCACAGTGGGCATGCCCGCTTGGCCTGTGACCCTGTGCCCTGTGCCCCAGGTGAAGCGGGAGCCGGGTGAGAATGGCACCAGCCTGACGGATGAGGAGCTGGTGACCATGTCGGTGCGGGAGCTGAACCAGCACCTGCGTGGCCTGTCCAAGGAGGAGATCGTCCAGCTGAAGCAGCGCCGGCGCACGCTCAAGAACCGCGGCTATGCTGCCAGCTGCCGCGTGAAGCGGGTGACGCAGAAGGAGGAGCTGGAGAAGCAAAAGGCGGAGCTGCAGCAGGAGGTGGAGAAGCTGGCCTCGGAGAATGCCAGCATGAAGCTGGAGCTCGACGCACTGCGCTCCAAGTACGAGGCGCTGCAGACCTTCGCCCGGACGGTGGCCCGCAGCCCCGTGGCGCCAGCCCGGGGCCCCCTTGCCGCCGGCCTGGGGCCCCTCGTCCCAGGCAAGGTGGCCGCCACCAGCGTCATCACGATAGTAAAGTCCAAGACGGATGCCCGATCGTAGGGACGCGTGTCTGCCCAGGCGGGTCTTTGCAGGGCCACTAGGCACATGGCGAATTCGGCTGCCCTGTCCCTCTGTTTCCTTCTCTTCTCTTTCCTCCCTCTCTTCCCCGCCCTTTTCTCTTCCCTGCAAAGCACAACCTGTACCCCAGGGGCGCCGGGCTGAGCCCCTTTGATCTCGTCATTGTCGTCGTGTGTTTTGTATGTTGGGATTGGTCAGTTCGGCGGTGACGTGGGGTCGCGCCAACCCCTTTTGTACCAGGGCCATGCAGTCTTGGAGTCCAGAGTTGGTGCTGTGGGAATGGACCTGAGAGAGTTGCGGGAGAGAGAAGGAGAAGGCACGCTGGGCCTCACGTGTCCCCGAGCAGTGAGGGTTCCAGTGTGCCCTCCACTCTCGAGTGGCCACAGGCTTGTGGGCTGGGAAGGATTCACTCTCTTTAGCCCCAGGAGGGCAGCTCAGCTTAGCCCAGCACAAAGAGATGGGCTCTGCTCTGAGAGTAGGGCGGCCTTGAAGGCCCTGATGGGTGGACCACCAGCCTGGGCACAGTGGTGCTGGGGGCGTGCAGTTGGGGCCAAGGGCTGTGCGCTCAGGCCTGACCCGTTGCACTGAACAAGACCAAATCGCTGGCTGTGCACTTACGTGAGGGTGAGTCCAGTGTGCCCTGCGATGGGTCCCGTGTCACTGTTTACATGACCTATTTGTGTGGTTATATAGCCCTTTATTTAAAAGAGAGAAGTTCCTTTTACAAAGTTATTAAATTAATTATATGTTTAAAAGTTAAAGAAAAAAAGAGCTGCAGAGTATTTATAAAACTGTCTTTTAGAAAAAAAAAAAACAAACAAGAAGACCATTTGACCATATAAATGGAAAAGGGAAGAAAGTATAATAGAAACTTTGCTAGTTAAAAAAAAAAAAAAACAAAAAAAACAAAAAAAATCCCTTTCTTGTAAACTTACGGACAACTCTTTGTGGCTGTTGGAGTTTAGTTTTTATATACACAGAGTTATCAGACATTATTTATAAAACTTAGTTTAAAAAAAGACAAAAAAAAAAAAAGCCAAGCCGTGAGCCGACCAGAAGGCCGTCCTCTTTGATATCTTTTGCAATTGTACCGAAAGTGACTTACTCCTCTGCCCTTCCTGCTTCCGTCTCTTGCCGGTGCCGTGGTGTCGTCCGTGCCTGGTGAGGTTTTGTGCAGCGGTAAAGTGCTGGTGCTTCTGGTGACCTTCGACCTGTGGGTGTCACTTCTTGTGTCAGTTTTCCTGTGTTCGTTTTTTGGGTTTCGTTGTGTTTTTGCTTCTGCTGGCTTGCCGGACCTGGGCTGGGGTGCCAGGTGGCACCTGCTGCGTCAGAGCTCAAGGAGTCTGTGCCCACCACCAGCTCCTGGTCCCTAGGAGGTGAGACGTGGTGTTCCGTCACGCTCCCCCCCGACTGAGCCTTGGCTACATCTGTGTCTAGGGCTTGGGCTGATCTGGTGGCCGGGTAGCTGAAACTGGGGGCCCCTTGGGGCCCCCCCACACTGCTCCACACCCACCACCTCTGGCCTTGGGTGGTGGTGGTGCAGGGACCAAGGAGTCACTGTGGGTGGCCACAGGGCTGTGGCCAAGCGTTCCCTGGCTGTCTTCCTCAGGCCTCAGTTTTGTTCCGATAGGCTTCATGTGGGGCCTCAGCCGGGGAACCCCCGGGGCCCGCACCGTGGGCTGCAGGTTTCGCCGCCTACTTGATCCCTGAGGTGTTTCCATGCTGCGGGTGGTGCTTCCAGGCAGAGTGGTTGGGGCCCACCGGGCAACCCTTTCTTCCTTGTCCCTGCCTCACTCTGAGAGCCTTGGGAGCGTCCACCAGTGCAGACAAGGGCTACAGTCTCCAGGGCCGGTCTTGTCCCTCTTCTCCGCTGGTCCACGCTGGCAGCTCTTGGCTTTGGGCCTGCCTTCTGCCTCCCTTTGGGATCTGTGTCTTCCAGGGATCAGCTGCTTGGCTTCTGCTGGAGGTGCCTCCCTCTGGGGGCCCAACCTGCCTCCTGCTCCCAGTTCCTCGCCAGAGGCTGCTGCCCTTCCCGGCTGGGCTCAGGAGGCTCCTTATAGGCATATGACGGGGAAGGGGTGCCCCCACCCACCTCCAAGAGGCTGCAGCCCCGTGTCTGGCCATGTGAGCCTTGGCCTTTCACCAGGGCTGCTGGTTTCTTCTCTGTGGGGCCCAGACTGCTGTAAAGCACACAAATGGGGGCTGGTAAGATGAAAAACTGGCCTGACAGGGCTTAACCCTGTGGGTGGTGGGATTTTGATCCAAGAGTTTGGCCTGGTGTGCCCATGAGATGGGAACAGGGATGTGCCATCAACCCTTGTCATCTTCATGAGCTTTTCTTTGCTCTGAGCATTCAGAGACAAGTCCTGTTGCTACCTGGGTCAGCCTGAAAATGGAAATTCAGGCTGTTGATTCATGTCATTTAGTGACTTCATCCCCCTCCCCTCAGTCTGATCTTGTCTAAGTAGAATCCAGGCGTTAGTTGGAATCATAAGTATCCATAAAGACAATGTCATGATCTGCCTTGGAGCAGGGATAAACAGGCCCTCCCTGTCCTCGTGCGGCCCCCACTCTTGTCCTGGCTGCGGGTGGCCCTCCATTTTGAGCACCTCTGCCAGGCCGCAGACCTGGAGGCAAAGGGAGTGCGGAAGAGGAGGGTGTGAGGGTCGGCGCGTGCGAATGGGGGGTGCAGGTCCTCGGTGCGTTGGCAGAAGAGGCCTCTGGAGTTTCGAGGCCATACCTCCTTTCAAGAGCTTTGGATTTGGAGCGACTTCCCTGGGTCTACGGGAGTGTTCCTGTCCCGTCAGGCCAGCCCTGTGGAGCCACTCTGCCCCTCTTCCCCTTCCCCTGGATTTCCTGACGTAGATGCTGTGTTCGTGTGCAGATGTGAATGTGCTGTCCTTCTGATCTCTGTTAATCCCGCTTTCCTGCTGAGAGGGTGGTGGTCTCTTCTCACCTCAGTTTTTCTGACACAGCGAATCGAGGGCTTTGGCCAAGGCCAGGTCTCTCAAACTTGTCCGCCAAGTAAACCGTGATATATGTCTTCCCTTCCACCTTGACTTTGCCCCAACTCCTCCTTTATCCTAACATGGACACTCAGATTTCAGAGGACTACCCAGCAGGGACAAGTCGCCTCTCACCCGGAGAGCGAGGCCCCGGCTGCTGCTCCGGGTGGCGCTGGTGTTGCTGGGGCTTCAGCTCTTGGTGCACGTTTCAGATAAGCGTGCACACTTCTGACCGGTGGTCAGGGCCCGGCCCACGGCTCTGAGCGGCTGCAGCCTGCTTTGGGACGATGGTCAGGTCCCATGTTGTCCCTGCTGCCTCCCTCTGGAGTGGCCACTTGGCCAAAGCTCCCATCCACATCTGGAAAGTCTGAGCTGCGGCCTGCTGCACCGTTTCCGCTCTAGGATCTTGTGAGTTACTTTTTTAGGCTGTGGTTTGGTGAAAGGAACCAACACATTAACGATTTTTCCCCCCAGAAGCCACTGAATAATTCTTTTTGGTGTATTTTTGCCTTCCTGTTGGCTGTCTGGCCTTGGAGCAGGTCGGGAGAGTGAAGTACATAATCAGTGCCACACAGAGGCAGGGCATGTCTGAGACTGATGCCTGTCCTGCCTCTGGCCTGTGTCCTGGGTGTGTGCCGTACCTGCTGAGCCAGTCCCACACATTTCCACCCTGTCCCTGGAGCAGCAGCTTTGATACCATGGGTGTCCCTTGAGTCTGAGCTAGAGTGTGTCCCCGATAAACTGTGAGACCTCCCTGTTCTTGGTGACCCCAGTTGGGCTTTGACCCCTCCAGCAACCTTGTGTCCCATCCCTGCCCTTCCTCCCACCCCCTCAATCTGCTAGTCCCTGAAGCCTTTAACCAAACGGGAGTGGGCACAGAAAGCCTTCTCCTGGCAACAGGACAAGGGCTGCCCGCGTGTCCAGCCCTGTTGCTCTCCTGGCACTGAGAGGTGGATCCAAGCAGAGTTGATCAGTCCCCCTGCCAGCCCTGCCTAGGTCTAGCCAGGGGAGGTTGTGTGTGTGTGGGAGAAGACCCCGGGATGTGCTGGGGTGGGATGGAGGTTATTAAAGATCTAAGTGAGGAGGGGCTGGGGTTTGGATGCAGGGTGAGGCCCGAGCGCTCACACTTCGTGTAGGGCTGGCAGGGGCCTGACCTCGGGCAGGGCAGTGGCCTTGGTGCCCCACCCCTGCCCTGCGCAGTATTTATTGCTAAATTATTGTCCAGGAGGGGCAGCACTGGGCCTGGCCCCCCGGGTATTTATTGCTGTACATAGTGTATGTTTGTGATATATAAGGTTTTCTTTATTTTGTATATGATCAATAAACCTTTTAAAGAGACTGGCAGGTGCTTCTTTGGGGCGACGCGGCGGGCGGAGCCGGAAGAGGTGGGTGGGGGGCGGGACCCGTCTTGCGCATGCGCCCTGAGCGCGGCCTGCCGTGTGAGGCGGAAGCGGAAGAGCGGGTCTCCAGGGGAGCGATGGCAGCCGGGGGTCTGAGCCGCTCGGAACGCAAAGCTGCGGAGCGGGTCCGGAGGTTGCGGGAGGAGCAGCAGAGGGAGCGCCTCCGCCAGGTACGCCGCCGTCGCTCCCCGGTCCGGCTATGCCAGGCCCGCGCCGCCGCTCACCGCCCGCCTGCCCGCAGGTGTCGCGCATCCTGAGAAAGGCGGCGGCGGAGCGCAGCGCCGAGGAGGGTCGGCTGCTGGCCGAGAGCGCGGACCTGGTAACGGAGCTGCAGGGCCGGAGCCGGCGGCGCGAGGGCCTGAAGCGGCGGCAGGAGGAGGCGAGTTCCGCGGGCGGCGGCCGCGGGCGCCCCCGGTTTCGGGAGCAGCCGGGGCGACGGGCGGTCCCGGGTGGGGCGGCCCGGGGCGGTGACCACCCTGGCGTCTTGGCAGGTGTGCGACGACCCGGAGGAGCTGCGAGGGAAGGTCCGGGAGCTGGCCAGCGCCGTCCGGAACGCCAAATACTTGGTCGTCTACACAGGCGCGGGAATCAGCACGGTAGGGAGGGAGGCGGGGGCGGACCCCAGGATGGAGTACGCGCTCCTGTAATCGCGAAAAACTCGCCTTTAAAGCAGCTTTAAGGTTTTTTTCCCTTTCTTAGAGAAACACGAAATGACCAAAACTTACCTAAGGTAAACGCTTTTTAAACGCTTAGTTTGTGGTACAGCCAGTTAAAAACAGACAAGGAGCAGAGATACCAATGGGCTGTAGTAGCCGACTGCTCGCAGTCACCCCCAGGTTATGTGGACAGAGCTAAGCCCAAAGCTGTGGTGATTCTCCACTGTGTTCTCTCCATGTTGAGGGAGGATAAGTAGAAAGTGACACAGTAAGAGCCGGAATACACCAGGTGAAGGAGAGAATTGCATTGTGTTTTGAGAAGTTTCACTGACAAGTTATGCTGGGCTGTGGGACATCACTAGCTTTGAAAGTGTAGCTGGCACATCGTCCATCTAGTCCGATGGGTGAGTGTGGAGAGCTGGGCATGCGTAGGCGCAGCAGATCTGAGGGCCAGGTGATTTCTGTTCTCAGGAAGCCTTTAGGTGACAAGAATCAGGTATGTGAACAAATAAGCGTAATGTAAAGCTGGCTGTGCTGGATCACTAGAACAAACCCAGGCACACACTATGTGCTCTTGGAGTCGGGAAACCTACCTGGGTTGGCTTTTTGTGGGAGGTAGCCTTGATTGGGCCTTGAAGGATGGGTGAGATTTACAGGAGAAGGTGGGAATGAGGCACTCCAAGCAAAGAAGAGCAGAGGCTTAGCAGGAAGAATGCAGAGAGGGAGTTCACTGCTGACTCAAATACCTGGAGCCCTGGCGTTTGGTCTCCTCCCTCCACAAGTCACATGTAAAAGTCCAGTCACGCTGGGCGCGGTGGCTCACACCTGTAATCCCAGCACTTTGGAGGCCGAGGTGGGCAGATCATGAGGTCAGTAGTTCAAGAACAGCCTGGCCAACATGGTTAAACCCTGTCTCTACTGAAAATACAAAAATTAGCCGGGTGTGGTGGCAGACACCTGCAATCCCAGCTACTCGGGAGGCTGAGGCAGGAGAATCACTTGAAACTGGAAGGCGGAGGTTGCAGTGAGCCTAGATCGTGCCACTGTACTCCAGTCTGGGCTACAGAGCGAAACTCTGTCTCAGAAAAAAAAAAAATCCAGTCATGTAATTATGTAACAGTCAGGTGACCTCTTATGGAGCTTGCAATGGCAACTAGAAGCACATGCAGCTTGTGGATTTCATCTGAGTGTAACTGAGGTTTCCATCTTGAATGTGACTGTCCAAACCACTGCCGGGGGATGGTGCATTTTTCTGAGTTTAAGCAGGAGTCAGGAGTCCCCAAAAGGGAACAGAAGGCACCTTGATATCTTCTGTGCCCTTTCTGGCCTCAGTTTGTTTCACAGGATTGAAATCCTAGAAAGTTAGATGCTTATCTCATCTGGAGAAGTTGTTCTGCCTTTGTTTGTTTGTTTGTTTGTTTGTTTTGGGACGGAGTCTGGCTCTGTCACTCAGGCTGGAGTGCAGTGGCGCAATCTCGGCTCACTGCAAGCTCTGCCTCCTGGGTTCACGCCATTCTCCTGCCTCAGCCTCCCAAGTAGCTGGGACTACAGGTGCCCACCACCACGCCTGGCTAATTTTTTGTATTTTTAGTACAGACGAGGTTTCACCGTGTTAGCCAGGATGGTCTCGATCTCCTGACCTTGTGATCTGCCCACCTGGGCCTCCCACAGTGCTGGGATTACAGGCATAAGCCACCGCGCCCGGCCTATTCTGCCTTTGTTAAGGTGGAGCGGGAACAGTCAGCACTGGGACGTGAGAATAGACAGTTGCCTGCCCCCACCTAGGGATTCACCTTTTTTTTTTTGAGACGGAGTCTCGCGCTGTCGCCCAGGCTGGAGTGCAGTGGCCGGATCTCAGTTCACTGCAAACTCCGCCTCCCGGGTTTGCGCCATTCTCCTGCCTCAGCCTCCCAAGTAGCTGGGACTACAGGCGCCCGCCACCTCTCCCGGCTATTTTTTTGGTATTTTTTAGTAGAGACAGGGTTTCACTGTGTTAGCCAGGATGGTCTCGATCTCCTGACCTCGTGATCCGCCTGTCTCTGCCTCCCAAAGTGCTGGGATTACAGGCTTGAGCCACCGCGCCCAGCAGGGATTCACCTTTTGCTAAATGTGTGAGCCGTGGGCTCGGCCCTGGGGCCACTTAGGAACATGACTAGTCTCCCCTGCGGTGTGGAGGACACACGTGCCACAGCCCAGCTTTGTGCTCGGTGCCAGAGAGGCTTCCGGGGACAGACAGGGCTGCGTGCAGCCTGGAAGGATGAGCCAGGCCAGGCGGGAAACAGAAGTCCAGGTAGAAGGGAGGAGTCGAATTGGGGTGCACTTCATATGGGCTCAGGCAGGTCAGCCTGTGGAATGAACAGATGCCAACATGCAGGCCGGCCTGGAATGTGGCAGGAGCGACAATGGCTTCCCGTTTCTGCGAATTCTGCCAGTGCCTACGGTGGTGCCTTTTTACTTGGCTTACTTTTTTTCTCGACATGCAGGCAGCATCTATCCCAGACTACAGGGGCCCTAATGGAGTGTGGACACTGCTTCAGAAAGGGAGAAGCGTGAGGTAAGTGGGCCAGGTGCGGCCTCCCACATAGGCTGAGCAGAGGCAGCATGGGCCTGAGCTCCGGCTGTCCTCACCTTGCCTTCCTTTCTGCCTGGCAGTGCCGCTGACCTGAGTGAGGCCGAGCCAACCCTCACCCACATGAGCATCACCCGTTTGCATGAGCAGAAGCTGGTAAGAGCCCTGGGTGGCTGGTACACTTGCCTGGGACCAGGCAGAGCACCTTGGTGCGCAGTGGGCAACTGCATTCTCCCTCCGTCTGCCAGTTGACTCCCATCATGAGCACCCACCAAGTGGGTTAGGCCCCAGATATGATCCTCCCATGCTTCCTCTCCAGGACAAAAGGGGAGCACCCCCTCTGGAACCATCCCATCCACAGGCAGCCTCAGCCCCAGAGCTGCTGGTGGCCTTTCCCCTTTGTGATTCCATTGCATTTTTCTGTGGACCTCAGAAGCCATCCTAGTCACAGGGGAGGCTTATAGGACATTTCTGGGGACCTTCTGCTGAACACCCTCAACCAAGGGGTGTAGGGGTTGACCTGCCTAGGTCCCCAGGCACCTGAAATGTCATGACCCAAGAGAGCATGGATCCGGGGTGGAGTGGCCCTTGCCAAAGCCCTGAGCCACTTCCCATCCTTGCCTTGACAGTGCAGCGTCTTGCCCTCCCAGCCACTCCAGGTGCATCAGGGCTGGAGGAAGGACATAGCCCCTCCCCACCACAGGCCCTCTTGAGTCCTGGTGGTTGGACCTGTTGTGTGTTTTACTTTCTAAGGCTCTCTGCGGGGTTGGAGCTACCCCTGGTCTTGGGAGCCACTGGCTGGGCTCATAACAGCCTCGCTGTGGCTGAGTACTGACCTCCCCATCACCACCCGTTCTGCCTTCCAGGTGCAGCATGTGGTGTCTCAGAACTGTGACGGGCTCCACCTGAGAAGTGGGCTGCCGCGCACGGCCATCTCAGAGCTCCACGGGAACATGTACATTGAAGTGAGCAGTCCTGCGGTGACCCGGGGTCTCCATGGGCAGGCGGGTCCCACTCACTGTGCCCTCTTGCCTCCAGGTCTGCACCTCCTGCATTCCCAACAGGGAGTATGTGCGAGTGTTCGATGTGACGGAACGCACCGCCCTCCACAGACACCAGACAGGCCGGACCTGCCACAAGTGTGGGACCCAGCTCCGGGACACCATTGTGCACTTTGGAGAGAGGGGGACGTTGGGGCAGCCTCTGAACTGGGAAGCAGCGACTGAGGCTGCCAGCAGAGCAGACACCATCCTGTGTCTAGGGTCCAGCCTGAAGGTACGTGCTGATGACACCAGGAATGAGCCGAGCCCCCGCCTGCCCGAGGGTGTCCAGCTCTGTTGCCCAGCACTTTACAGACTTGTCCCCTGTGTGTGTGCTGTGTCTATCTGTCTGTTTCCGCAGGTTCTAAAGAAGTACCCACGCCTCTGGTGCATGACCAAGCCCCCTAGCCGGCGGCCGAAACTCTACATTGTGAACTTGCAGGTAACTTGGGTTCTGAGAGTCACATCCTTAGACCTGGGTCTTAGAATGCAGAGCTGGAGACACCCCACACCCATGCACCAGGGCAGTCTGATAGGGCCCCCGTGGGTGCTCAGGGAGCACTGACCGAGCCCACGGGCCGAGGCTGACAGGCCACCAGGAAGGGTTGGGCTGCTCTTACTCTCACTTGGCTTTCCCTGTCCTCAGTGGACCCCGAAGGATGACTGGGCTGCCCTGAAGCTACACGGGAAGTGTGATGATGTCATGCGGCTCCTCATGGCCGAGCTGGGCTTGGAGATCCCCGCCTATAGCAGGTGAGTAGACCATTGCAACAGCCCGCTTCCCTGCACCTCTGTGTGCTGGGCCATGTCTGTCTTCTCTCGTGAGCTGAGCGTGGAGGAAGCTCTGAGGTGTTTGCAGCGGTGTCTGAGGCATGACTGAAGCGTGGTGGTCTCCAGAGGGCCTGACCTCAGTGGTTCGCGGAGACCCTGCGTGTGCCACTCCTGCCCTGGCTGATGTGGCACACACAGTCCCCGCGGGGAGAGGGATTCTGCCCACGTGCTCCTGCTCCAGGCCTCCCCGTGGAGCTCTTCAAGATGCCTGGTGGGAAGCATCTCGAGGGGACGAGCACTTGGCAGCTGTGGTCAGACAGAATCTGTGTGCTTGGTTTTGGGAGTTGGCGTACTTTGGGAAAGCTTAAACAGACTGTGCCTTAATACAGAATTTGTGATAATTTAGACTTGGTGTATGTATTGAGTAAAAAGTTTACACTCTCTTTCTCTGTGAATTTTCAGGGTCTTATAGGGGAAATCAATAACTTCTTTTAATCAAAGGGTTCAAGAAATTAAGGATCCCTTCACCTTCTGGGCCTGGCACTTCTTGTATGTTATGTGTGTGGTGTTCTGTGATGTGGGCTATCGTGTACTGTATTTTTTTTTTTTACATTAACTTAGCTCATTTTCCTTATCAGTGCGTATCTGTATCTTAAGTTATGATCTGTGGTTCTGCATCTCAGTCAGACACATGCTTTCTTCACGGTGTCGTCTGTAGGCCACGCCTCCCTAGTCAGCTGGGAAGGGGGAGAGGGTCTGGTCCACCTGCCCCTGGCGGTACAAATGGAAGGTGGGGCCCAGAGTTGCTAGTGACTCATCCCTGGAGACGGAGGCAGCCCTGGGGCCACTGCTGCCCTGTCCTGTGTGTGCACGCCGCTCAGTGGTGGACGAGGACATGGAGTTCTGAGGAGACCAAGCTAGTGTGGGTGCTGACCTTTGAGTCACCACCTAAGAGGTGACCTCTCCCGCATCCGTTCTGCAGCTTGATAACAATGAAGCTGCTACCAACCAGAGCCCAGCCGCAGTGGACACAGGGGAGGGAACAGGATGGGAAGGCAGGGACCGCAGGCAGCTTTCCCGAACTGGGGCGGGTGTGGCTGTGAGAGGCTCCCAGGCCCGCCTGATGCCACTTTCCCTTTTTGGCAGGTGGCAGGATCCCATTTTCTCACTGGCGACTCCCCTGCGTGCTGGCGAAGAAGGCAGCCACAGTCGGAAGTCGCTGTGCAGAAGCAGAGAGGAAGCCCCACCTGGGGACCGGGGTGCACCACTTAGCTCGGCCCCCATCCTAGGGGGCTGGTTTGGCAGGGGCTGCACAAAACGCACAAAAAGGAAGAAAGTGACGTAACCTGGTGCTCGATGAAGAACAGTTGGCACTTTGCAGATGGCCAGTGTCACGGTGAAGGCTGGGTTGTCCCCACGGGTCTAGTGAGAACTCTTTGGGGATGACGTTTTCACCGTGACATTTTTAGCCATTTGTCCTTGTGGAAGCCCCTTGCACTGCTGCGGTTGTCCCCTGATACGACTTGGCCATGGAGGACACCTGCCCATCCGGCCTCTATGTCAAGAGGTGGCAGCCGCACCCTTCTGTGAGAACGGAACTCGGGTTATTTCAGCCCCGGCCGGCAGAGTGGAAGCGCCCAGCGGCCTTTCCTCACTCGCCAGGCCAGTCTCAGGGCCTCACCCTATTTCTACTATTTAACGAAAAAGTGTGAAAACTATAGAACCCTCTCTGTACTGGACGTGCGGCAGAGGGGTGGCTCCGAGCCTCGGCTCTATGCAGACCTTTTTATTTCTATTAAACGTTTCTGCACTGGTTTCCAGTGTCCCCAAGTGGTCGGCGCGGGCTCCCCGGGCTCAGGTCTGCTGCCTGGCAGCGTGGTCCTGGCTTAAAACCCGCTTGGTTGGAGAAGGGACAACTGTAGATTATTGTGCCAAAAAATAACTCAGAAAAAAACTCCCCTGGTTGGGACAGCGCCCCGTGGAGGTTCCCGGAGGTGGCGGCCGTGGGACGCCCCCTCGCGGCACTGCCCGGCCATCCCAGCACCAGGTGTGGACGGTGCGGAGAGGCCAGGTGTGGGCCGGAGGCGGGTCTCGGGCCGCGCGGCACACGCCATTGGCTGTGCGTTTGGAGGGGGTGGGACTCTGTCAGGGGCTCACGCCATTGGCCGCGCGCGGAGGTGCGGTGGGGCGCGGCCCTCGGGGGTGGGGCGCCGGCCGGAGGGCGCGCGGCGGGGCGGGGGCGGTGGGGGCGGGGCTCGGGCCGAATGGCGCACGCTATTGGCCGTGTGCAGCGGGTGAGGCCCGCGTGACGGCGGCTGAGCGTGCGCCTGGCGGGGCGGGTGGCGGCGCTGGAGTCGCCGGGAGCTGCCAGGCTGTCCGCGCCGCCGCTGCGGGGCCATGATCCGGAACGGGCGCGGGGCTGCAGGCGGCGCAGAGCAGCCGGGCCCCGGGGGCAGGCGCGCCGTGAGGGTGTGGTGCGACGGCTGGTGAGCGCGGGACCGGGGCGGGCCGCGGGGACGCCGGGGCCGGCTTCCTTCCGGGGCGCCGCGCCAGCAGTTGCCCGGGGACCGGGCCCGCGTTCTGGGTGGCGTCCTCGTCCGGCGTGGGCCGGGGCTGGCAGGCTGCGGGACGCGCCCGCTGGGAGGGTCGGGCTGCGGAGGCTCCGCGCCCTGCCGTGGGCGCCCCCGTCTACTCCTGGCGGAGGCCCCGCCCGGTTACGCCGACCTCCGGTGCAGCCACCGCGCTGAGATCTGGAGCCCCGGCCTCTCTGCTTCTCCGTAACCACCAGCAACCAGCTTGGCCGGCTCCGGTCCAGGGGTTCCCCTGGCCTCCGGGCGAGCGTCCCTGTAGGTGGACATCGGGTGTGACCTGCCCGTCCGGGACCCGCAGTGAAGCGCGCGGGCTCCCGGGTCCTCCTCCCCGGGGCTAGAATGCAATCGGTGTTCCCTGGCCAGTCACACAGAGGGCATTGTTTTAAGAAAAGTTCGGGGTTGTCAACAAGTGAAAGAAAGATGACCGTTACTGATAATTTGCTACCTCTGACCCTTTCACGTGCCTGCCGCATGGAATCCCCGAAGCAAGGGCCTCTGATTAGCCCTCCCCAGGAGAGCAGGCAGGGCCTTGTTCCCTGTGTCTGAGTCACCTCTGGGAGAAGGAATGTGGCTTTGCGTCAGTGGACTTTGACCTTGCCCTGCCCAGGCCCCAGCCTCATTCCAGGCTGTGGTCCCCTGGCCTAGCCTCTGACCCCTCCTCCCCTCCAGCCTGTCCAGTGGGTACATGGGCCCGCCAGACTTCACCCTGCATGTCTGCTGGGACTCCGTGCACTGTGGCAGGGGTGCTGGGAGGAAGCAGTGGTGTGCAGTGGAGCAGCTCTGCACTGTGTGGGCTGCCAGGGTCACACCTCTCCTGGAGAGGCAGGGACAGCTTCGTCCACTCTTGAGGGGATGGGCAGCTGCTGTAAGTGGTGAAGAAGCCAGGGCAGCGGGGCCCAGTTGGTGGCAGGGCTGTGTAGCTTTGGGCTTGAGAGTTCACATGTTAGCAGACCCAGATTTATGAATGAAAACTCTAGAACCAGGTGGCAAGGCAGTGGCTGTACACCCTTAGTGTTAAGCCTGGGGAGCTTCAGAGGCCGTCGGGGAGGAGGAAACAGGATTTTCAGGGCGATTCCCAGGGTTTTATTTTGTGGCTGGATTTGTTTTGGGTTGGCCCCAGGGACTGTTTGCTTATCGTAGTCTAGGATCCAACCCTACCCCAAGAGTTAACATTGGCCTATTTTAAAGTGACTGCCCAGGGCAGTTGATATTCGGTGAGGGGATAGGACATGTGGCCCTACAGCTCACCGTGGGCTCCAGTCTGTCCTGCACCCACCAGTCCTCTAGACCCAGCCAGGCCTTGACGTCTCTGCCCCCGCCACCCTTTCTAGATCTGGCACAGGGGTCCCACCGTCAGGCCCAGGAGCCAGTGGGGTGGAGAGCTGAGCACCTACATCTTCTGAATCCCAGTCCCAGGGCTCCCAGCAGCAGCTTCTCAAAATGCTTCCTAAGGAGTCCTCAGAGGAGCAAAACTCTGCCCCTAAGCCACAGGGCCACCTGGCCCCCACCCTTGGCACAGGCACCACCCACTCTCTTTGTCTCCACAGCTATGACATGGTGCATTACGGCCACTCTAACCAGCTGCGCCAGGCACGGGCCATGGGCGACTACCTCATCGTAGGCGTGCACACGGATGGTACGCACAGGTGGCCTCGCCCACCCACGGCCCCCCAGCCCTCCTGTGGGTTGCGCCCATTGACTGAAAGCCTGCAGACCTGGGCCGCCATGCCAGGGCTCAGCTGTAGGGGAGAGCACTGTAGGCTCACCCAGCCCAGCCCCAGCTGAGGATGGCCTAATGCCTTTCCCATCTTGCACTTCCTGTCCCAGCTAAAGAGAAGGGGCACCTGCTCCCCACCACTGCCAGCATGGCTCCAAGCCTTCAGGGGCTGAGCACCTGCTCTTCAGAAGGAATCTCTGCCTTTGCCTGAGACCCTCACAGGGGAGACAGCCACCCAGTTGACCAGCACTAGTGGGCTAAGGGCCAGGCGAGCGAGACAGCCTGTCCCCACCGGCCCTCTTGTGTGGCTACAGCTGGGTGCTGGGAAGGGGCCTCGTACGTGAGCAGCCAGGTGGGCTGGGTCCCCAGTCTCCTTGTTGTCCTTTTCCTAGAGGAGATCGCCAAGCACAAGGGGCCCCCGGTGTTCACTCAGGAGGAGAGATACAAGATGGTGCAGGCCATCAAATGGGTGGACGAGGTGGTGCCAGCAGCCCCTTATGTCACTACGCTAGAGACCCTGGACAAATACAACTGTGACTTCTGTGTTCACGGCAGTGAGTGGTGGGCCTGGGGCCTGGGGGCCTGGGGGCATCAGGTGGCTCAGGATCAGATCTGCTGGTGGGACATCTGGGAACAGGGGGCCTCCATGCCCTTCGAGGATCTGAGATATTTCCGGGCCCCTACCTAGAAATGGGCACGCGGGCAGGCCAGGGGCTGAGAGGGTCCTGGGCTCTGAAGGGTCTGATGGCTTTGGGTTAAGGATCCTTGTCCTTGTGTGTCACTGCTTAGATGACATCACCCTGACTGTAGACGGCCGGGACACCTATGAGGAGGTAAAGCAGGCCGGGAGGTACAGGTGAGTCTCCACCGTGGACCTGGCCATCCAGGGAGCTGGACACAGGGCCCCCTCCTGGCTCGTGCTTTGCTATTTCCTGGGAGCCCGTGAGGGGAGCGTCTGGGCCCTGAGCCATGTTCCTCACTCCAAGGACCGGGAACTTGAGGGATGGAGGTGCCATTGTGGGGTGGCCTGGAGGCCCTCACCATTTGGTGCTGCAGACCTGTGGCCTCAGGGCTCCAAAGGCACAGCTTTGTGAGGTGGCAGCTGTTGAACTCGGGGGACGCGGCTGGCACTGCTGCGGAGCTGGCGCTGTATCTGAATTACCAGACGTCAGGGACACGAGGCCAGTGGCTTCTGCACGGGATGCTGCAGCTGAGAATTCACTCGGCTGCAGATGCTCAGCGTTCAGGACGTGGGCGTGAGGGAGGCGGGGAGCAGAGCCACTGCCCAAGTGCCCGTCCTCTCCCCGGCATTGCACACCTGAGCCCCAGCAAGGGTCCTTTTCCGTGCTCCTGTCACTCCCTTTAGTCAGTAAAAGCGTGGAAGCCTTCCCCACGTTCCCAACCCAGGTTTTCTGTTATAGCCTTGCGCAGGGAGGGGACCCTCGTCTTTGGGGCAGCCATGGGTTCTGCCGCAGCAGGGCCGCTAGTGTCCCTAGTGGTGGTAGCAGGAGACAGCCTTCCAAGTGTCCCAGGCTGAGACCCCACTCCCGCTCTGTCCCCCAGAGAGTGCAAGCGCACACAAGGGGTGTCTACCACAGACCTCGTGGGCCGCATGCTGCTGGTGACCAAAGCCCACCACAGCAGCCAGGTGAGTCAGGGGCGGAATCCCCAAGGCCCCTGGGTCAAGGTCGCCAGGGGAAAGGAGGGGCACCTCCCTGCCCCCTCAGGGCCCTCCTGCCCACTGCTCCCCATCCCCACCCAGTCCTGGGGTGGCCACGCCTAGAGGGCAGGCCCCTCAGCGCCGCTCTGCCCTTCTGTGCAGGAGATGTCTTCTGAGTACCGGGAGTACGCAGACAGTTTTGGCAAGGTGAGTGCGGCCGTGGAGGGGAAGCTGAGCACGCAGCTGCAGGGGGCTCCCCCGGCCACCTGTCCTGGCCATCCCTTGGGGAAAGGCCAGCCCAGAGCCTCACCCTCCTCTCTCCCTCCCTGGCACTGACCAGGCACTGACTGCCAGGTTCGGCCGACTGGTGGACGCTGGGAGGGAGGGCAGGCAGCGGTGGTACCGGCTGGCCGGTCACGGCAGTCACTGTTTGGAGGAGGAGCAAGGACTTGCCTGTGGACAGGTGTTCTCTAACCAAGTGGCCTGGCCCTCTCTCCCTTTGTAGCCCCCTCACCCGATACCCGCTGGGGACATACTTTCCTCAGAAGGATCCTCCCAGATGACCAGACAGTGGTCTCAGGGTGCTGGCTCCCTCTCAAGGGCTGTGTGCACTAGCCGCCGGGCTCCTTGCCTCCTCCTGGCGGTCACTGGCTGGGCTGAAGTGGTGTCAGCTGTGGTGCCTGCTGTGGTTGTGGGGTGGCGCCACAGTCCTGCCTGACACCTGGCCTGGCAGTGTGTTCCCCGCCCAAGGTGACTGGCTGGAAATGGGATTGCTGGCAGGCAACAGCTGAGGGTTTGGTGACCCGGCGAGGGCAGCACTTGGGAGGCCTCCCCAGCAAACCTGCTCCCTCTCTTGGCTTGCAGTGCCCTGGTGGGCGGAACCCCTGGACCGGGGTATCCCAGTTCCTGCAGACATCTCAGAAGATCATCCAGTTTGCTTCTGGGAAGGAGCCCCAGCCAGGGGAGACGGTCATCTATGTGGCTGGCGCCTTCGACCTGTTCCGTATCCTCTGAGCCTCTGCTGCTCCCTACGTGTGCCACATGGGGTGGGACCTGGGGGCCTCACTTTGACTCCTTGGGGCCCCAGACCGGGCTGGTTTGCAGGGGAGCAGCTGTCGGCAGGGAGGATGGCGGGGAGGCCCTTGGGCATGAGCTGTCAGGGAGCTGCTCCCTGTCATCTCCCTCCCGACTGCTTCTTAACCTGGGCGCAGACATCGGGCATGTGGACTTCCTGGAGAAGGTGCACAGGCTGGCAGACAGGCCCTATATCATCGCGGGCTTACACTTTGACCAGGTCACTGCCCTCTTGCTCCCTGGGCCCCTGAGCAGCTGATGGGCCCTCGAGGGGCCCTAAGGGTTGGTGTTGGGTGCAGGTGGTCTCTAGGAGGAGGCCCCAGGTGAAGTCAGAGGAGACCCTGCGGCGGGGGTGATCGTGGGCTTCTGGGGTCCAGAGCTATCCTGTCTGGGGCATCCCCACAAGGGCGGGCACCCTGCCCGACTTCTTCCCCTGAGGGTCAGCTGGGAGGGGCACACCCTGTCCCCCCAGGGTTTCGGGGCTGAGCCAGCCTCACTCTGGCCACAGGAGGTCAATCGCTACAAGGGGAAGAACTACCCCATCATGAATCTGCATGAGCGCACCCTGAGCGTGCTGGCCTGCCGGGTGAGTGGGGCCAGGAGCCAGCCCAGGGACGGGGACATTCCCACAACATCCCCCCACCAAGAGCCTTCCTGAGCCGGGGCAGGGGGCTTGGGTCCTGGCAGAGCCGCACCCAGCACCCCAAGCTCTGTGGCACATGCCCAGACTTGTTTGTTGAGGCAGGAGGAGGGGTGGTCGGGTCTCCAGGTGCTGTTCCTTCTTGCCTCCTGGAGGAGCCCCAGGGGTCCTCAGCCTGCCCAGCCTATCCCTGCTACTCACTGGAAGCCCCGCCCCATGTCTGGGCCATCTCCCACCACCCTGTGGCCCTGGCTTACCAGTAGCAGGGACCGAGCAAGTCTTTCTGCTACTGTCCCCACAGTACGTGTCCGAAGTGGTGATTGGGGCCCCGTACGCAGTCACAGCAGAGCTCCTGAGTCACTTCAAGGTGAGGCTCTGTATGGGCTCACCTCGTTCCCACACGGGCTGGGAACACGGGTGGGCTATGGGCTCCTCCTACACAGGGCCTAGGAGGTGCCTGGGCTGAGGAAGGGGCAGGGTCAGTTCTCCCAACCCCCAGGGCCTGTGCTGGGCTGTGGGTGGCTACGGCAGCTGCCTCCCCGGGGAGGGCTCCTGACCCCCACTCCTTCTCCAGGTGGACCTGGTGTGTCACGGCAAGACGGAGATTATCCCGGACAGGGACGGCTCCGACCCATACCAGGTGGGTCATGCTAGCCCGTGCTGGGCACAGGGGTTGCCATTGTCACGTCCCAGCCATTTAATGTCTCACTGTGCCTACCTGGGAAACGGGCATGGTGGCTGTAGCTGCTCTGACTACACCACTCCCACAGGACCCTGGGCACTGGTCTCCCTCTCGGGCAGGGCACCAGATGGGTCTTGGGGAGGTCAGCAGGGACCTTCATCCCGCTCCTCCTCTCCGGACCCCCAGGAACCCAAGAGAAGGGGCATCTTCCGTCAGATTGACAGTGGCAGCAACCTCACCACGGACCTCATCGTGCAGCGGATCATCACCAACAGGTGCAGCTGGGTGGGGGCACCTCGGAGCCGCCTCGTAGGCGCTCTCCGCTAGACTTACCCTGCCCTCCCCCCAGGTTGGAGTATGAGGCACGAAATCAGAAGAAAGAAGCCAAGGAGCTGGCCTTCCTGGAGGCCGCCAGGCGGCACGCGGCGCAGCCCCTGGGGGAGCGCGATGGCGACTTCTGACCTGGCGGAGGCCCCAGCCGGCCCTCCCCCTGCTCTGCTTCTGCACCTTCTGCATTTGGACATAGGACTCTGCAGGGCCGCCCTCTCTAACTGGCCTGGCTCTGGAAGGGCTGGTGACGACTCTGCCTCCTGCCTGCCTTCGAGGTGCCTGGTTTGCAGCAGACTCTCCACCCTTTCCAGCGAAGCTGCTCAGAGAGGGCGTCCAGCACAGTGGAGAGGCCGGCAGTGAGACGGGCAGACGGCACCTGCAGCCCAAAATGCAGCACTCCTGCGTGCGCCCCCACCTGGTCCCCGGATGTCCCCACCACCTGGACAGAGGCCACACTGACTGCCCACCCAGCTGTGGCGGGAGGTGCAGAGCGGAGGGCTTTAGGGAGCAGCGACTGCGGTCACCCCTTTAGTTCTCTGGGTGCAGACCACAGCACCTCCCACTTGGCATCCCCCAACACGGTGTCCTGCCACCTGGCGCCGGCTCCAGGAAAACACGCTTGCCTTCATTCCCGGCAGCTTCGCTGCTCTCCTTATGGACTCTGTTCTGTTTGTACGTGGCTGATGTAAATCTCTTTGGTACAACCGAATAAAGCCTGGTGGCACTGCTTCGTGGGGCTCCCAGCCCTGCTGGGAAGGACCAGGGAAACACCCAGCAAGCAGAGCCTGTTGGCCCTGCCCCGACCATGCACCCAGCAGCCGGGTGTGCAGTGGGCAGCCTGGCAGTGAGTGAAACCCCGGCCTCCAGCCCTCCAAAGTCAGGGGCCACCCCCTATAGCAGGCGATGCTAGAATAGGAAGGAGAGCTGGGGCTGAGGCTCCTTGCCCCTCGGCCCCTCCAGGGGCCATGGGATCTCTGTCTCCTGCACGCCTGTCAGGGCCTGCCTGGAGCAGCCCAGAGGCTGAAGAGGCTCTTACTGCAGCCTCTGGGATGTGTTTGGGGAGCCCATAGATTGCCCGGTCTCGCCGCACTCAAAATGAGGCTTATGATCAGGACTTTTTTCAGCCCCACACTCCTCTCCAGAATGGGCTCTGCCATACAGCACCTGACCCATGTGGGGCCTCCAAGGGCCTGTCCTCTGCTGTTGTGAGGTCGATCTCATGACCCAGCACAGGAGCCGGAGGCGAGGTGCACATGAGGCTCTCCACAGCCCAGGAAGGCAGCCTCTCACCCTGCTCTCCAAGCCAGGGGCCAAGGTGTGAGGGGCACAGGCCATCCTCATGCTGTCAGGCCCCTGCTTTCAGAAGTGGGGTGGTGCCGATGCTCCCACTCAGACCCCTGGGCTGCAGGGTCCCCTGAGCAGAGGGACCAGTCACTTCCCCATAGACAGATTGGTGTGGGACAGGGGCTGCTTGGGCCGCAGGCTTGGGGAGGGTGGAAAGGTCCCACCTGTTGCTGCCTGGGCCCGGAAGTGGGCCTGGCCCTGTTCCCTTAGAAGCATTGGAGGCCAGGGCCCAAGCCAGTGCTGGAGTCGCACCCAACTGCGGAGGGAGAACCCACCTGTCTCCCACCCTCAGCTCTGGGGAAGCATGCTCTGGGTCTCTGGGGCCAGGGCTCAGGCCCCCGACTCTCCTCCTTGCCCCTGCACCCTCGGACTTGGCCTAGCCAGAAGGGATGGGGGCAAGAGGAAAGCAGCCAGGGGCTCCAGCCCATGCCCTCACAGATTTGCCTCTCGAGTGGGGGAGCGAAGGGCTGGGGAAGACACTGGGGACCAGGCCAGCAGTGCCTCTGCAGTTTCCTCCAGGGAGCACCAAGGTTAGGCGCGGCTTCACCGCGGGGCTGGATCGTGGCCAGCTTGGCCCCTGGGTCTGAAGACCTCTGGGCGGCCCAGGCCAACCTTGCCCTGCCGCCGCACACTGGGCTGCCCTCTCATACCCAGGCTTGGGGACTTCCAGGTCCCGATCCCCTCGTGGCCTGGCTGCCAGTCCTCCAGTACCCCTCACTCCGAGGCCGCCTCATTATTTATTTGTTTACCATGAACTGCGGGGTGGGCGGAGTAGGGGAGAGCAGGGGCGCCATCCCCAGCCGGCGCGGCCTGGGGTCCCCCAGTAGGACGATGGCGGCGGGGCGTCCCCAGCAGTGCCAGGAGAGGTCCGGGTTCCTGGCTCAGGGGGCGCGGCAGTCGGCTGAGCGCAGGGACAGGAAGACGTCCGCCTTGCACTGGAAGGTCCCGCGGCCGTCGGGCAGCCGCTCGCACCTCTGCAGGTTCGGAGCGACGTCCTGGACGCACACGGCCTGGGGCGGGCGGGCAGAGGCTGAGAGGCCGCCGCGCCCCCACCCCCGTCCTGCCGCCGCACCCCCGTCAGCCCCCGGCCCGCCCGCTGGACTCACGAGGCTCCGCAGTCTGGGGTGCAGCTGCAGCTCCGGGGAGGCGCCGGCCCGGCCCGGGGGTTCCGCCCCTCTGTGGGGCTGGGAGCGCCGCGCGTACGGGGACCTGCGGAAGCCGGACAGCAGCCCCGCGGCGCGGCCCACGGAGTAGGAGCTGCGCCCCGCCGCCGGCTTGTACCACGCGAGGCCGGGCGGCGCCAGCAGCAGGCACAGCGCCAGGGCGGCGGCCGCCAGTGTCGCGGGCCGGGCCATGGGGACGCGGGCGGGCGGGCGGGCGGCGTCGGGGCTCGGAGCAGCCACCGCCTGGGCCGCCTTATATCTGCGGCGGGGGCGGGCCGAGGCTGCGGGGGGCCGGGAGGGGCGGCGGGCGGGCTGGGGGTGCAGCCGGCGCGCGCGAAGGACCCGTCGCACCTGCGCATCCCAGAGGAACCAGCCGCACGGGTGAGCGGCGGAGGCGCGCAGGGATCTGGCGCTTGGTCGGAGCCCGACGCCCCCTCAAGCTCCCCACCCACGCCGCTCGCGTCCTTCAGGCCCGGCCTGCGTGGGCCTCAGTGGGAGCAGGGGAGGGCCCACGGGCGCTCAGCGCTAGGAGTCGTCCCCCAGGAAGTCCCCAGTACTCCTGAGGCCGGAGAGCCAGCCACACTGCACAGCGCCCAGGGGGCGGTTTTCCCCACCCTGAGGGGTATTCTTGGCTCCAGGCGTCAGAGTCCTTGTGGCTTGTGGGGCCCTCATTTCTCTCATGCCCTTCGGGGAAGGTTCCACCAGCAGGGCTGCTACTGACGGGGTGCTCTGGGAGCGGGGCAAGGTCAGGCACTGACTCAGGAAAGCCACACCAAGGCACTGGGGCTCCACGATTCCTGGAGGCCCCTCTCTGCCAGCTCTGCCCCTGGAAGGGCACCAGGCAGGACTGCCAGCCGCTCTCTTGGCAGGTGACATCCGCCTTCAGGCTCACTGTGCCCTCACCATTTCATGCTCCCCCAAGGTCCTGGTCACGTCTTTGTTTTTTGGATCTCTCGCCAGGACAGGCACTGGCACTGGGGCCCTGGTACCTGTTTCTGGGTTCCGTGCTTCCCAGGTGTGATGGTGAATACTGAGGGTTATTTTGATGGGATCGAAGGATGCAAAGTACTGTCCCTGGTGTATCCGTGAGGGTGTTGCCAGAGGAGATTCCCATTTGAGTCAGTGGCTGGGAGAGGCAGACCCACCCTCAATCCAGGTGGGCACCACCTAATCAGCTGTCAGCACAGCCAGAGGACAAGCAGGCAGAGGAACGTGGAAAGACCAGACTGGCTGAGTGCGGCCTCCATCTCTCTCCCGTGCTGGATGCTTCCTGCCCTCGAACATCAGACTCCAAGTTCTTCAGCTTTCGGACTCTTGGACCCACACCAGTGGCTTGCCGGGGGCTCTCCGCCCTTTGGCCACAGCCGTGGGCTTCTCTACTTCTGTTTTGGGACTCAGACTGGCTTCCTTGCTCCTCATCTTGCAGATGGCTTATTGTGCGACTTCACCTTGTGATAGTGAGTCAATGCCCCCAATAAACTCTTCATATATACTCTTCATATAGAGTCCTGTCTCTCCAGGGAATCTGACACAGATTTCAGGGGAGGCCTGGTCTACTCCCCAGGGTGCTGTGAGGAAGTGTCAAGAGGCTCACACTGGGCACAGGGCACTGGCCCCATGAATGCCAAGGGCTCCCCAGGTTACTAGAGATACAGCCTGCGCTCTGTCCAGAAGCAGCCTGAGACCCCAGGGCTGCCGCTCCCCCAGTGGCCCCTTCCCACAATTGTGGGGAGCACAGGAGCCTCCCAGGGCCACCCTTCCCTAGGTAGGGAAGCCTCAGACATGTGTGGACACACTTCCCAGTGTCAGGACACCGATCCCTACACTGTGGGAGGCCCAGCTCCACCGAGGAGCTGCAGACAGTCCCAGTGAGAACACGGACGCCTGCTTAGAGATGGTGGCCTTCAGTCTGGGGGTACCACAAGCAGCAGCTGCCAGCTGTGCACAGCCAGAGTCCCTCAGAGCCAGCCCGAGGGAGGGTCCAGGGCCGCCCGGCCATCCAGCAGGCAAGAGCATGCCTCAGGCCCTACCGTCTGATCCCGCTCCTTCTCCTCCCAGTTGTGACTCAGGGTTTGATGAGTGCCTTGACAGCGTTTCACGGAGATGTTTATTCATGAGAGTTTTCATATCAAAACACACCGAGACCGCATCCATATGCTGAGAACACAGGCACCCAGCGGCCTCCAGCAAGATTTGGGTAGTTTAATGAATTTTTACTTATTGGATAAAAGTGTCAACATAGTGATGGGAAAACAAACGCAGCTCCAGCCCTTGTTTCCACCTTGTTACAGCCCAGGGGCGCTGTCCCCAGCAGCAGCTATCGCAGCCATCAGCGCCAGCATGAGGAAGGGGCCGCGGGACACCCCCTCCAGCGAGGGCCAGGCCGGGCCTCACTCCTTGAACTTCCATTCCTGGCGACACATGGGGCAGTGCTGCTGCACCTGCTGCGCGTGCAGCCACTTGAGGATGCAGTGCATGTGGAAGCAGTGGGAGCACTGGCCCCACACCAGCGGGCAGTCGTCGCCAGGCACCTTGCCTACAGAGGGGAGGCGGGGAAAAGGACAGGCATGACCAGGCTGGACACAGAGCATGTGACAAGCCAGGCAGGGGTGCAGGTTGGGACCCTGGGCAGTGGCTCCAGCACTGCAGCCTCTCATGTTTCCCAGAAGCCGAAATCAGGAGAGTTACCCAATCGGTCTCCTGACCAGCCTGCCCCCAGGCGAAGACCAGCAACTATGCCAGACATGAGGCCTCCACCTGGGGCAACCACGCCCAGGCTCAGGCTCATCATGCTCAGCAGGGAGCCCAGGGACCCTGCTGAGGCGGCGGCATCAGGGAGGAGGCACTCTGGTCTAGACCACTGTCCCCTGTGCTTGAGGCTGGGGAAAAAGGGCATCGTCTGACCTACAGGCCCTGAGCCCACCTGCAGACACTTGATCTGTGATGCCAAAAAGGTCACATGAATGGTCAAGGCACCAAGGAGACACACATCTGAGTAGTGAACTGGTCTCTTGATCAAGGGCATGAGGGGTGGGGCTTGGGGACCTAGAAGACCCTTCTCTAGACTTCAGGAATCCGGGGTGCCACCCAGGCACTGGGGACGCCATGTTGATGGGCCCTGCCTCCCAGGACAGGCACAGGCTGCGGGCACCAGCCCAAACGCCTAGAAATGCTTTCTCCGTGGAGAGGGCCTCACAGAGGGATACTCGCATCAGCCATGATCAAGAGAAACAAGTGTCCCTGATCTCCAAGAGCCTGGAAAACCCCATGAAACAGCTGCTGCCAGCAAAGCACAGCAAGTCCCAGCCCCAGCCCCGTGGCAGGGTCGTCGGTCTGGCATTGTGGAGCTGGAGCTCGTGGCCGCCCTCCTGTCCTGGCGGCACCGGCCCCACAGCATGCCCACCCCCAGCCCTGGGAGGACCTGCCCATGGGGGCTTTCTAGCCTCAGCACAACTCTGCTTGAAATCACCCCTTTCAAATGAGAGCGAAGCCTGCTAGCCCCCTGAGGAGAGGGTCTGAGTACGCAGGAGAGGCCCCGTTAGACAAAGGTGCCGCTTCGTTCTAGTGCGTTCCCCACCCGAAGCCGGCCTGGCGTGTCTGATGAGTCCGCAGATGCACTGAGGCTGACTCATTCAAGGACCTGCTGATCTCCTGATTGCATTTCTTTAAATTAAAACTCCTCTCGGCAAAACTGCATTGCCACAAGAGTCCTCTGGGATGCGGGATAGACTCACTGTTTACCAGCCTCGGGCTCCCACGGTCTTTGTTGAACTTAGCCACTCTGAATTTTTCAAAGGAGTTCAATTTTAGCAAAAGAAACCTGGTGCTGCTTAGCCCAGAAGCACATTAGACTTGTCAAACGCTTTGCACGTTAACACTGACTCACTATAACTTAACCATCAGCAGGTCCAAAAATCAGGCTCTCAACTCCTTAGTGTGCAGCCAACAGGCCCCATTTTAACAAAGTCTGAGCGCACTGTGCCAGTGGAGAGATGCTGAGAGTTCAGGGTAGCACTCCTCTGGATGTCCCATCACAGGCCCAGCTGGCATGGTGCAGGCCGGGCTCTGCAGGCTGCCTGTGGACCCTCCACTGCAGTCAGTCGGGGGCTGCCTAGTGCCGCCTCTAATCCACAGGATTCACCACCCACATCTGGCCCACAGATGCAGCCAGACTAGGCGTGGACACATGGTTTGGAGGAATTTCAGAAGTTAACCTGCTGCTCCAGAAGTTGAGTGACTGCCCTCAGGGCACCCCGTGCTGTCTTTGTTACATCCTTAAGAGCAATTTAAAAGGGATCAAATAAAACCATGCCTTGTGAATGCCTAGTTATTAACCTAATTAGCTATTAAGTACAAATCCAATCAGGCAGAGTCAATCAATAATTTCCTAATATTACACCCTACCCATTTGATTAAATGAGGATTAATTCCTGAGTAATAAGATTTCTGTTTAGCTAGAGCCAATGTAAAAGTTAAGCCTAGAATAACAAGTATTTGTACTGGCCAGGCACCACGCCTATAATCCCAGCACTCTGGGAGGCTGTGGCAGGACAGAGTCAAGAGTTTGAGACCAGCCTGGGAAATACAGTGAGACTCCATTTCCACAAAAAAAAAAAAAAAATTAAAAATTAAAAATTTATGTAGTTTTGTTCAGGCATGGTGGCTCACGTCTGTAATCCCGGCAGTTTGGTAGGCCAAGGCAGGCAGATCCCTTGAGCCCAGGAGTTCAAGACTAGCCTTGGCAACACAGCAAAACCCTGTCTCTACAAAAAATTAAAAAACAAATTAGCCAGGCATTGTGGAGCCTGCCTACAGTCCCAGCTACTTGAGAGGCTGAGGTTGGGAGAATCACTTGAGCCCAGGAATTGAAGGCTACAGTGAGCTATGATTTTGCCACTGCACTGCTCCCTGGGTGACAGAGCAAGACCTTGTCTCAAAAAAAAAAAAAAAAAAAATTGTACTAAGATTCAGTCATTTCAACTTCACCTAAAGCAGCAAAGACAGGGGTGGGCGCAGTGGCTCACACCTGTAATCCCAGTACTTTGGGAGGCCGAGGTGGACAGATCACCTGAGGTCAAGAGTTTGAGACCAGCCTGGCCAACATGGTAAAACCTTATCTCTGCTAAAAATATAACAAATTAGCTGGCTGTGGTGGTGCGCGCCTGTAATTCCAGCTACTTGGGAGGCTGAGGCTGGAGAATCCCTTAAACTCAGAAGGGTGGGTGTTGCGGTGAGCTGAGATGGTGCCACTGTACTCCAGCCTGGGCAACAGGGCAAGACTCTATCTCAAAAAAAGAAGAAAAAAAAAAGCAAAGCCAGATGAGTGTGGTGGTATGCTACTTGCAAGGCTGAGGCAGTGAGATTGCTGAAGTTCAAGTCCAGCTTGGGCAACATAGTGAGACCCTGTCAATCAATATGGGCATACACCTGGCCCCACAAAAATACGCCTGGTTACTTGGGATAGTAGGGAGCTTCTCGGTCCTCCCCATTCCCCGCTGTCCTCTCCATTGCCCACTGTCCTCTGGGGAGTTCTTCTTGTCCTCCCTGGGCAAAACCTTGACGCTTGCTTCTGCTTTACGTTCATTTTGGTCTCATGAAAAACCATTTTGCTGATACAAAACTCTGCTTTCAACCTAAATGTAATCAAACTTTTTTTTTTTTTTTTTGAGACGGAGTTTCACTCTTGTTGCCCAGGCTGGAGTGCAATGGTGCGATCTTGGCTCACCACAACCTCCGCCTCCCAAGTTCAAGCGATTCTCTTGCCTCAGCCTCCTGAGTAGCTGGGATTACAGGCATGCGCCACCATGCCCGGCTACTTTTTTGTATTTTTAGTAGAGACGAGGTTTTATCATGTTGGCCAGGCTGGTCTCAAATTCCTGACCTCAGGTGATCCGTCCACCTTGGCCTCCCAAAGTGCTGGGATTACAGGCGCCTGCCACCATGCCTGGCTAATTTTTTTTTTATTTTTAGTAGAGACAGGGTTTTGGCATGTTGGCCAGGCTGGTCTCGAACTCCTGGCCTGAAGCAATCCGCCTGCCTTGGCCTCCCAAAGTCTTGGGATTATAGGCATGAGCCACTGCACCTAGCCTATACCATTCAATTTTGAGAATTTTCAAATAAAAAGTTTAAACTAATCTTTTTTTTTTTTTTTTTTTTTTGAGATGGAGTCTTGCTCTTGGCTCATGGCAACCTCCGTCTCCCAGAGTGAAGCGATTCTCCGGCCTCATCCTCCCCAGTAGCTGGGATTACAGGCATGCGCCACACGCCCAGCTAATTTTTGTATTTTTAGTAGAGATGGCATTTCACCATGTTGGCCAGGATGGTCTCCTGACCTCGAGATCTGCCTCCCTCAGCCTCCCACAGTGCTGGGATGACAGGTGTGGGCCACCACACCCTGCCTCGATCTCTTGACCCTGTGATCTGCCTGCTTCGGCCTCCCACAGTGCTGGGATGACAGGCGTGAGCCACCGTGCCGGCCTCGATCTCTTGACCTTGTGATCCGCCCACCTTGGCCTCCCACAATGCTGGAATGACAGGTGTAGGCCGCCCGCCTGGCCTCTAATCCCTTTTTAATCCCACGTATTTCACAGCTGAGTTTCATGCTATCAAGTCTGTGCAGGATCTTTATACAAACATGAGTCCTAACCACCTAGCTTTTTTTCTATCAACTTTTCTTCATGAAATGACAATGAAAATGTTGGGGGGGTGCAGTGGCTCATGCCTGTAATCCCATCACTTTGGGAGGCTGAAGCAGGTGAATCACCTGAGGTTGACAGTTTGAGACCAGCCTAACATGAGAAACCCCGTCTTTACTGAAAAATACAGAATTAACCGAGTGTAGTGGCGCACGCCTGTGATCCCAGGTACTCAGGAGGCTGGGGCAGAAGAATCGCTTGAGCCCAGGACGCGGAGGTTGCGGTAAGCCGAGATTGCGCCACTGCACTCCAGCCTGGGCAACAAGAGCGAAACTCTGTCTCAAAAAAAAAAAAAAAAAAAGAAAAGGAACTGTGGGGATGTCATGCAGGTTTAACAGGAGCCACCGAGGCTAGTGCAGCAGGCAACACGGAGGGGACACTCACAGTTGGGGCAGCTCAGACAGCACGGAGGGGACACTCACAGCCGGGGCAGCTCAGACAACACGGAGGGGACACTCACAGCCGGGGCAGCTCAGACGGCACGGAGGGGACACTCACAGCCGGGGCAGCTCAGACAGCGGAGGGGACACTCTCAGCCGGGGCAGCTCAGACAGCACGGAGGGGACACTCACAGTCGGGGCAGCAGCCGTTAAATGCCATCCTGCAGATGCCACAGTTCTCATCGTTGGCCACCCAGAGCCAAGTGGCCACGCCATTCCAGCACTTAATCTTCACCTTCATGGCAACAGAGCCTGTGGTGGAGGGGAACAGGACGACTGGCTAAATTGAGTCTGCAGAGCTAGAACATTTAGGCGCCAAAATAGGTATAAGCCTGGCACAGTTTAGTCCCAGCTACTCAGGGAGCCAAGGCAGGAGGATCACTCCAGCCCAGGAGTCCAAACCCAGCCTGGGAAACATCGTGGAACCCAGCCTGGGAAACAATGTGAGCCCTGTTTCTATTTTATTTTACTTTTATTTTTATTAATTTTTTTTTTTGAGTCGGAGTCTCACTCTGTCACCCAGGCTGGAGCGCAGTGGCATGATCTCACCTCATTTCTTGTGCCTCTGCCTCCTGAGTAGCTGAGACTATAGGCACGCGACTCCACACCAGACTAATTTTTGTACTTTTAGTAGTCGAGGTTTCACCACGTAGGCCAGGCTGGTCTTAAACTCCTGGCCTCAAGTGATCTGCCGCCTCAGCCTCCCAAAGTACTGGGATTACAGGCATGAACCACCGTGCCCTGCTGTGAGCCCCGTTTCTATTAAAACAAATAACAGGTAAAGGGCTCTGGGTACAGAGGGTCAGGGCTACAGGGGAGCTACTGCAGAACAGTGAGCCCTGGCAGCAATCCGCTGTGGCTCACGACTGTAATCCCAGCACTCTGGGAGGCCAATTTGGGAGGATCGCCTGAGCCAGGAGTTTGAGACCAGCCTGTGTAACGTAGTGAGACTGTCTCTACCAAAAAAAAAAAAAAGAAAAGAAAGAACTATCTGTGAGGTTTCTTTAGCCATCTAGAGAAAGGGCACACTTTTCTCTCCAAGGGAGGGAACTCAGCTCACGGACAGAGAGATCACACTGTCAGGAGTTTCATTTTACCTCACGTTGAGGGTATCTTCAAAGATCTCAAGTGGGCCTGGCCAACATGACGAAACCCCGTCTCTAAAAAAATACAAAAATATTAGCTGCAGGTGGCGGCTCACGCCTGTAATCCCAGCACTTTGGGAGGCCGAGGAAGGTGGATCACTTGAGGTCAGGAGTTCGAGACCAGCCTGGCCAACATACTGAAACCCTGTCTCTACTAATACAAAAAATTAGCCGGGTGTGGTGGTGGGCACCTGTTATCCCAGCTACTCGGGAGGGTGAGGCAGGAGAATCACTTGAACCTGGGAAGCAGAGGTTACAGTGAGCTGAGATCGTGCCATTGCATTCCAGCGTGGGCAACGGAGTGAGGCTCCGTCACACGTATACACACAAAATTAGCCAGGCGTGGTGGCGCAGACCTATAATCCCAGCACCCAGCTATTCAGGAGGCTGAGGCACAAAAATCGCTTGGACCCAGGAGGCAGAGGTTGCAGTGAGCCAAGATCACAGCACTGCACTCCAGCCTGGGCGACACAGTGGGACTGTCTCAAAAAAAAAAAAAAAAAAAAAAAAAAGCCTGCTGTGGTGGCATGCACCAGCTGCCTGAGAGGCTGAGGCGAGAGGATAGCTGGAGCCCAGGAGTTAAAGGCTGCAGTGAGCCAAGATCACACCACTGCACTCCAGTCTGGGTGACAAGGGGAGACCCTGGCTCAAAAAACAAAAACAAAAGCAAATATCTCAAAACAACTTAAATCCATGAAATGGGCTGGCCCTGACTCAAAAAACAAAAACAAAAGCAAGTATCTCAAAACAACTTAAAATTCATGAAGTGGGCTGGGTGTGGTGGCTCACGCCTGTAATCCCAGCACTTTGGGAGGCCAAGGCGGGCGGATCACCTGAAGTCAGGAGTTTAAGACCACCCTGACCAACATGGCGAAACCCTGTCTCTACTAAAAATACAACTAATTTCTCTACTAAAAATACAACAATTAGCTGGGTGTAGTGGCACATGCCTGTAGTCTCAGCTACTTGGGAGGCTGAGGCAGGAGAATCGCTTGAACCCAGGAGGCAGTGGTTGCAGTGAGCCAAGACTGCCCCACTGCACTCTAGCCTGGGCGAAAGGAGACTGTCTCCAAAAAAAAAAAAAAAAAAATTCCATGAAATAGCATATTGGTTTTCATTAATAAGTTGCAAATATGTCATATAATTTCTTTTGGAGACAGGGTCTGGCTCTGTCACCCAGGCTGGAGTGCAGTGGTGCCATCATGGCTCACTGCAGCCTCGACCTCCTGGGCTCAAGCGATCCTCCCACCTCGGCCTCCCAAGTAGCTGGTGGTACAAAAGTGCATCACCAAGCCCAACTAATTTTTTTTTTTTTGAGACGGAGTCTCGCTCTGTAGCCCAGGCTGGAGTGCAGTGGCCGGATCTCAGCTCACTGCAAGCTCCGCCTCCCGGGTTCATGCCATTCTCCTGCCTCAGCCTCCCGAGTAGCTGGGACTACAGGCGCCCGCCACCTCGCCCGGCTAGGGTTTTTTTGTATTTTTTAGTAGAGACGGGGTTTCACCGTGTTATCCAGGATGGTCTCGATCTCCTGACCTCGTGATCCACCCGTCTCGGCCTCAACTAATTTTTTTTTTAAGAGATGGGGTCTCACTATGTTGCCCCAGCTGGTCTCAAACTGCTGGGCTGAAGCGAACCTCTTGCCTCGGCCTCGCAAAGCGCTGGGATTGCAGGCGTGACCGCGCATGAAAACTTGTAAAGGATATCACTAGCAAATTGTGAGAGTGCAGACTCGGGGGTCTGCAGGTGGGGGACCAAACAACCAACCCGCAGCTCGTCTGCGGCGGCTGTTGCCCGCCGAGGCCGCGTCCGCTGGACCCCGCCGCGAGCCGAGCGCACAGTCCTGGGCGGGAGCGGAAACAAGGACTCCCAGCGGCTACCGGGCACCCGCCGCGCCCGCAGGGCCCCCAGCGCCCCCAGCCCAGGGCGATCGGGCGGGGCGTGCGGGGAGGGAGGGGCGCGCAGGCTCCGCCCCCAAAGCTGCCGCCCCACCCCCTGCGCCCTCGCACCTTCGCCAGCCTAATCACGCGCCGCCCTGCCCGCCCTTCCGTTGGCAGCGCCGGCGTCCGCGCGGGAAGGTATAAAAACGACCTCAGTCGCGGCCCGGCTCCCTCAGCAGCGCCCGCCGAGTCCCGCGAGCCAGTGCGCACGCGCCTTCCCGCCTCACCCCGTCCCGCGCGCGCAGCCGTCCGCCGGCGGCCAATCAGCAGTCGCTCCGAGGCCGTGGCACCGGAAGGCCTCACGCGGCGCCGGAAGTGACGCGCCGGCGTGCTGACGCGCGGGCTCGAGCCGATGCCCGATTCCGCGCCCGCCATGGCCGACAAAATGGACATGTCTCTGGACGACATCATTAAACTGAACCGGAGCCAACGAGGCGGCCGCGGCGGGGGCCGGGGCCGCGGCCGGGCCGGCTCCCAGGGCGGTCGCGGCGGTGGGGCGCAGGCCGCCGCGCGAGTGAGTCGAGGCGGCGGGCCCATCCGGAACCGGCCGGCCATCGCCCGCGGCGCGGCCGGCGGAGGCGGCAGGAACCGACCGGCGCCCTACAGCAGGGTGAGTGCTGAGGCCGGCCGCGCCGGAGAGCGGGAGGGGATCAGCCGGGGCCGGGGCGTCTCGCGGTGGAGACCCGGGCCGGCGGACAGATAGGGCCGGTGGAGCGGCCGCCCGGAGGTCCGGAGGGTGCGTGTGGGCGCGGAGGGGGTGGTGGGCGGGAGCGAGGTCGTTCTTTCGGGGCCCGGTCTCGGAGGCTGAGAGCCGTCCCGGCTCTTTGTCTGTTCCGGCCGCCGGGGCCTCGTGGCGGCAGGAGAGGAGGGGACGCTGGGCGCGGCACCGGCGGCGGGAAGTTAGTCGAAGGGAACTGAAGTTGTGCGGCCGCGGTGGGACCGTGCCGCCTCGGGCTGGGGCAGCTGCTGCGCCGGAGGGAGCGCTGGCGGCCCCGTCTCGGCCGGATCCGCTCAGGCCGGGAAGAGGAAGGGTCCGGAGTAGCCGTGAGGGCCAGGAAAGGCCTGGACGGAGACTCACGGATCTGCTGTTGTTGCGGTTTTTTTCTTCAGCCAAAACAACTTCCCGACAAGTGGCAGCACGATCTTTTCGACAGTGGCTTCGGGGGTGGTGCCGGCGTGGAGACGGGTGGGAAACTGCTGGTGTCCAATCTGGATTTTGGAGTTTCGGACGCCGATATTCAGGTAAGAGACGAGGGCTTCTCGGTGAGCCGTTCGCCCTGCACAGGACCGATCGTGATTTGGGGGATGGGGCCCTGAGTCCCCTTCCCGCCTTAGCGAAGGGAGCGCTCCCAGCTCTCAAGGGCTGCAGGACAGACCTAGCTCTAGTAAAGCCGGGCTCAGTCCGCAGGCAGGTGCGAGCCTAGCCGAGCCTCAGGAACTGCTGCTGATAGTCTGAAGATGGGTTCTGTGAGTGAACATCCCCAGCCAGGGCTTCCAGTTTCTAACAGGGACCAAGACTGATCCAAATGTGAGTGGTTGTTGGCTGTTTAACCCAGCCCAGTTGCTCTTTAAATTTTGTGCCCCTTTTAGTGGGTTAATGTGAGAAAAATAATCTTTTTTATGGACCTTATGAAGCACAGGAAGCCTGTGTGATTTTCTGGCTCTGTCTGCCTTGAGTATTGTCTTATAAAGACGTTGTACGCTGCGGTTTTATCACTCCCCACCCCCGTGTCCCTTCAGTGACATGATTCTCAAGCCCATCTTTGGTTGAAGCTTTTCTTTTTTAAAAAAAGAAAAATTGAATCCCAATGGCATTTAAACTTGTTTTCTGGTTAAGAAATGATTTTTTGGGAATCAGTTTTGGAGATGGCTGGGCAGGGTTCAGTTGCCCACAGCCCAGCCATTTGCCTTGGGAGGACAGAGTAGGGCCAGTGAGCACTCACAGTGTCTCAACACTTTTTTTAAGGTGGTTTCTAGCATCCACTGGAAACCGCTTTTGGTGAACTCCAGTTCCCGCTGTGTGCCTGCGGCCGGAGTATCCCCACACTCTGGGTTCCCTCTCCAACTCCCAGCCTGCCTGAGGTCAGGGCAGTTTCCATGGCAGCGCTTGACTTCAGACTTTGCGGCAGGCTTGAGTAGGAGGAGAGGGAAAGGTGAGCCAGAATCTGCCTCTGGGGGAGGGGCTGGGGTCAGGGCTCCCGAATCTACAGGCCCTTCAAGCTGGTCTGATATCGGACTGCTTCCCTTGCTCTTGCTCTTGATCTTGGCCTTTACCGTTTCTTGGAACAGCCCTTGGGTGTGTTGTAAATTTTCCTTCGTTGAGGAGGATAGTGGCTTAATTTTGTGCCCCTTGCTAGTGGGCTTTGCGACTTCCTCTATCTGCATCATGGTACACGTGTCAGGTCCCCACAATGGCAGGAGCCCTCAGACCCAGGTGCTCTTGGAAGTTGCTGTCCCTTCTGCCCCACCCTTCCCTCATTTCCCGTTACCACTGTCCTGCCTCCCAGGGAACCACCCCCAAAGCAACTCACGCTTCCAGGGCCTGTCCCTGGGCCACCAGAAGGAACCCAGTTCTGTTGCTTTTCTGACAACTGCTCTTTGCAACTCCCAGGAACTCTTTGCTGAATTTGGAACGCTGAAGAAGGCGGCTGTGCACTATGATCGCTCTGGCCGCAGCTTAGGAACAGCAGACGTGCACTTTGAGCGGAAGGCAGATGCCCTGAAGGCCATGAAGCAGTACAACGGTGTCCCTCTGGATGGTGAGTCTGGGGGTGGACCCACGCTGACTGTGGGGCTTGTGGAGTTTGGGGCTGGCACCTGTCCAGGTAGGAAAATGGGGTACCCCTGTGGCTGAGGACACTTTGCATTTGCCCCTTTGTCTCTCTCTTCCATCTGCCACCTCTCATGCTGCCCCACACATCTGGACCAACCTCTTGTGAACCCCCATCCAGCAAGCTACATCCCTCCCCTCCTTCAGCTCCTTCCGGAAGATTCACTTCTGTGAAGCCTTCTCAGAACCGCCATAGTACACCTCTGAGTGCGGGGCTGTAGTCGTAAAGACAAAGGTACCGGTTCTTCTTCGTCAGGTCACCCACACCTCTCCACCCACGAGCACCCTGACACCTCAGCAAGCAGCCCACCCAGTCTGGACTGAGAAGGATGAGGAGGTGTTGGTGGGGTTGCTTCCTTGCCATTTTGTTCTCCCACCAGTATCTCCAGGCCATTTCCCTTGTCGGGGGCATTTGAGACACACAGAGGCCCTTTCCAGTGTTTGCATGGAGACCAGGGTGTGGTGCCAGCTGGGTTGGTTTCAGAGCCTCTCATTAGAACGTGCCCTCTTGTATTCTTTGCCGCAGGCCGCCCCATGAACATTCAGCTTGTCACATCACAGATTGATACACAGCGGAGACCTGCACAGAGGTGACTTCCGGGGCCTCTGGGGAAGGGTGTTGGCCTAGGGTGTAGCTGTATCGCCCTTGGGGTTCTTCCAGCTATGCAAACGGTTTCATTTTCCTTGCTAGCGTAAACAGAGGTGGCATGACTAGAAACCGTGGCGCTGGAGGTTTTGGTGGCGGTGGAGGCACTCGGAGGGGCACCCGTGGAGGCGCCCGTGGAAGAGGCAGAGGTGCCGGCAGAAATTCAAAGCAGCAGCTTTCGGCAGAGGAGCTGGATGCCCAGCTGGACGCCTATAATGCGAGAGTGAGTCCCGGGGGAGCCAGCTGGGGGCCCGGTCGAAGCCACAGTGGGGAGCAGACCTTCTGTGAATGCGAGCCTCTTTTTCCTCTGTGTTTCAGATGGACACCAGTTAAACAGACCGGCAAATCCGCGTGTGGAACAGGACCCAGGCGTTTCCTCTTGCTCCCTGGTCGGGGGTGGGCGGTAGCTGGGGCTGTGCGGCCAATGATGGATTTGTTTCTTTTATGTTTTAAAATAGGATTTAAAAACTCATGTAAAGGTTTTTTTTTTTTCTTCCTTTTTTTTTTTTTTAAAAAATTCTGAAACAGACCTGTTTTGTACCGAGTTATTTTTGGGATAAATTTTACCGGTTGCTGTTGTGGAGAAGGTGGCGTTTCCACCTTTTCCATAATAAAATAGAAATGTGTGTAGAACTGGAACTGTTTGATTCGTCCCACTGTTGGAGTCCAAGCCTGGGCTAGGACTTTGGTGTCTGTCCAGCTGGTGGGGGGGAACCTGAGTTGGGGATGGAGGGTGCAGCCCCATCTGGTGTTGGACGCCTGACGCTGGCATGGGTTGTGGGGGTGGTGGGGGGTCCCCACTCCTGGAGGGCCGAAGCTGCCTGCTTCCTTTCTCATTCTCTTTCCTGCCTCACACCTAACGCCTTCCTCTCTAACTCACCAGGTGGGAGGACACCTTTGCCCGGAGCCACCTGTTGACCCTTGTGCCTGTGCCTCCAGGTGAGGGGAGGTTGGGGTGGGGCGGGCTGCCCTGTGTGCTGTCCACAGACTTCCCACAGCCAGAGCATCTCTGGGCTATTCCTTCCTTTCTGATACTCTGGTTTTCAGAGAAACGTGGATTCAGCAGTTTTGACTTTGTAGTGTAATTCCTTTGTTTTTCTATTTTTTTTTTTAACGTTGCCACAGAGCAAGGTATGAGGATTCTCTCTTAGTTGTGTATTTGATAAAGTGACTGGTGGAAGCTGTGACAATCTGTCCATTTAAGAGTGGGGCGGCTGGGCGTGGTGGCTTACACCTGTAATCCCCAGCACTTTGGGAGGCTGAGGCAGGCGGATCACCTGAGGTCAGGAGTTCAAGAGCAGCCTGACCGACATGGCGAAACCGCGTCGCTACTAAAAATACAAAATTAGCTGGGTGTGGTGGCGCATGCCTGTAATCCCAGCTACTCGGGAGGCTGAGGCAAGAGAATCGCCTGAACCGGGGAGGTTAAGCTGAGATTGTGCCATTGCACTCCAGTCTGGGCAACAAGAGTAAAACTCCGTCTCAAAAAAGAGTAGGGCAACGCCTGATACCTGTAATCCCAGCACTTTTGGGAGGTCAGGGCAGGAGGATCTCTTGAGCCCAGAAGTTGGAGACCAGCCTAGGCAACATGGCAACACCCCGTCTCTACTAAAAATACAAAAATTAGCTGGGTGTGGTGGCATGCTCCTGTAGTCTCAGCTAGTCTAAAGGCTGAGGTGGGAGGATCGCTTGAGCCCTGGAGGTCGAGGCTGCTGTGAGCCATTATCATGCCGCTGCACTCCAAGCTGGGCAGTGGAGAGAAAGCCTTATGCCCCCGATGCTGGATTGGTGACAGCACTTTGAGAATGAGATGGGAAGGGGGACAAGGAAGCTCCCGAGTTTTGCCTGACGCCACTGTCCCACTGCTGGGATGTACAGAAGACCAGGGCAGTGGGTAGTGGTAGTGGAGAGACAGACAGGAATATACGCCGTGTCTGCAGAAACCTTTCCCTGCACCAGCGGCTCCTGCGGGCACACATCCCAGGCTAAGCTTGCTTCCATGCTGGGATGGACCTGGCTGAGTCATGGGCAGGGGAGTGTGACTAAGGGTGGCCCTTTCACTGTTGGTCACAGATGTCACTACAGGTCAGCAGCTGCCATCTAAGCAGCTTGCCCCATGCCAGCCAGGGCCACAGTCTAGAAACCCAGATGAGCAGGATGACTAATCTTGGCCCTTCCAGAAGCCCAGTCTAGCAGGAGAAAGGATTACTAAGTACCTAGCTTTAGTTGCTGTGAATGTGACAGGAAAATGTCATCAGTTCAGTGAGTTGGAATCAGGTTATCCCCAAGCAGGTGCCCTTGGCCTGGCCTCAGTGTTGGAGCAAGACCTGAGCAGGCTCATGCCAGGCAGGGGGGCTGCTCTCTGGGGCCGTGCTAGGACTGGCTCCCTGCTGCTTAGGAAGTGGAGAGGGCACCTGGTGGACTGGTATGATCAGCCTCTGCAGGGTGCGACAAATGCCAGGACTGACAGGCAGTACTGCTTTGGTTGTGCAGTAGTGATGTAACAGGCATTTGGAGGGAGGAATGACTTACTGGCGTTTGGGGCTTACTGGCATTCTCAGGAGTGAGGGGCATGGGAATGAAGTATCATGAGGCCTTGGGGGACTGGGTGGGTAGGTGTCGTTGCTGAGGGCTGTCAGCATCTGGAGTGCTCCGCATCGGACAGGCTGGGCAGAGGCACCAGCTGGCCCACAGGAGAGCACTGCCTAGAGCCAGACCTCTCCAGTTTGTCAGCTGATAGCACGTCGACACGTTGAGGTAGTGTCCACATGTGGCATGGTCTTGGGAGGGTTGGAGGTTATGGAAGTAGAGAAAATGATGTCATAGAAGCAATAGCTGGCATTTGCTGGTGGGTCTTTGAGGCAGGTGCTGCCGAGTGGTCAAAGGAGAATGACCTGATTCTGTTCCTGGGGTGGGGGCAGGGCTGGCCATTTATAACTAGGGTAGAGGCTGGGTCTAGAAGCCACTGGGGCTTTTGGTGGGCAGCAGGTCAGGTAGCTGGGCTGAGCCTCATCGTACCCAGCCTTCATTTCCTTATTCATAAAACACAAAACCTTACTTCCAAGGCTAGAGGACTATTTAATTTATCGTCCCATTGGGGGGCTTAGGAGACAGGAGCGGGCTTTTCCACTGACTGCACAGACAGCAAGTAGACCTGAGGTCTTGGCCAGCTGGGCTATCTGGTCCTCTCCTGAAGGGTGCTGCCAGTCCTCCGGGCACAGGGCCTTGCAGGGCAGACACTCCACACTGCCCAGCGCCCTGCTGCCCCCCCACCTGGTGACTGAGTGATGTTTTGCTCAGGCAGCAAGCTATAGCCAACAAACTGAACTGACAGCCTTTGCCCCATGGGCACTCACGGGGAACCTTCTCTGCCTCTGGCAGTCCTGTGGTTCCGTGGTGCCATGCGCCTGTAATCCCAGCTACTCCGGAGGCTGAGGCAGGAGAACCGCTTGAACCGGGATCGCGCCATTGCACTCCAGCCTGGGTGAAAAAGAGTGCAACGCTGTCTTGGAAAAAAAAGAAAGCACAGGGATTGACCCAGATGGGACATATGACTGAAGGGTGACAAAGCCAGATTACACTCAGGGTGTTCAAATGTGGGGAGAAAAGGGAAGCCCTGTTCTTCCTGGTCCCTTTCCCTGGCCTGCATGGGTTGAGAGTAGGAACTGGCCAGCCCCAGGCAGGAGAGGCAGCATTCCTGTGGGACTTGGAGCTCTTCCAGGGTGGCTCATGGCCTGCCCAGCTCTGTCTTCAGCCTGGGGTCCTTGGAGAGGGTCTCAGGTGTCAGCGTGCAGCTCCCACAGGTGCTCTGGCTTTTGGCTGGTGTGCACAGAGATCTAACAAGCAGTTTAGACTAGGAAGCTAATTGAATCATGTTCAGCCTCCTGTGGGTCAAGGGGCTACATTGTTGCTCTCAGAAATCCTTTCAGATCTCATGAGATGGTTATGTCTGTATCTGGCAACAGAGTTGTCATGTAAATGAGAAACTTTTGGTTCTTACCTGCAGTGAACTGATGGTCTGATACAGGAAACATACAAGTGATAGGTTGCAGTCTAGCCTAACGGGAGTGGAGTGTGGGGCATGGTGGGAACACAGGCTGCAAGAGCACTCTTCTCTCAGGCTGCACAAATGGTCAGCCAGTGTCCGAGGCTGCAGCGCTGCTGGATGTTCTACATACATTTCATTTATCCTCTCAGCAATCTAGTAATACAGTCCTTCATTTTAGAGGTTTTTTTTTTTTTTTTTTGAGGGAGCACTGAAACCTTCATCTTCCTGATTCAAGCAATTCCCCTGCCTCAGCCTCCTGAGTATCTGGGATTACAGGTGCCTGCCACCACGCCCAGCTAATTTTTGTATTTTTAATAGCGACAGGGTTTCACTGTGTTGGCCAGGCTGGTCTGGAACTCCTGACCTCGTGATCCGCCCGCCTCGGCCTCCCAAAGTGCTGGGATTACAGGCGTGAGCCACCGTGCCCCGCAGGAAGTTCATTTTCTTACCCCACAGATACGTGGAGCCTGCTGCACTCCAGGCACCATTTGAGGTGCCAGGGAAACCAGCAGTGAATGAAACACGAAATCTGTGCCCTGGTAGAGCACACATTCTAATGAGGAAAAGACAGAAGACAGTGAAATACAAGACGTCAGATGGTGAAAAGGCTGTGGAAGAAAACAAAGGGACCAGGGAGGAGCCGGGCGGGACCCGGCCAGTCTTAGTTCTTCAGGGTCAGGCCTGCCCTCAATAAATAAATGGGTATTGGGGGAAGCTTCACTGGCAGAGAATGGCAGGTGCAAAGGTCCCATGGTGGGAACACACTTGGAAAGCTCAAGAACAAGCCAGGCCCCCAGCATGGCCAGGGTGGGCAGTTGACACGGCATTAATATCTGGCCATGAAGGAAGGAGCCCTGTGAGGACATCACCCAGAGGTTGTGGTCTAGCCTGGGGAAGAGCCAGCCAGTGTGGGGAGGCCACAGGCTGGGGCCCGGCATGGAGGGCCTCGATGTAGATGACTCCTGAAGGCAGAGGACGTGGAGTAGACTGACTTCTGTTTTGTTTTAAAAATATATAAAATATAGGCCGGTCTTGGTGGTTCACGCCTGTAATTCCAGCACTCTGGGAGGCTAAGGAGGGCAAATCACAAGGTCAGAAGATTGAGACCATCCTGGCCAACATGGTGAAACCCCCGTCTCTACTAAAAATACAAAAATTAGCTGGGCATGGTGGTGCATGCCTGTAATCCTAGCTACTCGGGAGGCTGAGGCAGGAGAATCGCTTGAACCCGAGAGTCGGAGGTTGCAGTGAGCTGAGATTGTGCCACTGCACTCCAGCCTGGCGACTGAGTGAGACTCCGTTTCAAAAAAATATATATACACACACACACAGAGACATATACGTATATGTACACATATATATACATATATATAAAATACAAAGTGCTTTTTTTTTTTTTTGAGACAGAGTCTATCACCCAGGCTAGAGTGCAGTGGCGTGATCTCAGCTCACTGCAACCTCCACTTCCAAAATTCAAGCAATTCTTCCGCCTCAGCCTGCAGCCTCCTGAGTAGCTGGGACTCCACCTGTGCTCCACCACACCCAGCTAATTTTTGTATTTTTAATAGAGATGGAGTTTCACCATGTTGGTCAGGCTGGTCTCAAACTCCTGACCTCAAGTGCCCACCTCAGTCTCCCAAAGTGCTGGGATTACAGGTGTGAACCACTGTGAGCCACCACACCCAGCCTAAACTGTTCTTAAAACTGGTTTATACCTGAGTATGGTGGTGTTTCCTTGTAATCCAGCTACTTGGGAAGATTGCTTAAGCCCAGAGATTTGAATCCAGCCTGGGCAATACAGTGAGACCCTGTCCCACCAGCCCCCAATAAAAAGTACAAAAAAGAAAACCAGTTTTTTAGTTCAAAAAGTAGCATTCAGTAATCACAAAAGGGTATTTACCCTTTTGTGGTTCCATTTGGTACACATTGGTGCGAACCAAATTGCCTTCCCAGGACCCTCCGGGGAGAATGCTGTTACTTACTGCAGGATTGTCGGAAGTAAGAGCTTTATTGAGATGTAATTAACATTATGAAGTTCACCCACTTAAAGGCACTGCACAGGTCAGCGGCTTTCCCTATATTCACCGTGTCACACAGCCACCACCATCGAATTTCAGAAAAAAAAACCTACCCACTAGTTAGGCCAGGCGCGGTGGCTCACGCCTGTCATCCCAGCACTTTGGGAGGCTGAGGCGGGCGGATCACCTGAGGTCAGGAGTTTGAGACCGGCCTGACCAACATGGAGAAACCCTGTCTCTTACTGAAAATGCAAAATTAGCTGGGCGTGGTGGCACATGCCTGTAATCCTAGCTACTAGGGAGACTGAGGCAGGAGAATTGCTTGAACCTGGGAGGTGGAGGTTGCAGTGAGCCAAGATTGTGCCATTGCAGTCCAGCCTGGGCAACAAGAGTGAAACTCCGTCTTTAAAAAAACAACAAAAAAAACCTACCCACTAGCAGTCACTCCCTAGCCCCAGCAACCACTAACCTTCATTTTGTCTCTGGATTTGCCTATTCTGGACATTTCATAAAATCAGTGTCATTAGTATCTACCTTCTTTGACTTAACATAATAGATTTCTTTTTTTTGAGACGGAGGCGCTCTGTCGCCCAGGCTGGAGTGCAGTGGTGCAATCTCGGCTCACCGCAAGCTCTGCCTCCTGGGCTCAAGACATTCTCCTGCCTCAGCCTCCCAAGTAGCTGGGTCTACAGGCGCCCACCACAACGCCCAGCTAATTTTGTTTTTGTATTTTTAGTAGAGACGGTTTCATCATGTTAGCCAGGATGGTCTCGATCTCCTTACCTCATGATCCATCCACCTGGGCCTCCCAAAGTGCTGAGATTACAGGCATGAGCCACTGCACCCGGCCAGGTTTCTTTTTTTTTTTTTGAGACTGAGTCTGGCTCTTGTCAGCCTCAGGTTGGAAGGTGGTCGGATCTCAGCTCACTGCAGTTCACCCCGGGTTCACTTTTATTTTCTGTCTTCAGCCTCCCCGAGTAGCTGGGACTATTGTATGCCTCGCCACTCTCCTCGGCTAGTTTTTTTGTATTTTTTAGTAGAGACTGGTTTCACCTTGTTAGCCAGGATGGTCTCGACCTCCCTGACCTCGTGATCCTCCTGCCTCTCGGCCTCCCAAAGTGCTGGGATTACAGGCTTGAGCCGTCACCTCGCCCAGGTTTCTTTTTTTTTTTTTGAGACTGAGTCTGGCCTTGTCGCCCAGGCTAGAGTGCAGTGGCCGGATCTCAGCTCACTGTGCCCTCCGGCTTACTTCATTCTCCTGCCTCAGCCTCCCGAGATGCTGGGACCACAGGCCTCCGCCACCACGCCCGGCTAGTTTTTTGTATTTTTAGTAGAGACGGGGTTTCACCATGTTAGCCAGGATGGTCTCGATCTCCTGACCTCGTGATCCACCCGTCTCGGCCTCCCAAAGTGCTGGGATTACAGGCTTGAGCCACCGCGCCCGGCCCAGGTTTCTTTTTTTAAGAGACAGGGTCTCGCTCTGTCACTAGGCTGGAGTGTGGTAGCTCAATCATAGCTTACTGTAAATGCAAATCCTGGGGTCAAGCAATCTTCACACCTCAGCCTCCCAAGGAACTGGGACCACAGGCACATGCTGCCACATGCAGCAAAGCTGTTGTTTTTTCTTTTCTTTTTTTTTTTTTTTTTGAGATGGAGTTTCACTCTTCTCACCTGGGCTGGAGTGCCATGGTGCAATCTTGGCTCACTGCAACCTCTGCCTCCCGGGTTCAAGTGATTCTCCTACCTCAGCTTCCCAAGAAGCTGGGATTACAGGCACCCGCCACCATGCCCAGTTAATTTTTTTTCTTTTTTTTTTTTTTTTTTTTGAGACGGAGTCTCGCTCTGTTACCTAGGCTGGAGTGCAGTGGCATGGTCTCAGCTCCTTGCAAGCTCCGCCTCCCGGGTTCATGCCATTCTTCTGCCTCAGCCTCCTGAGTAGCTGGGACTATAGGCGCCTGCCACCTTGCCCGGCTAATTTTTTGTATTTTTAGTAGAAACAGGGTTCCACTGTGTTAGCCAGGATGGTCTCGATCTCTTGACCTCGTGATCCGCCCACTTTGGCCTCCCAAAGTGCTAGAATTACAGGGGTGAGCCACTGTGCCCAGCCACTAATTTTCTGTATTTTTAGTAGAGACGGAGTTTCCCCATGTTGGCTAGTCTGGCCTTGAACTCCTGACCTCAGGTGATCTGCCTACCTTGGCCTCCCAAAGTGCTGGGATTACAGGCGTGAGCCGCCGCGCCCGGCTTCCAGCCAGTGTTTTTTGTTTTTGTTTTTTGAGAGTCTCGCTGTCTCCCAGGCTGGAGTGTAGTGGCATGATCTTAGCTCACTGCAAGCTCCATCTCCTGGGTTCACACCATTCTGCCTCAGCCTCCCGAGTAGCTGGGACTACAGGCACCCACCACCACGGCCGGCAAATACGTTTTTAGTAGAGACGGCATTTCACCCTGTTAGCCAGGATGGTCTCTATCTCCTGATCTGCCCGTCTTGGCCTCCCAAAGTGCTAGGATTACAGGCGTAAGCCACCGTGCCCATCCCCAGCCAGCGTTTTTAAGGTGCATCTGTGTTGTACTATGTCTAAGACTATTCCTTTTTATGGCCGACTACTGGCATGGATATACCACGTTTTTTTTTGTCTATTCATCTGTTCATGGACATTGGGGTTGCCTCCAGTCCATGACTTTATAAGAATGATGCTGCTGTGAACATTTTTATATACATTTTATATTAACATCTTTTCAATTCTCGAGTAGAATTGCTGGGTCATGAGGTAACTAATTTTTTGAGGAACTGCCAGACTTTTCGAAGCAGCTGCAGCATTTTATATTTCTACCAGCAATGTATGAGGGTTCCAATTTCTCCACATTCTCACCAACACTCATCTTTTATAGTTTAGTCATCCTACTGGGTGTGAAGTAATATCTCATTGTGATTTTGCTTTGCAGTTTCTTCTTTGTAATTCTTTTTTTTTAAATGTCTTTAATCTCTATCTTTTTTATGTCTGGACTGAATAGACGTTACCATGGATAAATCGCCACCGTGGCAGATTTAGAAGGACTTTACTTGGAAACACACATATCCTAAATGGAATTAAATTTCCTATTATCAGTGGCATTCATCACATTCAACAAAGTAGCATCATAAAAGGTTGATTTTGTTGAGCATAATGAATACCTGAACTCCAGTTACATAAAGATGAGGATCATGTCTCTTCCTATTACCTTATGTCATTAAGTTTTATAGAAAAACTTGTCTCAGGCCAGGCACGGTGGCTCACGCCTGTATTTCCAGCACACTGGGAGGCTGAGGCAGGCAGATCACAAAGTCAGGAGATCGAGACCATCCTGGCTAACACGGTGAAACACCATCTCTACTAAAAATACAAAAAATTAGCCAGGCGTGGTGGTGGGCGCCTGTAGTCCCAGCTACTTGGGAGGCTGAGGCAGGAGAATGGCATGAAACCGGGAGGCAGAGCTTGCAGTAAGCCAAAATCGCACGACTGCACTCCAGCCGGGGTGACAGAGCGAGACACTGTCTCAAAAAAAAAGAAAAAAAAAAACTTGTCTGAAAAGTGCTATGATATTCTTCCTGAAATGGACATAGTACCATCTCAGTATCTTTAAAAAAAAAAAAAACTAAAAACTAAATTTTTAAAAATTGTGTTTTGAGACAAGGTCTCCCTCTGATGTCCAGGCTGGAGTGCAGTGGCACAAACACAGCTAACTGCATCCTGGAACTCCCAGGATCAAGGGATCTCCCACCTCAGCCTCCTTATGCTGGGACTACAGGCACCCACCACCGCGCCTGGCTGATTTTTAAAACTGTATAGATGGGGTCTCACCATGTTGCCCAGGTTGGTCTCGAACTCGTGCACTCTTCTTGCACTCTAGGGATCCTCCTGCCTTGGCCTCCCAAAGTGTTGGAATTACAGACGTCAGCCACCACACCCAACACAGCCTGTTAATGTCAGTCTATTTCTCTGTTTAACTACGAATTTCCTGAAATGTTACCATTTTTATATTCAGATTTATAGAAAAGAAGCTTTTGTCTTTTATGACCTTGACACTTTTGAAGGGTACTGTCAGCTGTTTCGTAGAATGTCCTTTGCATTGGGGACTCCGACCTTATGACTGGACAAGGGTTTTTTTTTTTTGGTTTTTTTTTTTTGAGATGGAGTCTCACTCTGTCTCCCAATTTGGAGTGCAGTGGTGTGATCTCAGCTCACTGCAACCTCTGCCTCCCAGGTTCAAGCGATTCTCCTGCCTCCGCCTCCCAAGTAGCTGGGATTACAGGCGCCCAACACCACGCCTGGCTAATTTTTGTATTTTTAGTAGAGACGAGGTTTCACCATGCTGGCCAGGCTGATCTTGAACTCCTGACCTTGTGATCCATCTGCCTTGGCCTCCCAAAGTGCTGGGATTACAGGCCTGAGCCACCATGCCCTGCTGGTTTATTTTTTGGCATGAATACCACAGCTGGGATGTCCTCTTCTCAATGCATAGTGGAGATGTGCACTGTCAGTCTGTCCAACTCTTGGTGGTGTTAGTTCAGGTGGCAGTTGCGGCTGCCGGGGCTTCTCCACTACATAGTTACATCCATAAATACCGTGGGGAGATACTTCCAGACTAAGTGAATGTCTGTTTCTCTTCCAAGTTTTACCCACTAATTTTTTTTTTTTTTTTGAGATGGAGTCTCACTCTGTTACCCAGGCTGGAGTGCAGTGGCACAATCTCAGCTCACTGCAACCTCCGCCTCCCAGCTTCAAGCAATTCCCACCTCAGCCTCCCAAGCAGCTGGGATTACAGGCACACACCACCATGCCCAGGTAATTTTTTTGTATTTTTAGTAGAGACGGGGTTTCACCATGTTGCCCAGGCCGGTCTTGAACTCCTGAGCTCAGGCAATCCACCCACCTCGGCCTCCCAAGGTGCTAGGATTACAGGCGTGAGCCACCGCACCCAGCCTACCCACCGATTTCAGCATCCACTGGTGGGTCTTGCAATGCAGTAATTATTAACTTAGTTTTCAAAGGTGATTTTTGCATTTTCCTCATTCCTTTGACGTTTATTAATTAGAATTCATCTCTAAGAAAGAGCAGTCCCTTCTCCAGCTTTTTTTTTCTGAGACAGGGTCTTGCTCTGTCGCTCAGGCTGCAGTGCAGTGGCTCAATCATGGCTCACTGCAGCCTCGACCTCCCGGACTCAAGTGGTCCTTCCATCTCAGCCTCCCGAGTAGCTAGAACCACAGGTGCTCACCACCATGCACAGCTAAGTTTTTGTATTTCTTGTAGAGATGGGGTTTCCTCATGTTGCTCAGGCTGGTCTCAAATTCTCGAGCTCAAGTGATCCGCCCGCCTTGGCCTCCCAAAGTGCTAGGATTGCAGGCATGAGCCACTGCGCCTGACCTACCATTTATTTCTTTAGATGTGTATATCAGTATGAACTCAAGGGATGTTTGAGTCTGTGAGTCGTAATCTGATACTGTCATGCTTTGGCCACTGGGAGCTCCTGGAGATTGTCTCCTGTGCCCCATCCTTATTTAAGCACTTCCTTATTTTGGGATGTCTTCGGTTTTCCTTGTCCCAGCTCTGGACCCAGCTACTTCTCCAGGGAGCCCTCCCTCACTGGAGACTGGGATTTAGCAACCAAGACCTGGGCACTGGCTGTGCTTGTTGCTTCTGGGCCCTCCTGGGACAGAGCTGGGAAGTGGATCTGTGACACGTGCTTATGCATTTACCCCCGTTGGTTTCTGTAGCTGTCCAGTTCCTACTGTTCCTGTCTCACCTGCCCCTTTCCTTATGTGTAGTTTCTTCCTGTGACGGGTAAACCTGGCTCTCAGATTGACACGACATTCACTTATGCCATGTCAGTGCTGTAGGTGAACTGTTCAACCTGTGCCCCCAGGAGGCACAGTCACTATGGAGGGCACCTTCCTTAATTGTGCACTGTTGTTTTTGTGTTTGACCTGTAGCGTCTACAGTACTGGTTTCAAAAGTTGCCTAGATGAGTTCCTTTCTTTCTTTCCACCTCCTGCTGCAAATTATGTGATTTGCATAATTTGTACATAGTTAGGTTCATTTGTTTGTATTCCTTTTGGCTTCCCCCATATCCTTGTTGACTTTTTCTTTCTTTTGTAATTTATGTATGTTATAATGAAATTTATATGAGGGTGTATAATTTTCATCAATGTTTATGGTTTACATGTATTAGCTGTTATTATTAAGAAGTCGCCCTGGGATTGACTGGCCAACCATTTGGTGAAAGATAGCAATAAATAATACATCATGAAAGATTTTAATGTAAAAATAAAGCCATGAAAGTACCAGGAAATAAATCTTTTCATTTTAATTACATCAGCTTGTCTGTGATCATGTAGCCTAAGGTAGGCTAGAGTTAATTTTTGTGTCATCTCTACACATTATTGAAGTGAATTATAAAATGTGGTAGCATGTTAATTACTTGTAAATTAATATCTATATATGAAAATTGATGTGAGCGTATATTTAGTATATAAATCCTTCATAAGTAATTCAAGTTACTCTCAATGATATCTTAAGACTTCAGATTCCTTTTTTTTAGCTTGTTTGAAAATATCAGCATCCAAGAGGTGATGCTGCTGCTTAAGGAAGAAACCCCATGTTTGCCTTGGAAGTCGTGAGGGCACTGACTTACAAAACTTGGGAAATAAAAGGAAGAATCAGGCATCTGTCTTTTCTGTATGAAGTATTTAATTTTGGGGCAACAATTGATGACAGGGGGTCCTTTTTAAAAAACATAAAGAACTCCAGCTAAGAAATACAGAAATAATTAGAAAATCAGGCCAGGCACGGTGACTCACGCCCGTAACCCCAACACTTTGGGAGGCCCAGGCATGAGAATCACTTGAACCCAGGAGGCGGAGGTTGCAGTGAGCCACGAGTGTGCCCCTGCACTCCAGCCCAGGCAAAAGAGCAAGACTTTCTCAAAAAAATCCCAAAATTAGAAAATCAGCATTTTGCAGTGCCCAATAAAATGATGCATGTGAGAAACAGTGAAAATTGACGACGACAGTTGAGGAGGCCACTGATAATGGGTGGACCGGACCAGCCCAGCTTCCCAAAACCAACCATACCTCACTACAGGTAGGACCAGAAGACAAGTCCAATGAGGTGAAGCAGCAGAAGGCCCCCAGCACTGCCTCTACAACTCGAACTGGGCTCATCCTGCCTAAGAAGGGCAGAGGATGGGAGAGGGTTCACAGGACACCGGAGGGATCAGCCCAGCAAATCCAGAACACAGGACATTGTCAGCAAAACACCTGCTCCTCAACACCTGAGTGGCACGAAGCACAGAAGAGGAAATGGAGGCAGTGGCCTCCCAGTGCACAGCGTGGCCTCTGTCCAGACCCTGATGTGGGGACACGATTGCAAGAAGAAGAAACTTGGGAAAAATTGAGCAGAGACTATTAGATGTCAGAAAGCATTGTCAGTTTTGGTGGGTGTGTTCATGGTATTGTTAGGTAAAAAAGAAGAGTCCCTATCTTTGCAGGACAGTAAGGACTTTTTATTTTTATTTTTTTTTTATTTTTTTATTTTTTTATTTTTTTTGAGACAGAGTCTCGCTCTGTCGCCCAGCCTGGAGTGCAGTGGCCAGATCTCGGCTCACTGCAAGCTCCGCCTCCCGGGTTTACGCCATTCTCCTGCCTCAGCCTCCCGAGTAGCTGGGACTACAGACGCTCGCCACCTCGCCCGGCTATTTTTTTGTATTTTTTTACTAGAGACGGGGTTTCACCGGGTTAGCCAGGATGGTCTCGATCTCCTGACCTCGTGATCCGCCCGTCTCGGCCTCCCAAAGTGCTGGGATTACAGGCTTGAGCCACCGCGCCCGGCCAGTAAGGACTTTTTAAACTTCTGTAAGTCACCAACCTGGGCAACATGGCAAAACCCATCTCTACAAAAAAAATACAAAAAGTACCCAGACTCATTGCTGTAACATTAAAAAAAAAAAAAAATTAACTGGGCATGGTGGTGCCACCTGTGGTCCCAACTACTTGGGAGGATGAGGTGGGAGGATCCCGTGAGCTCCAGAGGTCGAGGCTGCCAGGAGCCAAGATTGTGCCGCTGTACTGCCTGGATGACAGAGCAAGACCCAAAAAACAAAAACTTCTGTAAATCAGACAGTCTCACAAACTCAAACAGAACCTTGGGAAACAATTACCACCAAGAACATGAATAGGCAGTTCACAAACATGGAAAAAGCTGGAAGCTGGACAAAGTAGTACATGCCTATAGTCCCAGCTACCTGGGAGGCTGAGGTAGGAGGATCACTTTAGCCCAGGAATTTGAATCCAGCTCGAACAACATAGATCCTATCTTAAAAAGTTTCGGCCGCGTGTGGTGGCTCATGCCTGTAATCCCAGCACTTTGGGAGGCTGAGGCCGGCAGATCACAAGGTCAAGAGATCGAAACCATCCTGGCCACAATGGTGAAACCCCGTCTCTACTAAAAATACAAAAATTAGCTGGGCATGGTGGCACGTGCCTGTAGTCCCAAGCTACTGAGGAGGCTGAGGCAGGAGAATCGCTTGAACCCGGGAGGTGGAGCTTGCAGTGAGCCAAGATCGTGCCATTGCACTCCATCTCAAAAAGAAAAAAGGTTTTTAAAAAACAAAATTATTTTAAAAGTTCCAGTGATGCAAGAAAGTCAGTTAAAATAATGTGATGCCATCATTCTAGGACATAGCATTGGCAAAGACATATGTCTGTGTGTGTGTCTTTTGGGTTTTTTTTTTTTGAGAGACAGGGTCTCTCTGCTGCTGAGGCTGGAGTGCAATGGTGCCATCTCAACTCACTGCAACATCCGCCTCCTGGGTTCAAGCAATTCTTCTGCCTTAGCCTCCCTGTAATCTGGGATTACAGGCATCTCCCATCACGCCCGGCTAATTTTGTATTTTTAGTAGAGATGGGATTTTTACCATGTTTGCCACGCTGGTCTTGAACTCCTGACCTCAGGTGATCCGCCCGCCTTGGCCTCCTAAAGTGCTGGGATTACAGGCATGAGCCACCATGCCTGGCACTATGTGTACAAAATTTTGAAGAATCTTACAGACCAGTGAGTTTTCAGGGTTGCAGGATATAAAATCAACATATAAATCAGTTGTATTTTATATATTAGCAACCAACAAGCCAAAAATGACATTAAGAAAATTCCAGGCCGGGTGCGGTGGCTCAAGCCTGTAATCCCAGCACTTTGGGAGGCCGAGGCGGGCGGATCACGAGGTCAGGAGATCGAGACCATCCTGGCTAACATGGTGAAACCCCGTCTCTACTAAAAATACAAAAAAACTAGCCGGGCGTGGTGGCGGGCGCCTGTAGTCCCAGCTACTCGGAGGCTGAGGCAGGAGAATGGCCTGAACCTGGGAGGCGGAGCTTGCAGTGAGCCGAGAACGCGCCACTGCACTCCAGCCTGGGTGACACAGCGCGAGACTCCGTCTCAAAAAAAAAAAAAAAAAAAGAAAATTCCAATCACACAGTACTAGAGAGACTAAAATACTTAGGAACAAATTTAACAATAAAGTGCCAGACTTGTGCACTGAAAGCTAAAATACTGAGCTAAATTTCCACTTTTATGGTTTGGGAGATACAGTATTGTTAAGTTGGTAGTTCTCCCCAGATTGTTCTATAGAGTCAACAGAATTCCTATCAAATTCCTTTTCCCAGGCCTTTTTATAGAAATTAAAATTTGTATTAATAAAATATAAGTCTAAAGTTATGTGGACATTTATAGGACCTAGAGTAGTCAAAACAATTTTTTATTTTGAAACAGGGTCTTTTTTTTTTTTTTTTTTTTGAGACGGAGTCTCGCTCTGTCACCCAGGCTGGAGTGCAGTGGCGGGATCTCGGCTTACTGGGAGCTCCGCCTCCCGGGTTCACGCCATTCTCCTGCCTCAGACTTCCGAGTAGCTGGGACTATAGGCGCCCGCCACCTCGCCCGGCTAGTTTTTTTTGTATTTTTTAGTAGAGACGGGGTTTCACTGTATTAGCCAGGATGGTCTCAATCTCCTGACCTCGTGATCCACCCGTCTCCGCCTCCCAAAGTGCTGGGATTACAGGCTTAAGCCACCGCTCCCAGCCTCTTTTTTTTTTTTTGAGACGGAGTCTCGCTCTGTCGCCCAGGCTGGAGTGCAGTGGTGCGATCTCAGCTCACTGCAAGCTCTGCCTCCCTGTTTCACACCATCATCCTGCCTCAGCCTCCCAAGTAGCTGGGACTACAGGTGCCTGCCACCATGCCCAGCTAATTTTTTGTATTTTTAGTAGAGATGGGGTTTCACCATGTTAGCCAGGATGGTCTCTATCTCCTGACCTTGTGATCCATCTGCCTCAGCCTCCCAACATGCTGGGATTACAGGTGTGAGCCACCGCGCTCGGCCTTTTTTTGGTTTTTTTTTTTTGGAGACAGAGTTTTGCTCTTGTCACCCAGGCTGGAGTGCAATGGCACAATCTCGACTCACTGCAACTTCTGCCTCCCGGTTTCAAGCAATTCTCTTGCCGCAGCCTCCCGAGTAGCTAGGATTACAGGCATGCGCCACCATGCCTGGCTAGTTTTATATTTTTTAGTAGAGACCACACTTCACCATGTTGGCCAGGCTGGTCTTAAACTCCTGACCTCATGTAATCCACCCTCCTCGGCCTCCCAAAGTGCTGGGATTACAGGCGTGAGCCACCGTGCCCAGCCTATGGTGAATAAATTTTCAACAAAGACGGTGAGGCACTGCACTGGGGGAAATCGCAGTTTCTCAACAAGAGGTGCCAGGACAGGTGGATGTTCCTACACACAGAAAAGATGTTCACTCCGTATGCAAAAGTTAACCTAAAAAATATGGACTGTAGATCTAAGTGTCAACAAGCATAAAATATAGCAGAAGGTCACAGAAGAAAATACGAGGTAAAATCTTTACAATATCCAGTTGGGCTAAGAGTTTGTTTTTGAGATAGGGTCTCTGTCACCCAGGCTGGAGTGCAGTGGTACAATCATAGCTGACTGCAGCTTGACACCAAGGGCTCAAGTGATCCGCCTTCCTCAGCTCAGGAGTTCTCAGGATAGCAAAGGCATGAGCCATGTGGAAAAAAACTACTTCACTAGAATAAAAGGTTTTGCCCCTTAGAAGACATCATTAAGAAAATGAAAGACAAACCACATAAAATGTCTGCAAATCACATATCTTTTTTTTTTTTTTTTTGGAGACTGAGTTTTGCTCTTGTTGCCCAGGCTGGAGTGCAATGGTGTGATCTCCACTCACTGCAGCCTCTGCCTTCTGGGATCAAGCAATTCTCCTGCCTCAGCCTCCCGAATAGCTGGGACTACAGGCGTGCGCCACCACATCCGGCTAATTTTTGTATTTTTGGTAGCGATTGTGTTTCACTATGTTGGCCAGGCTGGTCTCGAACTCCTGGCCTCAGGTGATCCGCCTCAGTCTCCCAAAGTGCTGGGATTACAGGTGTGAGCTACAGCGCCCCATCTCATATATCTGATAAAGGACTGTATATAGGATATGTGAGTACTCATAACTCAGACAGCCCAATTAAAAATGAGGAAAGATTTAAATAGGTTTCTGCCCAGGAAGACTCATCAGGGAAATGCAGGTGCAACCCACAGTGTGACACGACACTGCTTCACATTCGTACAGCTGGGATTGAGCACAGCAGGTGTTGCCATGCCTGTGGCCACCTGGAGCAGCCCGGCGTTGCCAGGGGGTGCAAAGTGGCACACCTACATTGGGAAACATTTGGGGACTTCCACTCAGGAATCTACCCAAGAGAAATGAAAGCACATGTTCATGAAAAGGCTTAATGCAATGTTTATAATGGTTTATAATGTTCCTAAATGCGGCCGGGCGCGGTGGCTCAAGCCTGTAATTCCAGCACTTTGGGAGGCCGAGACGGGCGGATCATAAGGTCAGGAGATCGAGACCATCCTGGCTAACATGGTGAAACCCCGTCTCTACTAAAAATACAAAAAACTAGCCGGGCGAGGTAGCGGGCGCCTGTAGTCCCAGCTACTCGGGAGGCTGAGGCAGGAGAATGGCGTAAACCTGGGAGGTGGAGCTTGCAGTGAGCTGAGATCCGGCCACTGCACTCCAGCCTGGGTGACAGAGCGAGACTCCGTCTCAAAAAAAAAAAAAAAAAAAAAAAGTTCCTAAATGCTTATGGTGGCATTATTCATAATGCACAAAAAAGAAACCATCCAAATGTTTGCCAACTGGAATGGTTACAAACAAAATGTATACCCACAATAATTTAAAATAAAATTATTTTATCTTAAAAGGATAAAATACTCTCTAAAACATGAGTGAGCCTCAAAAACATTACACAGTATAATTGTCATTTATGTGAAGTGTCCATCAGAGGCAAGTTTATAGATACTAAAAGCAGGACTGTGATTGCCTGGGACAGGGTGTAGGGTGTGGGTGGTGGGAGCAGGCATCAACTGAAAATAGCTCAAAAGAATTTGGGGCTGGGCAGAGTGGCTCCCAAAAATGCCCTCCTGTGTTCATTTATGTGTCCGAACAAAGCAGCGTGTGTGCGCGTGGTCTCTGCTTCTCTTGGACAGCCTGGGTTCCCTGCCAGAAGCCTGGCAGTATGGGCCAGACAGGGCCCTGTCTGCTTGGAGCTCAAGAGTGATTAAAAGAGGTGGGGTGGCCAGGCGTGGTGGCTCACACCTGTAATCCCAGCACTTTGGGAGGCTGAGGCGGGTGGATCACCTGAGGTCAGGAGTTCGAGACCAGCTTGGCCAATGTGGTGAAACCCTGTCTCTACTAAAAATACAAAAATTAGCTGGGCATGTTGGTTCACGCCTGTAGTCCTAACTACTCGGGAGGCTGAGGCAGGAGAATTGCTTGAACCTGAGAGGTGGAGGTTGCAGTGAGCCGAGATTGTGCCATTGTACTCAAGCCTGGGTGACACACAGAGACTACGTCTCAAAAAAATAATAAATAAAAAGAGGAGTCCACGCTAACGAGTCCACAGTCCTAACAAGTGCTGCGGGCTGGACGTGGGGGCAGCGTCCCACCCAGTGTCTGGTGCAGGGCCTTTAGGGGCTTGGCCTCCAGTAGTGGAGAGCACAGGGCTGGGTGCGAGCACTACAGCTGGGCCAGGCCACCCACGTTATGCGGCCGTTCCCGATGCTTCAACACGGTCCTTGTGGGCGAATGTGTGAAATCTCGGAACAAGTGGAGTGGGGAACTGAGCGTCTGCGGTGAAGCCCAGGCTAAGGAAGCCCCTCATTTGCTCACGGTGCCAGGAGGTCTCTGCCTTCTGGTCCTGAGGAGTCGCGAGATTCCTGAGGGATACTAGGGTCTCTGCAGCTGTGCCTGCGCCAAGTAGCCGCGCGAGTTGCGCATGAATTCTGTCTCAACCTGGAGAAAAAAGCCCCGGCTGCGCCCTCGCCCACCACGAGCTTTCCACGGGGCGTGGGCGTGCAAGGGGCTCCTCCTTGTCCCAAAGCCCTGTCCTTCCACGGGAGACACCAAGGCTCTGGAGCGGCCCGCGCGCCGGCGCACTCGCCCATGTTTAACGAGAACTTAATCCCCGTGCCCGTTACCTCCCCGAAGGCCCGGGACTAGATAACAAGGCCCCGAAACAAGAGTCGCAGTAAGACCGACTGGGCCGGGGAGGGCAGGGCACTGCACCTGCGCGGGCTTCCAAAGCCCACGCGGCCGCCGCAGGCCTGCAGTGGGCGCGGGTTGGACAGCGGCGAGAGGCGGGACGGGACCTCGCCTCCTGGGCGCGGGCGCCCTGGGCTCGCGTGGGGGAAGTGCCCTGGCTTACAGAGGTGACCACTGCCAGGGCTCGGGGTGGAAGGTGACGACTCCAGAACCCACGCGGAACGCGCCCACGAGGCCCGGCCGCAAGATGGCGACGCCGTGCCCCCGGCCACCCGCGCGCCGCGCATGCGCCCTGGTCTTCCCCGCCCGAGCGAGCGGAAGTCTCGTGACCCCGGAAGTGACAGGCAGGGCGGGCGGGGCGGCCGACGACGTTCGTCATTTAGTGCGGGAGGGAGCCTGAGCCGCGCGGCCGAACCCTCCGGTGAGTGGCCGTGGCGGGGCGGAGGCGGCGGGCCGGGGCGGGGACCGGCGGCGCCGGCGGAGGCGGGGGGCGCCTGGGTAGGGGCTTCCGCCTTTGTTCGCGCCCCGCCCTGAGCCCGCAGCGGGGTCTCGGCGGGCGGGGGCGCGGTGACAGCGGACCAGGGCGGCGCGGGTCAGGGCGGGGCCGGGGCGGGACCGGGCGGTGGCGGCCCCGGACCCACGTGCGGGACCCAGGCCGGAGGGGCGGCGGGGGCCAGGGGACTGCGAGCCCCGCCCGAGCGCCCCTGAGCTTCTTTCATGGCCGCCGAAGCGCGTGGGGCCCGGGCCAGACCGGAGGACCCCTCCCTGGGGACGCGGGGGACGCCGGGCCGGCAGCCGCGGTCCATCGCGTTCCGGGGCGACGCGGGGATTGGGGCGCGGCCTCCCCCAGCGCCCGGGCCACGCCCGGCGCGGATTGCGGGCCCTGCGGAAGTGCGGGCCGCGCCCTAGGATCCCGGCGCCTGCGGCCACCCTTGCGCGGCGCAGAGGCCCCAGCGCCTGGAGGAAGCAGGGCGGCCTAGACCCCAGCCTGGGCGTCCCGGGTGGGCTGCTCCCTGATCCACCTCCCACGCTGCCGGGAAGAATCTGAGCCTGACATTCCCGCGCTCGGGTCCCTGCCGGGTCAGTGCTGCCCCGGGCACTCCTGGCTCCCGATCTACAAGAGGGCCCGACGGTGCTGAGCGGCTGTGGTAGCTCCCAAGTGTAGGTCACAGACTCACACAATTGTAGAGAAACCGGAGATACTTAGGATCCCCGTGCCCCGTTGGCTCCCTGCGGTGTTCTGGCTGCCTCTAGCATCCGAGCTCCAGGGGCATCCTGTTTGAAGGATGAGGATGAGCCGACCACACAGGTTTACATGTGACTAGCACGGCCAGAGGAGCATCCCTACTGAGGGATAGCCAGCCCCGTTACCCGGTAGGGCAAGGGCCTGGGCAGCTCAGGAGCAGCAAGCCCATAAGAGAGGCTTTAGTGTGGGCCCTGCCAGTTGGGTCTGGGGCCTGCTAGCCCCGCCCCACGCATGCCGGGGGCTGCTGCCTCCTCCATCGTGGAGGGGGAGGTGTGCCCTCCCTCCCCAGGGCCGGCTGCAGTTCCCATTTTGTCTCCGATGTTATACCTGGCGTGGGGGCACCTCACACTGCCCCAGAGGATGCCCCTGAGGAGGAGTTGGGCGGAGGAGAGGAGCGAGGGTGGCCCCCTTGGAGCCCTTTTGGAGCTCTGGCTGCAGTCCACGCTTCTGTTCAGAAAGTGCGCTTCCGTTGGGGATCCAGGTCCAAGGCCTGCCACCGTCCCGCCCACAGGTGTCCTGACCCAGGCTAAGCGTGAGCATGGCTGAGCAGGAGCCCACAGCCGAGCAGCTGGCCCAGATTGCAGCAGAGAACGAGGAAGATGAGCACTCGGTCAACTACAAGCCCCCGGCCCAGAAGAGCATCCAGGAGATCCAGGAGCTGGACAAGGACGACGAGAGCCTGCGAAAGTACAAGGAGGCCCTGCTGGGCCGCGTGGCCGTTTCGGCAGGTGAGTCTGGGCTGCGGGAGCCCGGTGACCACTCGTGCACTCCAGCTGTCTTGCCGCTCCCCAGCCCCTGCTTCCACTGGCGGGGGTGAGGCCCTCACCTCCTGTCACTCCCCAGACCCCAACGTCCCCAACGTCGTCGTGACTGGCCTGACCCTGGTGTGCAGCTCGGCCCCGGGCCCCCTGGAGCTGGACCTGACAGGTGAGCGCCCTGCGGCTGCGGGGGTTCGGGCGGCCCCTGGTGGGGATCTCGGGAAGTGCAGCCAAGGGGCCGCGCAGGGCTGGGGGCGCGGGGCTGCTGGGCAGTCACTGAAGGAGAGGTCCCCCCAACAGGTGACCTGGAGAGCTTCAAGAAGCAGTCGTTTGTGCTGAAAGAGGGTGTAGAGTACCGGATAAAAATCTCTTTCCGGGTAAGCGATCGGCTGCTGTGGCCAGGGAAGGGAGGCGGGACTGGGGCCGACCTTCCCTGATCTCGGCTTCGGGTCCTGCAGGTTAACAGAGAGATCGTGTCCGGCATGAAGTACATCCAGCACACGTACAGGAAAGGCGTCAAGAGTGAGTGGGGCCCCGGGCAGGGCGGAGGGGGCCGTTTGGGTGCGTGCTGCCCAGCGGGGAGGCAGGGCCGCTGACCGCCCTCTTCCTTGTGCCACAGTTGACAAGACTGACTACATGGTAGGCAGCTATGGGCCCCGGGCCGAGGAGTACGAGTTCCTGACCCCCGTGGAGGAGGCACCCAAGGGTATGCTGGCCCGGGGCAGCTACAGCATCAAGTCCCGCTTCACAGACGACGACAAGACCGACCACCTGTCCTGGGAGTGGAATCTCACCATCAAGAAGGACTGGAAGGACTGAGCCCAGCCAGAGGCAGGCAGGGCAGACGGACGGACGGACGACGGACAGGCGGATGTGTCCCCCCAGCCCCTCCCCTCCCCATACCAAAGTGCTGACAGGCCCTCCGTGCCCCTCCCACCCTGGTCCGCCTCCCTGGCCTGGCTCAACCGAGTGCCTCCGACCCCCCTCCTCGACCCTCCCCCGCCCACAGGCCCAGCCTCCTCGGTGGTCTTGTGTCTCGTTGCTGCTTCTGCCTGTGCTGTGGGGGAGAGAGGCCCCAGCCAGGCCTCTGCTGCCGTTTCCGTGCCCCCCAGGTTCTATCTCCCTGTCACACCTGAGGCCTGGCTTAAGGAAGGAGCGGAGCAGCCATTCTCCAGGCCCCGTGGTTGCCCCGGACGTGTGCGTTTGCTGCTCCGTGGTGGAGCTGGGGTGTGGGATGCAGGGTCTTGTGGGGGCCGGGCCATCCTCCAGCCCTGCTGCTCCCTGGCCAGCCCCTTTGTCGCTGTCGGTCCCGTCTAACCATGATGCCTTAACATGTGGAGTGTGCCGTGGGGCCTCACTAGCCTCTAACTCCCTGTGTCTGCATGAGCATGTGGCCTCCCCGTCCCCTCCCCGGTGGCAAACCCAGTGACCCAGGGACATGTGGGGTGTGCTGCTGCTGCTCCCCAGCCCACCAGTGCCTGGCCAGCCTGCCCCCTCCCATGGCCAGGACTGTGGAGATGGCTCCAGCGGCTTGGGGAAAGCCAAATTGCCAAAACTCAAGTCACCTCAGTACCATCCAGGAGGCTGGGTGTTGTCCTGCCTCTGCCTTTTCTGTCTCAGAACAGCGCCCAGAACCCACCCCCTAGAGAGCCGTCAATGGACAGCCTCACCCCACCTGGGCCCAGCCAGGAGCCCTGCCTGGCCATCAGTATTTATTGCCTCCGTCCGCGCTGTCCCTGGGCCGCTGGCCTGCCGCCTGTTTCCCCAGGCACTCGGTGCCACCACCCCCAGCAGGCCCTCCCTGACCCAGCCAAGAACAAACAAGGGACCAAGTGCACACATTGCTGAGAGCTGTCTCCTGTGCCTCCCCGACCCCGTCCCTGGTCTTCATGTTGTGTCTGCCAGGCTCAGGCAGAGGCACCTGTCCCTGCTTCTCCTTTTCTGACCGGGAAATAAATGCTCCTGAAGGAGCCAGGGCTGTCTACTGCTTGGCATTTTCAGGGTCTGGCAGGGGAGGGCCTAGCTGCTCTGCTGCCTGACAGGCTTTAGGAGACAAAAGGGAAGATGACCCTGGTGGGGTAATGGGAAGGGAGGGGCAGGGCCCCCTTGAAGTGCTGTGGCTGCTGGACCCCTTGCAACTATCTGGGAAGAAAAGAATGACGCCCAGCGACACCAGCCCTAGGCAGCACAGTCTAGAACAGCGCAGAAGACCGTGGCTGCGGCTGCCGGTCCCTGCCGAGGGAATGGGGAGGCAGGCCTGGCCTGTGCAGCTCGGATGCTGCCAGAGGGAGAGCTGCTTGATTCCCTGGCTGGGCTCCGGGGTGTCAAGTTGGCTCGGCTGTCGGCGTGCCCTCCAATGACTGGATCCCAAGGAAACCCAGGGAGGAACAGGCCCAAGCCAGGGTGGGCCTGGTAGCCCCTGACGCATGTGGCTGTGGCTGTGGCTGTGGCTGAGGCAGGAAGTCAGTACCCAGGTAGCAGGGTCCACAGGTGCCTACTGCACCAGCTCTTTACAGACACAGCCAGGTACCCTCCAGGATCGGGCAGTGCCAGAAACCCAACAGTGAAAAGGCTTGGTGTGATGGGATTGGCAGGAGACTAAGCGCATCCTCACTGCGGTACAGTGCAAAGGGGCTACTGGGGCAGGTTCGCTCAGCCAGGGGCCCCAACCATTGCAGCATCAGGACAGCCCAGCTCTTCCGTGTCTGCAGTCACGTGGGGGTAGCACTGCCTCCTCTTTGAGCTCCATCTCCAAGAGCCTTCAGGAACTTCAAACCCATGCCCTTCTACTGTGCAGGGAGAAGAGGCAGAGTAACAAAAGAACCACTTACAAGTGTCCATTCAGAAATTACCCTTTTTCTGGCCTGATGCCAGTTTCAAACTGCCTTCTGTGGTCAGGTGTTGAGAAAAATCATATTCCACACAGAGGCAGCTGCTACCCTGGGGCCGTCCTACCGGTCATTCCGACGCAGGCCATGCTGCTCTGGGGTTTATCAGCAGGGCTGGGGTGGGCAGGGAGACACCTTCATGCCTCAGGTCACTAACCACACACCTGTGCCAGGGCATTGCATGCGGGCCCCACTGCCCCCTCACCCCATCCTTGCCAGGCTTTTGTGGGGGCCACAGAGGCTGAGCCTAGAGCTGACCCTATGTTAGACACCCCAACAGAATGGCACCTTCCTGAAGAAGCTGGTCCAGACCCAGATCAGAGGAGTCAGAGAGAAAGGCTGGGTCAGCCCCCAGCCCTTGATTCCGCAGGGAGCAAAGACCCTACCAGACTCTCCCAGAACTGCTCCCGGCCCCAAGTGAGGTGGTCTCCTGTCGCACTGCTGCTTCTGCCTGTGCGGGGGGGGGGGGGGGGGGTGGGGTGGTGAAACCACAGGCTGGAGGGTCACCCCACTGGACAGACACCAGCCCAGCCAGGGAGGGTGAGCTCCACAGCAGCTGCCCCTGCCAGTTTCCTCCATGCTCCCAGTTCGCTGCTTCCAAGCTCCAGCAGAGTCCCCAAGCCCAGTGCCAGGCTGTTGTCAGCAGCTCGGCTCATCGGGCAAGGGCCTTCTGAGCTCGGGCTGAGCCAAAGGGCTTCACCTTCTTGCTCCTGGATTTTCCCAGCTTTGCTAGACATGTGAACTCAGACCCGGATGCCAAGCTGTACGGGCATGCTGCCAGCAGCCAGGACTTTGGGCTGGCCCCTCCCCTGGTGCAGGATAACATGAGGTGGCACCTGCACAGTGGGCATGACGTGTCTCTCGGGTCCCAAGTCTAACCTGATCCTCGTGGCCCCACTTGGGACCTGTTTGTACTGCCTGGTGCTCCAGATAGGCCTCCCCGCCTCCAGCAGCCTGCACCTACAGTTTCCTCTCCCAACCTCCGCAGGTCCATAGCTCCCAGCAGTCCCCTAGCATCCACCTCCTCAGCCACCCCCAGGTGGACACTTCTTCCATTCAGGAGGGTGACAAGTCACAGTGCCAGCCAGTGCTAGGTCAGGGTCTGGGATGTGACCAAATAACCACGGGTTACCATGATTTCTGAGGACCTTCTCTGTGCCCAGCACTGCCCTGCACCATGATCACCTACTACACGCTGCAGGGCCCACGCTCCCACCGCGCTGCTGCTGGATTTCTCCCTCCTCTGGGCACGGCGGGCTGCTGCTCAGTGGGAACACAGGAGGGACTTCAGAGCACTGCCCAGGTGCCCATGAGCCTGCTGCTACCCCCACCATACCTTCGACCAGACTGCAGGCTGAAAGGGAGCTGTTTTGCTCTAAGAGCTCTATTTTTTTTTTTTTTTTTTTCTGAGACGGAGTCTCGCTCTGTCGCCCAGACTGGAGTGCAGTGGCGCGATCTCAGCTCACTGCAAGCTCCGCCTCCTGGGTTCACGCCATTCTCCTGCCTCAGCATCCCTAGTAGGTGGGACTACAGGCGCCCGCCACCACGCCCAGCTGATTTTTTGTGTATTTTTTAGTAGAGATGGGGTTTCACCATGCTAGCCAGGATGGTCTTGATCTCCTGACCTCATGATCCATCTGCCTTAGCCTCCCAAAGTGCTGGGATTACAGGTGTGAGCCACCGCACCTGGCAGAGAACTATATTTTTAAGAGTAGTATCTGGCCAGAAGCAGATCACTTGAGCTCAGCAGTTCAAAACCAGCCTGGGCAACACAGGGAAACCCTATCTCTAAAAAAATAAAAATTAGGTGGGCATGGTGGTATACACCTGTAGTCCCAGCTACTCAGGAGGCTGAGGCAGGAGGATCACTTGAGGCCAGAAGGCGGAGGCTGCAGTGAGCCATGACTGCACCACTGTGCTCCAGCCTGAGTGACACAGCAAGACCCTGTCTCAAAAGAGTAATATTGTACACACAGTACATTTAAAAATCGCCGGGCATGGTGGCTCACACCTATAATCCCAGCACTTTGGGAGGTGGAGACGGGCGGGTCACCTGAGGTCAGGAGTTCAAAACCAGCCTGGCCAACATAGTGAAACCCTGTCTCTACTAAAAATACAAAAAATTAGCTGGGCACGATGGCACATGCCTGTAATCCCAGCTACTCGGGAGGCTGAGGCAGGAGAATTGTTTGAACCAGGGAGGCAGAAGTTGCGGTGAGTCGAGATTGCGCTGTTGCACTCCAGCCTGGACGACAAGAGCAAAACTCTGTCTCAAGGAAAAAAAAAACAAAATGCATCAATCAAAACATTTAATCACTAACCAGTTGGTCGGGCATGATGGCTCACGCCTGTAATCCCAGCACTTTGGGAGGCCAAAGTGGGCGGATCATGAGGTCAGGAGTTCGAGACCAGCCTGACCAACATGGTGAAACTCTGTCTCTACTAAAAATACAAAAATTGGCTGGGCGCGGTGGCTCACACCTGTAATCCCAGCACTTTGGGAGGCCGAGGCGGGTGGATCACGAGGTTAGAAGATCGAGACCATCCTGGTTACCACGGTGAAACCCCATCTCTACTAAAAGACACAAAAAATTAGCCAGGCATGGTGGTGGGCACCTGCAGTCCCAGCTACTCAGGAGGCTGAGGTGGGAGAATGGCGTGAACCCAGGAGGCGGAGCTTGCAGTGAGCTGAGATCGTGCCACTGCACTCCAGCCTTGGCGACAGAGCAAGACTCCCGTCTCAACAAAAAAAAAAAAAAAAGGCCGGGCGCGGTGGCTCAAGCCTGTAATCCCAGCACTTTGGGAGGCCGAGACGGGCAGATCACGAGGTCAGGAGATCGAGACCATCCTGGCTAACGCGGTGAAACCCCGTCTCTACTAAAAAATCCAAAAAAAAAAAAAAAAAATTAGCCAGGTGTGGTGGTACGTGCCTATAATCCCAGCTAGTCAGGAGGCTGAGGCACGAGAACCGCTTGAACCTGGGAGGCGGAGGTTGCAGTGAGCCAAGATTGCGCCACTGCATTCCAGCCTGGGCAACACAGCGAGACTTTGTCTCAGGAAAAAAAAATAATAAATAACCAATATTTAATGGGTCCCTTCTCCAAGCCTGAGACTCCCTAAAGGATGTCTGGAGCACCTGTGATGATCCAAAGAAATGCCAACCACAGGAGGGCCCTGACCCCCAAGGGCACACTCCTCGAAGGGCCTGGGCATGAGGTGAACACAGCCCATCTTCTCACCCTAGGGTTAGAAGGCACATGAGCAGGCCTCAGGAGAAGGGTATCAGCCCTCTACAGGTGCCCAGCGGAACCAGCCTGCATTCTTGGGGGCAGGACCCATGCCCTGCACATTTCCATCCACTGAACAACCCCCATAGAGGAGGGCATCTCAGGCCATCGCAGACCAGGCTTCCTCCCTCCAGCATTCCCAGAGCCCACTTTTCCTGCACCTGTTGGGTTGGTGCAGGAAGCCAGTCCAAGGGCAGAGGCACCTTAAGAGGACACTCTGGGCAGCCATGGCATCCGTCTAAAATACTGTGATTCGGCTGGGCATGCTGGCTCACACCCTAACCCCAGTGCTTTGGGAAGCTAAAGAGAGGAGGATCCTTTGAGGTCAGGAGTTCGAGACCATCCTGAGCAACATAGCAAGATTCCATCCTCAAAGAAAAAAATAGGCCGGGCGCGGTGGCTCAAGCCTGTAATCCCAGCACTTTGGGAGGCCGAGACGGTGGATCACGCAGGTCAGGAGATCGAGACCATCCTGGCTAACACATGGTGAAACCCCGCCTCTACTAAGAAATACAAAACTAGCCACAGGTGGCGGGCGCCTGTAGTCCAGCTACTCGGGAGGCTGAGGCCGAGAATGGTGTGAACTCCAGGAGGTGGAGCTTGGTGAGCTGAGATCCGCCACTGCACTCCAGCCTGGGTTACAGAGCGAGACTCCGCCTCAAAAAAAAAAAAAAAAAGAAAAAAAAATGCTGCCATCTATCTAGGTTCTGGCGGCACCCTGGTTTTCATAGAAGGATGTCAGGTCGGCCACAGCCACCTGGGCTGAAGAGCAACCTTGTCCTCTGCTACCCGGGCCAGGCCTTCACCAGCACTGAGCTGTGTTCCACTGGCCCAGAGCCAGCCCGAGATTCATCCACACGCCTCGGGATCCGTCCGTGCCCGAGATCTATCCACGGCCACTCGGGATCCTCGCCTGGTTCCCGTGCTCCTGAGACTTTATCCACAGCCACTGGGATCCTCGCCTCTGTCTGTGTGCTCCTGAGATCTCTTATCCACAGCCACTGGGATCCTCGCCTGGTCTGTGTGCCCTGAGATTTATCCACAGCCACTGGGATCCTCGCCTGGTCTGTGTGCCCTGAGACTTATCCACAGCCACTGGGATCCTTGCCGGGTCTGTGTGCCTTGAGTATTCTCCACTTGGTCCCAGTTCTCACTGTCTGTGAACACTTTTCCTTTTTATTTCACTGTATGCTCTAGACTAAGCTGCCGCCAAACCATCACAAGCTAATCAACATTATGTTAGTCAAATCTCTTCACTCTTTCTCCAACAGTGGACAAAACACAAGCTCCAATATTTAGGCATCTGAACTCTGACCTCGTACCTAGATGTGGTACAAATGTGGGGTGGGGTTTTTTGTAAGATACAGGGTCTCTGTCACCCAGACAGAAGTGCAGTGGTATGATCATGGCTCACTGCAGCCTCAACCTCCTGGGCCCAAGCTGTTCTCCTGCCTCACCCTCCCAAACAGCTGAGATTATAGGCAGGCAACACCATGCCCAGCTTGTCTCAGGCCCCAAATTGTGGTCTGTAAAACAGCTCACGGCAACCACAAAAACGCTGGAAGATAGTGCAGCAACCTGAAGCAATTTCCATCTGTCCAGAGGGCAGAAGGGACCGTGCCTGCAATCAAAACGAGCTCTGAAGAGATGGTGTTTCCCAAGTGGGCTCCAGGCCAGTGCTCAGCGAGGCACATACTCATATTCCTTCTAGGCCAGAAAATCACCCAGAGGAAGCAGACAGTTCTCCCAGCAGTTACAACCTATACCTCTGACTAACCTTTGCTCCGCTGGCACTGGGGGGAGGGGCACAGAGGACCCAGTCTTGACCACAGGGAACTCACCTTCTAGGGCAGGGAGTTCCCTGTGTGAAGGATGAGAAGCATGAACAACTGATCAACAAACACAAACTCTCAAAGTACAAAAGCAACTTACTCTACGTTTTACCATTTCAAAAGTCAGGATGCTATTGCAGTCAATGTGTATACATTTAACATGGGAGCATTTCCCTTTTCCCTGCCAAATTTCAACTTTAAAATCAGTGGTGGTGCTGCTTCCCAGCGGAGGAAAGTGAGGGGAATGGAGAGGGCAGGCACCTGGGGAAAAGGAGAGCAGCAGGTTCCAGGCAGTGAGGGAGAGGGAGGGCTGCCAGTGTCCAACAGTAACAAAATGCAGACCTTCTATGTAATTTTAAAGTTTCTAAAAGCCACATTAAAAGATAAAAGAGGAGGCTGGGTGCGGTGGCTCACACCTGTAATCCCAGCACTTTGGAAGGCGAGGCAGGTGGATCACCTACGTCAGGAGTTCGAGACCAGCCTGTCCACATGGTAAAACCCTGTCTCTACTAAAAATACAAAATTAGCTGGGCGTGGTGGCAGGCGCCTGTAATCCCAGCTACTCAGGAGGCTGAGGCAGGAAAATCGCTTGAACCCGGGAGGCGGAGTGAGCCGAGATTGCCCATTGCACTCCAGCCTGGATGACAAAATGAGACACTGTCTCAAAAAAAAAATATATATATATATATATATATAAGAGCAAACAAATATTATTTTTTGAGACAGGGTGTCTACCTGTTACCCAGGCTGGAGTGCAGTGGTGGGATCATGGCTCACTGCAGCCTCAGCCTCCTGGGCTCAAGTGATTCTCCCACCTCAGCCTCCCAAGTAGCTGGGACCACAGGTGCACACCACAGCGCCTGGCTAATTTTTTTTTTTTTTTTTGAGACGGAGTCTTGCTCTGTCGGCTTCAGGCTGGAGTGCAATGGCCGGATCTCAGCTCACTGCAAGCTCCATTCCCGGTTCACGCCGCCATTCTCCGGCCTCAGCCTCCGAGTAGCTGGGACTACAGGCTGCCACCTCGCCCGGGCTATTTTTGTATTTCTTAATAGAGACGGGTTTCACCGTTAGGCCAGGATGGTCTCATCTTCCTGATTCCTCGATCCGCCTCGCCTCCCAAAGTGCTGGGATTACAGGTTTGAGCCACCGCTACCGCCATGGCTAATTTTTTAAATGTATTTTTTGTAGAGACAAGGGGCTGTCCACTGCTGCCCAGGCCGTCTCGAACTCCTGGGCTGAAGGGATCCACCTGCCTCGGTCTCCAAAGGCGGTGGGATTACAGGAGTGAGTCACACAGCACCTGGCCTCAATATTATTATGTAATCCAACGTATGTATACAGAGTATTTCAATACATAGTAGTCAGCAGTTATTAATGCATTGCACCTTGTGTCCCCCAGCCCCTACACTCACATTCAGTCTTTTTTTTTTTTTTGAGACGGAGTCTTGCTCTGTTGCCAAGGCTGGAGTGCAATGGCGTGATCTCGGCTCACTGCAACCTCTGCCTCCCAGGTTCAAGCGATTCTCCTGCCTCAGCCTCCCGAGTAGCTGAGATTACAGGTGCGCGCCATCAGGCCCAGCTAATTTTTGTATTTCTAGTAGGGATTTCACCACGATCAAGCCGGTCTCGAACTCCTGACCTCGTGATCCGCCTGCCTCGGCCTCCCAAAGTGCTGGGATTACACGCGTGTGCCATCGCGCCCGGCCCTGCACACTCAGTCTTAGAAGTCTGATGTGCACTGCGCACTCACAGCCCGTCTCGGGTGGACTGGCCACATTTCAAGTGCTCGGGAGCCTCGGTGGCGGGTCGAGTCGGGAGGCAAACCCAGCTGCTACCTTCGGAGTGAAGCAGCACTCAGGGTATTTCCACAGCTGTATAACGGCTGGGAGGTCTCCTGAACCGACCAGAGCATCTGAGAAGCACTAGAGTAGGGACAGCCTCACAGGATTTGGCAACCAGTGGGAAGGGAGGGAAGAGATCGTACGGGGCAAAGGGCCGCTCCCTGAAGGCCTTAGCCGGGAGGACCTTTCCTATGGCCGCTCAACGCAGGGGCAGCGTCTTCCTGGGGCCTGGGAGCCGGCAGGTCCCCAGCGCCCACGTCCCGCCCCTCCCGCCCGTCTCTCCAGCCCCATTCTCGTAACCCCCCGTCCCTGTGCTCTCATCCCCTCCGAGGCGTCCTCGACCTGTGCACACGATTCCCGTGCCAAGGCCCTGCCGTCATGCCTCGGTGGGTGTCTTGCGTGACCTCGCGGAGCGCGTCGGACCGCGCCGGATATCACAGACCGAGACCACCGCCGCCCAAAAGCGACGGACCCCACCTTTCAGGGCCGCCGCCGCACGCTTGACACGCGCGCCGGAAATTACGTCACCCCAGCTTCCGGCCCGGGGTCCAGGGGGCGTGCCAGTTGGGTACGCGGTCCAGTCAGAATGCAACACGAGGGGTTTCGGAGGCGCAGCCGCAGCTCCGCCCCTAGACTGGGAACTCCGCCCCACTGCCACGTTCGACGAAGGAACGCGCAGAGTGCGCGCATCCCTTGGCCAATCAGGAGGCGCAGAGCTCCGGCTACCGAAAGTGGCAGCCATTCCAGACCCGTAGAAGGTGTGGGAGAAAGCCACCAGTTAGAAGCCAAGGCAGAAAAAGTTCTCGTCGGCAGCCAATGAAAGGCTAAGAAAGACAGCGAGCGCGAGGTCCTCGGCCAATCCCGGGCGAAGGCCAGGGAGGCCTCAGGAGCGTTTCCGAATCCGGGGCCGGGCCTAGTGTGAGTGTCCAATCCGAGAGCGGCAAAGACGAGCCTCGAAGTCCGCCGGCCAATCGAAGGCGGGCCCAGGGGCGCGTGCGCGCCGCAGCCAGCGCGCGCGGGCAGGGGGGCAGGCGCGCCCCGGACCCAGGATTTATAAAGGCGAGGCCGGGACCGGCGCGCGCTCTCGTCGCCCCCGCTGTCCTGGCGGCGCTAACCGAAGCGCCCCGCCTGCTCCGTGTGCGACATGCTGCGCCGCGCTCTGCTGTGCCTGGCCGTGGCCGCGGCCGCCCGGGTGTACGCCGACGCCCCCGAGGAGGAGGACCACGTCCTGGTGCTGCGGAAAAGCAACTTTGCGGAGGCGCTGGCGGCCCACAAGTACCTGCTGGTGGAGTTCTGTGAGCGCCGGGCCTGGCGGGCGGGCGGGGCTCGGGGCCGTCGGGCCAAGCTCTGGGACGCAGGCACGGCCCGGCCGCCCCCGGGGTCGGGATCCTCGGCGCGCCCGGGACTGAAGGGCGCCCTTCTTGGCCGCCTTGGGGGCCGTGTCCGGGGTTTCTCGGGGATGAGAGCCTGGCTGGGAGCCGAGGGGCCGTCCAGGTACGCGCCCTGCGCACGGCAGTATCTTCCTGTTAGTGCGAGAAGAACAGGATCGACCTGTGTGAGCCAGCAAAGCAAGCCAGGGTCCAGCCCTGCCGAGTCTTCCCCGGGGGCCGACCCGGAAGGCGCCCCGCTCCTGCCCACCCCACCTTCACCTTGCCACAGTAGTCATTCCGATGGTGTCTCGGACGAGAATCCGAAGCCTTCCTCACGTCCATAAGGATTTGAGCTCTGTCCCTGGGGTGGGAATCTTGTACCGGACACAGTTGCTAACTTTGTTGACAGATCGTGTTGTTCCCGCACTCTAAGCAACTCGGCCTGTGTGCACGGATGTACATCCCATACTCACAGCCAGTGCTGGTACAGGCCGCCACGTTCACGTCTTCACTTTTGTCTGTACTCTTAAAGGGAAATTCTAGGGAGACCCTTGCCTTGGTTGCCTACAGGTAATAAGAAGTCAGCAACCATTGAGAGGCTTGTCTTCCTGTGCTGACGGTGACATAGCAGAGTGGGCGCTGGTGTTGGTTGGTAGTGGTTGGTCTGTCGTTCACGGCCTCTGTCCTGATATTGCCCAAGAGCACCAGGCTATCAGCTCAGCCTTGTGCGTTAGGAGGGGTTATCTTGGTGAGTAGATAAGGTTTTTATGAAGGGAAGTGCCAGAGGAGAAAGGGAAGCAGTGCCGAGAAATCAAGGCTGCTTTCTAGCATCTCATTTCCGCTTCCAGATGCCCCTTGGTGTGGCCACTGCAAGGCTCTGGCCCCTGAGTATGCCAAAGCCGCTGGGAAGCTGAAGGCAGAAGGTTCCGAGATCAGGTTGGCCAAGGTGGACGCCACAGAGGAGTCTGACCTGGCCCAGCAGTATGGCGTGCGCGGCTATCCCACCATCAAGTTCTTCAGGAACGGAGACACGGCTTCCCCCAAGGAATATACAGGTGTGGCTGTGGCACTGCCCTTGAACTGTCTTTAGAGAGGGACTGGTCTGCCTGCTTGGAAAGGCACAGGCGGTAGTCTGAGCGGTGGGGAGGCCGGGTTCCAGAGGCTTGGCGGGATCCCGTTCCTCAGGCCGGGTTCTCCTCGTTGTGTCCTGAGGGTCCTGTGAAGAAAGTTTTCATCCTGGAAGAACCTTCGAGTGGAGAACCTGTCTTGTCTGGTGCCACTCTGGGGTCGGCTGACTGAGGTCTGTCTGGAGACTGACTAGCGAGGAGAGGAGACTGGTGCCGTTCTGGCCACATGGGCTCTGTGCTGCCCCTCTTCCTAGGAGCAGCAGCGCAGCTGTAGCTCTTGGGGTGACACCTGCTAGCTATTGTTTGCAGCGTGCCAGCTGCCGCGCCATGTGCTTGCGTGATTTCTCCTTGCAACCTCTCTGTGAGGCAAGCCTTTCCCAGACAAAGGGCTGAGGCTTAGAGCAGCTGAGTAACAGCATTGCGCCTGTCGGTCGCAGACCTCGAATCCAAGCCCACCCGGCTCTGTCTGTAGCACAGGCCCTCAGCTGCTCATCTGCCACCTCTGAAGCTGCTTTCGTGGAGGCCGAGCCCCTGTGTAGCCAAATCAGTGACTGTGGCAAAAGAAGACTCATCTGTAAAACCAGTTCTGTGGCACGTCAGATGCACATGATGGGTGGCCCGAAAGCAGTTCATTCTAGTGTTAGCAGAGTTGTCCTCTTAAGCAGGTGTGCCCTGTCCTGTTCTAGTGGCAGCAAACTCTGTGGTTGCCTCTCACTTGACTGTTTTGATGTTCTCTCTTTTTTTTCTTTTATTTTTATTTTTTTTTTTTGTTTGAGACAGTCTCGCTCTGTCACCAGGCTGGAGTGCTGTGTGATCTCTGCTCACTGCAACCTCCGCTTCCCAGGTACAAGTGACTTTCCTGCCTCAACTTCTTGAGTAGCTGGGGCTACAGGTGCATACCATCAAGCCTGGATAATCTTTGTATTTTTAGTAGAGATGGGATTTCACCATGTTGGCCAGGATGGTCTCAATCTCTTGACCTCTTGATCTTCCCGCCTCGGCCTCCTGAAGTGTTGGGATTACAGGCGTGAGCCACTGCGTCCGGCCTAATTTTTGTATTTTTAGGAGAGATGGGGTTTCACCATGTTGGCCAGGATGGTCTCAATCTCTTGACCTCGTGATCTGCCCGCCTCGGCATCCCGAAGTGCTGGGATTACAGGCGTGACCCACCGTGTCTGGCCTAATTTTTGTATTTTTAGGAGAGATGGGGTTTCACCATGTTGGCCAGGATGGTCTCGGTCTCTTGACCTTGTGATCCGCCTGCCTCAGCCTCCTGAAGTGCTGGGATTACAGGCGTGATTGATGTTCCCAGTTTTTACACATGTTGACTTTTAGAATGGGAAGTGCTCTGTGCAAAGTCACCGTGGTTCTGTCACTAACACTCAGGTTTGCAGATGAGATGAGCACTCCTAAATCCACTTGTCACTGGTGACCGTCTTGTTAGCACTGGCAGAATCCTTCTACATCTGAATGGGGTTTTCCCCGTTCGGACCAGGGAGTCAAGTTCTAAGAGGGAAAGGGTCAGCATTCCTTAGCCTCAGTCTCCCAGGAGGAGTAGGTTTCTTCTCTGTCGTTTGATTGCCTTTGGTGGCATAAAGTGTGTCATCTTCCTAGTCTGGGAGACACGTAGAGTGGGCCATTGGCGAGAACTTCTGAAATGCCTGGGATAAGTTAGGAGGCGGGAGTTAGGTGTCAGCCTGTTCCCACAGGTAGAAAAACTGGCGCTGAGTTTTGAGTTACTGACCACCTCTCTAAGATGAGGCCTCGTGTCAGACTCCTGGGTGAGAACATGTGTGTTTGATTAACGTACATGTCAAAGAAAATTTAGAAAATGCAGAGCAGGTTGGGCGCGGTGGCTTATGCCTGTAATCCCAGCACTTTGGGAGGCTGAGCTGGGTGGATCCCCTGAGGTCAGGAGTTCGAGACCAGCCTGGCCAATATGGTGAAACCCCATCTCTACTAAAAATACAAAAATTAGCCAGGCGTGGTGGTGCACGCCTGTAATCCTAGCTACTCAGGAGGCTGATACAGGAGAATCACTTGAACGCGGGAGATGGAGGTTGCAGTGAGCTGACATCGTGCCACTGCACTCTAGCCTGGGCGACAGGGTAAGACTTCGTCTCAAAAAATAAAATTTTAGGCCGGGCGCGGTGGCTCAAGCCTGTAATCCCAGCACTTTGGGAGGCCGAGGCGGGTGGATCACAAGGTCAGGAGATCGAGACCATCCTGGCTAACATGGTGAAACCCCGTCTCTACTAAAAATATAAAAAACTAGCTGGGCGTGGTGGCGGGCGCCTGTAGTCCTAGCTACTCAGAGGCTGAGGCGGGAGAATAGCGTGAACCCGGGAGGTGGAGCTTGCAGTGAGCCGAGATCGTGCCACTGCACTCCAGCCTGGGCCACACAGCAAGACTCCGTCTCAAAAAAATTAATTAATTAATTAATTAATTAATTAAAATAAAATTTTAAAAATGCAGAGGACCCTTTGGGAGGCCGAGACGGGCGGATCACGAGGTCAGGAGATCGAGACCATCCTGGCTAACACAGTGAAACCCCGTCTCTACTAAAAAATACAAAAAACTAGCCGGGCGCGGTGGCGGGCGCCTGTAGTCCCAGCTACTCGGGAGGCTGAGGCAGGAGAATGGTGGGAACCCGGGAGGCGGAGCTTGCAGTGAGCTGAGATCCGGTCACAGCACTCCAGCCTGGGCGGCAGAGCGAGACTCCGTCTCAAAAAAAAAAAAAAAAAAAAAATGCAGAGGACCAGCCTGGGCAACATGGTGAAACCCTGTGTACAAAAAATAGAAAAATTAGCTGGGGCAGGCCAGGTACAGTGGCTCACGCCTGTAATCCCAGCACTTTGGGAGGCTGAGGTAGGCAGATCATGAGATCAGGAGATCAAGACCATCCCAGCTAATATGGTGAAACCCCGTCTCTACTAAAAATACAAAAAATGAGCCGGACGTGGTGGTGGGCGCCTGTAGTCCCAGTTACTGGGGAGGCTGAGGAGGCGGAGCTTGCAGTGAGCCAAGATTGCGCCACTGCACTCCAGCCTGGGTGACAGAGCAAGACTCTGTCTCAAAAAAAAAGAAAAAAATTAGCTGGGGCTGGGCACAGTGGCTCATCCCGGTAATCCTAGCACTGGGAGGCCGAGGTGGGTGGATTGCTTGATCCCAGGAGTTTGAGACCAGCCTGGGCAACATGGCAAAACCCCATCTCTACAAAAAATAGAAAAATTGGCCAGGCACGGTGGCTCACGCACATAATCCCAGCACTTTGGGAGGACGAGGCAGGCGGATCACAAGGTCAGGAGTTCAAGACCAGCCTGGCCAACACAGTGAAACCCCGCCTCTACTAAAAATACAAAAATTAGCTGGGCGTGGTGGCGGGCTCCTGTAATACCAGCTACTTGGGAGGCTGAGGTAGGAGAATCACTTAAATCTGGGGGGAGGAGGTTACAGTGAGCCAGGGTCGTGCCACTGTACTCTCCAGCCTGGGCGACAGAGGTAGATTCTGTCTCAAAAAAAAGAAGAAAAAGAAAAATTTGTCGGGTGCAGTGGCTCACCTCTGTAATCCCAGCACTTTGGGAGACCGAGGCAGGTGCATCACCTGAGGTCAGGAGTGAGACCAGCCTGGCCAACATGGGGAACCCTGTCTCTACTAAAAATTAGCCGGGTGTGGTGGTGGGCACCTATAATCCCCAGCTACTTGGGAGGCTCCGGCAGGAGAATTGCTCGAACCCGGTGGTGGAGGTTGCAGTGAGCCGAGATTGCACTATTGCACTCCAACCTGGGCAACAAGAGCGAAACTGTCTCAAAAAAAAAAAAAAAAAAAAAGTTAGCTGGGTATGGGGGCACATGCCTGTGGTCCCTGCTACTTGGGAGCCTGAGGTGGGAAGATTGCTTGAGCCCAGAAGTTCGAGGTCGCAGTGAGCCATGATCATGCCACTGCACTCTAACCTGGGTGACGGAGCAAGACCCTATCTTCCAAAAAAAAAAGGTTGGGATTGGTGGCTCATGCGTATAATCTCAGCACTTTGGGAAGTCGTGGTGAGCAAAGTGCTTGAGCACGGGAGTTAAAGACCAGCCTGGGCAACATGGCAAAACCCCGTCTCTACAATAAATACAAAAATGAGCTGGGTATCATAGCGTGCACCTGTACCCCAGCTACTTGAGAGGCTGAGGTTGGGAAGATTGCTTGAGCCCACTGGGTGGAGGCTGCAGTGAGCCAAGATCCTGCCTTCAGCTGGGTAACAGAGTGAGCCCCTGTGTCAAAAGAGAAAACAAAATGCCGAGAGATCAGAGGAAAAAAATGAGTTTGTGATCCTGTTATTCATAGAATCATCCTCTTTCCTCCCCACTCGCCATAAACACAACCACAGTCTCATATACACTGGGGTTTAGGAGGCGGGCCGATGACACCAGACCTCTTCTGTGGTGGGAGACATCTTGCTTAGGGTGAGTCAGGTGTCCTCAACCTGGCTGGCAGAGAGTAGAGACAGGAACAGGCCCGGCAGGGCAGGCGGCACTCCCTGTTTGAGAGTGGAACCTACATTTGTTTGGGGTTAGCTGGCAGAGAGGCTGATGACATCGTGAACTGGCTGAAGAAGCGCACGGGCCCGGCTGCCACCACCCTGCCTGACGGCGCAGCTGCAGAGTCCTTGGTGGAGTCCAGCGAGGTGGCTGTCATCGGCTTCTTCAAGGTAGAGACCAGAGCGTCATTCCAGTCTTTCTTTTTTCTGTCATCCATTGAGGAGGGGTCCACGGCTGCGGCTGGCAGTTCTGCATGTGTCCCCCCCGGGCCCAGGCATTACAGGGTCTGCCCCTACTGCTTGGTGCTGTGGGCTTGTGACTACCTCTGCTTTTCCCTCGTTCAGGACGTGGAGTCCGACTCTGCCAAGCAGTTCTTGCAGGCAGCAGAGGCCATCGATGACATACCATTTGGGATCACTTCCAACAGTGACGTGTTCTCCAAATACCAGCTCGACAAAGATGGGGTTGTCCTCTTTAAGAAGGTGAGTGGGCCCAGGCAGCTCTGCCCGGGTTCTTTCCGGGGTTGGTCTGCAGAGGGTGGCGTTGCTCTCCTTATCATTAAGGGAACCTTGCTCCTGGCACCTTTGGCCCAATAGGTATGTTCTGCAGCTTTGCCAAGTTGGGTTGTAGGCAGCACTGACACCTGTGGCCTTTGCATTCAGCTGTGGGCCCTCTGGCCACTCTCCTGCCACAGCCATCCCAGAAGAGCTGCTTTTGACTGTTAGGTTTTTTTTTTTTGGTTTTTTTTTTCCCATTTAGGATAAAACATGTAACAACATTTACCTTGTTTATTTATTTATTTATTATTTTGAGACGGTGTCTTGCTCTGTTGTCAGGCTGGAGTGCAGTGGTGCAATCTCGGCTCACTGCAACCTCCACTTCCTGGGTTCAAGCGATCCTCCTGCCTCAGCCTCCCAAGTAGCTGGGACCACAGGTGTGCACCATGCCCAGCTAATTTTTGTTTTAATAGAGATGAGGTTTCACCATGTTGGCCAGGATGGTCTTAATCTCTTGACTTCATGATCTGCCTGCCTCAGCCTCCCAAAGTGCTGGGATTACAGGCATGAACCACTACACCCAGCCCCATTTGCCCTTTTTTTTTTTTTTTTTTTTTTTGAGATGGAGTTTTGCTCTTTTTGCCCAGGCTGGAGTGCAATGGCACGATCTCAGCTCACCACAACCTCCGCCTCCTGGCTTCAAGCGATTCTCTTGCCTCAGCCTCCCTAGTAGCTGGGATTATAGGCATGCACCACCATGCCTGGCTAATTTTGTATTTTTAGTAGACACAGGGTTTCTCCATGTTGGTCAGACTGGTCTTGAACTCCTGACCTCAGGTGATCGACCCACCTCAGCCTCTTAAAGTGCTGGGGTAACAGGCGTGAGCCACCGCGCCTGGCTGCCCTTTTTTTTGAGATAGGGTTTCTCACTCTGCCACCCAGGCTGGAGCGCAGTGGTGCAATCTCAGCTCACGGCAACTTGTGCTTCCCAGGCTCAAGTGATCCTCTAACCTCACCCTCCTGAGTAGCTGGAACTACAGGCGCCCGCCACCACGCCTGGCTAATTTTTTCATATTTTTGGTAGAGAAGGGGTTTCACTGTGTTAGCCAGGATGGTCTCCATCTCCTGACCTCGTGATCCACCCGCCTCAGCCTCCCAAAGTGCTGGGATTACAGGCGTGAGCCACTGCGCCCGGCCTTCTTTTTCTTTTTTTGAGACAGAGTCTCACTCTGTCGCCCAGGCTGGAGTGAGTGGTGTGATCTCGGCTCACTGCAAGCTCCGCCTCCCGGGTCCTGCCATTCTCCTGCCTCAGCCTCCCGAGTAGCTGGGACTTCAGGCGCCCGCCACCAAGCCCAGCTAAATTTTTTGTATTTTTAGTAGAGATGGAGTTTCACCATGTTAGCCAGGATAGTCTTGATCTCCTGACCTCATGATCCACCCGCCTCGGCCTCCCAAAGTTCTGGGATTACAGGCGTGAGCCACCAACCCGTTCACTTTCTGTAGTCAGCACTGAGCATCCAGCACTCCCTGGGACCGGGTAGGAGGGAGGGTGGAGCCTTCCTGGAGTGTGGTGTGGGTGGGTCAGGACGGCTTGTTTCCATGTCCTTGTTCTTGTCACTTAGCTGTTTTTGCAGCCACTTCCTCAAGATAACTCAAGACAGTAGATGCTCTTCACCAGGAGACGTTTTCCTGACGTTCCTGAAAGGAAGAGGGTTTTTCTAAATGACACAGTCACCACTGCAGGGTGCCCAGGAAACTAAACATCTAACTAGAAAAAGCCAGTGTGGTGTTGGATAAAGTTGAGGGAAGCAAAGGTCTTTTTAGAGCTTTTATTAGAAGATTCCAGGCCGGGTGCGGTGGCTCACACCTGTAATCCCAGCACTTTAGGAGGCCGAGGTGGGCAAATCACCTGAGGTCGGGAGTTCAAAACCAGCCTGACCAACATGGAGAAACCCCATCTCAACTAAAAATACAAAATTAGCCGGGCATGGTGGCACACGCCTGTAATCCCAGCTACCCGGGAGGCTTAGGCAGGAGAATTGCTTGAACCCGGGAGGCAGAGGTTGCAGTGAGCCAAGATCATGCCATTGCACTCCAGCCTGGGCAACAAGAGCGAAACTCCGTCTCAAAAAAAAAAAAAACAAGAGAAGGTTCCGAGTCTTGTCTTGAAACTCGGGTTCTGGGGGAGACTTTCTCCAGGGCCCATGAAACTTGCGAACCCTGTTTTGTCACACAGCCCACAGCTCCTTCAGTGCCCTGGATGTCTGGAGTGGCCGTTTGGACTCTGTGGACAGTTTGGTGGTCATGTGTCCGCGAAGGCAGGAGGGCAGTTTTGTTGCTTTTGCCTGCCAGGGCTCACACGTGGCCATCCATGTGGGCTCCCCACAGGTTAACATTCTGCCTCGATTCTCTGGAGTCCACTAGAGCTGGGCACAGACAACCCCACTTGGGTCTGATGCCAGTTGGTGGGTGGTGCTTTCTTGCCCACCGAAGGTGGCCCAGGTGTCTGTGATGGTGAATGTGGTGGTTGCAGGCAGAAGCCCGGCCCCCTGTGCTGTGCACACAGTAGAGGCTGCGCTAGAAGTCAGAGCTCGCCCCACAGGTGAGAGGATGAGTCCAACTTGTTCCTTTTCCTCCAGGCTATTAACTTCCATCCCTCAAAGTGAGTGAGGTCTTCCTGTGTGTTCAGTGGCCACAGTGGGCAGCCTGGCTGAGTCAGGTGCTCTTGTGTGGCCCGCTCTTGCCTGCTCTTCCCTTCCTTCCCTAGTGGGCACTGCAGCCCAGGAAAGCCTCTGCGGGGGCCGCTGGTCACTGGGACCATGGGTGTGAGAGCTGATATTTCGTTTTGTCTTCTCCACCAGCCGGCAGCACTGGGCCTGTTGTTGTTTGAGAAAGGGTCTTGCTCTGTTACCAGGCTGGAGTGTGGTGGTACAATCACAGTTCACTGCAGCTTCGACCTCCTGGGCTCAAGCAATCCTCCCACCTCAGCCTGCTGAGTAGCTGGGACCACAGGTGTGCGCCACCGCACCTGGCTATTTTTTAATATTTTTGTAGAAATGGGGTTTCAGGCCGGGCGCGGTGGCTCAAGCCTGTAATCCCAGCACTTTGGGAGGCCGAGACGGGCGGATCACGAGGTCAGGAGATCGAGACCATCCTGGCGAACACGGTGAAACCCCGTCTCTACTAAAAAAATACAAAAAACTAGCCGGGCGAGGCGGCGGGCGCCTGTAGTCCCAGCTACTCGGGAGGCTGAGGCAGGAGAATGGCGTAAACCCGGGAGGCGGAGCTTGCAGTGAGCTGAGATCCGGCCACTGCACTCCAGCCCGGGTGACAGAGCCAGACTCCGTCTCAAAAAAAAAAAAAAAAAAAAAGAAATGGGGTTTCACCGTGTTGTCCAGGCTGGTCTCAAACTTCTGAGCTCAAGCAATCCTCCTATCTCAGCCTGCCAAAACATTGGGATTACAGGTGTGAGCTACATCACCTGGCCTGCGTTGGGCCTTTCTGTGTTGTTTGTCACTTTGGCCTGGCAGGGCTGGCCTCCTGCTGCTGTGCCCTGCTAAGGGGACCAGTTTCCCTTACCACAGTAGACCATGATCGAGTGTGATGTGGCATCTCTGCTGAAACGATGGCAGCCTTGGGACAGCTGCGGCAGTGTCTCCTCCTGGCTTCTTGGCTTGAGATGATGTAGGCAGCACCTGACACTCTGGAGGGAGCCGGAGACGTTCTGCAGGGCTGGGGGGGATTTTCTGTTTGCCTGCAGTTGCAGCCCAGCGTTACTCCTGGGCAGAGTGCGAGCCCACCAGTGCCACTGGGAGCCCGGCTGTGATCAGCAGCTCGTGTTCCAAAGGATTCCCTCCAAGGGCCTCCTGACCTTGGCTTTTCTGCCTCTTTTTATCCACCTTTGCCCCTCTGGGGAAGATGTAGCAGGCTTGGAAGTCTCTGCCCCTCGGGCTTGGGCAGGGGTGACTGGTGCTCCTGGCCTGGTTTAGTATCAGCTCTTTGGTGGTCAGGCCCAGTCAGGGTGACCTGGGCACAGCGTGCACAAGAGCAGGAAATGGCACCTGGTTTCGAAGTTACTCTGAGGACGCATAAGGAGAAATGGCCAGTAAGAAAGGATGAGTGATTCATTTCCCCAAGTCTCATTTAAGAAGTTCGAGGGGAAGGCCGGGCGCGGTGGCTCAAGCCTGTAATCCCAGCACTTTGGGAGGCCGAGACGGGCGGATCACGAGTTCAGGAGATCGAGACCATCCTGGCTAACACAGTGAAACCCCGTCTCTACTAAAATACAAAAAAAATTAGCCGGGCGAGGTGGCGGGCGCCTGTAGTCCCAGCTACTCGGGAGGCAGAGGCAGGAGAATGGCGTGAACCCGGGAGGCGGGGCTTGCAGTGAGCTGAGATCTGGCCACTGCACTCCAGCCTGGGCAACAGAGCCAGACTCCGTCTCAAAAAAAAAAAGAAGTTCGAGGGGGCCGGACGCGGTGGTTCACACCTGTAATTCCAGCACTTTGGGAGCCCGAGGCGGTAGATCACGAGGTGGTCAGGAGATCGAGACCATCCTGGCTAACACGGTGAAACCCCATCTCTACTAAAAATACAAAAATTAGCCGGGTGTGGTGGCGGGCGCCTGTAATCCCAGCTACTCGGGAGGCTGAGGCAGGAGAATGGCATGAACCCAGGAGGTGGAGCTTGCAGTGAGCTGAGATTGCGCCACTGCACTCCAGCCTGGGCGACAGAGCAAGACTCTTTCAAATGAGGGGAGGGTACCAGGCTTGGTGGCTCAGACCTGTGATCCCAGCACTCGGGGAGGCCAAGGCAAGAGGATTGCTTGAGGCCAGGAGTCCGAGACCAGCCTCAGCAACATGGTAAGACCGTCTCTACAAAAAATAAAAGTAAAATAAATTTTTTTAGCTGGATGTGGTGGCTCATGCCTGTAATCCTAGCACTTTGGGAGGCCGAGGCAGGCGGATCACTTGAGGTCGGGAGTTTGAGAACAGCCTGACCAACATGGAGAAACCCCATCTCTAATAAAAATACAAGATTTGCCTATAATCCCAACAACTTGGGAAGCTGAGGCAGGAGAATTACTTGAACCTGGGAGGCGGAGGTTGCAATGAGGCAAGATCGAGAACATGCCATTGCACTCCAGCCAGGGCAACAAGAGTGAAACTCCATCTCTAAATAAATAAATAAAATTTTTAAAAAGTCGTTCGGGCCAGGTGCGGTGGCTCACACCTGTAATTCCAGCACTTTGGGAGGCCGAGGCAGGCGGATCACCTGAGGTTGGGAGTTCAAGACCAGCCTGACCAACATGGAGGAACGTCGTCTCTACTAAAAATACAAAATTAGCCAGGTGTGGTGGCACACACCTGTAATCCCAGCTACTTGGGAGGCTGAGGCAGGAGAATTGCTTTAACCCGGGAGGCAGAGGTTGCAGTGAGCCAAGATCCTGCCACTGCACTCCAGCCTGGGCAACAAGAGTGAAACTCCATCTCAAAAAAAAAAAAAAATTTGGGCCAGGCTCAGTGGCTCACGCCTGTAATCCCAGCACTTTGGGAGGCCAAGGCAAGTGGATCACCTGGGGTCAGGAGTTCGAGACCACCCTGGCCAACATGGTGAAACCCTGTCTCTACTGAAACTACAAAAATTAGCCAGGCATGGTGGCACATGCCTATAATCCCAGCTACTCGGGAGGCTGAGGCAAGGAGAATCGCTGGAACTAAGGAGGTGGAGGTTGCAGTGAGCCAAGATCACGCCGTTGCACTCTAGCCTGGGTGACAAGAACAAAACTCCATCTCAAAAAATAAAAAAAATAAAATAAATTTTTAAAATAAAAATGTAGTTCAGAGGGAATGATGGAAGGCTCACCCAAAATTCTCACTTGAAGAGCCTCAGCCCAGGAGCACCTCTCTGAGCCTGAGCCGAGGCCGCATCCTCAGCTGCAGACTGACCCCTCGTGGTTGGGCCGCCACAGCCTCTCCATCTTGTGGCCTGAGGACTCCCTGAAGCTGCCTCACATTATTAGGGATCGCCAGAGCCTTACGGGCATGTGGATTGTGCCTTTCAGGATCTGTTGTATTAGAAACTAGAACTAAGAATGTAAAAAATGTTTTTGTTTCTTCTATTTTATTTCTTTATTTATTTAATTTATTTTTTATTTTTTGAGACAGGGTCTCACTCTGTTGCCAGGCTCAAATGCAGTGGCGCGATCTTGGCTCACTGCATCCTCCGCCTCTCAGCCTCCCAAATAGCTGGGATTACAGGCACCCGCCACCATGCCCGGCTAATTTTTGTATTTTTAGTAAAGACGGGCTTTCACCATGTTGCACTAGGCTGCTCTGAAACTCCTGGCTTCAGGTGATCCTCTCAGCCTCCCAAAGTACTAGGATTACAGGCGTGAGCCACCACGCCCCGCCTGTTTCACTCTTGTCACTCAGACTAGAGTGCAGTGGTGCGATCTCACTGCAATGTCTACCTACCAGGCTCAAGCAGTCCTCCTGCGTCAGCTTCCCGAGTAGCTAGGATTACAGGCAGGTGTCACCACACCCAACTGATTTTTGTTTCTGTTTGTTTGTTTGTTTGTTTGTTTGTTTGAGACGGAGTCTCGCTCTGTCGCCCAGGCTGGAGTGCAGTGGCTGGATCTCAGCTCACTGCAAGCTCCGCCTCTCGAGTAGCTGTGACTACAGGCGCCCGCTACCTCGCCCGGCTAGTTTTTTGTATTTTTTAGTAGAGACGGGGTTTCAACGTGTTGGCCTAGATGGTCTCGCTCTCCTGACCTCATCATCCGCCCGTCTCGGCCTCCCAAAGTGCTGGGATTACAGACTTGAGCCACTGCGCCCGGCCGTATTTTTTTTTTTTTGAGACAGTGTCTTACTCTGTTGCCCAGGCTGGAGTGCAGTGGCACGATCTTGGCTCACTGCAGTCTCCACCTCCTGGGTTCAAGTGATTCTCCTGCCTCAGTCTCCCAAGCAGCTGGGATTATGGGTGCGCACCACCACACCCAGCTAATTTTTTGTATTTTTGGTAGAGTAGGGGTTTCACCATGTTGGCCAGGCTGGTCTCAAACTCGTGAACTCAAGTGATCCACCTGCCTCAGCCTCCTAAACTTCTAGGATTACAGGTGTGAGCCACTGCACCCGGCCCTTTTTTTTTTTTGAGACAGTTTTGCTCTTGTTGCCCAGGCTGGGGTGCAGTGGTGCGATCTCAGCTCACCGCAATCTCCGCCTCCCGGATTCAAGCCATTCTCCTGCCTCAGCCTCCCAAGTACCTGAGATTACAGGTGCCCACCACCACGCCCAGCTTATTTTTGTATTTTTAGTAGAGATGGAGTTTCACCATGTTGGCCAGGCTGGTCTCGAACTCCTGGCCTCAAGCAGTCCACCCATCTTGGCCTCCCAAAATGCTGGACTTAACAGGCGTGAGCCACTGTGGCCAAGTTAATTTAAAAGAATAATCATCCCATTACATGTTATCATAAATCACACCTTTATGGAAACTAATTTTTCCCAGACAAAAACAATTTACTGCTAAGTGGTGTTTTAGATTCCTCCAGCAGGATCCTCCTCTCCCGCCCTCCCGCTGTTGCGACACCACACAGCCAGCAGCCTCTGTGGATCTGTGCCGCAGCACGTGAGCGGGAGAGTGCAAAGGCTAGGGAAGTGTGAGTGTGAAAACAGCTTTGACTGGTGGGGCTCAGTGGCTCACGCCTGTAATCCCAGCACTTTGGGAGGCCAAGGCAGGTGGATCATGAGGTCAAGAGATCGAGACCTTCGTGGCCAACATGGTGAAACTATCTATTAAAATACTCCATCTCTACTAAAAATACAAAAAAAAAAAAAAAATGAGCCGGGCGTGGTGGCGGGCTTCTGTAGTCTCAGCTACTCGGGAGGCTAAGGCAGGAGAATCACTTGAACCCGGGAGGCGGAGGTTGCAGGTGGACAAGATCGCAAGCCACTGCACTCCAGCCTGGGCAACAGAGTGAGACTCTGACTCGCACAACACAAGGCTCGGCGCTGTGGCTCAAGCCCGTAATCCCAGCATCTCTTTGGGAGGCCGAGACGGGCGGATCACGCAGGTCAGGAGATCGAGACCATCCTGGCTAACACGGTGAAACCCCTCTACTAAAATACAAAAAACTAGCCGGATGCAGGTGGCGGCTTCTGTAGTCCCAGCTACTCGGGAGGCTGAGGCAGGAGAATGGCATAAAACCTGGGAGACAGAGCTTGCAGTGAGCTGAGATCCGGCCACTGTACTCCAGCCTGGGTGACAGAGCGAGACTCCGTCTCAAAAAAATAAATAAATAAATAAATAAATAAATAAATACAAAAGAAAATAGCTTTGGGCCGGGCGCAGTGGCTCAAGCCTGTAATCCCAGCACTTTGGGAGGCCGAGACGGACAGATCACGAGGTCAGGAGATTGAGACCATCCTGGCTAACACGGTGAAACCCCAACTCTACTAAAAAACACAAAAAAAACTAGCTGGGTGAGGTGGTGGGCGCCTATAGTCCCAGCTCCTCGGGAGGCTGAGGCAGGAGAATGGCGTAAACCCGGGAGACAGAGCTTGCAGTGAGCGGAGATCTGGCCACTGCACTCCAGCCTGGGTGACAGAGCGAGACTCCGTCTTAAAAAAAAAAAAAAAAAGAAAATAGCTTTGACCACATGGGTGCCCTGAAAGGGTTGGGGGCCCTGGGGATGGGCCACACTTCAAGGGTTGCTGGAACCACATGCACCAGGCTCAAGTTGTGGATGTAAAACCAGCTGTTGAATTCACTGGCAGCCATAAGGCCGTGGCCAGAGCCAGTCTGGCTGTCAGGGAACAGTCATGTCCTATACCCATTGCTGGGATCTGTGGCTCGAAACGCCACAGGAGGGCAGGGCTGCTGGCTGTTGTGACTTCCCACATCCAGGGAGATGCGGGCCCGGGGGCTGTGCTCCTGGCAGCAGTGCTCAGTCAGGGCCCCCTTTCTGTCCACAGTTTGATGAAGGCCGGAACAACTTTGAAGGGGAGGTCACCAAGGAGAACCTGCTGGACTTTATCAAATACAACCAGCTGCCCCTTGTCATCGAGTTCACTGAGCAGGTGCGGCTCCCTTGCTGCCATGCAGCCCCCAGGCTGGGGATGGGGAGGAGTGGGTTGGGAGTAGCATGAGGCTCCCGGTCACCACTGCTGTCCAGCGTCTAGCATTGGAGGCCGTTGGGAGAACATTCTGCGTTAACAGCGTGTGACTCAGACCCAGTAACTTAAGTTTATAACACAGACAGCCCCGAAGATTTTTGGAGGTGAAATCAAGACTCACATCCTGCTGTTCCTGCCCAAGAGTGTGTCTGACTATGACGGCAAACTGAGCAACTTCAAAACAGCAGCTGAGAGCTTTAAGGGCAAGGTGAGCTGCTCCTCCGGGTGGCTCGTGGGGCGGTGCCAGGGAACAGTACGACTCTTCCTAAGGTGACAGAAGTGTGGGGCCTTCCTGAGGCTGCCTCCTGGACCAGACCAGGCACCCGATTCAGGAGAGCCTGGATGTAGATGAGGGGCCAGCCAGGCCAGACCTCTGCTCCCAGTCACCTGCTGGTCTGGTTGGGCAACCCCAGAGTCCAGGTTGGAGGAAAGGCACCAGGGGCATGATCTGCTTCCAAGCGAAGTCAGGGCTGGAGGCAGAGGCTAGCCTGCCAGCCGTCTCCCGCACCGTCTGAGTGACGTCAGGGCTGGAGGCAGAGGCCAGCCATCTCCCGCACCTGTGCAACCTCCTTTTCTCCCCCAGATCCTGTTCATCTTCATCGACAGCGACCACACCGACAACCAGCGCATCCTCGAGTTCTTTGGCCTGAAGAAGGAAGAGTGCCCGGCCGTGCGCCTCATCACCCTGGAGGAGGAGATGACCAAGTACAAGCCCGAATCGGATGAGCTGACAGCAGAGAGGATCACAGAGTTCTGTCACCGCTTCCTGGAGGGCAAAATCAAGGTGCGGGCGCGTCCCGGGCCAGGGCTGCCCCCCAGGTACAGCTGCCACCTTGGGGGGTCTGGGCTCTCAGTGTCCTGGGCTTCGTCCTCAAAGTAAGGTCTTCAGATAAGAGAACGGAGCCCAAGATCGTGTGAAGACCACTATTGTCACACCCTTGGGGACCTGTAGGAGCCCTCTTGTTGACACTGCTGGCCCAGATGCTCCTCAGGGAAGCCTCCTCATTGGGCCCAGCCCACTGGCTCAGCCTTCTCTTCCTGGATTCTTGGCACTGTTGGCTTCCGCGGCTGCCATCCTGGTGATGCCAAGGGCAGCCATGCACCTCAGCCAGGCAGGGGTGAGGGTTGTGGAGCTCTGTGGTCCCCCAGGCGGTACCGCCCCTCACGGTGCCCTGCCTGCCCTCCAGCCCCACCTGATGAGCCAGGAGCTGCCGGAGGACTGGGACAAGCAGCCTGTCAAGGTGCTTGTTGGGAAGAACTTTGAAGAGGTGGCTTTTGACGAGAACAAGAACGTCTTCGTGGAGTTCTGTAAGTGCTGCCCCTTCAGCTTCCCAGGTCCGTGCCACCAGGGCACGCGGGAGGTGTGCGGACTCCCGGGGAAGCGTCTGCCAGCGACTTTGTGGTCCAGGACACATCCTAGAACTGCTTTCTTTTCAGATGCCCCGTGGTGTGGCCACTGCAAACAGTTGGCTCCCATTTGGGATAAACTGGGAGAAACGTACAAGGACCATGAGAACATCGTTATCGCCAAGATGGACTCGACCGCCAACGAGGTGGAGGCCGTCAAAGTGCACAGCTTCCCCACACTCAAGTTCTTTCCTGCCAGCGTCGACAGGACGGTGCGCCTTCCCTCTAGATGGGGCCGGGGCGGGCCCTGGGAAGAGCGATGGTCTCCACGCCAGCCTGGGTGCTGCTTTGTCTGGAAGGAGCCTGGGGCAAGTTGGGTGGAAGAAGAGCTGTGGGAGCTCCTTCAGAAGCACCCATCTTTTTTTCTTTTTTGAGAGAGATGGGATCTCACTATATTGCCTAGGCTGGTTTTGAACTCCCAAAATGCTGGATTCCAGGCGTGAGCCACCGGGCCGGGCCTGCTCTGCCTTTCTCTAGGGAGGAGGAGCCAATGCTGGGAGATTGGTTCTGGGCCAGGACCAGCCCCTGCACTCATCCCTGTCTTCCACAGGTCATCGATTACAATGGGGAACGCACACTGGATGGTTTTAAGAAGTTCCTGGAGAGCGGTGGCCAGGATGGGGCAGGGGATGACGACGTGAGTGGGGTCACAGCCCTGGGCCGGTCTCTGGGATTCAGCCCCGCGGCCCCATGGGACATGCCCACTTGGGCTTGACTTGTGATGAGAACGGTGCTGTCGGAGGCACGTCTGTGCATCCAGGGCTCTGGGGCTCCACACCTCTGCCCAGCAGGGCAAGGGATGTGCTCCCAGCGCTCTGCTGAAACAGCTCTCCCTGGCCAGCACTTTAGGGGGCGAGGTCAAAGACATCTTTAAAAACCAGATTTTGCTTAGAAAACCTTTTCAGACGCATGGCACCGGTTCCTCACATGCTGCTAACTTGGACTCACATATCCATCCCCAGCCCACTGGCGGAGCCTGGGCACAAGGGAGCAGACATGGGTCTGACGCCCTCGGGAGCTCAGTCCTGCCTGTCAGCACGTGGCCAGCAGCAGTGGTGACTCTGCTGGAGAAGCAGGAGGGCTGGTGTTGGGAGGATGTGGCAGGGGCAGGGTGCTTGACCATGGTGAAGGAGATGAGGGCATGGTCAGTCTAGACTGGCAGGGCCTGCTGGGAGTGCTGGTGCACAGTGGGAGCTGGAAACACCCTGCCCAGGCGGGGGACGGAGGGCCGGCCCCTTGTTCTGCCTGTGGTCTGTCGCTGGCCAGAGCCTGAGGGTTGGAAGTAGAAGGGTCACGCCAGCGGTGACTGCCTGAACATCATGCTGGGGCTGTTGTCCCTGCCAAGATGTGAACTCTCTGTAGGCTCCATGGTGCCAAGCTGGGAGGCACACATATGCCTGCCATGCCCAGTGGAAGGGTCCGAGGCTGAGCTGGGACTCCCAGGGTTCCTGACACAGTGGGGGCTCTGATTCATCCTGCTATAGGTAGAAATCCCCCAGGCCTCACTCTTCCTGGGAAGACCCCGTGTATCTCGTAAAGACCAGGGTTGGCTGCTCCAGTGGCTGGTGGCCATGTCCAACGTGGCCAGCTGGTCCCCAGTGTGAGCATCGTGGGGTGCTGGGTGCCGGCAGCCTCAGCTGTTGCAGCCAACGTGTCCCCCACCTTTTCCTGTATCCCAGGATCTCGAGGACCTGGAAGAAGCAGAGGAGCCAGACATGGAGGAAGATGATGATCAGAAAGCTGTGAAAGATGAACTGTAAGACGGAAAGCCAGACCCGGGCGCTGCCGAGACCTCTCGGGGCTGCACACCCAGCAGCAGCGCACGCCTCTGAAGCCTGTGGCCCTCATCTGAAGGAGGGCGTCGCCGGAAACCCAGGGAACCTTTCTGAAGTGACACCTCGCCCCCACACACCGTCCATTCACCCCCGTCTCTTCCTTCTGCTTTTCGGTTTTTGGAAAGGGATCCATCTCCAGGCAGCCCACCCCGGTGGGGCTTGTTTCTTGAAACCGTGATGTACTTATGGGTCTGTCCAGAGTGCTCGCTAGAGTGTTCAGAGTCTCGCTGCCTCCCTCCTGCGGGAGGTTTCTGCTCTCTTTGAAAATTCCATTTGTGGGATTTTTAGACATTTTTCGACATCAGGGTATTTGTTCCACCTTGGGCAGGCTTCTTTGGAGAAGCTTGTCCCCCGTGCGGGAGGGACAGAGCCAGACTGGACACGGTCACTCAGCACCGCGTGCAGTGTTGCCATGACTGATCATGGCTCTTGCATTTTTTGGGTAAATGGAGACTTCCAAATCCTGTCAGGGTGTCCCCCATGCCTGGAGGAAGGGCTGGTGGCTGCCAGCCCTGGAGCCCAGCACAGGCCTGGGCCTTCCCCTTCCCTCAAGCCAGGGCTTCACATCCTGTCGTGGGCTCATTGCTTGTGACCACTGGCCTCTCTACAGCATGGCTTGTGGCCTGCTTGAGGCAGAACCAGGACCCTTGACTCCCAGGCGGGGAGGTGGCCAAGGATGCTGGAGCTGAATCAGACGTTGACAGTTCTTGAGGCATTTCTAATTCACAATCTGGAATTGAACACATTGGACAAATAAAGTTGAAATTTTACCACCTGTTCTTGCCTCAGGTTTATGATCTCGCCAAGCCTGGGGAGCTGGGCTGGAATGCTGACGCCAAGGCCATCTGCCAGGCCTTGGTGGGGTCACTGGCGTTGAGAGGCCGCGCCCCTGGAGCGAGGTGCAGATGCAGAAACAGGCGCCGTCTCCCTGCCTGCCGGCTGCTTCACCTGGACTGTGATGGGGCTTCTGTGATTCTGGACCCTGGATGTGGACATGGGTGGAGCCACCCAGCCCCACGTGATGCTCACAGACTCCAGGTTGTTCCCTCCCATCCCCGCCATGGAGTGACGAGAAATCAGGTGGACTCAGGCTTTAAGGGCGGATGAGAGGAACAGGGTATCCTGCTTACCACTAACCGTTCACATGATAAAGGCTGGACTGGGTGCAGGGACGCGTGCCTGGAATCCCAGTGCTGGGGCAACATGGGGAGACCCTGTCTCTACGAAAAACTAGAAATTAGCTGGGCATGGTTTGCACCTACAGCCCCAGCTACTCGGGAGTTTTTGAGGCAGGAGGATCGCTTGATCCTAGGAGGTCAAGACTGCAGTGAGCAGAGATTGCACCACTGCACTCCAGCCTGGGTGACAGAGTGAGACCCTGTCTCTAAAAAGAAGAATCTCCTGGTCTTTTTTTTTTTTTTTTTTTTTTGAGACGGAGTCTCGCTCTGTCACCCAGGCTGGAGTGCGTGCAGTGGCGCGATCTCGCTCACTGCAGCTCCACCTCCTGGGTTCACACCATTCTCCTGCCTCAGCCTCCCGAGAAGCTGGGACTACAGGTGCCCACCACCACACCCAGCCAACTTTATTTTTTTTTTGTATTTTTAGTAGAGACGGGGTTTCATCGTGTTAGCCAGGATGGTCTCGATCTCCCTGACCTTGGGATCCGCCCACCTCGTCCTCCCAAAGTGCTGGGATTACAGGTGTGAACCACCGCACGCGGCCATCTTCTGGTCTAAGTTGTAATTTGGCTTAACCTCAGCGCTCTTGTGCTTCACGTACAGAAAAACACATAGACTGTCGATTTTTTTTTTTTTTTTTTTTTTTTTTTTGAGACAGAGTCTTGCTCTGTCGCCCAGGCTGGAGTGCAATGGTGCTATCTCGGCTCACTGCAGCCTCACCTTCCGGGTTCAAGTGATTCTCCTGCCTCAGCCTCCTGAGTAGCTGGGATTACAGGCGCCCACCACCGTGCCCCCGGCTAATTTTTTGTATTTTTAGTAGAGACAGGGTTTTACTATGTTAGCCAGGATCTGCTGGCTGACCTCGTGATCCACCCACCTCAGCCTCCCAAAGTGCTGGGATTACGGGCATGAGCCACCACGCCCAGCCAACAGTTGATTTTTCTGCAGACAGAAAGCTGCGGCCTGTGTGCAAGGCTGGGCGATGGCTCTGCTGAGCCTGGATTTGCTGCTTCTCTGCAGGGGAGGCAACAGGAGCTCTGTGGTGTCTGTGGGTTCCACTGAGGGCAACAGCAGAGGCCCTGAGGATCCAGCAGGGCTCACTGTGGTCTCAGAGGACAGGTGAGGCAGGAGGAAGGAGCCCGAGGGTGCAGGAGGGAGTGGGGGTGGAGTTGTGGCTCTAGGGAGGCTGCTCGGCCCTCAGAAGCTCCGACAGAACAAGCGGCTCTCACCAGGCTGCCTTGAGGAGCCCTGCCTGTGACTCTGAGCCCTGCCAACTTCACGTGCTGACATGCTTCCCGGAGTACGAGCTTCCGCGCTGCTGAGATTCCCGGGTGTCCTCCCAGTTCCCGAGCTTGTGGGCTGGTTGCAGCTGCTGGAGCCAGAGACAGCTCTCAAGCCAGACCAGGCCTTGCTGGGGGTGCAGTTCTCCCATTCTCCCCGCTCCCGCCCTCGCCAGCCCCACAGGCCCTCACAAACCCGGCCGCTCCCGCTCCTGCCTCCACTCCAGGCTGTGGAGTATCCGGCCAGCATGCCGCGAGGAGCTGTGTCAGCACGTTGCCAGCACCAACCAGCCCGGTTTGCCCACATGTCCTTGGCCCAACACGGCTCACACCAGCTCGGCAGTCTGGGTGCTGCCATCTGCCCTGGACCCTAGCTCTGTGGGTTTTGGAGGCAGCCCGTGTTGGGGCTGGTTTCTGGCTAGTTCAGCTCCAGGGCCTCAGCTGGGTTTGCATGTCATGCCTGGGTCCTGCGACACAGTGAGCCACATACTCGCGGAAGAGTGGGCACAGGCATCTGGAGGTGCCGTGGGAGGATGTCAGCTCTGCCCCCAAGATGTGAGCAGAGTCCCGAGGGCTGTGGCTCCTTGCAGGGTCTCTGAGGAGGAAGACTGTCTTGAGTCACAGCTAAAAGGGTGGGCTGTATTTGTTCCTGTGCTCCCTGGCGGTGGGATGGGGTGCAGTGACCCTGTGGACCCGCTGTGTGGGGAGCTGACCCTCCGGAGACAACGCTGGGACACGGCGCAGCTGCCCGGAGCCCTGGTGTCATGTGCTCTGGGGAGGCGAGGGAGTCACTGATACCTTTCCCGTTTTGCAGAGGCAGCTGATGAGCACATTCCTGGGCTTGGCTGTTGCTGGAAGGTGGTGGGGCAATGTCCAAAACCTCTCTGGCTGGACTGCTGGATTAGTAGGGAGACTTTGAAGGCTCTGAGGGGAGGCGGTTAGGGCTTAGCAGCCTGGGACTTCCCAACCCTCTGTCTCTCCAGGTGCCAGGGAGCCACTGGCCTGGAGCCTAAAACTGTGATTGCCAGACCTATGTACTATACCCTGGGGGTCCTCTGACCTCAGGGAGGGAAGGGCCCTTCTGGCCCTAGGCTGACCCTCCTGCCTCCTGCCGGACTGCAGTGCGACCTGCACTGACTTTTCCCTTTTTTTTTTTTTTTTGAGACGGAGTCTCACTGTGTTGCCCAGGCTGGAGTTCAGTGCTGTGATCTCAGCTCCCTGCAACCTCTGCCTCCTGGGCTCAAGCGATTCTCCTGCCTCAGCGTCCTGAGTAACTGGGATTACAGGCATGCACCACCACACCCGGCTAATCTTTGTATTTTTAGTAGAGACGGGGTTTCACCATGTTGGCCAGGCTGGTCTCGAACTCCTGACCTCGGGTGATCCACCCACGTTGGCCTCCCAGAGTACTGGAGTACTGGGATTACAGGCATGAGCCACTGCACCCGGCTTCAGCAGACTTTTCTAACAGGGTCTCCTGAGTGCTTTTGCAGAGCACTGCTGGTTGCATTCACTGGATACTTTTTTTTTTTTTTTTTTTTGAGACAGGGTCTTGCTCTGTTGCCTAGGGTAGGGTGGAGTGGTGTGACTGTAGCTCAGTGCAGCCTCAAACTCCAGGGCTCAAGCAATCTTTTGCACCTCAGCATTCCAAGTAACTGGGACCATAGGCACGCCCGGCAAATTTTTTAATGTTTTGAAGAGAAGGTGGTCTCCCTATGTTGCCCAGGCTGGTCTTGAACTCCTGGCTTCAAATGATCCTTCCACCTTGGCCTTCCCAAGTGCTGGGATTACAGGCATGAGCTACTGAGCCCAGCCAGGCCTCACTGGACTTTTAAAAGTTGGATGGTAAACCTTGTGAATTAGATGTTCTAGTTCATCCTCCAGAAGGCAGAAACTTAAAATCATGCAAATTAGGTCAATTTGCAAGTTCATATGGACCAAGAAGAATCAGGGACAAAACTCCATGAAGACAGGTTTTGCTCTGACGTCATGCTGCAAGAGCAGCACGTTCTCCCCACGGTGAGCAGGTACGACTGTTTACAGCCAGCTTCTGATGGAAAGTTCCAAGGCTGAGGAGCTCCAGGGAGTGTCCATCATGGCGTAGCACACACGGTTCCCACATCCTTATTAGAATAAAAGGCACAAAAATAGCTTTCAAGGGATCTGTTGTGACTGGTGAGGCTTCGGGCACCAATCCCTTCGGTGATCCAGACAGAAACCCCAAAACCAAAAGCTCTGCATGCTCTCAGCTCACCTTCAGCAGGAGGGACACAGGGGCTTGCTTGGGGTCGCCAGACAGGCTCACCCGATGGGCCTGCCCCCACCGCGTCTCTAGCCCGAGGCCCGGTCACTCCTGGAAAGGGCGTTCCTTCTGGTCACACTGTTGGTGGCAGCTTCATCCAGCGTGCTTTCATCTGATCCTCCGAGGGGGGAGGGCAGACAGAACTTTCCACAACATGAGAAAAGGCAATCTTCACATCAGAGGAGACTCTGTCTCCTGTCTCCAGTGTAGAACCTTTCGTCTCTAGGCTTCACGTAAACAAACCAGAAAAGACGACCTTGCTCCTCCCAAGTGACCCGGAATTCCTACCATCCGCACCTTTCCCTGAGTCCCTAGAAATGCAGCCACGCTGGGAGCCCACCCCGCTCCGGGTGTCTGCAGGCCTGGGCCTGGCTAGAGGCTCCAGGGCCACTCCAGTGTGTGACGAGAGGTGGTGTACCCGTGGCGAGGGGCCCGGGGCAGGGGAGGGGGCAGTGGGTGTACCTGGGCACCAATGCAGGTCAAGGAAACCTCTGCCAGGCAGGGACCCTCCGTCAGGGCCGCTTCTGCAGCAGCATTTTTCTTTTTATTTTTTATTTTTTAATTTTTAAATTTTTTTATTATTATTTTTTGAGACGAGTCTTGCTCTGTCGCCCAGGCTTGAGTGCAGTGGTGCGATCTCGGCTCACTCCGACCTCCGCCTCCCAGGTTCAAGAGATTCTCCTGCCTCAGCCTCCTGAATAGCTGGGATTACAGACACACACCACCATGCCTGGTTAATTTTTGTATTTTTAGTACAGACAGGGTTTCTCCATGTTGCTCAGACTGGTCTCGAACTCCTGGCCTCATGTGATCCGTCTGCCTCGGCCTCCCAAAATGCTGGGATTACAGGCGTGAGCCACTGCGCCCAGCCAAGGCTGGTCTTTTTAAACCCCTCGCTTCAACTGACCCTCCAGTCTTGGCTTCCCAAAGTGCCGGGATTACAGGCATGAGCCATTGTGCCCAGCCCTCCCACAGAATTTGGCCAAGGCTTTGCACCTAGAGGTGTCTAATATGTTTGCTGATTTGATTTCGTTGGATGCAGATCAGCTTAATGATGCAAGGCTGTTGGTGGCCCAGCTCCTCTGCCCCTGCAAAGAGCTGCTGGCCAGTCTTGGTTCTGTCCTTATTCAGGCCGTTAGTGACCACCTGCAAGGTTTTACCAGCATTTTGGGTTGACGCATGTGTCTCCTTAATTAACGTTGAAGTTCTAGCCCTCAAGACCTCAGAATGTGACAGTTGTTTGGAAACAGGGTGCTTGCAGAAGTCACTGGTTAAGATGAGGCAATACCCAACTATGACTGCTATCCTTATACAAGGGGGAGATGTGAACAGTGACAAAGGCTGGGAAAACACCGTGGAGATGAAGGCCGAGATCGTGGTGATGCTGCCAGAGCCAAGGACACCAGGATTGCCGGCAGCACTGGAAACTGGGGAGAGGCCTGAGACAGATGCTCCTCAGAGCCTCAGGAAGAACCTGCCCTGTTGAAACCCGGATCCCAGACTTCAGCTTCCAGAACTCTGGGAGGGACCAGAGTTTGTTTTTTGTTGTTGTTGTTGTTTTTTTTTTTGAGACGGAGTCTTGCTCTGTTGCCTAGGCTGGAGTGCAGTGGCACGATCTCAGCTCACTACAAGTTCCGCCTCCCGGGTTCACACCATTCTCCTGCCTCAGCCTCCGGAGTAGTAGCTAGGACTACAGGTGCCCACCACCATGCCCGGCTAATTTTTTGTATATTTAGTAGAGACGGGGTTTCACCAGGTTGGTCAGGCTGATCTCGAACACCTGACCTCAGGTGATTCACCTACCTCGGCCTCCCAAAGTTTTGGGATTACAGGGGTGAGCCACTGCACCTGGCCGATCATCTGTTTTTTTAAGCCACTCAGTCTGTGGTCTGTCAAGATAGCCCCAGCAGACTCATCCAGCCAGCTTCAAGTGCTGCAGTGTTCCCAGCACAATCAATGGCTGTCCCTGACCACAAAGACCTCCCTGGTGTCTGTGTCCCATCCCATCCACTTGCTCATGTCCTGTAGTCCAAGCCCCACTTTGGACCTCCACTGGGGCTGTTGCAAAAGTAAAGGCAGCCAGCAATGAAGAGCCTGTTGGAACATGAGTTTTAAAAATTCCCTTGGCTAGGCGCAGTGGCTCACACCTGTAATCCCAGCACTTTGGGAGGCCGAGGTGGGCGAATCATGAGGTCAGCAGATCGAGACCATCCTGGCTAACACGGTGAAACCCCGTCTCTACTAAAAATACGAAAAAATTAGCTGGGCGTGATGGCGTGCGCCTGTAGTCCCAGCTACTTGGGAGGCTGAGACAGGAGAATGGTGTGAACCCAGGAGGCAGAGCTTGCAGTGAGCCGGAGCTTGCAGTGAGCCGAGATTGCGCCACTGCACTCCAGCCTGGGTGACAAAGCGAGACTCCATCTTAAAAAAAAAATATTAAATAAATAAATCCCTTGGTTGTGCTTCTAAAAGTAAGATCACAGAGGCAGGGCAGAGAGAGCACACCACCCAGGGTGTGATGGTCCCTGAACGTGGAGAGCTAACTCGACACCACCTTAAGTGTGAGTACGTGTGTCAAACCTGGAATGCAGAGACACCGTGCAGGGTGAACCCATGAGTGTGTAGGGAACACCCTGCCCCTGCAGGGATGTGAGGCAGGGGAGCCAGGCATGTGGAGGAAGGGTCGCAGGACTGACTGAGCAGGGGCCTGAGGCACTGAGATCCCAGCCAAGGATGCCTGGGGGGTTTCTGAGCAGGAGGCAGCACCATCAGAGTAGTTTTTGTCGCCGTGTTAGCCAGGATGGTCTCGATCTCCAGACCTTGTGATCCACCCACCTTGGGCATCAGAGTAGTTTTGGGAAAACTTGAGAGTGAGGCAAGCCACGCTAGAAGGTGAAAACTGACAGGTAGGGAGATGGAGGGGCTCAGGCCTGTTTCCCCATGGCACAGTGGACCTGTGCTTCTGGAGATGTAGACGGGGTGGCCGCTGGGGCTCAGACCTGTTTCCCCATGGCACGGTGGACTTGTGCTTCTGCAGATGTGGAGGGGGTGGCCACCCCTCACTCTCCAGGAGGTAGAGAGCAAGCCCTTCCAATGACCTTGGTACCTACCGTGCCCTTGACCTCGCATTCCTAGCTATCTCATGGGCTCTGCACCAGTGCCTCCTCCCACCCTCAGTAAGGCACCTTCTAGGTCCAGCTGTGCGGCAGGGAGCGACAGGCAGGAATGATCTGACCCCTTTGGCCGGGCACGGTGACAGGTGGGCTGAAAGATGAGTCACTAAACATGATCTGGGGCGCGGGGCGGGGGTGCAGCTCAGTTTCACCCCTCGCGCCGGGGAGGATGACCGTGCAGCTTTATATAGCCCCTGAGCCCTATATAAGCAAGTCAGAGGCCGGGGCTCGTCCAACAGGAGCCCTCAAGCTGATCTGGTCGGGGCCGGACACATTATTAACCCCAGCGCAGTAGGGTCCCCAGGGGCAGCCTGCCCCACAGCGCCCAAGATGCCTAGCAGAACTGCCCGCTATGCCCGCTACAGCCCACGGCAGCGGCGGCGACGGATGCTGGCTGATCGCAGCGTGCGTTTCCCTAATGATGTTCTGTTCCTGGACCACATCCGTCAGGGTGATCTGGAGCAGGTGCGGCGTTTCATCCGGGCTCAGAAAGTCTCCCTGGCCACGATACATCCCTCAGGTGAGCAAGCCCTAGAAGAGCTGGCCAGGGGCTGTGGGGTGGGGTGGAAGCCAGCAAGGAGGACCCGACCTGAGGCTCAGTCTTGACCCCTCCCTTCCTCCCTGCCCAGGCCTGGCCGCCTTGCATGAAGCCGTGCTGTCTGGAAACCTGGAATGCGTGAAGCTGCTGGTCAAATACGGAGCGGATATTCACCAGCGAGATGAGGCGGGCTGGACACCCCTGCACATTGCCTGCAGCGATGGGTACCCCGACATAGCCAGGTGAGGGGGCCTGGGTCTACACAGGGTTGAACTCGACCCCTCCAGGCCTCAGTAGGCCCCCAGGATGTGGGCCCCAAAATGTGGTCCTGGTGGTGTAGGCAAGAACCATACAGGCTGAGCACGGTGCCTCAGGCGTGTAATCCCAGCTCTTTGGGAGGCTGAGGTGGGCGGATCACCTGAGGTCAGGAGTTCGTGACCAGCCTGGCCAACATGGAGAAACCCCTTCACTACTAAAAATACAAAACTAGCCGGGCGTGGTGGCGCATGCCTGTAATCCCACATACTCAAGGCTCAGGCAGGAGAATTGCTTGAACCCGGGAGGCGGAGGTTGCCCTGAGTGGAGATCATGCCACTGCACTCCAGCCTGGGTGATAAGAGCGAAACTCTGTCTGTAAAAACAGCGGCAACAACAACAAAAAAAGAACCCTACAAACCCTAAAAGCTTCTGGAATCCTGTTTCTGCCCTTGTCCTCAACAGAGCCAACTTGAAAAGCTGGCCACAGCTTCCAAAGGGTCAGGTTTCTTCCTCCTCACCCTACCCGGACCTTGAGACCCGAAGGTGGGGGACACACAGGTGACCCCAGGACTCTGGCCCTCTGACCTGGGTGGGGGCGAGCACTCTCCCGGCTCCTCCCCGCTTCAGCCAGGGCGACTTTGCACCCCAGGTACCTTATCTCCCTGGGAGCGGACAGGGACGCAGCCAACGACGATGGCGACCTGCCCTCCGACCTCATCGACCCGGACTTCAAGGAGCTGGTGGAGCTCTTCAAAGGGGCCACGATGGACTGAGCCAGCTCTGCCCGCCCGCCCCCGCGCCCAGGGCCGCCTCCCTGGGGAAGCCGCGCGTCGCCCCGGGGCCAGCACGTGCCCCACCCGTGGGCCAGGGGCGGCCGGACCCGTCCCTCCACGACCCCGCCACCCCTCCTAGGCCTGGCTTTGTCTCCAGGTGAATTTTTTACTGTGACACTTTTTACTTTTTCAATAAACGTGACTCCCAGGTGAGGGGGCCTGGGTCTACACAGGTGGTGCTTGTGGTGGTGTCCTGATTACTGGGCTCCCGCCGCTGCCGGTGGCCAGCAGCGCTCACGGTCCAGGCCGGGCCGGCCCAGAGCTGCCGCCACGAGCCCCGACCCCGCCCGGGAATCCCGGCCGCCCCCGCCCTCCGCGTGCCGGGCGGTCACGTGGGAGCGCGCTGCGTCTGCGCCTGCGCAGCCGGCGGTGGCGTCACTTCCGGCGGGGCCTCCCAGCTGGAAGAGGCGGTGGCGGCGGGTCGGGGTGAGGTGAGGCGGGTGCGGCGCCGGGCGGCGGGGACGGGGCGGGGCGGGCGCGGCTGGGCCCCGCCCTGGTGTCGCCGGGCTGCCGCGGGTGCCCTGCAGGGCCGGGCGGGGCCGGGCGCGGGGGAGTGGCCGAGCGGCCGGGGTCCGAGGGAGGGGCCCGCGTTCCTTGCCCGGCACCTGCAGGAGGGCGCGGCCCGCGGGGCACTTGGGAGCGCGCGTGGGGAGGGCGCGACTCGGACTGAGCGCCTTTCCCGCCCAGGCCGGGGCAGGGGCCGGGGACCCAGCGCGGCCGCACGCTCGCGGAGGGCCCGCCTTCTGCCACCGTCGGGGCTCTGGGGCTGACAGAGCCCCGCTTTCTCCCGGCGGGACCGTGCCTGAGGATGCCTCCGACTCTCGGAGCCCCGCGGGCCGGGCCGTCCGCATTCTTCTGTCCATTTTCCGGCCTTGCCCGCTTTCCCGTTTACCCAGGCAGTGGTGCTGGGCCTAACGGGGAGAACGGGGCCTCCGCCTGCCTTCGAGGCACTCACTGGGCGGTGGTTGTGACCGCGGGGGCGGCAGCCACACGGGGCACGGGCTGTCCTTCTCTCCGTCCTGCCCCAGGGTAGCCGTCGCAGAAAGGTGGTCTTTGAGCTGGGACCCCCAAGGATGAGTAGGAAAGTTATGGGCAGAGAACACTGCTTGACCAAAGGCCTTGAGGTGTAAACGGGGACCAGTGAGTGGACTTTGGGTGGGATGTGGCGAGAAGATGTAGAGAGGGTGGGAGGTGGGACGTGAAGAAGAGCCAACTCTTCCTGAAAGATGGGGCTGGATCTGGGGCGAGTCAGGGGAGGTTGTGGTTTGAGTGAGATCAGGATGGGGAGGAGGGCGCACATGCTTAGTCTGTTGCTGCCACCACCCAGGGGAGAGGGTGAGGAGGTGGGGCAACACTTAGAGGCTTTCTCCGGGGGTCTTCAAGGAACCACGAGATGCCAGTGTATCAGCTGTGACAGCGGTATCCTTGTGCGCCTGCTTGGGTAGTAGATCATATTCCAGCCTGATTGGCTGAAAAAGACACAGAACACGAAGAGAAAGTGGAGTCTTAGAAACTTTGAATCTCAGAAACTCCAGAGGAGCACAGAATAGCGATGGCGTCACTGATTCTAACTCTGCAACCTCACAATATTGTCACGTTGCTGGAGTGTTACCTCATGTCCTGTTCTTAGGCATGTGGCTGTGTGGGGGAAAGAATTTGAGACTGGGAGGCCAGAGACTGGGGTTCTGTCCCCTCTCCACCAGGAAGTCTCTGAAGCCCTTGGGTCCCCTGGAGGAGGAAGGTTCTATATAGTTCTACCCAATAAGACTCCCCTCCCTATCTGGAGGGAGGGCCAGTCTCTGAGCAAAGCCACACGGGTATCAGTGGGGAATGGGGCTTTCAGGGAGTCAGAAATCTGCTGTGAGGTGCAGGCAGAGTAGAGGCAGGCTTTGGGGAGGCTGAGGCCAGCTGCAGCATTCGGGCCGAGCCCCAACTGCTGTAGCCCTGGAGGCCCTGGCAGGGGCGCCGCTGCTTGGTGGCAGGCTCCTTCAGCGCCAAACTGGGAGTTCTCAGGGTGTCTTTCTGGCCCAGCTGTGGGGACGTGGGCAGTGCGTGTAAGGAGGACCCAGTGTGGTGGCTGCCCTGCCCTTAGTCCCTGACAAGTGTTTGCGTGGCTGGTGGCAGTCTCTTCTTTCTGTCCCCAGTGCTTTTCTGTGCCTCCACCTCCCTAGGAGTGGGCTGATTCTACTTTCCAGTTTTCCCAGAAGAGTTGTTTCATGCTTAATAATCAACAGCATCCCTTTCATTCTTTTTTTTTTTTGAGATGGAGTCTTGCTCTGTCTCTGTCTTCCAAACTGGAGTGCAGTGGCATGATCTCCCCTCACTGCAACCTCTGCCTCCCGGGTTTAAAGTGATTCACCTGCCTCAGACTCCTTAGAAGCTGGGATTACAGGTGCATACCACCATGCCTGGCTAACTTTTTTTTTTTTTTTCTGAGATACAGTCTCGCTCTGTTGCCCAGACTGGAGTGCAGTGGCGTGATCTCGGCTCACTCTAACCTCCGCTTCCTGGGTTCAAGTGATTCTCCTGCCTCAGCTTCCCAAATAGCTGGGACTACAGGCATGTGCTACCACGCCCAGCTAATTTTTGTATTATTTAGTAGAGATGGGGTTTCGCTGTATGTTGGCCAGGCTGGTCTCGAACTCCTGACCTCAGGTGATCCGCCCACCTCAGCCCCCCAAAGTGCTGGAATTACAAGCTGAGCCACTGCACCCTGCCTAATTTTTTTTTTTTTTTTTTAGTATGATGGGGTTTCACCCATGTTGGCCAGGCTGGTCTCAAAACGCCTAACCCTCTGGTAATCTGCCCACCTCAGCCTCCCCCAGAGTGCTGGGATTGCATGGAGTCACCACCTGGTAGAGATGGGCTCTTCCCAGGCCGGTCTTCGTGAACTCCTGGTTCTCCCAAAGTGCTAGGGATTTCACCACCACACCTGGCCCCTTTCTTTTCTTTTTCTTTTTCTTTTTTTGAGACAGAGTCTCGCTCTGTCGCCTGGCTGGAGGTGGCTGTGATCTCAGCTCACTGCAAGCTCGGCTCCGGTTTATGCCATTCTGCCTCAGCTCCCGAAAGGCTGGGACTACAGGCTCAGCCACCTCGGCCTGCTAAGTTTTTGTATTTTTTAGTAGAGACGGGTTTCACCTGTGTTATCCTGTGGGAGCTGTCTCTCGACCTCCTGACCCTGATCCCACCCTGCCTCGGCCTCCCAAAGTGCTGGGATTACAGGCTTGAGCCACCACTCGCCCTTTTTTGAGACTTAAGTCTCACTCTTTTAATTCCCCAGGCTGGAGTGCAATGGCCGGGATCTCGCTCACTGCAACCTCTGCCTCCAGAGAGTTCAAGCCATTCTCCTGCCTCAGCCTCCCGGTAGGGTGGGATTACAGGCTTCGCCACACGCCTGGCTAATTTTTGTATTTTAGTTGACATGGGTTTCTCCATGTTGGCCAGGCTGGTCTCAACTCCTTATCCTGTGGATCCTCACTCAAGCCCAGCCTCCCAAAGTGCCGGGATTACAGGTGAGCCACCTGAGTCTGTCTCTCCCAGGCTGGAGTGCAGGCACGATTCTGCTCACTGCAGCTCCACCTTCTGGGCTCACGCCATTCTCCTGCCTCAGCCTCCCCGAGTAGTTGGGACTACAGGCGCCCACCACCACGCCTGGCTAATTTTTTTTATTTTTAGTTGACATGGCTTTCTCCATGTTGGCCAGGCTGGTCTCAACTCCTGACCTCAGGTGATCCGCCTCGCTTCAGCCTCCCCCAGTGCCGGGATTACAGGTGTGAGCCACCGGTTCGTTCTCCCAGGCTGAGTGCAGTGGCACGACCGGCTCACTGCAAGCTCCACCTTCTGGCTCCACGCCATTCTCCTGCCTCACTCTCCTGAGTAGTTGGGACCAGGCGCCCACCACCACCCTGGCTACTTTTTGTATTTTTATTGACATGGGGTTTTCTCCATGTTGGCCAGGCTGGTCTCAACTCCTGGACCTTAGGGTGATCCGGCCCACCAGCCTCCCAGTGCCGGGATTACAGGTGTGAGCCACCGGAGTCTGTCTCCCAGGCTGGAGTGCAGTGGCACGACCTCACCACTGCAAGCTCCACCTTCTGGGTTCACGCCATTCTCTTGCCTCAGCCTCCTGAGTAGTTGGGACTACAGGCGCCCACCACCACGCCTGGCTAATTTTTTGTATTTTAGTAGAGACGGGTTTCACGTTAGCCAGATGGTCTCCGGTCTCCCTGACATCGCGGATCTGCCTGCCCGGGCTTCCCAAAGTGCTGGGATTACAGGCATGAGCCACGCGCCTGGCCCTCGCCTAACAACATCCAGTTGGAACGATGTGGCACATGCTTGTCCTGTCCATCAGGCTGATAAGGAGCCACAGAGACCTCACTGAGCTGCTCGCCCCATGGCTGTGCTTCTGTCCCTGTTGAGGCAGAGGCGAGCATCCCTGTGGGCTGCATCACTTTGAATGAGGATGCCGAGGCTCAGAGGAGCTTTCCTGGGGCCCCAGAGGGTAATACCTGCAGCCCAGTAGGCCAGGCCCTGTAGGCTGGACAGCCACAGAAGTAGGCGGTCAGGGCCCTGCAGAATGCATAGACCTGCAGGTCGCCTGCACTCTGGGTGGCTGGTGGCAGGTGGTCCTGTGGCAAAGGCCGTTGGGGCAGGAGTGAGCAGCAGGTGACACCCAATGAAACAAGTTGGGGCTGGACAGCGGCTTGATGGCAGCAGAGGGCCTGGGTGACACCCAGTGGTAAGTGACTGGGGAAAGGGTGTCAGGAAGACTGGGCGTAGACATCAGTGTCTACCCGCCGGGACACTGGGGTCTGGAACCGAGGTTATTCTAGCCCCACCGGGTGGGTGGAGGGCATGGGATGTGGAAGACTTTGAGGGGAAGGGAAAGTACCCCAAATACCGTGTAATTGAGGGGCTCTGGAAGGGTGGTCCTGGGCCAGGAGAGTGTCATCATGGGTCCTCCCATCGGAGACCCCAGCCGCGCTATATTTCATGCGCGCTATATTATGAAGGCGCTTATACCAGTACACTGGAGAAAAGAAAAACCACCACTGGTTAAACTCAGACGCAGCTAGCAATCTATCGTGGCAATAAACCCACCAAAGATAATAAAATATGAAAACTAAGGGAAGGAAAACTCTCAGAGGCAGTGGGCGCAGGTAGCAATCCGAGGAGTACAGGGCTGTGGCCGGGACATGGCACGCCGGTCTTCATTCTGACTGAAAGAGGGAAGGAGAACAGACTGAGGCATTGCTCTCGACTCTCCTCGCTGCTCTCACCCTGGTGGTGGCCCAGGTGGGATGAAGGCTGAGCTGGCTAGGGTCTCAAAAGACCCTGAAGTGGGCTGTCTCTCTGGGCCAGTCGGAGCCCCCTTCCTCCCACCCTTCACCTATGGTCAGCCTCGGTCAGGCCACCACTCCCCTTACTTTGGGCAGCTGAGCAACAGGTCATGTCCTGTTGGCTCAGGGGCCGCCACCTCAGGTGGCCATCTGCCGGTGCTAAGTCTTTTCAGGCTGTCCCCGGCGCTCTCTTGGCCTGTACCATTGTCCCCTGCTCACTCTCACCCACTGTGGTCCTGGGTCCTCCACATCCACCATCTCAGGGATGCATGCATGTTGTGCCTCAGGGTTCCCCATGCTTAGCCAGAGACCAGCCTCGCCCACTGGGCCTAAGCTAGGCTGCCTACCAGCCACATCTCCTGCTCCCTCCCCTCAGCTGTGCCCCCACTGTGCTTGGGTCGCCTGGGCTTATGTTGAGCCTCTCATTGTATGGCTCCATGGTGACCTCTTCGGTCAGGAGTCATGACCTCGAAATGCCTCCTCGCGTGGGCTCCTTCCTGCCCTCACAGACAACTGCCCTGGCGCTGGTCTTCGTCTCTGTCTGTGCCTCTGTCTGCAGGAAGCCTCCTCCCAGGTTGTGTCCTTTCAGGGGCTCAGTTCAGGGTCCCTCAGGTCCTGCCCCTTGTGGCTGGTGTCCGTCTGTTGCAGGCTGGTGCTCCTCCGATGCTGATTCCCTTATGGGAATAGGCTGTGGTGTGTGCACTGATACCCTTCTCAAGCGGTGGCTCTTCCCTTTGTAATTACAGTGAGATTCTCCAGCTGTCTTTTGTGTGCGCCTTGGCTGTGTGTGTACTCTAGGAGCAGAATGGTTGGCTCATAGAGTGTGCACAGATACTGATTTTTTTTGAGACGGAGTCTCAGCTTCTGTCGCTTCAGGCTGGAGTGTAGTGGCGGGATCTCAGCTCACTGCAAGCCTCGGGCCTCCGGGTTCACGCCATTCTCCGCCTCAGCCTCCCCAGTAGCTGGACTACAGGCTCGGGCCACCTCACTCGCTAGTTTTTGTATTTAATAGAGACGTAGTTTCACCGTATAGCCAGGATGGTCTTGATCTCCTGACCTGATCCCGCCTGCCTCGCCTCCCAAAGTGCTGGGATTACAGGCTTGAGCCACCGCTACCGGGCCGATACTTTGATTTTTAATGGATGGTCAGAATTGGGCAATTCTGGAATCCACAAACATCCTGCCAACCGCACCTGCCGATGAACCTGTCCTGCCCGGTTCCTGCCCCAAACCGCTGGCACATCCAGCAAAGCCTGGGGGCTATGTGTGCAGGAATGGAGCCAGCATGAGGCCTGGGGTAGTCAAGAGCTGGAAAGCCTGGGCTATGTGTGCAAGGGTGGGGCCAGCATGAGGTCTGGGGGTCACCGAGCTGGAAAGCCTGGCACATATGTGCAGGGCTGAGGGGAAGGGGGGCAGCGGCAGGCCCTGGGGGATCACGGGAGCTGGAGGAAGTAGGAAGAAGTAGGAAGAGTGTGGAAGTGGGGCCTTGTGTTTGGGAAGACTTAGAGGACACAGCCTGTGGTGTTGAGGGTGTGGGTAAATTTCTTCTACTAACAAGAGGGGGCAAGGGGGACCTCTATTGACTTAAAAATGTATGGTGCGGCCGGAGCGTGGCTCAAGCCTGTAACTGGAAGCACTTTTGGGAGGCCAAGGCATGGATTAACAGGTCAGAAGATCGAGACCATGCATAACACGGTGAAACCCCATCTCTACTAAAATACAAAAATTGGCCGGGCTGGTGGCTCAAGCCTGTAATCCCAGCACTTTGGGAGGCCGGTGACGCATGGATCACGGTGGTCAGGAGATCGACCATCCTGGCTAATATGAAACCCCCGTCTCTACTAAAAATACAAAACTAGCCGGGCTTAGGTGGCTGGCTTCGTGGTCCCAGCTACCGGGAGGCTGAGGCAGGAGAATGGCGTAAGCCCGGGAGGCGGAGCTTGCAGTGAGCCGAGATCAGCCACTGCACTCCAGCCTGGCGACAGAGCGGTGACTCGCCTCAAAAAAAAAAAAAAAAAAAAAAAAAAAAAATAAAAAAATTAGCCAGGCTGTGGCGCCTGTAGTCCCAGCCACTCGGGAGGCTGAGTCAGAGAATACGGAACCCGGGAGGTGGGAGCTTGCAGGAACAGATCTCACCACTGCACTCCAGCCTGGCACAGAGCCAGACCCGCCCCCAAAAAAAAAAAAAAAAAAAAAAAGGTATGGTGCACAATAGGTGTATATGTTTATAGTTTTAAATTTGTTTATTTAGAGACAGAGTCTCGTTCTGTCACCCAGGCTGGAGTCCAGTGGCATGATCATGGCTCACCACAGCCTCCACTTCGCAGTCTCAGGCAATCCTACCACCTCACAGCCATCACCCCATGCTTTTATGTTTTGTAGAAATGGGATTTTAAGGCCGGGCACGTGGCTCAAGCCTGTATCCAGCACTTTGGGAGGCCAAGACGGGCGGATCACACGAGGTCGTGAGATCGAGACCATCCTGGCTAACACGGTGAAACCCTGTCTCTACTAAAAAATACAAAAAACTAGTCACAGGTGGCGGTGCCTGTAGTCCCAGCTACTCGGGAGGGGCTGAGGCAGGAGAATGGCATAAACCCGAGACGGAGCTTGCAGTGAGCTGGTGATCCTGCCACTGCACCCAGCCTGGGCGGCAGAGCCGGTGACTCCGCCTCAAAAAAAAAAAAAGGTCGGGCGCTGGTGGCTCACGCCTGTAATCCCAGCACTTTGGGAGGCCGAAAGCTGAGGCAGGAGAATGATGGAATCTGGAGCAGGAGCGAGATTCACTGACCTCCAGCCTGGGCGACAGAGCCGCAGACCTCGGCCTCAAAAAAAAAAAAAAAAAAAAAAAAAAAAAAAAAAAGAAATGGGATTTTGCCATGTTGCCCAGGCTGGTCTTGAACTCTTGGGCTCAAGTGATCTGCCCTCTTCAGCCTCCCAAAGTGTTGGGATTACAGGCCGATTTTAATAGGCCAACAACTGTGCCTGGCCTTTTTTGTTTTTTGTTGTTTGAGATGGACTTTTACCCTGTCACCTAAGCTGGAGTGCAGTGGTGTGATCTCGGCTCACTGCAACCTCCACATCCCAGGTTCGAGTACTTCTCCTGCCTCAGCCTCCTGAGTAGCTGGGACCCCAGGCACCCACCACCATGTCTGGCTAATTTTTGTATTTTTAGTAGAGACAGGGTTTCACCATGTTGGCCAGGCTGGTCTTGAATTCCTGACGTTGTGATCCACCCGCCTCAGCCTTCCAAAGTGCTGGAATTACAGGTGTGAGCCACCAGGCCCGGCCTTTTTTTTTTTTTTTTTTTTTTTTCCGAGTCGGAGTCTTGCTCTGTCACCCAGGCTGGAGTGCATTGGCGCGATCTCAGCTCACTGCAACCTCCATTTCCCGGGTTCAAGCAATTCTCCTGTCTCAGCCTCCCGAGTAGTGGTGCCTGCCACAGCCAGCTAATTTTTGTATTTTTAGTAGAGATAGGATTTCACCATGTTCACCAGGCTGCTCTCAAACTCCTGACCTCAGGTGATCCACCTGCCTCAACCTCCCAAAGTGTTGCAATTACAAGCGTGAGCCACCATGCCTGGGCTTTTTTTTTTTTTTTGACACAGGGTCTTGCTCTGTTGCCTGGACTGGAGTGCAGTGCCACGATCTTGGCTCACTGCAGCCTTGACCTCCTGGGCTCAAGCAGTCCTCCCACCCCAGCCTCTGAGTCGCTGGGACTACAAGTGCATGCTGCCACACCAGGTGTGTTCAGATGGGTGTGTGCAGCATGTGTGTGGGCAGATATGTACAGACAGGTGTGTGCAGGCACAGACGGTTGTGTGTAGGCATGTGTGTGTGGCAGGTGTATTCAGCTAAGGTGTGTGGGGGCAGGTATGTGTGTGTGTGCGCCTGCCTGCATGCACGCAGCAAGGCAAATGAAGCCCTGGAAGGGTAGTTGCTTGGGAGGATGTGGGGCCATCAGTGGGATCTGAGGCAGGAGTGACAACCGAGCTCAGCAGGGGACCCCAGGCCAAAGGTGTGGCTGCATAAAAGCCAAGTCACCACTGGAGGCAGAGGATGCATGGGGAGAAGAGCCACTGGGGAGGGCAGGCTGGGAGGCAGGTACCCCTGAAGCAGCAGTCGGTCAGTGGTGAGAGCCAGCAGGGGGCGAGGCAGGGGACTGGCCAGTCCACCTGTTAACCTGAGCTCTGCCATTCTCTGTAACGGGAGCTTCCCAGGAGGTAGCGTGTCCCTGTGGACCCTCAACCCAAACAGGCCTTTCCCTGCATTCTCTGGTGTTCGTGGGCTGGAGTCCCTGGCAGGAGGACTGGGCAGAGAGATCTCAGAGTCCAAGAAAGGAGAGGTGACTTTGTGAGCAAATGGGTGCTGCCATGGGTGGGGAGCCCCTGGCCCTATTTGGACCCCACTCCTGGCCTGGGATGGGGCACAGAGTTCCAGAGCTGGGAGCTGGTTTTCTGCTCTTTGCTGGTTTTGCCCTTGAGCTGTGGGCTTCTGATCGCATGTGGTGTTTGAGGGCTGGACCACTGACATGAGGTGGAACGGGCCAGAGAGGACTCGAAGCTTCAGTGCTCCTGGCGCTCTGTGAGTGCAGCAGCCATGTGCCCTGGAGTATCTGCAGCCTTGGTCCCTGGGGTGGGCAGGGGAGTCGCTTGTGCTAAAAGCCCCCTCCTGGGAATCCTGGGACTCCCTTCCCCGAGAACCTGGATTTGCCCCCTCTGGAACAGGGCAGGCTGGAGACCAGCCGTTTTGGCTTCCCCACCTTGGGGTTGTGTGTCCTCAGCTGGAGTGGGGACACTGTCCAGCCTGCCAGTGTGGGCGTCTGAGCCTCAAAATAGACTCCCTTTCTCCAGAGCTGTGGATTCCCCTGGGCTGAGAGGATGTAAACGGGCAGCAGCCCAGGGTCCTGGTCACAGGTCAGGCCCGGCAGCTTCCTCCAGGGTCACCCCCTCTGCCCACCAGCGGAGTTGGAGTTTGGTTCCATCTGCAGGGTGCTGATGTGGTTCATGCTCCAGGGAACCAGGAAGCTGAGTCTGGGTAGGTGCTGTGGAGCTGGGATCACCATTAGGAAGCTCATCCCCATTTTACGGAAAGGAAATCAAGGCTCAGCGGAAGCTATGTGCCCAGCCCTGCACCAGGGAGAGCAGGGCCGGTTTCCTCAGGTGCTACAGGCGCTCTGCTGCAGTGAGAAGCAGCCAGACATCAGAGATGCTGACGGTCCCACCAGCCCACGGCAGGAGGGGCTGTGGCCACGGTGCTCCCGGTGCTGGGGCTGAGGCCTCCACGTCTTGCAGAGCTCAGGCTGCTGAGTGGGCTTGATTGCTTCAAGTCGTGTGTGTGTCTGGCTGGCTCTGGCCAGCTCCCTGATACCTCCTGGGGTTGCCTGGAGCCCACTGGCTGCCCATGGCTGGACCCCAGCCTGTGGGGGACCCCCTGGTAGGCAGGGAGACTATGCGCTTTGTTCACATCTGAAGGGAGGAGGCAGGTGTACCCTGTGCCTCCCCCTCCTCCCATGCTGGAGAGGGTGGCCCTGCATCCCACTCCTGCGCTGGCTTCTGTTTCAGAGGCTGAGGGGATCTGGCGGTGGAGCGCTAGGATCAGACGCCCCCGCAATGACCAGGTGGGTCTCAGGCAGGTGGGGTGGTCTCCACCGGGGCGGGGGTGTGGGTTCCCACCCTGCTGCGTGCCCTGCCTCATGCGCCAGGCTCCCCCAGCTCCCCCGTCTCCAGAGTCGTGTACAACGGCAAGAGGACCAGCAGCCCCCGCTCCCCACCCAGCAGCAGCGAGATCTTCACCCCAGCCCACGAGGAGAACGTCCGCTTCATTTACGAAGGTGGGTGCGCCTGCCACACCCAGCTCCTGCCCTGTCCTTGACAGAGTCAGCTCTGCCCCCAGCCCAGGACCCAGGTTTCTGAGGAATCTCCTGCAGCCCCTGCCCCTGCTCCTCCATCACTGTGTCCACAGCCTTCAGGGCCCAGGCAGGTAGGGGTGGCCGAGGGGACCCTGTGTGGAGAGGAGACCTGCTTCTGATCATGGGGGAACCCAGGAGGAGGGGCTGGGAGTGGGCCTTGCCCCAGATACAGGCCGCGTTGGGAGCCAGTCATCCATGCTAGCAGTGCTAAAGGAGCTTGCTGGAGAAAGGGAGGGGCCTTTGAAGACAGATAGGCACGCACCCAGCCATGAATGGGTCAGGAGGTGGTTGTCTGGGATTAGGGGAGTGTGTGATGTGTTGGGGCTGGGGAGGTGCGTGGATGAGGTGGGAAAGGTAGAGGCCTAGCTGAGGAGGTTGTGCTGCCCCCGAAGTGCAGGGAAGCCTGGGGTAGGGTCATAGGGGTCCCTTCGATCACAGTCCTGGTCATCTTGTGGGGAAGGGACAGGTCTGCCGGAGGAGCAGGGATGGGGTCTACAGGTGAGTGAGGCTGGGGTGGGCAGAGGGCTGTGGGGGAGCATGGAGAACACTTCTGAGGGAGAGAAGGGTCTGGGAGGGCAGGAGCTGAGGGTAGGCACTCTCCTGATGTGGATGCCACCCCCTGGGGCAGGGGACTCTGAGCACACTGCCCTCTGCCTCTGCAGCCTGGCAGGGCGTGGAGCGAGACCTGCGAAGCCAGGTGCCGGGCGGCGAGCGGGGTCTGGTGGAGGAGTATGTGGAGAAGGTCCCTAACCCCAGCCTGAAGAGTGAGTGGGGGCTGACCTGGGGGCAGGGCTGGGCCGGCAGGCTGGGCCTCACAGGCAGGGGGGGGCCTGTGCCTACCATCTACCGCGTTGTTCCCTGGCAGCCTTCAAGCCCATCGACCTGAGTGACCTGAAGCGCCGGAGCACGCAGGATGCCAAGAAGTCCTAGAGCGCCCAGCACCCCTCCCCGGCCTCTGGAAGATCAGGGTGCGAGGTGTCGGCTCCTTCCTGTCCTATGGCCCTGCTCCTGGGATGGGGGTGTCTTGCTCCAGCGGGCTGCAGACCGCAGCACCGGTGTGACTGACGGCTGAGGCCTCCCTCTCCTTCCCAAGTCCCCTCCTTCCTCCTTGGGGGTCTCAGGCTGCCCCCATCATGGGGGTCTGGGCCCTCCCCACCCTCCTGCCTTCCCCCAGCCACCTGGCTGCGTTTTTGAAGCTACCTGGCCCCCAGGGACCCTGACCTGCCTTCTTTCCTCTCCCCTCACCCTCCTGTCCTTGGCCACTGCAGAATCAGGAGGGGAGAAGAAGGAGCCTCTGCTGCCCCCCAGGCTGCTGGGACTGGGCTGGTTTTGTCCTTGAAATGGCCAGGATACAGGACAAGGGCAGCCCCATCCCATCCAACCTGGGACCCCCCCACAGACCCTTGCTGCTCCTGTGGCCTGGACACACTGGGGAGCTTCTCACACCTGCCCCTACTGTCCAGCCTGGCCCGTTCCCTGAATCAGCTTCAAGATGGCACCAGCTCTTTGGGCCTAGGATACTGCCGGGCCCCCCAAAGGGGTCCCCAGCAGCCAGGCCTGGCCTCCTGGTATCTGTGGTCATAGTGGCCCATGGGTAGGGGCACCCAGGCTGACCCTGAGGTGCTGCTGCTGGGTCTGTCTTGGCTCTGGGGTATGCTGGGAGGGTCACCAGGTCCCTTTTTCTTCCTGTGCCCTCTGAAAGCCAAGTGTCTGTGTGGCTGTGGAGCTCCAGGGTCTGTTAATAAAGGCAGCGGCACTGGGCGTGGCCTCTTGGCGGTCTGTCAGGCCTCTGCCCCTGCAGCACGCATGCACAGCCAGCTCCTGGGCAGGGCTGGAAACCCCAGATCATGGTGAAGTTCCTCAAGCCCAGAAATTCTCAGTCTAAGGCACTGGGGGTGGTCAGGCCTCCTAGGGCAGGTGGTGGCGGGGAGGGCATTCTGGAGGGAGAGACTGGGCTGCCTGATACCCCCACCCTTGTTCTGCTACAGGGGCTCCCCAGGGGGCCCCAGAGGTAGTAGGCGCCACCCTGAACCCACCCTCTAGGGTACTGTGGGCCCTCCAGGAGCCGGCTCCTCCCCTGACCAGGTGAAGGGGGTGCCACGGCCCAGGAGAGAGCTGTGTGCACTTGACCTTCAAACCTGGAAGCCGCCCTGGCAGGCCAGACAGGGAAACTCGATTCCTGCTCCTGTTGGAAGCCAAACCAGAATTTATTCCAGGAACACCCTTTCCCAGAAGAGTGTGCAGGGCTTGAGTGGCCCCACAGGCGCCTCCTGGTGGGTGGGCTGGTGCAGGAGATGCTGGCGCAGGGCCGGCCTCCCTGGGGAGGAGGAGCTGGGAAGGGTGTTCCAGTAATAAACCAACCCAGCTTCTGCCTGGCAGCCAGTGTGCACAGCAGTACCCAGCCTCGAGCCAACTCCCTGTAAACACATGGCCTTACCTATCCCCTGTGGGCCTGTGAGTCCTCTGAGGAGCGTTTCCAGTGCCCACCAGGCTAGGGTGACCCAAGCTGCCCACTACTGTCGAGCCGATGCAGCTTGGGGGACACTACCACGGGGATGAGGGGCGGGCAGCTCACAACGGTCCTCATGCCATGTGCCCTCCACTCACTGAGCCTCCTAGGGACAAGGCCCCTCCCTGTGTGCCTTCTGTACAGTAGTAGCTGCCACGGCCAGCAGAGGTCCCGCAAAGAGGGGCCCATTCAAACATGGGATTCCTAGATTCCAGGAGGAGGAGGGGTGGTCTTGAGCCCTGGCCAGGACATTGCTACACCATGGCCATGAGCAGGTTGGAGTCTCAGCCTCGGTTTCTTCAGGTGGTGATTGACTACCTACATCCTGGGTGACCCGGTGCTCGGTGCTTCTATCCCCATGAGTCACCTTGTGGGCGCACTTGACAAGGTGCTCAGCCCCACACAGCAAGCGTGACCCTCAGCCTTCGAGTGGGGGAGCCTGGGCTCTGCAGTCCGGGGCGTGGCACGCGGCGAGCGTGCCACAGTTTACCCCTCTGGGTTTTCTGTTTTTTGATTGATTGATTGATTGATTTATTTTTTTGAGGCGGAGTTCGCTTTTCAGTCGCTTCAGGCTGGAGTGCAGTGGCCGGATTCGCTTCACCGGGTAAAGTCTTCCTGAGCGACGCTATTTTCGTTCGCCTTCCTCGGCAAGGCTGGGATTAGCTCGCCATTCTCGCCGTTGTGGCTTTTTGTAGAGACGGAAACAGAAAGTTGATCTCCTGACTCGACTGCCGCTGTTCAGTTGGACAGGCACAGCTGCCCGCCACCGCCTGATTTTTTGTTTTGTCACTAGGCTGAGTGTAACGGCGTGGATTCTTGGCTCACTGCACCTCCACCTCCCAGTGCTCACGATTCTTCCTGCATCAGCCTCCCGAGGAGGTGAGACTGCAGGTGATCGCCACCACGCCCAGCTGATTTTTTGTATTTTTGGTAGAGACGGGGTTTTGCCGTATTAGCCAGGATGGTTGCAAACTTCTGACCTCGTGATCCACCCACCTCAGCTTCCCAAAGTGCTGGGATTATAGACGTGAGCCACCGCGCCTGGCCTTTGGGTTCTTTTTCTTTTTTCTTTTTTTTTTAAAGCAAGTTTATTAAAGAAAAGGCCAGGTGCGGTGGCTAACACCTGTAATTCTAGCACTTTGGGAGGCTGTGACGAGTGGATCACAAGGTCAGGAGATTGTGACTATCCTGGCTAACAGTGAAACCCTATCTCTACTAAAAACACAAAAATTAGCCGGGTGTGGTGGTGGGCGCCTATAATCCCAGCTACTCAGGAGGCTGAGGCAGGAGAATCGCTTGAACCCGGGAGGCAGAGGTTGCAGTGAGCCAAGATTGCGCCACTGCACTCCAGCCTGGGCAACAGAGCAAGACCCTGTTCCAAAAAAAAAAAAAAAAAAGGGCCGGGTGCGGTGGCTCACGCCTGTAATCCCAGCACTTTGGGAGGCCGAGGCGGGCAGATCATGAGGTCAGGAAATCGAGACCATCCTGGCTAACATGGTGAAACCTCGTTTCTACTAAGAATACAAAAAAACTTAGCCCGGTGTGGTGGTGGGCGCCTGTAGTCTCAGCTACTCAGGAGGCTGAGGCAGGAGAATGGCGGGAACCTGGGAGGCAGAGCTTGCAGTGAGATGAGATCGCGCCACTGCACTCCAGCCTGGGCGACAGAGCGAGACTCTATCTCAAAAAAAAAAAAAAAAAAAGGCTACTCTCCAGGCAAAGCAGCAGCAGTTTATCCCTCTGTACAGAGTGTGGGCTGTGGTGATCCAAAGGCCTCTCCCCTGCACCGGTGCTGGGACCCCTGGGTAGCACACAGGAGGTGCCAAGGGAGCTGCTTGTGTTGGGATACGGACTTGATTTGGGCTCTCCTGGGTCATCTTACACTGACTGGGCTCTGGAATCCGAGCCTTCTCTACCTACAGCTAGGGGGTGGAGCTCTGCCAGGTATGGCCCCAGCACCTGGGCGTGCCACCAGGAACCTTCAATTTGGAGATCTTTCTGCCAAGAACCCTTCAGAGGAGGGGGCCGGCCTGGCCAGGCACGTGCTAGGTAGAAGGGTGGGAGCCTGTTGGGAGCACTGAGTCCACGGTGTTGCTGGAGGCCCCACCCCTGCACTCTCCAGCCTGGTGCACCCCATGGGGGATGGAGATAGGGGTGAGGAGGGGGAGGGGTGCAGGAGAGGGGGCCTAACCTACCTGAGGGCTGGGGAGGTGCACCCACCGGGACCAGAGCTCTGACCCTGAAGTGAACTTGCTCTCCCATCACCTCTTCAGTGGACCACCCAATGAGGTCAGCTGTGCAGTTCCCACACAGTGGTCTTACCCCAGCAGTTTGCCTAATGGGGTGAGAACTCAGTGTAGTCACAAAGTGGGGGTCTCTCCTTTCAGCTTCAGGAGCAGATAAAGGGCTGCTAGAGAGGGCACGTCTCCCGTGGGCTGCGGGAGCTGACCATGGGGCCCGATCCCAGAGGGTTGTGGTCCTTCCATCCCAGCCTGTCCTTCAGCCCTGCTGCAGTGGAAACTGCCTTGTCCGTGCAAAGCACTGGGGCCCTCCAACCCTCACCCGGTCCTGGAGGCTGCTGGGCTAAGCAGCTGGAGACACTCCCCTTTCTGCAGTGAGGGCGACTTGGGAAAATGAGGCAACTGCAACCACTGCGTGTTATACTGTTGGCGTGTATACACGCGTCACAATCTGCTGTGTACCATTGGCATGCACACAGCACTATATCACTGCTGTGTCCTGTTGGCATGCACATGCACATGTCACAATCTGCTGTGTATCACTGGCGTGCACGCACATATCACTATCTGCTGTGTACTGTTGGCGTGCACGCGCACATGTCACTATCTGCTGGGTAGTGTTGGTGTGCACGCACACAGTCACTACTGTGTACCATTGGCGTACACACAGGTCGCTATCTGCAGTGTACTGTTGGCATGCAGGCGCACACACAAGTCACTATTTGCTGTGTAGTTGCGTGCATGCACACGTCACTATCTGCTGGGTGGTGTTGGCATGAACACACGCACGTCACTATCTGCTGTGTACCATTGGTGTACATGCACACACAAAGTCACTATCTGCTGTGTACTCTTGGCGTGCACACACGTCACTGTCTGCTGGGTAGTGTTGGTGTGCATGCGCACATATCACTATTTGCTGTGTACTGTTGGCGTGCACACACCCACATCACCATCTGCTGTGTAGTGTTGGCGTGCATGCACACACATCACTATTTGCTATGTACTGTTGGCGTGCATGCACACATTTCACTATCTGCTGGGTAGTGTTGGCATGCACACACAAGTCACTATCTGCTGTGTACTGTTAGCATGCACGCACACACGTCACTATCTACTGTGTAGTGGCGTGTACGCACACGTCACTATCTGCTGTGTACCGTTGGTGTGCACGCACACTATCTGCTGTCGTTCAATGTTGGCAACTCCGTGAGGCAGGTTTTAGTATCCCAATTTACAAGTGAGGAAACAGAGACCTCTTTCAGGGGGGTTAAGCTCTTATGAAAATGGTAATTAATACTTATCGAGGCCAGGTGCGGTGGCTCACACCTGTATTCCCAGCACTTTGGGAGGCCGAGACGGGCGGATCACGAGGTCAGGAGATCGAGACCATCCTGGCGAACACAGTGAAACCCCGTCTCTACCAAAAATACAGAAAATTAACCAGCTGCGGTGGCGGGCGCCTGTAGTCCCAGCTACATGGGAGGCTGAGGCAGGAGAACAGCGTGAACCCAGGAGGCGGAGCTTGCAGTGAGCCGAGATTCCGCCACTGCACTCCAGCCTGGGCGACAGAGCAAGACTCCGTCTCAAAAAAAAAAAAAAAATACTTATCGAACATGAACAATTTCCTAATAGCCGATATATCCAGCTCACATTTCCCAAATGACTAAATTAGCACGTTCCCGGTGGGTTGTTGACAGCATGGGAAGGCAGAGCCCATGTGTCCCGAGCCTCCATCCATAACATGCCTCTCCTTTTCCGCCATTCATGTAAGGACCCCTGGGCATTTGACAGTTGTGTATCCTACATTCTGCCTTTGGCCGGCTGCATCCTTGTGGTGTCAACAAAACCCTGTTTCCCCTGTACTTCTGTAAAGTGAGGTGTGGTGCAAAGGCCTGATTGGATTCCTAGGAGACTTCGGGTGACAAAGCATCTGGCCGCTCTGTGGGTCCGGGGTAGAAGCAGGGGTCCTGTTAGGAGGCTTCTGCAGTGGACAGTGGGAGGAAGAAGCTGGGGGGAGGGTGAGCAGCTCGGTGTGGACATCCAGCTGGACCTGCCAAGCTGCAAACTGGGTCTAAAGCGTGGATTCAGCAGGGCCACAGGCCGGGGAGAAAGAGTTTGCTGAGCACTGCTGATTTTTAAAAATTGATCAAGAAGAAATGAGGGTGGTGCCTGGTTCCTGGACACAACAGGGGGAGGAGAAGGAAAAGGAACAGCGGAGGGCAAGGTCAGAGAAACAGCAGGAAGGCGGAGGACCCGGGGCTGAGTGAATGCAGGGGGAGGACCCGGGGCTGAGTGCTGCCAGGACATCTGGGGGTACTAGAGATGACCACTTTGAACTCTACACCTCATTCTTTCTTTTTTTTTTTTTTTTGAGACGGAATCTTGCGCTGTGTCACCCAGCCTGGAGTGCAGTGGCGCGATCTCAGCTCACTGCAAGCTCCGCCTCCCAGGTTTACGCCATTCTCCTGCCTCAGCCTCCGAGTAGCTGGGACTACAGGCGCCCGCCACCACGCCCGGCTAGTTTTTTGTATTTTTAGTAGAGACGGGGTTTCACCATGTTAGCCAGGATGGTCTCGATCTCCTGACCTCGTGATCCGCCCGCCTCGGCCTCCCAAAGTGCTGGGATTACAGGCTTGAGCCACCGCGCCCGGCCCACACCTCATTCTTTATTTTTAAATTTTGCTCTGTATTTTTATTTCTAACGTGAATTATTCTTGATTTTTCCCATGTTGTTGTCTCCCCCACCCCCAGTACATATGTGATATTCCCGTCTACCACCCTGGCTAGAGTGCAGTGGTGTGATTTTGGCTCACTGCAACCTCTGACTCCCAGGTTCAAGCGACTCTCCTGCCTCAGCCTCCTGAGTAGCTGGGATTACAGGTGCCCACCACCATGTCCGGCTAATTTTTGTATTTTTAGTAGAGACGAGGTTTCACCATGTTGGCCAGGCTGGTCTTGAACTCCTGACCTCAGGTGATCTGCCCGCCTTGGCCTCCCAAAGTGCTGGGATTACAGGCATGAGCCACCGTGCCCGGCCTCATGTATTTAGTTTTCTATGTACTAGTCACTAATTAAGTCCTGAACTCTCTCCTCTAAATCTTAGTGCATTCAATCACTTTCATCCCCTTGAGGGTCTCTCTCCTGAGCCTTCTGCCTGGCTCAAGGTCCCCTATTCCTGTGACACACCCCTGGCTCTCCTAGATTTGATCCTTGATGTGGTTCATGTCTTCCTTTTTCCTGGTCTCCACTCTCATTTTAGTAGTATTTGTGTGTCCACATACACCAGATTCCAGGAGGTCAAAGTCATCGCCCTCCCAGCCACGCACACACAGCATATAACTCTTGCAGATACCCCTTTGGGACACCGGGCATCATATACCTGCCCCACCGTGCACACACAGGTGTGTATTTCCCTTCCTCCACATTCACACAGCCTTTCCCATGCAGCATGCTCACACACACACACACACACACACACACACACACACACCCTGCTAGCAACACCCATACATTCCTGTGGGAGAAGGGGCTGAGGCACAGGAGGTAGAGGTGGAAGGGGAGGCAGAGATGGGGAAGGGTCAAAGGGCCCAAGTTGGAAGGAGATGCTGTGTGGACTGACTTAAAAAAATGGGTCCCAGCTGGGTGTGGTGGCTCATGCCTGTAATCCCAGCACTTTGGGAGGCCAAGGTGGGCAGATCACTTGAGGCCAGGAGTTCAAGACCGGCCTGGCCAACATGGTGAAACCCCATCTCTACTAAAAGTACAAAAATTAGCCGGGCATGGTGGCAGGCGCCTATAATCCCAGCTACTCGGGAGGCTGAGGCAGAGAATCGCTTGAACCTAGGAGGTGGAGTGTGCAGCGAGCCAAGATCATGCCACTGCACTCCAGCCTGGGCAACAGAGTGAGACTCCATCTCCAAAAAAGAAAAAAACAGTCCCTCCACCTACCTGCCTGCAGGGCTGCCTGGTTAGGGCCAGTGTTTATTGCCTGGGTGAGTCCACCCCCTGCAAGTCCCCAACTCCGCCCAACTCCACCAGCCGCTCCAGTTCCCTTAGGGATGAGGGCGGGGCAGGGGTGAAAGAGGACAAGGGCAGAGGGACTCGGGAATGGGGAGGGCTGTCAGGAGGCCCCAGGTGAGGGGCATTTCCCTAGGGCAGTCACCGGCCCTGAGCTCAGCTGGCGTGAAGGAGAATGTCCACCTCCCTTGTGCTGACTTGGAGCAGCCTTGTGCCCACACAGGCACCTGGGCATCCAGGGCTCAGAGGAGAGCCAGGACCTGAGGCCGGAGGGTGTAGAGCTGGCCTGAAGTCTTAAGGTCTGAGACCACATGCCTCCAGCAGGTGCAGCTCAGGGGACCGTCTCCTGGCCTTGCAGCCCCAATCACAGCAACCCCAGGGCCCCAGAAGGGTCCAGCCTTGCCTAATTAGCTGGCTTCCCTCCCTGCTGTCCACAGGCCCTGTGGTGAGTGGCAGGGTGAGGGCCCCCCCAGGAGGGCCCCAGTGCCTGGTGGGTGAGTAATTCTATTTACCTTTCCTCAGAGGCCTCCTGTCCCCTCATTTGCCCCAATTAGTCCGGCTCTGCCTGAGCGGCTCCAGCCCACGTGGCCCAGGCGGGGCCTGTGAGCACCCCTTCCCCTAGGGTCCAGTGGCACCTCCCAGCAGCTCCTCAGAGCAGGGGCACCTGGCTGGCTCCTTCCCCAGCCCATGTACACACCTCAGCAGGTCTCACAGCACCTACCGTAGGGACCACCCAGAGGACTGACCACAGGCCCCTCATGGGCTTCCACCCTGCACTTGTCTCCACCCCTGCTGTGTGGTCCCTGGGCCCTTAGATTCAGGGTATGCCCCAGACAATGGGAGACCCCACCCTCAAGCACCTCCTGTGTCCAACATGCAGGAGGCAGCTCTTTCCTGGTGCTCCCTGGCTGGCAAGCAGGGCACCCACCCACCATGCAGTGGCAGGAGGACTGGTGTAGGCTGGACCTCTCTGTGTGGCACGCCGTGGGTCCTGTGCAGAGTTTGGGCAACTTGCACTGCTTCGTCACCTGGACCCGTGGCAATGTTCAGGCCCATTTCTTCCTGCTTCAGTCTGCTACGTGGCCTGCAAATTGCCCGAGGGGGCTGGAGCTGAGATGAAGAGGAGGCCAGGAGGCTCAGAGGAAGGGCGGGCTGGTGAGCCAGGTACCAGTGTCCTCACGGCCTCCAGGGAGGAGACACCCTCTGGGTGAATCCAGTGCTGATGGGGTGGGTTGGGGGACTGTGATGCCTCATGCTCCCTTAGCCACTGTGCCCCTCACATTTCTGCTGGTGAATGGTGACCCTCTGATGGCCAAAGCGTCCAGGGAGATGCCCGCCAGAACCAGGATGGGAAGGTGGCCAGGGCCTGCTCAGATGGGCACAGGCTGGCTGCCTTCGGGATCCTCTGGGGTTCCAGTGCCAACTCTCTGTGAACTGGGACAGCAGGGGTCTTTCAACGACCCGCACTGGCGCTGACCACCCACTGCTGTTCCATCCCCACTGCTTCGGCCCGGCATTTCCAGCCCTGCTTTCCAGGACATGCGCGGTGACCACTTGAGCTCTTTATTGTTGGAGGACATCTCCACTCATGTAGCACATGCCAACATACATGGGGACACTGGTGAGCAGTTCACCGCACAGCCCCTACCTCTGCCCTGGACTCCTCAGCTCGCCCCTGCACCAGGGACAGGGCAGGTGCAGGGAGAGGAGGCCCCATCTCTCGGACTGCCACACTGGGGGTAGGGGATAGGCGGGGGCTGCTTTTGGCTCCCCTGCCCCCAGCCTCAGCTGGGCGTCTGGTTCTGGGTTGTCCAGCGATGCCCTCTAGGTGCCTGAGTCCAGCCCTAGCTGGGGTCCCAGCAGGGTTGAGAAGGGGCTCTCAGCCAACCTAGGGAGGCCACCAGCCAAGGGGATCTCCGCAGATGAGTCCTGGCTGCCACCACCCCTCCCAGACTGCAGCTTCTTGCCAGGAAGGCCTTGGCCAGGCGCAGATGGGGCCTTGTGGTTGCTGGTGCCCCGCTCCTCCTGCAGCACTTTGCCCAGGCGCCAGCGGTGCCAATGCCGCCGAAGTTCCGACTGCACCTGGGGCGGGGGGTGGGGCAGGCCAGTCCTGGGGTCTGCCTGTCCTCTCCGCCCCACCGGGACCTGCTGTGGGCCCCGTCGGAGACGCCCAGTCTCCACTCTGAGGGGTGCAGAACGACACAAGCTCCCTGCTGGGCACAGCTATGCCACCCAGCATCGCCACGGAAAGCACAGTCTGCAGACACCTGGGGACCCCCGCTGTGGACACCCTAGCGATGGGGCTGAGGCCAACCTGTCTTGGGGGCCTGACAGCCAGCGCCACGGCAACTGCACCCAGTAAGAGCATGTGGAGGGAAAGGCTTGGGCCACATGTGTTCCAACCCCTGGGCAGGGGTGGGGCTGGCATCCCTGTGCCACTCTCTGCCCCTGACCCTGACGGCCAGGGCTGATGGTCTCAGACGCCCCCACTGCCACCTACCTCCTTGTTGAGGAAGCAGTAGAGGACAGCCACCAGTAGGCCCTGGAGAGAGACGGTGGTCAGGGGTGGCATGCTGCGCCCCGGGTGGGGGAGCCGCGGGCGGGCAGGCACCTGGAAGGAGCTGAGGAAGAGGTCGAAGAAGAGCTTGGCGAAGCGCAGGGTGCCCTGGGCGTGCTCGTCCGTCACGAAGGCGAAGACCACTTCGTGGACACCCAGCAGGGGGATGAGGGTCAGTGTGGACTTGGCCAGCCTGCAGAGGCAGAGCCTGAGTCACCCACCACCCTCGCCCTCGGCCCGCACCATCCACGTGGAGCTTGGAGTCCCCCCACCCAGCTGCCCTCTGGCCCTGAGGGTCTCCAGATCCCGAGGCGCCGGCCCGCCGTGGCACCCACCGGAACTTGTAGTCTGTGTGGTGCATCTGCCGCGCCCGCAGCTTGGCCACGAGCAGGTGAACAATGCGGATGAAGATGAAGAAGTTGATCTATGTGAGAAGGGCACGAGTCAGGGGCACCCCGAGCCCCAGGAGACAGCTCTGTGCCCTTGGAAGGCCCCACCCGACCCTCCTGCAGGTGGGTCTGGCAGCCAGATAGGCCCTGAGCCACAGAGCCCTGGGGCTGGTGGGCACCCAGCCAGGGAGGAGCAGCCTGGCTCAGTGCCTAGGGTGCTGGCCAGTGTCCTGGTGTCCTGTCTGGGTGCCGGCTCCCTCCTGGCCCTCCCAGGCAGGATGCTGCTGTCTCCTGGGGCAGCCTCAGGACGCCAAGGGAGGAGGGCCCTGGCATGCGGTCCTTGCTCTTCATTTCCTCACCAGGATGGCCAGGAAGACGGGGAACCGCAGGATCCACCAGAAGTCCATGTTGTTATTGCTGGTCCAGCACCTGCGAGGCCGGGCCACTCACAAACTGGGGCACAGCCCCCAGCCCCTCAGCCCTCAGCACCCCCGTCCCGATCTTGCCAGTATCTAATTCAGGCCTCAGGAAACGAAGGGAGAAGGTCACGAATGACCACTCTCCCCAGGCACCAGGCTCATCCCCGGCCCCTCCCTGCCTCGGGCCAGAGCTCCACACCCCAGCCCCCCGGCCCCTTTCCCGGGCCGTCCGGCCGCTCATACTCACTGGATGTTCTCGAACAGACACCTGACCACCACCCAGGGGATGATGAACAGCATGGGGGCACCTGTGGGGGGCAGCAGCTGTGGTCTCAAGGCTTGGCTAGCCTGCCCCGACCCCTTCCCGTGCCGGCCCACTCACCCCAGCCGATGCCCAGGTAGAGGCTGAAGAAGCTCCTCTCAGGGAGGGTGGCCAGGCCCAACAGGTTGTGCAGGTACAGGCCCTCCACCAGCAGCCAGCAGTAGTTGGCCACGACGCCATATTGCATGAACACCGCGGCCACACGGCAGCCGGCCACCGCCTGGCACAGGTGCAGTGTGAGCGTGGCCACGTGGCCACCTGCCTGGCTGCCCGCCCACCCGCCTGTGTGGGGCCGCCTACGGGGGCTCACTCCATCACTGAGCCAGATGCTGACACTGAGGTCGTCGCCAATCTTCTGGCTGTAGCGGGTCCTGAGCAGCCCATCGATGACCAGCACAGAGCTGGCCTTCAGCACGAAGGACACAAACAGGTTCGCATGGATGGCGTTGCGGGTGCAGTGCAGCTTGCTGTGGGGACAGCCAGTCAGCGACCGCCCTCCTCCCTGCCCTCTGCGGCCGCCCCGGGCACTGGCGGGATCCTACCTGATGCCCCCCAGGATGGCCAAGGCGAGGAGCAGGGCCCCCAGGGACAGGCTGTAGCCCACCGTGTACATCACCTGGAAGCTGCTGTACATCTTAGCCACCTCCTTCTGCGAGTTACAGTGGCCTGTGAGGGCCGGGCGGGGACCCCCGTGCCCATTCCCATCCAGCCCCACCGCGCCCGCCTGCCGCCGGCTGACCTGGACCTCAAGCTCCTCGCCATCCATCTGGCACTGAGAGGCGTCACGCCAAGGCTGCCCCCGGGGTCCGCGCACCCACTGACCATCGGGCCCACATCTCTTGAACACGAAGCGGTGTTGCACTGCGGGTGTTGGGGGAGGCTGGGGTCAGCGCCACCCCTGGGCCCGCCCCTCCCACTGTTCCTTCCCTCTATGGGTACCTTTGTGGTGCCAAGGCAGGTACCAGGGGCAGGAGATGTTGGCCGTGGTATTGGCGGGGGTGTCTGGCCAGCAGGAATACTTGTCGAAGGTTCTGTTACAGACCAGCTCTGCAGGGCAGGGTGGGAGAAGGGGCTCCCTCAGCAGGCCTCTTCCCTCTCTCTGGAGGCCTGAGCTCAGCTGTCACCTCCCCCAGGACATGACCTGGGCTGCTTCCTCCCCCACCTGACCTCCACCTCCCCAATCTGACCTCCACCTTCCTCACCTGACCATCCATCTCCCCTGGGCCAGCCTCCCCTAGCACTCCCAGCCCATCCCTGAGTTCCAGCTCTGCAGGACACCTTCCCTCGGAGAACCCCCATCTCAGATGTCCCCCAAACCCACACTGGGGTCCCCCATTCTCCGTGACTTTCTCGCAGTACCTCCCTCTCTGGGGGCTGAACCCCAATGCCATTTTCATCCATCCCAGGTGCACTGCCAAACCTGTGGCTGCCACACCCGCTCCCCTCTGCCCAGTGGAGGCTGCCTCCCTCGTCTGAACCGTGGCACTGCCTCCCAGGTAAGTCCTCCAGACCTAGCCTCGCCCTGCACCCCAAGTGTCCAGGCCATGATATGCACTCTCCACCCAAGCCCTCCCAGGCCTGTGTCCTCTGCTGACCCTCTGGGTCCCACCTCCCACGCCCTGGCACTGTCTGCCCACTGAAAACTCCATGGGGCTGTAGGCGGTATTACACGTCTGGGCCTGGGGGCACGAAGCAATTCCACTGTTCTGTTATTTCCTGGCTCTGCAGCCTTAGGCAAGTCCCCAGCTCTGTGGCTCAGCTACCTGGTTACGTCACCTGCCCATGGTGGTGGGGCCTGAGGAGTGACAGGGCCCCTTGGCGGGGTCCTCAAGGGCTGCATAAGCACCCAGGAACCTTCCCATGAAGAGCTCAGGAAATGCTGAGGCCAGGCACAGGCTGAAAGGCTCTGGGTGGGGGCTCACCCGTGGGAGGGGGCAGCAGGCTCAGGTTGTGGTGACACTGGTCACCGTAGAGCTTCCACTTCTCAAACAGGAAGTCCATCACCTGAGCGGAGGGGGCCTGTGGCTGGGGGACACATGCACAAGCAACCATACAGACAGGCAGGCAGATGGACAGACAGATAGGCAGACAGGCAGATGGACAGACAGACAGACAGGCAGGCAGGCAGACAGGCAGGCAGACAGATTAGTGCAGAGAAATAGGGCAGACAGGCAGGACAGGAAAGACAGGACAGATAGGGTAGTGGACAGGATAGGTAGACAGACGGATGGATAGGTAGACAGACAGACAGATAGGTGGTGGACAGGTGGTGGACAGACAGGACAGATAGGTAGAGAAATAGTAGACAGGTGAGACAGACAAATAGGTGGACAGGTAGACAGGTAGAAAGACAGGACAGACAGGCAGACAGACGGACAGATAGGCAGGCAGGCAGACAGGCAGGCAGACAGACAGATAGGCAGACAGACAGATGGACAGGCAGGCAGACGGACAGCCAGGCAGGCAGGCAGGCAGAGAACCATCAGTGTGCAGTCCTCAGGAGGGCCCCTGGGTGCTGAGGGTGCTGTGAGTCCTCACCTGGCAGGCCAGCAGCAGCAGCAACAGTAGCAGGGGTCGACGTGGCTGACAGGGGGGCATGCCTCTGGGCAGCTAGCTGCCTCCCACATCTGGCAGGGGCTGCACGGCTGGGGCAATGCAGTCCTGGTGGGTGTGCGCGCTCCTCCGAGGGCAGCTGAGTGGCAGAGCAGCAGAGCCTGGGGAGCCCTGGCCAGTGGGGTGGCCCTCCCCTTAAGCGGCCCCTCTCAGCCTCAGAGTCCTATGGATAAAGAGGGAGCTGGGGGCTGGACATGGTGGCTCACGCCTGTAATCCCAGAACTTTGGGAGGTCAAGGCAGGCAGATCACAAGGTCAGGAGATCGAGACCATCCTGGCTAAAATAGTTGAAACCATGTCTCTACTAAAAATAAAAAAATTAGCCGGGCATGGTAGTGGGCGCCTGTAGTCCCAGTTACTTGGGAGTCTGAGGCAGGAGAATGGCGTGAACCCGGGAGGCAGAGCTTGTAATGAGCCAAGATGGAGCCACTGCACTCCAGACTGACAGACAGAGTGAGAGACTCAGTCTCAAAAAAAAAAAAAAAAAAAAAAAAGAGGGAGATGGGAGGGAGGAGACCCCAGCAGGAGTCACTCCTTGCCAGTAGGAAGTGGAGCTGGCTTTCCTGCCACCCAGCGCTGGCTGGCTGGCAGCTCTGAGGGTCCCAGAGCCCCTTGTCTCAGTGCTGTTGGCAGCCACCCTCCTGCCGGGTGACCCAATGCTCTTGGCAGGGGACCAGCCTCCCCAGATGCTGACCTCCTCCCTCAGTTGACAGCCCCCCGTCGGTTCCGGTCCTCACCATCCTCCTCACCTATTCTTAGACCCTGGGAAAGTTGGCTTGCCAGGCTGACCTGAGCCAACGTGCCGAGCCTGAGGGTGGCGGTGCCCAGACCTTCCATCACTTGGCCCCAGTGCCACGGTGAGCAAAGTGGCTGGGCTGGCTTGCAGCTGTGCCAGGCCAAGTGTGTGGGGCCCACACTCGGGGATCTGTGTCACATGCATGCCCCTGCCCAGCACTGTGGTGCCTAGGTGCCCCATGGGTGCCATGCAAGGCTCGGTTGGGTTTCCTGGGTCCCATGGGACACTACAGGCTGGCTGCACATTCCTTTGAGATTAGCACTGCCAGCGCCGGCTCGGAGGAGGAGCTGGCCTAGAGTGGGGGCACAGGGTGGGGAGGACAGCCCCTCTGGTGTCTGCCAGGGCTGTGGGAGTCACAGCACCTGGTCCCAGGCCAGAGCCAGCATCTGAGCTGGGAGTTCGGGGCGGGAACAGCTCCACAAATCGGCCTTTCATTGCTGCAGAGCCTAGTTTCTGCACCAACTGAATTCTGTGGGAGAAGCAGGGAGGGTCTTCCTGTGGGGCCCGTGTGCAAGTCCCGGGGCCCGCGAGTGGCTGGCTGTGAGCCCCCAGGCTGCGATGAGCTCTTCTTTGGGGCACCCTCAAACGGAATAAGAGGTGTGGATGGAGGGCTGGGCAGATGGAGGGCCGGCCAGCTGGAAGGCAGTGCCAGGAAGAAGCCGGGGAGAGGGGCGAAGGCTGCCGCTGGAGCGGAGGATTTCCGGGCAGGGCTGGACAGCTGGCTGCCATGGGACAGCCTGGATTTTAGCCTCCTCCAGGCAGCTGCTGGGTGAGCCTGCGTGGGGCCAGCACCACCTGGGGCTCCTCCTGCTAACAGGGCCTGAGATGCACCAAACAGGGTGACAGCTGAATGATAGGCACAGGCACCTGCGTCGCAGCCTGCTAAGGGGCTCCCAACCGCAGCCCTTGGACCCTGGGCTCAGGTAGGGGCTGATGGGAGGCAGGACCCGTGCATCGCTGATCCCCAGTCCCTGAGCCAGGTGAGCAGCCATGCAGGCTTAGCACTGGGGCGAAGGACCCACGGAGTAGGGAGGGGGCTCTCCCTGGTGGAGAAAGCAGCAGGCGGGTGGGGGAGGAGGAGCAGTTTTGGCGTCCCCAGCTCTGGGGTCACCCAAGGGGCCTTATTTTTCCTGATTCTGATCAAACAGCCCCATCTGCTGCCACTGCCCTGGGCGGCTCTGGCCACTGAGCTGGGCTGGGTGAGGAGCAGCAGGAGCCGCCTCTCCCTGCTGTGTGCACCCCCAACCCCGAGGGGCCCTGGAGGAGGGGCACTGCTAGGTGGGCAGGCTCAGGGGTGCAGGGGAGGCCTGGGGCTCTGGGCAGGGGACAGGGAGAAAGACAAAGGACAGCTGGAGCAGGGCGGATGGTGGAGATGCAGGCAGGGGCCAAGGAGGAAGGACACTGGCTGATAAGCTGTTCCCTGCCTGGGGGCCCTGCAGTGGGGGTTAGGGGCATGCGTGCTCACCCTGGGGAGAGGACAGCCCAGCCAGGAGCTCCCTGGGCAAAATGACAGCCCCTTAGAGCCCAGCGTGGCCAAGCCTGGCTCTGCCCCAACTCTGCCAGAGAAACAGGAGCCATTCAATGACTGCCATGTTGACCCCAGAGCCACTGGGAGCACCCCCAAGCCAGTGCGAGAGGAGATGGCGCCTCCACACACAAGGTCCTTGAGTGCCGGGGCTCCACCTTCCAGCCGTGCATGCAGTCTGGAGACCCCAGTGAGCTGAGGGAGGGGCGGGCTGCCCAGTCCCCCAGGCCTTTCTTTGAAGCAGTCAGGGCCCAGGAGTGGGGAGGAAGAGGGAGTGGGGCTCTTTGTGTCCCCCCCAACCTCAACAGAAGGTCGGGAAAGTGGGGCTGGGGATCCTGGAGGATTCCCCCGACAGCTCAGCATCCACAGGCCACAGGTGGGCTCCCCATCAGGGCACCCCTAGTCCTGGATCCCTAGGGGTCAGGGCTTCTGAATACAAGAGGTGGGGTGGGGGGCAATTCTCCACTGGGTCTCTGATAGTGAGGCAGGAGGTGTAGAAGTGTGGGGGTCCTCCGTTCCCTGCGGGCGGTGGGTCCCATGTGGGTAGGGAGACTCCAGCCCCTCATCCCAGCAGGGGTGGGTGGAGCCGGGGGGATGGGCCAATTTCTAGCTGAGCACCCAGGAGACAGCCCGGCCTGGAGAGCAGGGCTGAGACCGCTGTGGTCCTGGGAGGGGGATGATGATTTAACTTCCCAAATAGGGACCCTGCCCCGTCACTGAAGGTGACACCAGCCTGAAGGGAAGAAGGGAGGCTCCTCTGATGATCTCACCCAGCCCTCTCCCCTGACAGCAGACACTGACAACGGGCCCCCGTCAGCCCGGGATCAATATCTGTTGGCTGAAGAAGTGGACAGAAACTCCCAGCTGTGGAGGTGCCACCCGGGGCTCCCCATGGCCGCAGTGCCCCTTATTACCCTGCTGGCGACGCTGCTGGTAGGTGGGGCCACCCACCAGAGACCCCACCCTCGGCCTTCACAGTCCAGGTGACCAAGCTCCTTCTCAGGCCTTGGAGTCAGCTAAGAATTAGGGGAGGGGTTCCCGAGGTGCCCAATGCGGGGGGGGGGGGCTCCCGAGGAGCCCACCGCGGGGGGGGGGGCCCCGGGGGGCGCCGGGGGGGGGGGGGCGGGGGGGGGCGGGGGGGGGGGGGGGGGGGGGGGTTCCCGAGGTGCCCAATGAGGGGTCTCCCGAGGTGCCCTGCCCGCCTTTCCTAGCCCCTCCACCGCACACCACCCCCTTCCTCCCTCCCACAGCCGCCTGCCGGGCCACACCAGCCACCACCAGGCCTTGGGGCCACCTGAGCTCCACTGCCCCGGCCCCTTTGCAGGGCTGGCACCCCCTGTCCTGTCCCATGTCCGCCCTGGCAGAACACGTGACTCTTGTGTGCTCATGGCTCCCTCAGGCTCCACCAATTCCCACTGGGGGTGGCTGAGGGACTCGCAGACCTGGAGCTGGGCCCCCAGGATGGGTGCAGCGGCCACTGGTTCAGGAAGGCAGCGAGGCTCCCAGGGCGTCCGCAAGGGGCCTCTCAGACGCTTTGAGGAGCTCCGGCATCGGAGCGGGGATGTTTTTGTGAAACCAGAGAAGGCAGCGGAAGGTCAGGGCACCAGGGCGGGATCAGGGGCCACAGGCTGTTGACAAAGCCCTGAGCCCTCACCCCGTGGGGGCGGGGCAGGCCTGGGTGCCGGCCTGGGTGCGCCCCGACCCCCCAACCCTCATGCGCCCAATAGCAAGGGCAGAAAGCAGCCCTGGCCGGTCCTTGGAGGATGCGGGCGCCGAGAGGGCTGGGTCGGTCGGTTCGGAGTCGGAGCACAAGCCCGGTGGCCGAGTCGGGCCGGTGGCGGGGGCGCCGCAGAGGCCGGAGCCGGGCAGGGCAGTGACCCGCTTGCTGGGGTCAAAGTCGCCAGTGTGGGCCGCGGCAGAGGAGCGGCCAGGTGGGGCGCAGACACCCCTCACCCCATCCCGGGCCGCGTCGGTGCCACCGGGCAGTCCTGGGGGCAGGAGCCCGCCGAGGGGAGCGAGAGCCGGTGAGACCCCGCGCCTCGGGGGCGCGTCCGCGGCGCTTTGTGCGCTCCCAGGGCGGCGGGCGCGGGGCCCAGAGCGGGGAGTGACATCCCCGCCCCCAGCCGCGCCCCCCGGGACCAGAGAACGGGGGAGGGGCTGAGACCCCTGGACCTGCCCGAGGGTGCGAGACCGGGTGGTGTCCGAGCCGGGGTTGGGAACGGGGGTGTCCGACGGGACCGAGGACCGCACCAGCCCAGGCCTCGGAGACCGCCCGGCCAGCTCCCTCCTCCCCGCGCCCCCCAGCCCCGCCGCGCCAGCCCCGCAGTCTCTGCCCCCACTGGCTCGGCTCCCGAACGTCCCCTCGGGGCCGCGGCCCAGGTGCTCACCGCGCGGCGCTGCTGGGGGCTCGGCTCGGCTCCCCGCCGTCCTCCGGGCGCGCTCGGGTCGGGCGCCGGTGACCGCTCGTCTCCGCGGCGCTGCCGGATCGGGGTCGGTCCAAACTTTCCGGCTGCGACGCAGGGCGAGGGCGGCGGCGGAGGGCGGGCGCGGGGGCGGCCCCGCGGGGGTGGGAGCGATAGCCGAGGGTCCCCGCCCGCCCTCCGCGCAGCCTCCCGGCGAGCTTCGGTCCTGCCCACCCTGCGCGGGGAGCCCGGTGAGCGCCCGGTACCCGCGGAGCGGACCCCGCCCCTGGCCATCCGCAGACCCGGCGCCCTGAATTCCACCCCGTGGACCCGCGCCCCACAGACCTTTGTCCCACGGGTCCTGGTTCCGCAGACCCCGGACCCCGCGGACCCTGGCCTGGCGGGTGGTGGTCGCGATGGGTCCCGGCTCCCGGCGGGGACACCCTGGGACGTGGAGGGGCGCGGCGGGGCGTGGGGGCGGTGGCTCAGCGCCCCTTCCTCTCGCTCCCTCCGCGTCCCTGGTCGCCCCCTCGCCCGCTTTCTCTCGCGGCCCCAGGTTCTCACCGCTTCTTTCCTACTGCCTTCCTAATTTTCTGGAAGGACCGACACCCCCGCTCGCCCCCACCGCGGCTCCGGGTTCCTTTCCGGAGGGGGCCGACATGGGTGACAGGGGTGGACCGGCAGGGCGGTCCCTGGGGTGCCCTTTAACTTTTTTTGTGCCACATTCCCCGGTATCCGGCCAGTCCTGTCGCTCTAAGGCACCTCCAGCAGCGCTGACCCTGGTCCCCCACCTGCTGGTCCTGCGGCCGCGGGGCTCTCTCCTCCGTCCCACCCCCTCCTTCCACACCACCTCCTTTCCTGGGAGTGGAGAAGCCCCAGCCAGAACCCCTGCCTTCCCCAAGAGGCACGCTAAGGGGGACATTCTCCCCTTCCTCATTCCTCCTAAAGCCAACATCACACCTGGCTTTGGGGCCGCTAGAACCTCAGCCCGCGTCCCTCCCCTTCTACCTCCAGCCGTCCCTGCTCTGTGCCCAGTGATCTTGGGGTCACCACAACCCCATGGACGCCTTGAGACCTCACGTTTCCTGGCCTCTCAGTATCCTGGGACACTGATGGTCATGCCTTCCTTCTGGAAAGTTCTTCCCGAGGCTGTGGGTTCCAGGGTGAGCACTCTCCTCCTCCTACTCCACTTCCTCCCCTTCTCCTTCCCCCTCCCCCCTTCTCCCTGGAGAGGTCTTCCTCCAAGTCCCAGTCTTCTTCCCCACCCAGAGCCCCTCCCGCTGACACTTGTCTTCAGTGCCTGTCTCTGTCCGGATGGTGCCTCCGCCCCATTGAGAAGCCTCCCTCTGGCATCTCCACTCCATCTCCGGGTCCCGCTGCTCCTATATTTCCCTGGATCTGTCCTGGCCACCCTCGTCCTGGGCCATGCCCTGCCCATGGAGGGCTCCTTTCATAGATGCTGTCCTTGGTCTTGGGGGTCCTTTCTCCTTAATTCTGCTTCTGTTTTAGGGGGCTTTGGAACCCAGGGTCTTAACCCCAGCCATTCCCCCTCCCAGGGGCCACTTCCCTCTGAAGCTTAGCCCAGTTCTGTGACCCCCACAGGCCTGCCCCCGCCTGGTCCTCACTCCCCTGCATAGCCACACTGTGGGGGCTCCGTGCTTCCCAGCCCATAGGAAGCCCTGTTCCCGGAGAGGCACATTCTGTTGTGGTCCGAGCAGTGGCCAGAGGCAAAAGTCAGAAGGCAAAGGTCATAAAAGTCTATCTCTACCTGCCAGCATCTGCCCTTGCTGCCGCATCCTCTCCCCTCTCCACCCAAACCGTCCCTCAGCTCCTGCCCCCACCTCTCCAGAGGCACAGACAACAGGGTTCTGATCTTGGGTAATGGTACGTCCCCCACCAGCCTCAGTCTGAGACCTCTGTGAATGGGGGTGATGGGATGATGGGGACCACCTCCTGGTGGCTGCAGGGACTGGGGTGAGGGTGCTGCAGGCTCTGCCTAAGTCAAGTGCCGTGGGGCTGAGGAGACAGTGCCCCGGCCCTGGAGAGGAGTCCTCCCTGCCCTCCTGTGTCCAGCTTTGTTTCCTGGAGGACAGGTCCCTGTGAGGCAGAGGCCCAGCAGTCCCAGGTAAGCGCTGGGTGGCTGGAGTCTGGTACCCACAGGAAAAGAAGTAGAAGAATAAATTTGGAGTGTGTGAAGGGGGCAAAACTTGAAAGGTTTGGACTCAGTGTGGGGAAGGAGAGGGAACAGATAGGGTGCGGACCCTCCCCTGGGCTGGGTGAGCCTTATTTATATGACTGAATCTATGACAAGATTCTTTGCTTGACCAAACTGTAGTCTGGCTTCAGAACCTTCTCGCAGGCTCATCTGCATTCTGCCTTGTAAAATCCAGATTTAGCAAGAACTCTGCTAAGTCAGTTTGGCAAGAAGCCTCCATCCCCCATATCTGATGGGGTCCTCAGCCTCCACCACCCCCAGGCGACGTCTGCTCACCCTGGCTGCCTTCAGCAGGCTTCCTGTTACCTGGCTAGGGTCCTCAGCCTCTGTCACCCCCAGACGATGTCTGCTCACCCTGGCTGCCTCCAGCAAGATTCCTGTTACCTGGCAGGGTCCTCAGCCTCCGCCACCCCCAGAATCCTCCAGACAGGTGTTTCGTCCCAGTAATTTTCCACCCACGGACCCCGCCCTGCTCCTGGGATTTAAATCCCACTCGCCCATGCCACATTCAGAGTTCAGCCCAGGTCTATACTAAAATCTTTTCTCACCTATTACAATAGTCCTGAACAAAATATGTTTTTCAACTGCTATCCAGTTCTGGTTTCCCTTACATTGGTGAGACATATAAACAGAGGGCAGCTGGGAATGGAGGGGGCGGGGCCTTCCCACGCAGCAGTGGGGGTGGGGGACCTGCCCTCCATCCAATCCCTAGGGCCCTCCTCATTGCAGGGGGCCCTCTTGGAGGTGTGCTTGGTCCTGTGCTGCCGGGCGCGCTGCAGCAGGACTGGGGGCTGGTCTGCACCCCCAATCCCTGAGATGTGGGTTTGTCTGTCTGTGCTGGGGATTCTGGAGACGGCACCTGCAGAGCTTAATTTGGGCGTTCGGCGAGACTTCTGGAGCCCATACTGCCTGCAAGGCTCGGTGCCTGCCAGCGAGACTCAGAAGCCCCACCCTGGAGTTCTGAAAGAGGCTGATGAGGAGGAGGGACGAAAGGGGCAGCCGGAAGCCAGGGCGGAGGGACCAGGGGTGGGAGGGGAGGCTGCATCTGGGTCCAGAAAACGTGGAAATGCAGGAAGGGAAACAGGAGCGTGGTGGGGCCGCCCCTCAGAGAGAACCTCTGTGAGCATTAAAGGGCATTTTCCCCCAGGTGTCTTCACTGTGCATTAATATATTTTTACTTTGATATAGTTTTGTAACTAGTGTTTCTCCCCACAACCTATAACACAAGGCACAAATCTTATGACAAAGTGAATGGACCTGCAAACTGCATCCTAGCACCTTTTGCCCTTAGAAGTGAATGCAAAGCAAGACCTCCAGGTATATGAGAGAGACCAATCACTTGGAAAAGAGGAAATTGGAGGAAACAGAGCTACTGCAGAGAACAGAAGAAAACTTCAAGAATATTTTAACCACTCTGATTATCCTTAGAGATATGAAAGGATGATGACCCCATAAACACTGAACAGAATGCTTTGGAAAACAAGCAGAGGACAGCAGAAGCCCTTGCCAGCTACAAATAGAATATCTGGAATTTTAAAAATTTAGTAGAAGGATTGAAAAATTGAGTTGAAGAAATCTCTTGGAAGAAACAACAAAAAGGTCGGATGCAGTGGCTCACACCTGTAATCCCAGCACTTTGGGAGGCTGAGGCGGGCTGATCACCTGAAGTCAGGAGTTCAAGACCAGCCTGACCAACATGGAGAAACTCCATCTCTACTAAAAATACAAAATTCACCAGGCGTAATGGTGCATGCCTGTAATCCCAGCTACTCGGGAGGCTGAGGCAGGAGAATTGCTTGAACCCAGGAGGCGGAGGTTGCAGTGAGCCAAGATCACACCATCGCACCATTGCCTGGGCAACAAGAATGAAATTCCGTCTTAAAAAAAAAAAAGAGAAACAAGAAAAATCCAAGAGGAATAAAAAATAACAGAGAGTGGAGGGTTCACTAGAAAGTTGAGGCTGGGTGTGGTGGCTCATGCCTGTAATCCCAACACTTTGGGAGGCCGAGACGGGTGGATCACTTGAGGTCAGGAGTTCGAGACCAGCCCAGCCAACATGGTGAAACCCCATCTCTACTAAAAATACAAAAATTTGCCTGGTGTGGTGGTGGGCTCCTGTAGTCCCAGCTACTTGGGAGGCTGAGGCAGGAGAATCACTTGAATATGGAAGATGGAGGTTGCAGTGAGCTGAGATCGTGGCACTGCACTCCAGCCTGGGCAACAGAGCCAGGCTCTGTCTCAAAAAAAAAAAAAAAGAAGAAAGTTGAGTGTCTGAGGTTGGTTGGAGTGGCTCACACCTATAATCCCAGCAGTTTGGAAGGCCAAGGCAGGAGGATTGCTTGAGCTTAGAAGTTCAAGACCAGCTTGGGAAACATAGTGAGACCTCATCTCTACAAAAAAAAAATAAAATAAAAAATTAGCCAGGCATGGTGGTACATGCCTGTAGTCCCAGATACTTGGGAGGTTGAGGTAGGAGGATTGCTTGAGCCCAGGAGGTGGAGGCTGCCATGAGCTGAGATCATGCCATAGCACTCCAGCCTGGGCAACAGAGCAACAGCCTTCCAAAATGCTGGGATTACAGGCATGAGCCTTGCACCTGGCTGGTTTGTTTGATTTGTTTGTTTGTTTGTTTGTTTGAGACGAAGTCCCCCTCTGTGGCCCAGGCTGGAGTACAATGGTGTGATCTTGGCTCACTGCAACCTCCACCTCCCAGGTTCAAGTGATTCTTGTGCCTCAGCCTTCCGAGTAGCTGGGATTACAGGTGTGCACCACCATGTCCAGTTATTTTTGTACTTTTAGTAGAGACGGGGTTTCATCACGTTGGCCAGGCTGGTCTCGAACTCCTGACCCCATGATATGCCCACCTGGGCCTCCCAAACTGCTGGGATTACACGTGTGAGCCACCGCACCCAGCCGGGTAATTTAAACATTCTAGAGAGTCTTTACCAGATTTTTTTTTTTTTTTTTTTTTTTTTTGAGATGGAGTCTCGCTGTGTCGCCCAGGCTGGAGTGCAGTGGCCGGATCTCCGCTCACTGCAAGCTCCGCCTCCCAGGTTTACGCCATTCTCCTGCCTCAGCCTCCCGAGTAGCTGGGACTACAGGCGCCTGCCACCTCGCCCGGCTAGTTTTTTTTTTTGTATTTTTTTAGTAGAGAGGGGGTTTCACCGTGTTAGCCAGGATGGTCTTGATCTCCTGACCTCGTGATCCGCCCGTCTCGGCCTCCCAAAGTGCTGGGATTACAGGCTTGAGCCACCGCGCCCGGCCTATTTTTTTTTTTTTTTTTTTTTTTTTGAGACAGAGTTCTGCTATTGTTGCCTAGGCTGGAGTGCAATGGCACGATCTCAGTTCACTGCAACCTCCGCCTCCCAGGTTCAAGCAATTCTCCTGCTTCAGCCTTCCGAGTAGCTGGTATTATAGGCATGCACCACCACGCCTGGCTAATTTTGTAATTTTAGTAGAGACAGCAGGGTTTCTCCATGTTGGTCAGGCTGGTCTTGAACTCCCGACCTCAGGTGATCCGCCCGCCTCGGCCTCCCAAAGTGCTTGGATTACAGGCATGAGCCACTATGCCAGGCCTGTCTTTTACCAGATATTTGTTTCATAAATATTTTCTTCAGCTCAATGGCTTGCTCTTTTCTTTTTTTGAGATGGAGTCTTGCTCTGTCGCCCAGGCTGGAGTGCAGTGGCACAATCTCGGCTCACTGCCTCAAGTAGCTGGGACTACAGGCGCCCGCCACCACGCCCAGCTAATTTTTTGTTTTTTTTTTTTGGTAGAAATGGGGTTTCACCGTGTTAGCCAGGATGGTCTCGATCTCCTGACCTCGTGATCCACCCACCTCGGCCTCCCAAAGTGCTGGGATTACAGGCGTGAGCCACCGTGCCCGGCCCCTTTTTTTTTTTTAAAGACTGAGTTTCGCTCTTGTTGTGAAACTCCACATCTGGCCATTCTTTCATTTTCTGAATCATTTTACCCAGGGAAGTTTTTAATTTTGATAAAGCCCAAATATAAAATTTTTTCTCGGCCAGGTGCAGTGGCTCATGCCTGTAATCCCAGCACTTTGGGAGGCCGAGGCAGGCGGATCACAAGGTCAGGAGTGCGAGACCAGCCTGGCCAATATGGTGAAACCCTCTCTCTACTAAAAAAAATATAAAAATTAGCCAGGCATGGTGGTGCACGCCTGTAATCCTGGCTACTAGGGAGGCTGAGGCACAAGAATCACTAGAACCCAGGAGGCAGAGGCTGTAGTGAGCCAAGATTGTGCCATTGCACTCCAGCCTAGGTGACAGAGGGAGACTCCGTCTCAAAAAAAAAAAAAAAAAGATTTCAATTGAGATTCAGTTGAATCTATAGGTGAGTTTGGAAAGCACGAACGTCTTCACAACACTGAATCTTCCAGTCCATGAGCGTGATATACCTCTCAATTTATTTGGATCTTCTTTAATTTCAGCAATGTTTTCTAGTTTTCAGTAAGCCAAACTTGTACATTTCTTGTTAGATTCTTCCCTTAATATTTTAGGATGTTTAAAGCTATTATAAATTTTAATTTTGGCCAGGTGTGGGGGCTCGTGCTTGTAATCCCAGCACTTTGGGAGGCCGAGACAGGCAGATCACGAGGTCAGGAGATCGAGACCATCCTGGCTAACACGGTGAAACCCCGTCTCTACTAAAAAAATACAAAAAACTATCCGGGCGAGGTGGCGAGTGCCTATAGTCCCAGCTACTCGGGAGGCTGAGGCAGGAGAATGGTGTAAACCCGGGAGGCGGAGCTTGCAGTGAGCTGAGATCCAGCCACTGCACTCCAGCCTGGGCGACAGAGCAAGACTCCGTCTCAAAAAAAAAAAAAAAAAAAAATTTAGTAAGGTGTGATGGCATGTGCCTGTGGTCCCAGCTACTTGGGAGGCTGAGCTAGGAGGATCCCTGAGCCTGGGAGGTCGAGGCTGCAGTGAGCTATGATCACACCACTGCACTCCAGCCTGGGTGACAGAGAGAGACCCTGCCTTCAAAAAAAAAAAAAAAAAAAAAAAAGAAGTGAAAAGAAAAGGAAGAGAGACGAGGACACAGATACACACAGAGGGATGACCCTGTGTGAGGACTCAGGAGAAGAGGGCCATCTACAAGCCAGGGAGAGAGGCCTCAGGAGGAACCAACTCTGCAGACACCTTGGTCTCGAACTTCCAGCCTCCAGGCCTGTGGGAGAATGGGCTCCTGCTGTTGGAGCCCTGTTCTGCAGCACCTTGTTACAGAAGCGCCAGAAACGAATGCAGCTCCACTGCAGCATGGACAGCGAGCCTCGTTCCCAAAGCCAGAGTGCAGACGGGGCCAACACTCGGGCCCAAGCTTTGATCCCAGGGTGATGGAGCCTGGTCTGCCTCCCGTGTTGGAGTCAGGGCCCTGGTGGCAGCGAGTGGGTGGGATGCTATGACCTGGTGTTGGGTAGAAGCCTCTTAGATCCCTGCCCTCTGTTCCCTCCACAGTGGCGGGAGTGGCTCCCACTGCCAGGACCTCGCAAAGGTCTCCCCCAAGGCAGGTGTCCTCCTTAGGGTCTGCCCTGTCTCCCGCAAAATTCTAGGCCAGTAACTAGGGCATTCTGTCCCTGTGACTGGAGGGTGTGGGTCATTCTGCAAGGAGCTGCGGCCTGGCAGGACGGGGCGGACCGGTGGAAATGGAAATGGAGGATGGTGGAGGGGAGGGTGGCAGAAGGCCCAAGTGGGGCCTTTATTGATTGATAGGAGCATTTTCCAAATCCTGGTAAGGATGCTGGGAACCAGGCTGAATCCACTGCCAGGTCAGCTCCTGGGAGCTTGGGGCAGGTGCACAGGCTGCCTCGGCCCAGTGTCGAGGGAAGGCCGGGAGACGGAGGAACAGGAGTGCTGGGTTGGGTGTTTTTGAGCTGGGAGGTGCTAGTATTGGAAGAGGACCTGGAGGACATTCTGGTTGCCAGGCAATAAGGAACCACTGGCCCTCAGCATCAAGGAGGAGCTCAGTGTTCCCCTGAGCCAGGGTTGATGGCAGGAGAGCCTCCCTTGGAACTGGCTCCCAGTGTATTGGGGTGAGGGGACCCCGGAATGGCAGCAACAAGGAACGCATGGCCCTTCAACAGGCGGCAAGTCAGGCGTGGCTCCCAGGGGCTTGGGCCCGCAAGAGATGAGGACTTGGTATCCTAAGGGCAGGCATTAGCTATCTACTGCCCATAACAAATCACTCAACACTCAGTGCCGTAGAAGAGTACGCATTTATTTATTTATTTATTTATTTATTTAGAGACAGAGTCTTGCTTTGTCGCCCACACTGGAGTGCAGTGGTGCGATCTCGGCTCACTGCAAGCTCTGCCTCCCAGGTTCATGCCATTCTCCTGCCCCAGCCTCCCGAGTAGCTGGGACTACAGGCGCCCGCCACCTCGCCCAACTAATTTTTTGTATTTTTAGTAGAAACGGGGTTTCACCGTGTTAGCCAGGGTGGTCTCGATCTCCTGACCTCGGAGCACACATTTATTATCTCCAAGTTACTGTGGGACAGAAGTCTGGGTCCCCTGCTCAGGGACTTTCACAAGGCTGCAGCCGAGGTATTGGCCGGGCCTGTGGGCATCTCAAGGCCCGACTGTGGGGTCCCTTTCCAAGCTTACCTTCTGCCATCTCAGGTCTCAGGTCCCTGACTGCTGGCTGGAGACATCAGTTTCTTGCCATGGGGGCTTTTTCTCGGGGCAGCTCGGTAGCTGGCAGCCGGCTCTGCTCGGAACGTGTAAGACAGACAGAAAGGAAAACAGAAGCCCAGTGCTGGCGTGACCTCCCCTTGGAAGGGAAGCCTGTCACTTTGGCCACATCCTATTCATAGAAGCGAGCCTGCTCCCACTCACACTCAAAGTGGGGGCAACTCACTGGGGCACCAACACGAGTGGGCTCATGGGGCCACCCTAGAGGCCGTGACGGATACAGGAAGCGATGGATGGGCAGCTGGGAGTGCCGCAAAAGAGACAAGAGTGGGTGACCTGCCGGGCACAGCAGCTCATACCTGTAATCCCAGCACTTTGGGAGGCTGAGGCGGGTAGATCACCTGAGGTTGAGAGTTCGAGACCAGCCTGACCAACATGGAGAAACCCGTCTCTACTAAAACACAAAATTAGCTGGGCATAGTGGCGCACGCCTGTAATCCCATCTACTCGGGAGGCTGAGGCAGGAGAATCAGATTAACTCAGTAGGCAGTGGTTGCAGTGAGCCGAGATTGCACCATTGCACTCCAGTCTGGGTGACAAGAGCAAAACTCCGTCTCAAAAGAAGAAGAAGAAGAAGAGCGGGTGGCCCCTTGCTGACATTCCAGACCCGAGCCACACAGGGAGAGGGGAATCCACACGGGTCACTTGTGAGCTGCGATTACAGGCCAGGCACAGCAGCTCGCATCTGCTATCCCAGCACTTTGGGAGGCCAAAACAGGAGGACAGCTTGAGACCAGGAGTTTGAGACCAGCCTGGGCAACATAGTGAGACTCTGTCTCTACAAAAAAATTTTAAAATTAGGCCAAGGTGTGGTGGCTCACGCCTATAATCCCAGCACTTTGGGAGGTCGAGGCTGGCGGATCACGAGGTCAGGAGATCAAGACCATCCTGGTTAACATGGTGAAACCCCGTCTCTACTAAAAAATAGAAAAAATTAGCCGGGCATGGTGGCAGGCGCCTGTAGTCCCAGCTACTCGGGAGGCTGAGGCAGGAGAATGGCATCAACCCGGGAGGCAGAGCTTGCAGTGAGCTGAGATCACATCACTGCACTCCAGCCTGGGCGACAGAGCGAGACTCGTTTCAAAAAAAATAAAAAAATAAAAAATTAGTCAGGTGCAGTGGCACATGCTTGTTGTGGTCCCAGCTACTCAGGATGCTGAGGTGGGAGAATCGTTTGAACCTGGGAGGCGAAGGTTGCAGCAAGCCGTGATTGCGCCACTGCACTCCAGCCTTTGTTGGGCAACAAAGCGAGACTCCATCTCTAAAAAAGTATTAAACATAGGCCAGGTGTGGTGGCTCACACCTGTAATCTCTGCACTTTGGGAAGCTGAGGTGGGTGGATCACCTGAGGTCAGGAGTTCAAGACCAGCCTGGCTAAGATGGTGAAACCCCGTCTCTACTAAAAATACAAAAATTAGCCGGGCGTGGTGGTGCCTGTAATCCCAGCTACTCAGGAGGCTGAGACAGGAGAATCGCTGAACCCGGGAGGCAGAGGTTGCAGCGGCCAAACTCGCACCACTGCATCTCTAGCCTGGGCTTAAGTGAGATTCCATGTCAAAAAAAAAAAGGCTGGGCACGGTGGCTCAAGCCTGTAATCCCAGCACTTTGGGAGGCCGAGATGGGCGGATCGCTAGGTCAGGAGATCGACCATCCTGGCTAACACGGTGAAACCCGCCTTACCAAAAATACAAAAAACTAGCTGGGCTGGCGGTGGCGGCACCTGTCCCAGCTACTGTGGAGGCTGAGGCAGGAGGACAGAACCCGAGTATGGAGCTTGCAGTGAGCTGAGATCCGGCCACTGCACTCCAGCCTGTGACAGAGCCAGACTCCGTCTCAAAAAAAAAAAAAAGACAAGACGGCAGTGCCCATCTTATCCCTGTTAAATTCATGGGCACAATTCCCACAAAAACCAGATGGGCCCTGGCAGATGCCATGGACGACCATAAACTCAATAGAGCAGCAGCCACACAGCAGTGGCTGAGTCAACTTGCTGTCTCCCCTGGAGTGAGCCCCACAGCGCTGGCCCACGGTACGTGGAGACGGACCTAGTGAGCGTGTCCGTCCTGGCCCGGCTCAGCAGGGAGGCAGCTTGCATTCCCCTGGAGCCTGCTCAGTCCGCAGTCCCTGTCCTGCCCCAGAGCGTGTTAATGCTCCTGCCGTCACCAGCAATTCTAGTGCTTGAAAAGCCCAAATGTCAGTTGAGACATTGTTGGTTGTAAGTCCCTGGAAACTCAACTGAAATGGGCTGGAAAGACAAACGGTCACATCACTAGATGGTGTGAGGAGCACCCCCAGGAGCAGCCGACTCGGGGCCGGCTCCCTCTCCGGAGTTCCCTGTGCTCCGCCCACCGCTGCGTTGGTTTCAGCCCCAGGCAATGGCCACTGTCTTGTCATCTGCACCTCCTGCCACTCACACCCCTGGAAGTTAGGAAAGCCTCCCCCCCACCAACCGTCAAACCAAAGTCCCCAGTTGCCAAAGCCCAGCTCAGCCCAGGTCACGCACCCTCTGCGGCTCAGCCCATGTGACCGAGAAGTCCCAGGAGGAGGAAGGGGAAGTGAGTGTCTCCAGGCATCACGAAACCTGCTCTGCGGGGCTGCGTGTGTGGACACAGGCTGCTGGAACGCCTTGCCAGAGAGCGGGGTGGATCCAGGGAGGTTCCCAGGTCCCGGCCGCACTCCTGGCTGGAGGAAAAGCTAGGAAGATGCCCTCCCACCTGCAGGGTGGCGGGCGTGACTCAGCAGGGACAGAGCTGCCTTTCCGGGTGCCTGGTCCCACAGGGAAAGCCCCGGAGTCTCCCCGGGGAAGGGACTGCAGCGAGGTGCCAGTAAAGCTCAGACCCCTTGGGAAGCAGTGAGCCTCCCCAGCAGGGTGAGCGTGCCCTCTGCATCACACAGGGAACTCCCCCAGGAGGTCCTGAGCCATCAGGAGGGGACGGTGGGCCCTGGGTTCTGCCTGACCTGGACCGGGGGCTGAAAAGGTGGCCTGCAGAGCCCCCAGTGACCGGGACTCTGGAGACTGCAGGGGCTGGGGCTGAGCTGCAGCCGAGAGACCTGCTGTGGGAGGTGGGACCCCTTGCAGAGGACGCATCACCACCTCGTTCCTGCCTCCAGGTGCAGCCTCGGTGTTGCTCCTGGGTTGGGGGCGGTGGTGACCACTGCATCAGTTCCGTCACTGGGGGCTCTTGGGATTGGGCGCTGGGATAAAGGCAGGCCCCGAGCTTGCGGGATCATGGGTCTGGAATTGTCCCTGGAAAACAGAGCTGGACTCCGTTTGTGCCCTGAGGGCAGGTGACCACACATGGTCACAGGACAGGAGAGTAGATTGCAAGCTGGAGTGGGTTGGAGAGACCCTGGGGTCCCACGCGGGAAACTCAGCTGGGCCTCCTCTGCAACCTGCCTGCAGCTGCTTCCTCTGCAGTGCCCACCCCCGAGCCCTGCCAAGTCCCAACCCAGCCCCACAATCATCCCCCCAAGTTACTCACCTCAGGCAGCCAGAATCTCCCCTCCACACTCGGAGATGCCGGGGTCTCCCTGCTGCAGACTCTCCCCCAGCAGGGACCCAGACAGACAGACACTGGTGGCTGGACAGATGGGCTCCCAGGTCTAGGATGACCAGCCCAGCCCCTCTGTCTGCAGCGTGGAGTCAGACCCCGGGGAAGGATGCTGTGGCTGCCATCCTCTGTTGCCAGACCATTCATATCCCAAGCAAACTGGAAAACACCACCTTTGCCAGCTCCTCTGCAGACGGCCTGCAGCAGGCTGGGGTGGGGTGAGGAGGACCCTCCGCCAGGACAGGCCGCCCCCGCAAGCTGAGCCTGATCACCCTGAGCCTGTTTCACCCTCAGTCAGAAAGTTGAGGCCTCACCCAGGGCCGGCTGGGCATAAAGGAGCCCCCATCACAGTCCTACTGTCCAGCACCCCATCTGTCCAGGCAGCACTGGGCGCTGCCACCCTCCTCACCCTGCCTGGCTGGTCCAGTCCCAGCCCCATCCCAGCCCCACTCCAGCCCCAAGCCCTCCTGAGCCAACAGCGCCACGTGGCTGCCACCCAGAGGTCACTCAGGGAGTGACAGGCCGCTGGCCAGCTGGGTGGACCACCCGCCCCACTGCCTCTGCCGGCTTCTCACTCACCTGTTCACACGCTTATTCATTTGCTCAATGATTCGTTCATCCATCCTTCACAAGGCTGGGTCCTTGGCAGGCTTGGCACAGAGGAAGAACAGGCCTCGTGGCTGCAGGGACACAGCCAGAGAAGACACAGCCAGCCCTGCTCCCCTCTGGCTTCCTAGTGGGGACACAGCCGATGGCTGTAGTTCTTTTGTTTTTTTTGTTTTTTTTTGAGATGGAGTCTCGCTCTGTTGCCCAGGCTGGAGTGCACTGGCATGATCTTGGCTCACTGCAACCTCCACCTCCCAGGTGCAAGCGATTCTTGTGCTTCAGCCTCCCGAGTAGCTGAGGTTACAGGCTCACACCATCACGGCCAGCTAACGTTTTGTATTTTTGGTAGAGATAGGGTTTCATCATGTTGGCCAGGCTGGTTTCGAACTCCTGAGCTCAAGTGATCGATCTGCCCGCCTCGGCCTCCCAAAGTGCTGGGATTACAGGCCTGGGCCAGTGCGCCCGGCTTAGATGCCTGAAGTTTGTAAAAACAGATGTCACAGAGAGGGGAGGTCAATGGAGGAAGCAAACTGCCCCTGGATGTGTGGGGGGCCAGGGCAGACAGGAGGGGCCATGAGGGGCAGGAGGAGGGAAGAGCGTGGGACCCTGAGCAAGGCAAGGGCCGACGGGCGGGGGCAGGTGGAGATGCACAGAGCGACTTCACATCCACTTCGCAGGTGGAGAGCTGGGGGCTGGGTAGAAGGTAGAACCTGCATCTTCAGAGACCTCCTGGGCTGCAAGGAGGAGGGGCAACAGGTGAGGATGTGGGCGTGGCCCGAGCAACAGGTGAGGGTGTGGTATGGCCTGAGTGGCAGGTGAGGTGTAGCCCTGGCCTGGGTGGCAGATGACAGGTGCGGTATGGCCTGGGAGGAGGGTGACGGGGCAAGGCGCTCTGCACATCTTTCCTGGGTTCACCCAGCCTTCCCCTGCCCCATGACCCCGCCCCAGGGTTCCCAGGAGTCTCTGGAACTCACGCAGGAGACTCAGGACTCTGGCTTTTCCAGGTAGGCTCCCATCCTCTGAGGGCTTCCCAGGGGAGGGGCAACTGGTGTTACCGGAGGGAGGGCTCCACTGCGAGTTGTTCAGGTTCTTGTGCGCAGAACAAAGAACTGAACAGGCACAAAGAAAGCAACAAAAGAATGAAGCAACAAAAGGCAAACAAAACAACCAAAAAACGGAGTAACGAAGGCACAGAGTCACTGAAGACAACAAAGTGCAATTCACAGAGAGGCAGTGGGCGGAGCAGGCGGCTCCAGAGCGCTCCCCGGGGTTTTTAGGAAGCCGGGAGAATTTGGTAACACCCCAGGTGCCCTTTAGAGGCCTCCAATTGGTGACTCCTTATGAAGGATTGGCTCACAGCCAATCAGAGGCTGAAGTGGAAACTTGTTATCACAGGAGTGAGGCCCAGCCTTACCCAGAACCGGCTTCCCCTGCCGTTCTCTTGCTCACGTCTCAACCCTGAGTCACCCCAATTATTCCCCCCTCTCCTGCCTCACTGCGAGAGAACAAACCAGCCAATGCTTAAAACTGCGTCTCCCCTGCAGAGGGCTCCCCGAGGCGCTCATCCTTCCTGGCAGCCCTGCCCTCTTGTCCTGCCTGGCCCCGACCGCGCCCCAGTGCACCCCCGAACTCCCATGTTCTTCTTTGTCTCCTGGGTCTGGGCCCATGGGGAGCGCCCGGGCAGCCGGCAGGTTGGGGGGAGGGCGCGATTCTGCGTCAGGCCCCGCGGATTCTCCTCTGCCCCAGCGGGCGCACATTTGGGCACCAAGACCCTAATTCCGCCGGGCGTGGATCCCGGGGCGGGCACGTGTCTCTCTAGGCCTCAAATCCAGGCCAGGAGCAGGGGGTGGCTGGGCTGGGAGGGGGGAGCACCGCCCGGGGCACCAGCAGACAGTGGGCGTCCCTGTCACCCCTCCCTCCATTGCCTACTTGGTTGACCGGGTGTTTTGTTTTTGTTGTTGTTGTTGTTGTTGTTTGAGACGACGTCTCACTCTGTCGCCCAGGATGGAGTGCAGTGGCGCGATCTCGGCTCACTGCAACCTCCCGTTCCCAGGTTCAAGCAATTCTCCTGCCTCAGCCTCCCTAGTAGCCAGGATTAAAGGTGCCCACCACCACGCCCGGCTAATTTTTGTATTTTAGTAGAGACGGGGTTACACCATGTTGGCCAGGCTGGTCTCCAACTCCTGACCTCAGGTGATCTGCCCGCCTCCGCCTCCCAAAGTGCTGGGATTACAGGCGTGAGCCACTGCGCCCGGCCCCTGGGTGTTTTTTTTTAACGGCTTTACTGAGACATAATTCACATACCACACAATTCAGAATGCGTCCAGCTCAGCCAGTTTCTGCGTCTTCTGCCACAGGCGGTTTTAGATCATTTCCTCATCTCAGAAAGAGCCCTCCACCCTCCAGCTCCCACCCCTTCCCACATCCCTCCCTCCCCAGCCCTAAGACCTGCTGATGTGCTTCTGTCTCCGTAAACTTGCTCAGGATGCCCCTGTAAGTGCTGCCACACAGCGTCTGTCCTTCCGTGCCTGCTTATTTCACGCAGCACAGTGCCCAAGGTCCGTCGGTGCCGCCGCATGGATCAGAACGTCATTCTAAGGCCAAAGAGTCCGCTGCATGGGCACAGGACACCCTGTGTGGCCATCCTCTGTTGATGGACACAGCTGTTTCCGCCTCTCTGTGATTGTGGATGTGCTGGTATGCACAGGCGCACACAACGTTTTATGTAGACTTTTTTTTTTTTTTTAAATACAGAGTCTCACTCTGTCACCCAAGCTGGAGTGCAGTGGCATGATCTTGGCTCACTGCCACCTCTGCTTCAGTGGGCACAAATGATTCTCCAATCTCAGCCTCCAGAATAGCTGGGACCGCAGGCACAAGACAACGCCCAGCTAATTTTTTTTTTTTTTGAGACAAAGTTTCGTCTTGTCGCCCACGCTAGAGTGCGATGGCGAGATCTCGGCTCACTGCAACCTCCGCTCCCAGGTTCAAGTGCTTCTCCTGCCTCAGCCTCCCGAGTAGCTGGGATTACAGGCATTAGTCACCACGCCCACCTAATTTTTGTATTTTTAGTAGAGACGGGGTTTCACCATGTTCGTCAGGCTCGTCTCAAACTACTGACCTCAGGTGATCCGCCCGCCTCGGCCTCCCAAAATGCTGGGATTACAGGAATGAACCACCACGCCTGGCAATTTTTGTATTTTTTAAAGAGACAGGGTCTCCCTGTGTTGCCCAGGCTGATCTTTAATTCCTGAGCTCGAAGTGATCCATCTGTCTCAGGCTCCCAAAGTGCTGGGATTACAGGTGTGAGCCAATGCACCTGGCTGGACGTCTTCATTTCTCTTGGGTACTCACCTGGGAGTGGCATTCCCAGGTCGCATGGCCACTCTACGTTTAATTGTTTGAAGAACCACCAGCTGGGACGTCTTCTTTATGCCCAAACCTGACCCACTGCTGCCCTGTCAAGGCCCCTCCCAGCTCCTCACTGCGTGACCTGGCTCTGCCAAGGACTTAGACATGGCCCCGGCCGATACCCCCCACCATGGCTTCCATCGTGTATATTTGTTTATAGAGTTTTGTGCGATGCATATTTTTAAAAAATATTATATAATCAAATGTATATCTTTTCTATAATTCATGGGTTTTAAATTTTGCTATATCTTGTTAAGGAAATGCTCTTCATCAGATCAAGGAATTGTTCTTCTACTCCCAGGTTGCAAAGCGATTTTTAAAAATTGCAAATGAGGCTGGGCACGGTGGCTCACTCCTGTAACCCCAGCACTTTGGGAGGCCGAGGTGGGTGGATCACGAGGTCAGGAGTTCGAGACCAGTCTGGCCAACATGGTGAATCCCCATCTCTCCTAAAAATACAAAAACAAAATTAGCCGAGCATGGTAGCGGACACCTGTAGTCCCAGCTACTCAGGAGGCTGAGACGGGAGAATGGCCTGAACCCGGGAGGTGGAGCTTGCAGTGAGCTGAGATTACACCACTGCACTCCAGCCTGGGCAACAGAGCGAGACTCTGTCTCAAAAAAAAAAGGCACTATTTCATTATTTAGTTAGGCCGGTTGCAGTGACTCACACCTGTAATCCCAGCACTTTGGGAGGCTAAGGCAGGCAGATCACAAGGTCAGGAGTTCAACACCAGCCTGACCAACATGGTGAAACTCCGTCTCTACTAAAAATACAAAAATTAGCTGTGCCTAGTGGCACGTGCCTATAATCCCAGCCACTCAGTAGGCTGAGGCAAGAGAATTGCTTGAACCCAGGAGGCGGAGGTTGCAGTGAGCCAAGATCATGCCACTGCACTTCAGCCTGGGCAACAGAGAGAGACTCTATCTCAAAAAAAAAGAAAAGAAAAGAAAAGGAATTTAGAAAGAATCAAGAGCTGGCCGCGCCTGGCCAGCTTCACTGGTTTTACCAGTGAATTTTTACCAAACATTCATGGAACAGAAAAATCCATGTCTTGAAATTTTTACAGAAGGCTAGCATGATCTCAACTCCAAAATGAAAATTAAAAGACACATCTATTTCATGACTGTAGATGCAGAAAGCCTAGATAAACTATTAATAAATTAAAGTCAGCTGCATATAAGAAATGTCAGACCTCGGCCGGGCGCGGTGGCTCACGCCTGTAATCCCAGCACTTTGGGAGGCCGAGACGGGCGGATCACGAGGTCAAGAGATCGAGACCATACAAAAAATTAGCCGGGTGTGGTGGCGGCGCCTGCAGTCCCAGCTACTCGGGAGGCTGAGGCAGAAGAATCACTTGAACCCCGGTGGCAGAGGTTGCACTGAGCCAAGATCAGGTCACTGCACTCCGGCCTGGGTGACAGTGTGAGACTCTGTCCCCGCCAAAAACAAAGGAAAAAAAGAAAAAATCGCAGACACCCAAGAGTCAACAAACCCAGGAGCAAAACCAACACCACAAAACAGGCACACACAATACATCCAGGAAGTAAAACTCGGGCCCAAAGCCAGCAGAGCAAACAAGAGAAGATACCAGGAAGAGTATCATGAACCCGGTCTCCAGAGAGGCGGCAGCATGTCACCGCCGATACACACCAACGATCGGCTCTTTCTCCCTCTCCTCGTTGTCTTCCTGTCGTCGGCTTCGGCCGAGGCTGACTTGCCTCATGGTCACAAGATGGCTGCCAGCAGCCTCCAAGGCCATTTGCTGTGTGGTTCACACATGACAGAAGCAGAGCTTCCACCGGTAGGGCTGGGACTGTCGTCCTTGCCCAACCGACAGCTGACAGAGAAGCTTGCATCCCAGAAGCTACAATAAACATCTTCTTACATATCATTGGCCCAGTGTGGCTGACAGGCCCATGCCTAAACCAATCACTGTGGGCCATGCCGACTGGTTTAAACCAACCCCATTCATGCTGGGAGCTGGGGTCGGGCCCTGGTGTCCCTGAGGCCCAAAGACTGGGGTGGGGTGGTGACTGCTCCAACAAAATAGCAGGCATTTTACTAAGGGGGGGGGGGGGGGACAGGATGTCAAATGGCCTGAAGCATCATATGACTATTTATTTTATTATTTTATTTATTATGTATTTATTTTTGAGATGGAGTTTAGCTCTGTAGCCCAGGCTGGAATACAGTGGCACAATCTTGGCTCACTGCAGTCTCAGCCTCCCGAGTAGCTGGGACTACAGGTGCGTGTCACCACACACAGCTAATTTTTGATTTTTAGGAGAGATGGGGTTTCACCATGTTGGCCACGCTGGTCTTGAACTCCTGACCTCAAGTGATCCACCTGCTTCGGCCCCCCCAAAGTGCTGGGATTACAGGCGTGAGCCACTGCGTCCAGCCTGAATCGCCACATGAATATTTATGCACACCCAAAACAAAATGACCCAGAAAGGCAAAGCAGGTGCGGTGATATTAACATCAGACAAAATAGAAGTGAAGACAACGATGATTACATAGGACCTAGAAAGAATATTCCATCACTGAAAAAAAGAATGGTCTGCCTTATGTAACTGTGTGACCATCAGAAGTGTGTCCACAGAGCCTCAATTGCATCGGGGCTCCCAGGGCACCTCCCCTCATGTCTTGCCATCAGAGCTGGGTCACATGGAGGCCGGGCGCAGTGACCCATGCCTGTAATCCCAGCACTTTGGGAGGCCAAGGTGGGCAGATCATTTGAGGCCAGGAGTTCAAGACCAGCCTGGCCAACATGGTGAAATGCCATCTCTACTAAAAATACAAAATTAGCTGGGCATGGTGGCGCATGCCTGTAATCCCAGCTACTTGGGAGGCTGAGGCGGGAGAATCACTTGAACCAGGAGGTGGAGGTTGCAGTGAGTCAAGATGATGCCACTGCACTCCAGCCTGGGTGGCAGGAGCGAAATCCATCTCAAGAAAAAAAAAAAAAGAACTGGGTCACATGGTTTGCCACCACTCACCCACCTCTCCCGTTTGGGCAGACTGGTGGGCTCTGTGTCACTAAGATGTTTACCTGAGACTAAAGCAGCAAGCATAGACACAGGGCTGGATCATGTCAGGAAGGACTGAGGTACACAGAAGGTTGGACAGATCCAGAAACACAGGGAGAGACCTTCACATGCAATCTCAGAATTTACAATGTTGGGCCGGGCGCGGTGGCTCACGCCTGTAATCCCAGCACTTTGGGAGGCCGAGGCGGGCGGATCACAAGGTCAGGAGTTCGAGACCACGGTGAAACCCCGTCTCTACTAAAAATACAAAAAAATTAGCCGGGCGCAGTGGCGGGCGCCTGTAGTCCCAGCTACTTGGGAGGCTGAGGCAGGAGAATGGCAGGAACCCGGGAGGCGGAGCTTGCAGTGAGCCGAGATCGCGCCACTGCACTCCAGCCAGGAGAACAGAGCGAGACTCCGTCTCAAAAAAAAAAAAAAAAAAAAAAAGATTTGCACATTACAATTAGCATGCCTCATCAAAAAGTCATGAATACCTAAATTAAACTGTGTAACTGAGAGGCAACACGTGTTCTTTTCAGACGTTCACGCAGCGGTTCACAAAAGTGCAGCAGTTACGAGACTGCAATAAAAATCTCCGTAACTTCAGAAAACTAGCTGGGCCGTGGCTCATGCCTGCTGCCCTAGGGCTATGGGAGGCCAAGGCCAGAGGATCACTTGAGCCTAGAAGTTCCAGCTGCAGGGAGCTATTATCGTGCCATCTCACTCCAGCCTGGGTGACAAAGTGAGACCCCATCTCAAAAAAAATTATTATTATTTTTTGTTGTTGTTGTTGTTTTTTTTTTTGTTTTTTTTTTTTGAGGCGGAGTCTCGCTCTGTCGCCCAGGCTGGAGTGCAGTGGCCGGATCTCGGCTCACTGCAAGCTCCGCCTCCCGGGTTTACGCCATTCTCCTGCCTCAGCCTCCTGAGTAGCTGGGACTACAGGCGCCCGCCACCTCGCCCGGCTAGTTTTTTGTATTTTTTAGTAGAGACGGGGTTTCACTGTGTTAGCCAGGATGGTCTAGATCTCCTGACCTCGTGATCCGCCCGTCTCGGCCTCCCAAAGTGCTGTTGTTGTTTTTGAGACGGAGTTTCGCTCTTGTTCCCTAGGCTGGAGTGCAGTAGCGCGATCTTGGCTCACTGTAACCTCTGCCTCCTGAGTTCAAGTGATTCTCCTGCCTCAGCCTCCCAAGTAGCTGGGATTACAGGCACGCACCACCACACCCAGCTAATTTTGTATTTCTAGTAGAGACGAGGTTTCTCCATGTTGGTCAGGTTGGTCTTGAACTTCTGACCTCAGGTGATCCGCCCGAATCAGCCTCCCAAAGTGCCGCGATTACAGGCATGAGTCACTGCACCAGCCACACACAAAAAATAGTTTTAAGGTATGAGGTTCAGGCCGGGCACAGTGGCTCACACCTATAATCCCAGCACTTTGGGAGGCCAAGGTGGGTGGATCACCTGAGGTCAGGAGTTCGAGACCAGCCTGGCCAACATGGCAAAACCCTGTCTCTACTAAAAATACAAAAATTAGCTGGGCGTGGTAGCATGTGCCTATAATCCCAGTTACTCGGGAGGCTGAGGCAAGAGAATTGCTTGAACCTGGGAGGCAGAGGTTGCACTGAGCCGAGATCGCACCACTGCACTCCAGCCTGGGCAACAAGAGCAAAACTTCGTCTCAAAAAAAAAAAAAGGAAAATATGGAGAGTCAAGTGATTGGTGATAAGGAGGCAGATGCCCAGGCCATGGTGGGGAGCAGAGCCAGATTCCAGAAGCTTTCAGAAACCACTGGTGCCACCTCCCAGTTACAGGTTTCCCAGCCCACACCCTCTGACTTTATGGGGATTGTTCCCCCTTTTTTGTTTTACCACCTCAGTATGTGTCCTAAACGCTGCATTTTCTTTCTTTTTTTTTTTTTTTGGAGACGGAGTCTCGCACTGTCACCCAGGCTAAACTGCAGTGGTGTGATCTTGGCTCACTGCAACCTCCACCTCCCGGGTTCAAGCGATTCTCCCACCTCAGCCTTAGCTGGGATTACAGGTGCCCACCACCACGCCCAGCTAATTTTTTGTGTTTTTAGTAGAGACAAGGTTTCACCACGTTGGTCAGGCTGGTCTCGAACTCCTAACCTCAGGATTCGCCTGCTTCAGGCTCCCAAAATGCTGGGATTACAGGTGTGAGCCACTGCGCCCGGCCCTACATTTTCATTGTGCTTCTTTGTTTATTGAGACAGGGTCTCACTCTGCTGCCCAGGCTGGAGTGCAGTGGTGCAATCTCAGCTTACTGCAGCCTCCACCTCCCGGGCTCAAGCGATCCTCCCACCTCAGCCTCTCAAACAGCTGGAACCACAGGCGTGTGCTTCCACGCCCGGCTAATTTTAAAAAACATTTTGTAGAGATGGAGTCTCACTAACTTGCCCAGGCTAGTCTTGAACTACTGGGCTCACGCAATCTTTCCACCTTAGAGTCCTGGCTAGCTGGGGCTACATGCACGCACCGCTACGCCCATCTCCATTTGTGTCCAAGTTTCTATAAATACATTTCTTTCCTCTTTGTACATACAGAGACATGGAATTATTGGGTTAGATGGCAACTCTATGTTTAACACTTTGAAGAACTGCCAGATTCTTTTCCACAGCGGCCACACCACCTTCCATTCCCAGCAGCGCTGGATGGTTCCAGTTTCTCCACAGCCTCACTAACACTTGCCAGCGTCTGTCCTTTTGATTTTAGCCTAGTGGATGCTGTGGCATCTCATGGTGGTTTTGATTTGCATTCCCTTAATAACTGATAATGCTGAGTGGTTTTTCATGTGTTTATTGGCCATTTGTATACCTTCGTTCCCATCCTGTGTCAATAACAAAAGTCTTGTAAGAGTTTTCTTATATATTCTAGACCATAGTCCCTTATCTGATATGATTTAGAGAGATTTCCTCCCATTACGCAGGCTGTCTCCCTCTTTCCTGATAGTGTCCTTTAAAGTATTATTATATATTTTTTTGAGACAGTTTTGCTCTTGTTGCCCAGGGCTGGAGTGCAGTGGTGCAATCCTGGTTCACTGCAACCTCTGCCTTGCGGGTGCAAGCGATTCTCCTGCCTCAGCCTCCCAAGTAGCTGGGACTGGTGTGCTCCACCATGCTTGGGCAATTTTTTGCTATTTTTAGTAGAGACGGGGGTTCACCATGTTGGCCAGGCTGGTCTCAAACTCCCGACCTTAGATGATCCACCTGCCTCGGACTCCCAAAGTGCTGGGATTACAGGCGTGAGCCCCTGCACTGGGAGAAGAGACTTTTCTTTCCCCACTAAATTGTCTTGGCATCCTTGTTGAAATTTCTTGACAATAAATGATTATTGTGTAACTTTCTGTAAACTAGGAAGTCACTTAAAAAAAAATGCATGGAGGCCGGGTGCGGTGGCTCATGCCTGTAATCCCAGTACTTTTGGGGAGGCTGAGGGGGGGCGGATAACTTGAGGTCAGGAGCTCAAGACCAGCCTGGCCAACATGGTGAAACCTTGTCTCTACTAACAATACAAAAAGGAGCCAGGCTTGGTGGTGTGCACCTGTAGTCCCAGCTAGTCAAGAAGCTGAGAAATGAAAATCACCTGAACCCGGTAGGTGGCGGTTGCAGTGAGCTGAGACCTCACCACTGCACTCCAGCCTGGGCAACAAAGCAAAACTCCATCCAAAAGGAGGAAAGGGAAAAAAAAAAAAAAAAAAAAAAGCACAGAGGTGACTGCTGACTCAGCAGATGACTGCTGAAATGCTGACTCAGCTGGGTCCAGCTCTGTCCCTGGCGCCCAAGCGTGAAACTGACCGACTTCTGGCCTTCGCACCAGGTAGTCTGCAGGGCCTGTGGGGTAAGGGCCGTGAAACCCCAGGACTGACATTCCCTCTGACCTACCCCTACCCTGGGCCTGTACCCTGGCCCTGGGCAGCTGGGGCTTCTGTGGAGGGTGGGTAGGGAGCCCTGCCCACTGGCCGCCTCTCCCGCCCCACCCTCTGCACCCTGCCCTGCGGTGGTCCACTGCCAGGCCTGGCCCTGCCAAACCAGACTGGGAACTTTCATCCCCTGACTGGCACTGTCCCAGTGGGGCTGACAGCAGGGAAGGGCTGTAGGTGATGCCAGCCTCCGGGGTGACCCTGGTAGGACGGCCACTTCCTCCAGTGCTCCCATCAAAGCAGCTCTGAGAATGTGGTCCCTGCATCTGCAGTTTTTGGCATTTGCTGGCCAGAGCTGCCTTTCTGAACCACCTGGTTTCTCAGGAAGCAGCAGCCGTCCCCCTGAACCTACCCACCCCGTCCCTGGCTGTGAATTTCCAACCTGGGCACTGGGTACCATGTACAAACCTCAGACCTCCCGCTGATCTCCAGTTCAAACAAAACCAGCTCTTCACAAAATGCACATGGCGGTCAGAGAAATTTGAGCACTGAATGGATATTTGAGAATATCAAAGATTTTTTTTTTTTTTTCTGAGACAGGGTCTTGCTCTGTTGTCCAGGCTGGAGTGCAGTGGCACAATCATGGCTGACTGTGGCCTAAATCTCCTGGGCTCAAGTAATCCTCTCACCTCAGCCTCTCAAGTAGCTGGGACTACAGGTGCGTGCCATGACGCCCAGCTAAGTTTTAAATTTTCTGTACAGATGGGGGTCTCACCATATTGTCCAAGCTAGTCTCGAATTCCTGGGCTCAAGAGATCTTGCCTCAGCCTCCCACAGTGCGGGATTACAAGTCTGAGAGACCACACCCAGCCCACCATTACATTCTTTTTTTGAAATGGGGTCTCATTCTGTCACGCAGGTTGGAGTGCAGTGCTGCGATCACAGCTCACTGCAGCCTTGAACCTGTAGGCTTAAGCGATCCCACCTCAGCCTTCCAAGTAGCTGGGACTACAGGCTATTTGCACCACTGCACTCCAGCCTGAGCAACACAGTAAGACCCTGTCTTAAAAAAAAAAGGGCATCTTTGGGAGGCCAAGGTAGGCAGATCCCCTGAGCTCAGGAGTTTGGGATCAGCCTGGGTAACACAGTGAGACCCCAATTCTACAAAAACATACAAAAATTAGCCACGTGTGGTGGCACACACCCATAGCACCAGCTACTTAGAAGGCTGAGGTAGAAGACTGGTTTGAGCCCAGGGGGCCCAGGTTAGTAAGCCAAGATCGTGCCACTGCACTGCAGCCTGAATGACAGAGCCAGATCCTGTCTCAAAAAAACAATTAGTGGGCTGGGCGCGGTGGCTCACGCCTGTAATCCCAGCACTTTGGGAGGCCGAGGTGGGCGGATCACAAGGTCAGGAGATCGAGACAACGGGTGAAACCCCGCCTCTACTAAAAAAATACAAAAAACTAGCCGGGCGTGGTGGCGGGCGCCTGTAGTCCCAGCTACTTGGGAGGCTGAGGCAGGAGAATGGCGTGAACCCGGGAGGCGGAGCTTGCAGTGAGCTGAGATCCGGCCACTGCACTCCAGCCTGGGGGAGAGAGCGAGACTCCGTTTCCAAAAAAAACAAAAAAACAATTAGTGCTTGCTGTTGGTGGGGTGGCCCCATGCAGTCCAGTCTCTACACTGCCTGAGACCCCTCAACCCCAGACTCCTCGTCTCGTTCCCTTCCCCCCAACACCAGTTTTGGTTCCTCCTACTTAAACAATTCCTTCACCCAAAGGCCTCCCAAATGCACAGCGAGGACCCTGGCTCCTCCCCAAAAGGCCGTGGCCTTGTCCTCCTCACGGGGTGCAGGGGGTCCTGCTGGTTTGGACAGCAAGGCAGCCGGCAGGCAGGCGGGGCAGGCAGGAACAGACGCGGCAGCTCCCGGCATTTATTGACTGCGGCCCCCCACAGAGCACACTGCCCTTCCCAGGTGGGGCGAAGCCCAGCGACTAGGGAAGCAGAGAATGCAGCAGCCACCCGGGGGGACTCCTTGTCGGGAGAAGACCCTGAGGAGGAACTGCAGCCCGCCTGGGCCATTCCCCCAAGGAGCCAAGCGGGAGGGCCCAGGGACCCGAGGGACGCCGGCACAATCCCTGAAGACGAGACCGCCTGCTGGTGAGTGGAGAGGCTTTGGCAAAACTGTTAAAGCCACTGTGGGGTGGATGGGGGTGTGCGGGACCTCAGTGGCCCTTCACCCTCACCCGTGATGGCTCCGGAACCTCTCTGGGCCCCTCCCTCCCAGGCACTGGCTCGTGATCTGCGTTGTTTGTTCCTCCCACCCAGCCGCGGGGTCTTGGGGGGAGTTGCAGCTGCCCGAGGACACGGAAGGTCTGGTCGCTCTCAGCGGATACAAAGTGCACAGCTAGCACTTGGGTGAGCAACAGCCAGGCTGCACCCACACTCTGCCACCCGAGTCCTCGATGGAAAGTGCTGGAAGATGCTGCTTTGGGCCTCAGAGGCAGGAGGCAGGGATAATACCCTCCCCCGGCCCAGGAGAGGGGAGAAATGAGCCTCTGGTGGCCCCTGTTCCCCCGAGGAGCTGCCAGCGGGAGGGGCAAGGCCACGCAGCGCCCAGCCGGGAGAGCCTGGGAGCCAGAGCAGGGGTGGGGGTGCAGCTACAGCTGAGAGGGGACGAGGCCAGGAGGAGCTCAGCCAGCAGGTGGGGGGACGGCAGGGGCCTGCTGGGGAGGACGGGTGGCCATGGCCGGCGAGGTTGCGGCCCCAGAAGCAGGTGCTGGGCTTGGGACTCTCTGGAAGAACTTAGCGCAGCTGGCCTGGCGGCCCAGCCATTCCCACGGCCGGTCAGGATGGCACTTTGATGCCAAAGTTTTTGCGTAGCTGTTCCAGAAACACAAAAGTGAGCACGGTGTGGGGGATGAGGCGGATGCCAGCTGGGACGAGGCCCTGGAGGGAGACAGGGAAAGTGAGAGACACGGAGTCCGAAGGGACTGGCTCCCCATTGCCCGAGCCGCCACCGCCGCCACCACTGCACCTTGTAAAAGGCCAGAGGCCCGAGCTTCGCTGTCTCCACGGCGCAGTGGAAAACGCCCTGCAGAAAACGCAGTGAAACAATCAAAAAGGCTGCTTCTCACCCACAGGGCAATGAAAATCCCCTCCCAGGCACCAGCCAGGCACGGTGGCCTGGGGACTCTCAACGTGGGTTGTGGGTGTGAGTGGCAGCTGCTGGCTGGTAACAGGTAACCACAGGTCTGCAGGCACCGGCCAGGTCAATGGCCGCCCTGCTTGCTCATGCAGTACAACCAGGGCCCAAGGGTGCAGCCCAGGGTCCAGCGGGCGGAGGGGGCTGTGAACAGAACCATGAGAACCAGGGACGCAGCACGGCAGGGTCAGGGAGAAGAGCAGGGACAGAGCCATGGGCTCTGCAAACGTGGAAGCCCCATGGAGCTGGCGGGGGCCCGAGGGAGGAGAACCAGAGCATTTACGAGGCACAAACTGCCATGAGCAGCACCACCTCCGTTAATCTGTGAAAGAAATGCTTTGGCTGGGCAGAGTGGCTCACGCCTGTAATCCCAGCACTGTGGGAGGCTGAGGCGGGCGGATCACTTCAGGCCAGGAGTTCAAGACCAGCCTGGCAAACATGGCGAAACCTTGTCTCTACTAAAAATAGAAAACTTCACCGGGCACCGTGCCATGTGCCTTTAATCCCAGCTACTCGCGAGGCTGAGGCAGGAGAATCATCTTGATCCCAGGAGGCAGAGGTTGCAGTGAGGGGGGAAAAAAAAAGAAAAGAAAGGTTTTTTGTTGTTGTTTTTTTGGGACAGAGTCTCGCTCTGTCGCCTAGGCTGGAGTGCAGTGGCGCAATCTCGGCTCACTGCAACCTTCGCCTCCCAAGTTCAAGCAATTCTCCTGCCTCAGCCTCCCGAGTAGCTGGGACTACAGGCGCCCGCCACCATGCCCGGCTAATTTTTGTATTTTTAGTAGAGACAGGGTTTCACCATGTTAGTCAGGCTGGTCTCCAACTCCTGACCTTGTGATCTGCCCGCCTCGGCCTCCCAAAGTGTTAGGATTACAGGCATAAGCCACCATGCCTGGCCAAAAATAAACGTTTTACAACAGAGTCTCACTCTGTCACCCAGGCTGGAATGCAGTGGTACAATCTTGGCTCACTGTCACCTGGATCTCCTGGGCTCAAGGGCTTATCCCACTTCAGCCTCCTGTGTAGCTGGGAGGCACATGCCACCGAGCCTGACTAATTTTGTTTGTTTGTTTTTTTTTTTTTTTTTTTTGGTGAGTCTCGCTCTGTCGCCCAGGCTGGAGTGCAGTGGCCGGATCTCGGCTCACTGCAAGCTCCGCCTCCCGGAGTTTCACGCCATTCTCCTGCCTCAGCCTCCTGAGTAGCTGGGACTACAAGCCCACCATCTCGCCGGCTAGTTTTTGTATTTTTTAGTAGAGCGGGGTTTCACGTGTTAGCCAGGATGGTCGATCTCCTGACCTCGTGATCCAGCCCGTCTCGGCCTCCCAAAGTGCTGGGATTACAGGCTTGAGCCACGGCGGCCTGTTTTGTTTTAGACGGGTTTCATTCTTGTTGCCCAGGCTGGGGTGCAATGGTGTGATCACCGGCTCACTGCAACTGCACTGCCTCTGCCTCCCCAGGTTCAGCCGATTCTTCTGCCTCGGCCTCCCGGTGGCTGGGATTACAGAGCTGCGTAGCTAATTTTTGTATTTTTTAGTAGAGATAGGGGTTTTGGGTGGCCAGGCTGGTCTTGAACTCCTGACCTCAGGTGATCCCTTTCGCCCTCGGCCTCCCAAAGTGCTGGGATTATGAGCGTGAGCCACCGCACCGGGCCCCTAATTTTTGTATTTTTGGTAGAGATGGGGTTTCAGTATATTGCCCAGGCGGGTCTTGAACTCCTAGACTCAAGTGGTCTGCCCGCGTCAGGCTCCCAAAGTGTGGGGTTACAGGCGTGAGCCACCGCACTGGGCCAAGAAATCTTTAAAAACAAAAACAAGGCAAAGGCACGACTCCTCTTCCGAGGCCAAGTGCTGTGCAGAGATAGGCAACTAGAAGGGAGGGGTACCCTTCCCCGGGTTCCCAGTGCGAGTGTCCGGAGAGGTGAGAGGACTCGCTGGGCTGCACAGCCTGACTGCACAGGCCCCACTCACCTGATATTCCCCCTTGGAGTTCATCAGACGGGTCTTCAGCACATCCAGGGGCTGACAAAGGAACGTGGCACATCCACCCTGGGGAGAGGGCTCGTCACCAGCGGCCTGCCAGGTACCCCTGGCACCACTGCCGAATCCCACCCGCATGTCAGTCCAGAAACAGCCCCTCGACCTGACTCCCGGGGAGGCCAGGAACATGCTGGCGGGGGCACCAGGCTGAAAGCTCTGAAAGCCCTGGCACCCACTTATGAGCCCCAGGGGGGGACTGCCAGATGCCCGAGGCCCCCGCCTCCCCCAGCGCTCGCCCCATCCTGGGTGCCCTCAGCTCCCAAGGCCGGCCCAGGGACACCCACCCTAGCCACGCCAGCCACTTACCGCAATAAAGCTGGCAACAAAGTGAGTAAAGATGTTGTCAGACAGGTAGCCAGTGCTAAGGACCAGCTGCTTGGCCTGGTCGTAGCAGGACAGCTGCAGGGGAACAAGGGCGGTCAGGGCTGCAGCGGGGGGCCCAGCTCAGGGAAAGCACACAGTGCCCCAAGCAACACCACCTGGCAATGGCCAAGCACCTGCTCCGTCCATCCGTGAGGCCCAGAAAGGGGAGGCACCTGCCCGAGGTCCTTCACAGGCTGCAGCCCTGACCCACTCATGCCCCCAATCCCGCCCCACCAAGGCCACAGCTGGTGGTTCCCCAGGAGGGTCTTGGTGCCCAGTGCCTTGTTCTATGGCCCCTCTCAAGATGGAGGTCAGAGGTCGCAGGCACTGCCCACACCCACCCCACGCAGGAGGCCTACCTGGCCCACGGTGACTAAGGCCCCTCGGCTGGACGCCATGGTCGCACCTGAGAACAGTCTCCTCAAACCCTCTGCACAAGCAAGGGGTGAGGCAAGGGGTGAGGCCAGGCACCTGGCCCAAATCCCTCGGTGCCCAGTCCTGCACAGCGCTGCCCACCCTGCCTGCAACCCCAGACCCTCGCCTGTGCACAGCACCTGCCCCTCACCTTCACGAGCCACGCGGTACAGGCCATCCAGCGCATGGGCGTAGCTGCCGGGGACACAGAATGACCACATGAGACTCCCCCGACCACTGGCTCCCACAGACGGTCCTCCCAGGCCCTGTTGCAGGCCGGGGGTTCTTGAGGAAGCAGAGGCCTCATGGGCCTGAAGATCTCTCCCTGGGAACATCTGAGGCTGGTCCCACCGTCCCATAGCTACTCCGTCCACCCCGCCTGGCCCTCAGGGAGGAGGTTCCATCTTTTCCAACAGAGTCCCTGGATGGGCACCGCTCCTCAAACACAGGCCTCCTGCCTGCCAGCCCCCGGGAGTCCTGAGGGAACACAGTCTGTGTGCACAGCTAGAAGCCGGAACTCCCCAGGGGTCCTTGGAAGCGGCGGGGAAAACGGCTCACGCTACAGTTGGAGCGGACCCCAGGCCCTAGAAAGGCCCCGGGCCATGGCAGGAGGGTGCAGCTGCCCTGAGCTGGGCAGGGAGGCAGTGCCTCCTTCAGGCGTTTCTGTTGCATGCGCTCTCTCCATACCTGCGGCCTTCACCTCCGCACTCAACGCCCTGGGTGCAAGCAGGCCCAGCCCGCAATCCAACCAGGCTCTCCCCGCAGGAAGAACCCAAAGGTCCTGGGGGGCGGAGTGACACCCCTGAGTCCAGAACAGCCGTCAGGACCCTCCATGGACCACACAGGCACCGCAGCCTGCTGGAGTCCTGGCTAGGTCACGGCACAGCAGCTGGGGGTCTGCTCCCGCCCAAGCCTCCTGAACCCCAACCACCTCGAGAAGGCAGAGCTGCCCATGACTCACTTGCGCCGCTGACCCTGGGGCAGCTTCACGTCATTCTGCATCCTGAAACAGAAGCAGGTGGCGGGAGGGGCAGGCAGGCTGAGGGGCCTGGGCAGCCCTGGCAGAGCCCCACGGGCAGCAGGGGAGCTTATGTTGGTCAGCGGGGCCCACTGGACAGGGCACACCAGGGCTCAGGGACACCCACCCTCCTATGCCCAGGACACCAGGGTCTGAGTGGCTTGTTCCAGGCTGACCCCACCCTGCGAGCAGCTCTGGCAGGCCCTAGCCTTGCAGGTAGGGTGGAGGGGACACCAACCTGACGTTGACCAAGTCCGCGGGCGTCCCCACGAAGCCTCCAGCTAAACCTGTGGTGACACAAACCCCAGAGACGAGCAGAATGACACGTGGCATCCTCAGCCCACCTGGCCGCCCCGTGCCCCTCCCACCCGGCAGCTCACCGCTGATGGAGCCCAGCAACACCTTCTGGTGGAAGGGGAGGGGCCCCTGGCTGCCCTTGGCCACGCGGTCCCGCACGGTCTCATAGATGGCGAACCGAGTCAGGGAGTAGGTCATCTGGGGGAGAAGGGCCCGGCTTGGAGGGGTAGGCACGCCCCACACCCCTCAGCCTCACCACCCTGGCCCAGCCAGGCCCCCCTCAGCCCAAGGGTCCACAGGGACCCTGAGGGGCCATTGGGCCAGCATACAGCCGAGCCAGTTCACAAATCTAGAGCTGCACCCTGCTTTCTCCCTCCCTGGGCCTCAGTTTCCCCACTGGTAAGTGACGGCCTCAGGCCCAGCCCTGAGAACTGGGTAGCTGCCCATGGAAGGCCCACCCTGGGGTCACCAACTCTCGGCCTGGTAGGTCCTTCCTTGCACAAAGTCTTGAAACAGAGATGGAAGTAGCTTGGATGCCCACTGCAGGACTGAGCCCGTATGGGAGCCCCGAGGGGTCGTGGGGAGTCCGAGACTGGCACCCACCGCACACCTGTCTGCACAGCGAGGCGCTCAGGCCGCTGTAGAGCGCCAGGATGCCGTCGGTGCGCACCACCCGCAGTGCCATGCCCGTCATGCGCAGCTTCACCTCCTGCTGCGTCTGCAGATGCACCTGTGGGAGCGAGTGTTCTCAGACCCCACAGCGACCCCAAGGGATCGGTGCCAGGTCCATCCAGAGAGGCGGAAAATGAGGCAGGAGACAGTGATAAGGCCTCCCACAGCCCTGCCCGGGGACTCCACACCCCCGCTTGGAACCAGCTCACACCATTGCTTTCCAACAGCAACCACATCAGCGGACATGGAGCCAGAGGCCATGGAACTGAGAGTGCCCGTGAGCCCCGCGGGCGCCCGCGCTGCACCTGAGTCCTGGCTGCACTGGCCTCAGGGGCTTGCCATTCTCCTTCTGCAGATGAGGAACTGAGGCACGGAGCGGTAACGCACCCGCTGGTGCCATCAGGATTTGGGCCCAGCGAGGAGACCCCAGAGCTCTACTTTTTATCCACCACACCATGTCTCAAGAGGGACAAACGTTTACGGGGACTCAGAAACGGCCAGGGAGCCTGCAGGACCATGGGAGACTGAGGAGGTAGCCAGAAGGCCTTGAAAGGCAGCAGGAGCTCAGCAGCGGACAAGGGGATGATGCAGCTGGCCGCAGGGCATAGCAGCCTCCTCCGCAAAGCACCTAGGAGCTGCGGGCAGGCACTCGGGGGCCATCAGCCTGACAACCTCCCATTCTGTTGGCCTCCACCACTCATAGGACCTCTGCCTCCTGGCCTGGCCAGCTGAGAGCTCCAGGCAGAAGCGGGGTGGGCCAGGGCCAGAAAGGAAGGCCAGCATCTGGCCCAGGATCCCAGGTCCTGGGTCCCACTCCCAGCACTGACCCCAAAGAAACCCATCCACTGCTCAGTGTGACCTGCACACACGCGGCCCCTGTCACGCACACCCAGGGGGGCGGCAAAGATGGGTGGGGACAGAGAGGGGCCTCCCGTTGTGCTAGCCCAGCAGAACAGAGGGACTGGGCCACACAGGCAGTAGCCCCTGTCCAGGCCAGATGCCACAGCAGGGACTGTAGGGACATGGGACAGAGTGATCAAGAAGCTTTAAAACGATCTTTCCACAGCCAGAGAGCCCTGGTGAGCAGTCCTCAGGGGCACACCCTGACCACAGCCCCATATGCTGCCAGCAGCTGGCTTCTTCCACCCTCCCAGGCCAGAGGGCAGTCCCGCCTCCCCACGGGCTGCCTTCCCTGCCTCCCCCAGAGTGTTCTGCGGCCAAAGAGTGCCTGATGGGGCGGGGCCAAGAGGCAGTGAGGCTCAGAGGGCCTTCAACACCCAGAGGGCCCGTGGGAGAGGCCCTGGGGGGAGGGGCACCTGTGCGGCGCCCAGGAGGAAAGGAAGAGCCAGATGCCAAGGAGGGGCTCCTCCTGCCCACGCCAGTGCCTTCCTGTCACTGGGACTGCATCTCACTGGCTCTGGCTGCCTGTGGCCTGGGAGCTCTGCAGGCCTCTCCCAGGACCAGCGAGGTCTCAGGTACCCCAAGACGCCCACATCTGCTCACCTGGCCTTCACACAGTGGCCAGCAATGTTGCTCGTTAGTAAAGCCAGTCCCCTCAAAAGCTGCTGGAATACAAGTCCCCTGGGCAGGCTGCTAAAATAAAGGTCCCCCAGACGGGTGGCTGCCCAGTGACCACAGCCAGGTTCACAGGGCAGGGCCCGCTGGGCAGACTGTGCAATGCCTTAGGCCCTTTCTTCTTTGTTCTCTGTGGCAAGACAGGGTCAGAAAACAACGCCCCTTGGCTGTCCCTGGGAAACAAGGAGAGCTCTGTCTTATTTTGCCCCATAAGCTTTAAAAAAAAAAAAGAAAGAAAAAAGTAAAAGAACGGTGGCTGCTTCTCGTGCTGAGAAATGCCCACTCTCATAGAGCCAGGACCACACGCATGCGGGGTCTCCTGGCATCTCTCCTGGGGGTGTTCTGGGTCTCCCGCATCTCTCCTGGGGGTGTGCTGGTCCTAACATTGTTTCCGGTGCCCACCCAGCTTTCTCCGGAGGAAGCAGCCCAAAGCCGGGGCGCAGGGTCACCCCACTTGCCCAGGGCCACGTCCGGCGGTGTGCTAAGCACCCCTGGGTGGGGGGCGGCTTGGCCCATGCCCTGGGTGTGCTACAGCCAGCACGTCTCCAGATGCCAACACCTGTGCACCTCACAGAATTCCCCCCACAACTTCCAACTGGGAGGAAACAGTGTTCTTGAATGTATGGGGGTGGGTAGCTCAGACAGGCCAAGTGACTTGCCGAAGGTCACCAGATATTAAAGTGCAGAGCTGGGGCTGGATCGTCAGCTGCTGAGAATTGGGAAGACGGCCGGGAAGCTGGGGAGCCCGGCTGCGCCCTGCAGGCCTCGAGCTCGGCGGCCAACAGCCGAGGGACACCCGGGATCGGCCACCCGGGCGTCGGGGGCCTCCTCGGTGTCTCCAGGAGGGGGCCCCGGGCGCAGCGATCCGTGGGTGCGTGGGGCCGGGCTGCTGCCGTTGCAGGCGTCTGGGCGGCGCCAGGGTCCCATCCTCCCAGCGTTCCGGGGCCCGGCCTCACCTTGAGCAGGTCCAGCGGGTGCGTGCAGCAGGCGGCCCCGCAGGAGGCCAGCCCCCCGAAGTACCAGCGCGACACGCGCGCCTCGGCCGCCATGGCCCAGAAGAGCCCAACTCCAGCCCGACCCCGGCCAGACCCCGGCGTGGACTGACCCGCAGCGCCCCGCGCCCCGCGCGCGGTTCAAAGCGCCGCCCGCGCGCCCGCACCCCGCACAGCCAATGCGCGCGCGCGCCCCGGGGGCGGGACCTCTAGGCCACGCCCCCAGCGCTGGAGGCGTGCCCGGCACCTTAAAGCGGCCGCGAAGGGGCGCCGAGCGCGGTGGGCCTAGCCTGGGGACGCGCGGGTGCCCCGGCGCTGCTGCGTGGCGTCCTCCCCTCCCCAGGCTGGAGCGTGGCGCTGAAGGCCACCGCCCGGGAACCGGCCCCAGGCTCACGGGACGGCGGCGGGCGCCCTGCCAATCCCCAAGAGGCCCGGCCCCTGGCCCTGAACCTGCCCCCCGCCGTGGCCACCCCGCCGCGCAGGCGCTGGCTCGTGAGTCATCCGGCGGGGTCCACGTGTGTGCGGCGTGAGCCCTGCGTCCCCTGGTCTGCAACCCCTGCCCCCACGAGGGCTCAGCCCCGGCCCAACTGCAAGAGAACAGAAAACCGGCTTCGGGAGCCGGGCGCGGTGGCTCACTGCTGCAATCCCAGCTACTCAGGAAGCTCAGGCTGTAGAATTGCTTGAATCCGGGAGAGGAGGTTGCAGTAAGCTGAGATCGCGCCACTGCACTCCAGCCTGGGCGACAGAGCGAGACTCCATCTCGGAAAAAAAGAACCTGCTTGGGGCCAGATTGAATGAAAACTGGGAGAAAATGGCGGTTACGAAGGACTTGCCTCCTTTACCACACACATGCCCGGGAGCTCCCGCTCAGTTCTGGTCTGGCTCTGACCAGACGCCCCAGGCAACCACCCTGGAAGTGGGGCCCCGGGGTGGGTCCTGGGGCTCCAGTTCCCAGGAGATGCCTGCCTGCATCTGGGCCCCTGCTTGGATTCTATTTCCCTGCGAAGAACAAGGAGGTACTGGTGTGTTCTTGGCCCAGGCGCACCTGCTGGGGAAAATGAAATTTAAGTCCCCAAGGCTGCTTTGGGGCTGGGCCACAGGGATGAAGAAACTGCAGCTCCAGCTTGGTCACTGCTGTCTGGCTTCCCCCACCCTCCAGGGCGAAAGGTGAGGGGCACTGGAAAAACCCCTCAAGCAACAGAATGTGTCCAGCTCTGTATCCGCGCATCCAGCGATGCCCTGGCTGTGTCAAGAGGCGCAAGACACATAGGATTTTCAGCTTGGCTGTGGGTTTATTGGGCCGTAACCCCGACATAGGCAGGCAGGCTCTGTATTTGTCTTCATTGGTCAACTGGAGGAGACTGTTTTCTAGACCCTTAGGTGGCCTCTGACCCCGTAAGTCATCAGCGGAAGATTTGGGCTGGCGAGTGAGCAGCTGACCAGAGGCGGTACCCCTGCCCGGAAGTGTGCTGTGGTCCTTGGTTTGGTTGTCGCCCACACAGACCGTAACTACCTGTCGATAGGGAAGGGTGCCAGGTGGACACGGGCTGAAAACACAGCCACACCTGGTGGGGAAGCAGGTGGAGGTGCTCAGGAGGCAGCCAGGAGAGTGTGGCATAGCGCTGCCCACACCAAGCCTGGGCTGGGGCTCCACATGTGGAGATGGCGCAAATGCACTGCAGGGACTCAGAGGGATCACGCCGGGCTTAAAAGGCCCAGAGCAAACAGACTCAACAGTTAGGAAGCGGCCTGATCTCAGTGTAAACCATGATGAGTTGCATCCGTCGGCTCCCAATTACTAAGAATCAGAGGCGATGGAAACCTTGAGGGAAGCAGGGCCTGGAGGGCCAGTGTCCCCTGAGTCTGTGAGACACTCCAGGAAGGAGCGGGGCGGGCCTGGGCTGCAACCTGTCCCTCCCAAGGCCACCTGCAAGACAGGGCTGGAACAGGCTGCTGGCAGAGACCCCCAGTGCAGAGAACACTGGCTCCTGGCTGGAGGAGGAACCGCTCCAAAGCAGAAAGAGCAGGGCCCTGAGGCTAAGGAGTAGGAATTGAAGAGATTTACAAAGAACAAAAAAGGCTGGGCATGGCAGCTCTCACCTGTAATCCCAGCACTTTGGGAGGCCAAGGTGGGAGGATCTCTTGAGGCCAGGAGTTTCAGAGCAGACTGGGCAACACAGTGAGACCCCATCTCCACAAAAAATCAAAAGATTAGCCAGGCATGATGGCATGTGCCTGTAGTCCCAGCTACCTGGGAGGCTGAGGTGGAAGGATTGCTTGCGCACAGGAGGCCGAGGCTGCAGTGAGCCTTGATCAAGCCACTGCACTCCAGCTCGAGTGACAGAGTGAGATTCTATCTATATTAAAAAACAAAAATAGGCTGGATGTGGTGGCTCATGCCTGTAATCCCAGCACTTTGGGAGGCTGAAGTGGGCAGATCACCTGAGGTTAGGAATTCGAGACCAGCCTGGTCAACGTGGTGAAACCCCCTCTCTACTAAAAATAGAAAAATTAACTGGATGTGGTGGTGGGCGCCTGTAATCCCAGCTACTTGGGAGGCTAAGGCAGGAGAAACGCTTGAACCTGGGAGGTGAAGGTTGCAGTGAGCCGAGATCGTGCCATTGCACTCCAGCCTGGGTGACAAGTGCAAAACTCGGTCTCAAAAAAAAAAAAAAGAAATTAAAAAAAATTAAAATAAGGCTGGGCACATTGGCACACACCTGTAATCTCAGCACTTTGGGAGGCCAAGACAGGTGATTGTTTGAGGGAGTTCAAGACCAGCCTCGCCAACATGGTGAAACCCTGTCTCTAATAAAAACACAAAATTAGCTAGGCGTGGTGGCGCATGCCTATAATTCCAGCTTCTTGGGAAATTGAGGCAGGAGAATTGCTTGAATCCGGCAGGTGGAGGCTGCAGTGAGCCAAGACTGCACCACCAGCTCAGGTGACAGAGTGAGACCCTGTTTCAAAACAATCAATAAATAAGTAAATAAATAAAACATTAAAAAAATAGAACAAAAGCGCAAGGAGCTGCAGGGGACTGAAGTTTGTGAACTCCGTGAGCTGGAGATGCCAGGAGGGCAGTCAGAAGGTGAGGAATCCTGGAAAACAGGAAATGCATCCAAGGCCGGAGACTTTTTCAAACGGTGAATTTAGAACTGTAGGGCAGGGACTCACGAAGATCCCTGGTTGATTCTCAGACGGATCGTAAGTTGTATCAGTAGGCCCAAGGGGGTGGTTGGGGCAGACCGAGCTAGCTCATGGGACAGGGCTTCCCGTCTAGCCTCCGACTGTGGCCTGGCATCCACGGGTTACCTTGGGGGTCCCCCGGCAGGGAGGACAGCCTCTCGGTGGCTCCTGCGAGTGACCTGGCAGATGCCTGAGCCAGGGTAGGCAGTGAGGAGTCACCGGCGGAGGTTTTGCTGGTCTATCTGATCTGGTTGCAGCCTGGATGAATACAGCATGCCTGTCTGACCCCAAGCAGGGCTCGTCCGAGCTCAGATATTTGCTGCCTTCCAGACGGGAAAGGCAGTTGGGGTCAGGTCAGCAGGGCACCAGGCAGAATGCACCCAGCCCCAGGTGGCAGTGTCACCTCCTGAGGGAAGAATCGTTAACCCCTCAAAACAGCTACCATGGGCAATAGGGACTTCCAGGCTTGGGACACAGCCTTTCCTGGGGACAGCAGGTTAGTCAGACAAACTCTACCAGAAGGCCTTGGAAGAGGACCTGGGCCAGGCAGGGCATGTGTGCCCAGTGAGCCTAAAACTCCCTGCTGCTCCCGCTCCCCCAGGAGTCCCAGTCAGTGGGCAGCTCCCAGATGCACAGTGCCCCTTTCTGGTCCCATGCCAAGACATCCTTCCAGCAGGAAAACTGAGGCCGGAGGGCACGGCAGCCCACGGGGCCGCCACACAGGGCATGTTTCCTGAAGCAGGTGCGGAACGTGCCATGTCTGGCCTCACGGTGGGCCCACAGCCTGGGGGCTGGCCTTGGTCATGGGCCAGCTGAGACAGAAATCCTCTGATTCTCTCCCAGGTTTGGCTGAAAACAGGCGTGCCCAAGAAAAGGAGGCCACGGGTCCTCAGAGTAAGGCCCTGGCCGTTCCAGCCAGTTCATGGGGCCACACCCCCTGCACTCAGCAGTGGCACCAAGGGGTCTGCAGCCTGAGGGTGGCTGCCAAGGGCTGCCCAGCACTGGGCCACACCTCACCAAGAGCAGTGACCAGTGCTCCAAGCTGGCCCCGGCACTCCCAGTCCCCATGTCCACAAGCCCCTCCTGCCACTTTGCCCAGGTCCCAGGATACCCCACTTAAGAACCCCAGAGGAACAGCTGACACCCCAACCCTGCAGATGCCAGGTGCATCCCACACCCCTCTCACTCCCCCCCACGCAGCCCCCTGGCCGGGCTTAGGTTCAGGGGCACTTGCAACGTGAGCCAGGGGTGGCATCGCTGGCTCCAAGGCTCCCTCGGTTTCTCATGCAAGTGCTGAATTTCCTGCTGTCTTAAAAGAGGGCCAACACTGAAAACGGGCAGGGTTCACACTCCAAACCCACCCCTCTAAACAGGACGGGCCCCGGTCCTCCATACCACTGCCGTCCACCAGGCCTGGTATGGGGTCTCAGGACAGGGCCCTGCACCCAGGGGACCCGATGAATGTCTGTAGACTCTCAGATGTCTGCTGAGGGGGCAGAACAAGCCTCCCATCCCATACCAACCCGGATCCCTGCACTGGCTCCGCAGCCCGGCCTGAGCACGGCACTCCACACACTGCCCGGATCCCCGCGCTGGCCCTGCAGCCCGGCCTGCGCAAGACACTCCAATGCTGCCCGGATCCCCGTGCTGGCCCCGCAGCCCGGCCTGTGCATGACACTCCACACGCTGCCTGGATCCCCGCGCTGGCCCCGCAGCCCGGCCTGCGCACAACATTCCACGCACTGCCCGGATCCCCGCGCTGGCCCCACAGCCCAGCCTGCGCACGACACTCCACACACTGAACTGCACAGTGTATTTTTCTCAGCAGCCACCAGAGGCACATTCACTGGTGGCACGTCCTGGTGGGCCTCCTGGTGCCCTCACCAGGCAGCGGCCGCCCCCCCGCCCGCCACAGTAGGTCTGTGCGGCCTGTCCGGCCCCGCTGCATGGCGCAGGCGGTTCTCCCAAACGGCTCCAGTGGGCGCCTGGTGCTGGGGGTGGTGCCAGTGGCCACAGGAGGGCGGGACCTCGCCAGGGTCCCAGGGACCCCTGAATACAAGTCCTCTGAGCTGGAGCTACTCCAGAACCACCGTGCCGCCCACCGCTTCCAGGGCCGCCTTGATCTTCTCCGCCTCGGCTTTGGCGACATTGGCTTTGATTTCCTGGGGCAGGGACTCCACCAGCTTCTTTGCCTGCCAGAGAGAGCCAAGTCAGGGACTGGGGGCCCTGGGCCGCCACAAGGGAACCTGCCTCAGAACCCCCACCGCGGTGCAGACCTGGACGAGGTTGATGCCCTGGATGTAGTTCTTGATTTCCTTGATCAGCTTCACTTTGTCCACGGGGTTCGCCTCAGTCAGGCGGACGGTGAAATGTGTCCGTTCTTTCGCTCTGGGGAGCTCTTCTTCCACCACCTTCAGGAGCAGGAAAGAAGGAGGGCCAGGTGAGAAAGGATTGGGGGGAGCTAGCACCTCCACTGCTGGGCCACCCCATTCTAAAGCCCCAAAGGGAGGTGCAGGGGAGGCCCCAGCAAAGCCTGGAGTTAGAAGCCATGTCTCCCAACTCGTCAATCCTTAACCAGCTGGTGCTTTTTCTTTTCTTTTTTCTTTTGGACGGAGTATCACTCTGTCATCCAGGCTGGAGTGCAGTGGTGCCACCTCAGCTCACGGCAACCTCCACCTCCTGGGTTCAAGTGATTCTCCTGCCTCAGCCTCCCAAGTCCAGCTGGTGCTCTTCTCTTTCTCATAGCTAGTCAGAGGCAGATCTGCCCAATAACACTTTGTAAACATGCCTCGACCGGGAGTGGTGGCTCACGCTTGTAATCCTAGCGCTTTGGGAGGCCAAGGCGGGTGGATACTTGAGGTCGAGTTTGAAACCAGCTTGGCCAACATGGTGAAACCCTGTCTCTAGTGGTGCGCGCCTGTAATCCCAGCTACTCAGGAGGCTGAGGCATGAGAGAATTGCTTGAACCTGGGAGGCGGGGGCTGCCGTGAGCCGAGATTGCAGCATTGCACTCCAGCCTGGGTGATAGAGTCTGAGACTCAGTTTCATGAATAAATAAAAACATGCTTCACAGTCCTTCCCTCAATACTCTACTTCTGTCTCCCTTAGAAAGCATAACTTATGAGACAGGAAAAAATGACACCAAAGTGCTTTGTAGATAAAAGGAGCGTCACTCCTTTCTCAGCCACGCCACAGTGCACATGTAACGACAAACTGACAACCCGCCATGGACTGATGGGCACACTGCACTTCTGACATGGCGCATGGAGACCCAGCACCACCCAGGGATGGGGGGCTGCGTGTCCCCATGGCCTGAGAAGGCTATTATAACATCTCCTCCATCCTCAAAAGCAATGCAGTTTATACAATAGGCTCTACAGTAATCCCAGCTATTCTTACCCAAACGCTCGGCCGGAATCTAATCGGCCTTTAAACTACCTTCCAGTTCTCAGGCATGAGAGTGATGATGCCCCATGGGCACCCCACGCATCTGGAACGTGGGACACTCTACAGGACACAGCCTGGTTCCCCAGTGGGGGAAAGGGGCTGAGAGGAAGGCTCTGGCGGAGAGGTTTACACAACCCAATGACCAAATGCAATGGGTGGCTTCAAGTTCACTGGTTTCCCTGCAGAGACTCAAGGACAGAGCTGCCTATTACACCCCTTCGCCTACGCCAGCCCCTACCCTGCTGCTGCTCCCTGAACTGTCACACACCCTCTTGCCTGGTGGCCCTGGTGCCTCCCCTTCCTCTGCCAGGAACGCCGTGCTCTCTTCTGCAATGTCTGCCTCCTCTTTGAAGCCCACCTTGAACTTGGAACTCTTCCTCCCACTTGAGCTTCTTTGTGGAGAAAGGGTTGGGGGGAGCTAGCACCTCCACTGCTGGCCCACCCCATTCTAAAGCCCCAAAGGGAGGTGCAGGGGAGGCCCCTCCTTTTCTCCACAATGCTTACAACGTTCTATTTGGTATAGTTTCTTCCTTTTTCCTTTTTTTTTTTTTTTTTTTGTGACAGGGTCTTGCTCTGTTGCCAAGTTGGAGTGCAGTAGTGTGATCTTGGCTCATTGCAACCTCTGCCTCCCTGGTTCAAACAATTTTCTTGCCTCAGCCTCCTAAGTAGCTGGGATTACAGGCGCCTGCCACCACACCTGGCTAATTTTTATATTCTTATTTGTTTATTTATATTTATTTATTTAGTTTGTTCGTTTGAGGCAGTCTCCTGGGTTCAAGCTGTTCTCCTGCCTCAGCCTCCTGAGTAGCTGGGATTACAGGCACATGCCACCAGGCCCAGCTACTTTTTTTATGTTGCATTTTTAGTAGAGACGGGGTCTCACCATGTTGGCCAGGCTGGCCTCGAACTCCTGACCTCAAGTGATCCACTCGTTTCGGCCTCCCAAAGCGCTGGGATTACAGGCGTGAGCCACCACGCCCAGCCTTTTTCCTCTCTTAGCTTAGTGTCTGTTTCCCTCCATTAGAAACATGGCCTCCACATGCAAAGACTTGTACATCCATGGCAGGGGATAAGTCCCAGGAGGCTGCAGGAGGCCGGCACAGGTGGGCAGGCTGCAGACAATGACGGCAGCTGCAGAACCTGAGATACGGAACCAGGCACCACAGAAATGCCTCTTTCTGCCCAGGACTCACCTCCTGGGCTGCTGCAGCAGGGACAGCCCCAGGCATCACACCACCCATCGGCACAAGCCCGACATCCTGGATCTTCAATGTTTTCTGCAGAGATAGAGAACAGTGTCCACAGCTGGCCCTCACACCAGCCTGAACCTACTGAGGAGGGGCAACTAGCCTGGCATGGACTTTGCACCTGGACACACACACTTCTGACAACTTACTAAACTCCCAAAATACACCAGGAACAAAACACAGGGGCTCCCAAACTTCCAGCCCCTGGGTCTGTGCCACCCTCTCACGATACCTTCAGGAGCTCGTTGAGGTCTGAGATTTCCAGGAGAGTGAGGCTGGCGATGTCCTGGACCAGTTGCTGAATCTTGGGGGGGTACTCCTTGGGGGCGTTATCCAGGGGTGCACCAGCAAGGGCCTCACACCTCCGATGGCCGCTACTCCTCATATGTCGCATGGCACAGACGCATGGCACCTGTCGCCTAGCCCCCACCCCCAATTCAAACAGACCTGTCAGTCTTGGAATGGAAAGGGCTGCAGAGACCAGGGGGACAGGACAGAACTGGGGGACTGATGGGTGCCATAAGCTCAGGCTGGTAATCACTAGGGCCGGAAATTACCTAGCTCCTTGGTCCCAGTCCAGGGTTCTCAGACCTCAAGGGGTCCGTATTGGTAAGATTTGCAAGTTACTTTAAATTCTTCAAAGAGCCTTAGAAAGCCACGTGTTTACTTGCAGCTATACCACTCAAACCTCAAGCTTCTGGTGTGAATGAACTACATCAACCCAGCGGTGGTGAAACTATTACTTAGGTGCATCTTCCTGAGCAAAGCCTCCCAAAACGTGGAGCCCCCTGGCCGCAAAACGCCGCACCCACGGATGGGCCTTTGCTGCGGAGAAGGCTGAGGCCGGGGGAGGAGCAGGGAATCGTCCAAGGTCATCTGGGGCCGACCCCGGCGCTTTCCACGGCCCAGGAAGGAAGGGACGTGCGCACCGGGAGGCCTCCTCCCCGGCCCCCAGTAGGACCTCCAAGCCCGGCCTGGCTGCTGTAGGGAGGCCGGCCCCGCTGCCCGCCTCCGCCCGGATCGACCCCTCAGTGCCCGCCCGCCCGCCCGCCCCCTACCCTGCCCACCGGCCCAGTCCTGGCGCCCCAGGGTCCCGCGTACCTAGCAAGGCGGAACGCAGCAGCCCGAAGCCCAAGGCAAGGCCCCCACAGGGGGCGAGCGGCCGCCGGCAGCATCGGTCCGCGGGTTGGAAGGTCACACGCGGTTCCCCGGGAGGAGGCGACACTCTAGCCGCCTCGGCCGCCGGGGATTCGAGCTGAGGAGCGACGCTCTAGCCGCCACAGCCGCCGGGCATTCGAACTGGGGAGGGACGCTCTAGCCGCCACAGCCGCTGGGCATTCGAGCCGACAATGGCGCTCTAGCCGCACCTCGCCCTAGCCTCGTCGCATCCTGAGATTACCCACAAGGCGGCGCGCCGCGCAGACGCAAAATCGTCGTTTGTCGCGGCAGGTGGGCAGCGGGCTGCCCTCTTCCTGTCGGGTTTTGGGGTAGCGCAAAGGAGCGACGGGGACTGGGGGCTCCGGATTCACGTGTTCTTTCTCCAGGGCTCACGGGTTTCTGTCCGTGCGCGATACGAGCGAACGTCGCGGCCGAGGCTGGGCCCCGAAGCCGGCAGTAACCCGCGTCTCCAGCCCGCTCCGGGACACCAGTGCCGCCGTCGCGGGCGGAGGCGCGAGCTCTGGGCCTTGGCGCCTTCGCAGCCGCAAGCGACGTCTTCTTTCCTAGCTAAAGCCCCAAACGCCCAGGTGGCTTCCTGGGAGAGCGCGGCTGAGCCTCCGCCTTCACATCACAACAGGCGGAGCCTCCAGAGGCGGCCTGGGCCCAGTGCCTGCTTATCCTGCCGGCCTCTCCACACCTCCTCTTTCCCTCTCCGTTCGAGTCCATTCCTTCCTGGAAAAGCCAAAGCCGCGCCCCCCTAAGAGGCCCGGATGTGAAGGTGCGTGAAGACGCCCTGGCCTCTGGGTGCAAAGGCCGACGCCTGCCGCTTTCAACACTCGGGAGGCGCGTTTCAGCCGTGCCAGCCCCCGGCCGCGGACTCGGAGCGCTGAGCCCCCACCCTTCCCATTATCCGGCTCCCTTCCCAGGAATGAGGAGCACTCGGGAAGCTTCAGCCACTATGCGGAGGCGGCGCCAAGCCCAAACTCCTCACCAGCCACCGGCGGTGTAGAGCCGCGCAGGGCACAGGTGACCCCTGGCACGCAGCCTCAGGGAGGGACAGGCTGGACAGGACCCTGCCAGCAGCTGGGCCGTCAGCCGGACCACCCGCCCCCTGAGCAAACGCTGATGCAGGCCGGGCGCGGTGGCTCACGCCTGTAATCCCAGAACTTTAGGCGGCAGAGGCAGGTGGATCACCTGAGGTTAGGCGTTCACGACCAGCCTGGCCAACATGGTGAAACACCGTCGCTACTAAAAAATACAAAAACTAGACAGGCATGGTAATGGCGTGCACCTGTAGTCCCAGCTACTTGGGAGGCTGAGGCTCAAGAATCGCTTGAACCTGGGAGGCAGAGCTTGCAGTGAGTGGAGATCACCACCTCACTCCAGCCTGGGTGACAGAGTGAGACTCCATCTCAAAAAAATTAGTAAAAAAAAAAACGCTGATGCTTTCTGAAATAGATTTTATTATCGCTGTACCATTCTGGGGCACTGGAGATGACAGCTGAGAAGCAGAGAAGCTGGAGACCTGAAGCCTCCACCCTTGGCTGTGGCTGCCGAGAGGCCCCTGGAGAGGGAGCCCCAGGCCACACCCAGACACCACAGCCAGCTCACAGTGGGGCCAGAGGGCACAGGCTGCTCGGGGGGTGAGGGTCCCCATTCCTGCCACTTCTCACAGACCATAACCCACGGGGCTGGGCTGGGGGCTTCCCCTGGGAGAAGGTCCTTCCCTCCCACCTTCCCTCCCCGTGGCCCAGCCTTGGGGAAAGAAAGCAGAGACCAACTCAGGGACTGCAGCGGGCTGAGGACAAGAAGGAAGGTGGGCTTGGGGTGAAAGTTCCCCCTCACTCGCAGAGAAGGGACACTACCAGCAGTAGAGGACAGGGAGGCGGGATGATGGCAGTTAGAGACGAGGCGTTTTGGGTGAACTGTAGTGTTACTCTGGACGTGAGCACGGCCTGGGTCAGTCGAATGAGATGAGCTGGGCCTCGCTGCCCTGTGCCGGCGGCCCCTGCGCCTGCGGCTGCTGGGCCACGGGGGGCTGCTGCTGGGGGGGACCGCCAGAGGGTGCCATCTGTGCAGGAGGAAAGCAGGAATGGCCCTGGGAGGAAGGCTTTTGTCCCAGCAGAGCCACAGACCCACAAGAGCTGCTAATCCATGTCCACCGAGTGCAGCTTACATGGCCTTTGGCTTTCGAGTAAATTAACGGTTTTTCTGTCTACATTTGTGGACACGCGTGTCTGCCCTAAGACTTGCGTCCTCGTTCTGTCTGCTGAGAAGGGGCCTTGGGTATGCGTCTCCCCATGTGAGCAGGCGTACAGGACAATCCCCACTGGGGCCAGAGGACCCATGCTAAACCACGAAGGCTGAGGCTGCCCCGTGGGTGCTGCTGTGAGGCCCTGGGAATGGCTCACCTGCTGGTACATGGGCTGCTGCCCCGCGATGTAGGGCTGCTGGGGTGGCAGAGACGCGTCCTGGCTCGGGAGGGTGGTCATGAGATTCTGTTGCGAGAGGATGCCAGATGTGAGAAAGCGGCCCTGTGACCAGGCAGGCAGGGGTGCTTCTGGCTTGCAGCAATCCAGAGGTGACCACAAGGAGCGCCCAGAGAGTGGAGGGCGAGGAGCAGAAGGAGTGGAGCCCACCCAGTGCCCGCCAGCCTCACCAAGGGACCCTCAGCATCATCAACTGCTCCCCCACCCCAGCCCCAGCAGAGCCTGGAGGCCGCTGTACCTGCATGTTGTAAGGCTGGTAGCCCATGGAGACCGACTGGCTCCCCATGTAGCCCATGGTGCTGGACTGCGGAGGCTGAGAGATGGTCGGGAGGCTCTGCGGGGCCTGGGAGGCCACGTTCTGCGGAGGGAAGGGGTGCCGTGGGAGAAGGGGCTGGCGCTGGGGCTGCCCTGGCAGGAGGGAAGAGGCCTTCCTGCATACCTGGTAGCCCGCTGTGGGAGTAGGCTGGTAGGACGAGTAGGCAGGGCTGGCGGTGGGTCCGGCCTGGGCCTGGGGAGCCGCCTGCGCCCCAGTGGCCCCTGCTGGGTACATGTAGGCGCTCACCATGCTGGGATCTGTGACAAACAAGACGGGGAAGATAGTTCAGCCAGGGCAGTGGGGAGGGGAGTAAGGGACGCCCTACTCTTCAGTTTTACTTTTTTTTTTTTTTTGAGAGTCTCCCTCTGTCGTGCAAGCTGAAGTGCAGTGGCGTGATCTTGGCTCACTGCAACCTCTGCCTCCTGGGTTGAAGCGATTCTCCTGCCTCAGCCTCCCGAGCTGCTGGGAATAACAGGCGTGCACCACCACACCCGGCTGTTTTTGTATTTTTAGGAGAGACGGGGTTTCACCACGTTTGTCAGGCTGGTGTCGAACTCCTGACCTCAGATGATTGGCCTGCCGTGGCCTCCCAAAGTGCTGGGATTACAGGCATGAGCCACCGCCCAGCCAGGAGTTTTCCTTTTTGTTGTGACTTCTGGAACCAAGTTCAGGTTTCATGTTTCTAAAAAAAGGAACATAGGCCGGGCGTGGTGGCTCACACTTGTACTTCCAGCACTTTGGGAGGCCGAGGCGGGCAGATCACGAGGGCAGGAGTTCGAGACCAGCCTGTCTAACACAGTAAAACCCCGTCTCTAATACAAATACAAAAACTAGCTGGGCATGGTGGCGGGTGCCTGTAATCCCAGCTATGCAGAAGGCTGATGCAGGAGAACTGCTTGAACCTGGGAGGCAGAGGTTGCAGTGAGCTGAGATAGCACCATTGCACTCCAGCCTGGGCGACAGAGCAAGACTTGGTCTCAAAAAAAATAAACCAACAAGGATGGGAGGAACATCCTAGAATGGAATAAAATCAGAAGAAACGAACCAAACTGTATTTGAAATAAGTGACATGGTCTGACTGATGGAATGGGAGAGTGAATCCTAGTAACTTCTGAACCCAGAATCTGGACGCCACAGCCTCAGGCTACAAGTGACAGGAACTACACAAAAATGTTACACTCCAGTTACGAGGCATCGTCTTCACAGCAGGCCAGGTTGGCATTCTTTTTTTTTTTTTTTTTTTTTTTTTTTTTGAGACGGAGTCTCACTGTGTCTCCCAGGCTGGAGTGCAGTGGCGCGATCTCGGCTCACTGCAAGCTCCGCCCCCCGGGTTCCCGCCATTCTCCCGCCTCAGCCTCCCAAGTAGCTGGGACTACAGGCGCCCGCTACCGCGCCCGGCTAGTTTTTTGTATTTTTAGTAGAGACGGGGTTTCACCATGTTAGCCAGGATAGTCTCGATCTCCTGACCTTGTGATCCACCCGCCTCGGCCTCCCAAAGTGCTGGGATTACAGGCTTGAGCCACCGCGCCCGGCCTTAGGTTGGCATTCTTAAAACCACTTTTTGTGTATTCTAGGGCTGAGCAAGTAAGTATATTGAAAACAACGCAAAAGAAAACGGTGCTATTGGATTAAAATTGCAAGTACTGGAATTAACTCATGGATTTTTTTTTTTTTTTTTTTTTGAGACGGAGTCTTGCTCTGTTGCCCAGGCTGGAGGGCAATGGCATGATCTTGGCTCACTGCAACCTCCGCCTCCCAGGTTCCAGTGATTCTCCTGTCTCAGCCTCCCAAGTAGCTGGGACTATAGTTGTGCACTAACACGCCCGGCTAATTTTGTATTTTTAGTAGAGATGGGGTTTCACCATGTTGGCCAGGCTGGTCTTGAACTCCTGAACTCCTGACCTCTGCCTCGGCCTCCCAAAGTGTTGGGATTACAAGCATGAGCCACTGCATCTGGCTGCACTCATGGTTTTTATAATATACAAAGATGCATGTATTCACACATGCACAGACACACCCATGACTGTGCACTTGGATAAATACACACTCTTTCCAGCTCTGCTAACAACCTAGAGCTGTGGGCACACCCAGAATATCGATCTTGGCTTCTAACCAAGATCCAGACCACCCTCCACGAAAGGGAACTAGGGCTCCTTGAAGAACTGGCTGGGTCCAGGGCTGGGCATGTACAAGACGAGCACAGAGTATCTAGCAACAGAAACTCGGAAGCATCTGAAACTGAAGGCCCTACGCAACAGGGAGCCACTGACGCCTCCCATGGCCACACCTGGGACACTTTGAGCATCAAAGTAACGGGGCTGGACACGGTGGCTCATGCCTATAATCCTAGCACTTTGGGAGGCCAAGAAGGGCGGATCACTCGAGGTCAGGAGTTTGAGGTCAGCTTGGGCAACACAGAAAGACCTCATTTCTACGTTTTTTTTTTTGAGACAGTTTCTGTTGCTCAGGCTGGAGTGTGGAGGATAATCTCAGCTCACTGCAACCTCTGCCTCCCGGTTTCAACTGACTCTCTGCCTCTGCCTCCAGAATAGCTGGGATTACAGGCACCTGCCACCATGCCCACCTAATGTTTGTATGTTTAGTGGAGACGAGGTTTCACCCTATTGGCAGGCTGGTCTTGAACTCCTGACCTCATGATCTACCCGCCTCAGCCTCCCAATGTGCTGGGACAACAGGCGTGAGCCACCACGCCCAGCCCTTTTTTTTTTTTTTGAGATGGGGTCTCGCTGTCACCCAGGCTGGAGTGCAGTGGCTGGATCTCAGCTCACTGCAAGCTCTGCCTCCCGGGTTTACGCCATTCTCCTGCCTCAGCCTCCCGAGTAGCTGGGACTACAGGCGCCCGCCACCTCGCCTGGCTAGTTTTTTGTATTTTTTAGTAGAGACGGGGTTTCACCATGTTAGCCAGGATGGTCTCTATCTCCTGACCTCGTGATCCGCCCATCTTGGCCTCCCAAAGTGCTGGGATTACAGGCTTGAGCCACCACGCCCGGCCTTTTTTTTTTTTAAATTAGCCAGGCATGGTGACGTAATCCTGTAGTCCCAGCTACTCAAGAGGCTAAGGCGGGAGGATTGCTTGAGCCCAGGAGGTGGAGGCTGCAGTGAACCAGGATCGTGGCACTGCATTCCAGCCTGGGTGACAGCAAGACTCTAAGAATAAACAGTGATGGCAGAGAAGTGTCACCTTTGAAAGAAAAAACACACACATCTCCATGCTGCTGTGACTGACAATGAGGAGGAGAGCGGGCAGAGCACCTCCCGCCAGTGGAAAAACAACAGCAGAATTAGAAAGCGCTATTTGGCAAACACCGTAATAAACACAGGCAACACTAGCAAAACAATGCTAGACCTTGAGGAGTCCCAGAGTATTTGAAAAGCCTCCCCAAAGAGACATCTGATTACAAAGGGCAAGACAGTCACTTCACAGTGAAAATCCCTGGCAGACTCCGTCTCAGTCGAATGGCCAAGAACGGGACTGACAGGACGCATGTCACCTTCTGTGCCACTCTGAGGAAAAGCACAGCCTTACGGTCACCGCATGGAGGCACCAGACAAACCTAAGCTGAGGACAGTCTGCCGAACGACAGGCCAGTGCTCTTAGAACAGTTGATGTCACAAAACACAAAGGCTGACTGGGAAACACTCTAGATTAAAGGCAAGTGGACGGAGGGCTGAATGCCACGCGGCAGCGGGCGTGCTGTTTACAGGACACCACTGGGACAGTCCGTGAGGGCTGAGCCTGCTATAGACGACGATTGTCCTGCTGGTTTCAGGAAATGCTCGCTGTCGCATTCAGGGGAGAGGGCAGCACCTGCCATGCATGGACTGAAACACGGCTCCAGCAGGAAAGCCTGTGTGAGTGCATTTGCGTGAAAACAGGAGAACGCAGGGATAACATTCACATCGGGGCAATTGGGAAAACCCTTCGCACCATTCTTACTGCTTTTCTGTAAAATCATTTAAAATAAAGACGAGGGAAAAAAGTGTGCTCTCTGCCCCAACCCGTCCTTACCAGCTGCGGTGCCGGGCATGCTGGCGTAGGGGCCCGCGGCAGGGGCCGGCTGGCTCATGTACACGCCATGCATGGGGGAGCCCTCCACCGAGCCAGCGGGGCTGAAGGTGCTGGGGAAGCTGGCTGGTCCCGAGGGCTGGTAGAGCACGCCTCCGGCCGCGGGCATGGCCTGGAGCTGGGGACAAAGGAGACAGTGGTGAGAGCTGGTCCTCAGCCCATGAGCCCCTGGGTGGCAAGAGGATGGCACCTACCTGGGCGTAGGGCAGGGGGAAGGCAGGCATCTGCGCACGCATCTGGACCGTCTGCTTCTGCTGCTCCAGCCGCAGCTGCCGCTCCTTCTCCTGCTCCTGCAGGCGCTGGATGGCCAGCTGCCTCTGCACCTCCAGGTACTCCTGCGCGGCAGAAAGGCGGTGGTTACCTGGGGGCTCCCCAGCCTGCCCCGGCCCATGGCTGGGCAGCCACCGCACCTGCTTCTTCTGCCGCATTATCTCCAGCTTCTGGGCCAGCTGGATCTGGCGCTGGCGCTCTGCCTCCTCGGCTGCCCGGCGAAGCTTCTCCCGGTGCTCTTCACGCAGGGCACTCAGCGCCCCCCGGGCATCACGGATCTGTGCCAGCTTGTCCTGCAGCCCCTCATAGTACACTGTGGGCAGACGACAGAGCAACCCTGACTGCTCCAGCACAGTGCCGAGAAGCTCCTGGGTGGAACAGACACGCAGACAGGCTGCCCTGTGCCCAACCTTCTGCAGAGGGCTCTGAAGGCACTGGGCTCTAGGGGAGGCAGGCAGAGGGTTCTGGGCAGGGCAGGGCACGGCATGGTCATCACTGAGACCACCTCCCACTGAGACCCTCTGAAGGAGGCCACAGCCCCAGTGAAGGACTCACAAGAGCCCAGCATCCTCCAGGGAGGCCCTGGCCCAGGATGGCACTCACACCCGCTGCCCCCCAGCCAAGGACCCGTGGCACGGGCACCTACGCCTGCGCTCGTCCAGCTGGTTGAGCAGCTCCAGCAGCTGCGGGTGCATGCCGTTGATGGACTGGAAGAGCGAGAGCACGGCCGAGTCATTGGTGATGCTGCGGCCCCGCATGTGGTTACTCTTCATGCGGTTCACGAAGGTGGTGACGGCGTTCTGCAGCGCCTTCAGGAACTGCTCGTGGCTCTCCTCGGACTCGCCGTTGTGGAACGGTGGCTGCAGGCAGAGCAGGGTTCTGGATGAGTGCGGCCACGCCCCAGCCAGCCTCCCCAGTGGGGCCTGGGATGGAGGCGCCCGGCTGCACGCAGGCCTGGAGCACAGTCCGTCTGCTCCTTACGGAAGCAACCCCTTCTGCAGCCGAGGAAGGCGAGGCCCTGGAGGCGGGGCCCTTGTCCAGCAGCAAGCCCTGCCCAGGACAGAGCGGGCTCAGGGCCCCATGCCAGCTGCCTCCCTCTCCAAGGCCCTGTGCTCTGACAGCCAGCCAGCCCAGAAGCCCCAGGTAAGGCCAAGGCCTCATCTGGTGGTTCTAGACTGCTCTGGAATATTCAGGTCCATGTTAGGTCCACAGAGTGGCCCCAGCTCTGGACCACAGCCTGGTGCAGTTTCCACTGGGAGAGGCCACTAAGGGCAGGGCAGGCCAGGGCTGGGCTGGGGCAGACACCCTTGCTCTGGCACAGCCCTCTGGTTAGGGCAGGCACCTGTGCCATGTGCCTGGTGCTATGGGCCTGGAGGCCGTATTTTGCCCTGGCCCATGGAGGGAGCCATAGCTTACCTCACTAAAGGGGCCACCAGAGGGAGGAATGGGCTGAGAGTCTGTCTCCGGGAGGGGGTTCTGGAAGAGAGAGAATGAGTGGGGCCTCCGACCTGTCCCGCATCCACCCCTTCCAAGGGACCCTGCCACTAGGAACGCCGGGAGCAGCCCCTCACCTCCACCACAGTGGCGGGGGCTGCGTGCCCCTCCCCAGGCTGTGCAGCCGGCTCCGTCAGGGGCACGGGCGCCGACGGCGTGGGGCTCTTACGAGCCTCCTCCTGCTTCTTCTCCCAGTAGTTCCGGTTGAGATACCGCGCGAGCTGCAGGCAACAAGGGGGTCACTCCCAAGGCCAGAAACCGCGAGAGGACACACCTCACACCGGGCCTTACCTCAGGGTCGATGTCCTCAGCCAGAGGCGCCGACGAGTTCTGGGGAGAAAGGGGCATCTGAGTGTCACAGGCGACAGGACAGTTGCTCGGGCAGGGACAGGGATGGCCCCAGTGCGGCAGATCCTGGAGACCGGAGCTGCAGCCTGGGCCCTCCCTCCGTGCCCTCCTCTGGTTCCTGGCATCTCAGTGGCCATCTTTTCTCCTCTTCCAGATGCTCAGAACTCCACAGAGGCAGGCAGCACTGCCGTCCTATGAGACTCCTACCCTTGCTATGGGAGGAACAGGGCAGCACTAGGCCAGCCCTGGGGCCTCAAGGTGGACACTGGACAGCCCCCATGGTCCTGCATGTGGGGCCCCGGCCAACAGCCTGGGAAGGAGGGGAAGAAGGGAAGGGGTGGCTCACCGGGGCAGAGCTGTTCTGAGCCCCTGGGCCTGCAGCGGCCTGGCCACTCCATAGAACCTACAAAATTACTTTCTCAACCTGCTGTCCCTGACCCAACCCCCTGCAACACAGGCGGCCTTTTCACCCCCCACTGAGCGCGGGGCTGAGGCCAGGGAGAGGCCATGTGGATGCCCCAGAAAGCAAGTCTTTCAGTTCCTGTGGGGCGGGAGGGTGTGGAAGAGACGGGGTCTCACCAGCAAGGCGCCTTCCCCACAGCCTGTCCCATGTCCTCAGTCCCAAGGGCCAGACCAGGGACCCAGAGGAACAGGGGCCCGGAGCCCTGGGGCTCTGCCCTGATGTCTGTCCGTGTGCTAGGGCTGTCCTCTCTGGGAAGCCCGGGGAGCCGCATCCCCTATCAACCCTACTGCCTTCCGGGAGAGGCAGCTCCAGCCCGAGGGCCACTCACCACAGGTGAAGAGTACAGGCTGCTGGCGGGAGGCGCAGAGGAGGCCGAGGGCGTGGGCTCTGCCTTGGGGTACGAAGTGTACGTGGACTTCTGTCTCTGAGCCAGAATTAGGAGGGGCGTCACTCGGGTGCACGAGATGCCCCTCTGGCCCCACCGCAGCACATCCAGGGCAGCTGGGCCCTTCCTGAGGCTGCCCCGCCCCACCCGGCTTACCAGCCTCTCCTTCTCCTCTGCCTCCGACTGTGACAGCGCCAGGGCCAGCTGCAGCTCCTCCTCCTCCTGCAGGGCCGTCTCATCCCTCTTGGGGGGCAGCTGAGGACAAGTGGGGAGGGTGAGGGGGGCCCAGGGGAAGATGTGCCCACGGGACGGACAGGGTTGAGTACCTGGGACTGCTGAGACAGGGGGCTGGTCAGGTACTCGGGGGGCAGCTCAGTGGTGGATGTGGCCTTTCCTTCCGCTTTCCTGTGGGCACAAGGGATGCTGCAGGTGACCATGCGCTGACGCCACCCTGCCCCCGTCAAAGCTCTCAACTGCACTCCATGGGCTCCTCTAAGTGTCCCCACAGAGCGATGACAGTGGTCAAACACTCACAGTGTCCCAATGGCCACAAGCTAGAGCAGAGCAGGGCAGGACTCGAGGACATCACAGCAGCCACAAGGGCTTGGGGGAGTCCTTCAGGGTAAGCCCCAGTTCCTCTCCTGAAAATGGACATTCAGGACACCAGCCAGGCCTGCGAAGACCTTCCTACGGCACTCGGGAAACCAAACACAGCACTGCCACTGTGGGATGGGCCCCACCCAAGAAGGGGCAGACAGGGCAGCACCTGTCATGCCCAGTAAGCTCTTCTGGGGCACCCCAGGCAGTCCAGGGGCCACAGGCTCACAGCATGGTCGCCAATTTCAAACCACGCACGCTGACCTTCGATCTAGGGCTCTTTTCTTTTTTATTTTGTTTTTTCAGGTAGTCTTGCTCCGTCGCCCAGGCTGGAGCGCAGTGGCGCGATCTGGGCTCACTGCAACCTCCACCTCCTGAGTTCAAGCAATTCTCCTGCCTCAGCCTCCTGAGTAGCTGGGACTACAGGCGCCCGCCACCACACCCAACTAATTTTTGTATTTTAAGTAGAGACAGGATTTCACCATGTTGGCCAGGATGGTTTTGATCTCTTGGTCTCATGATCTGCCCACCTTGGCCTCCCAAAGTGCTGGGATTACGGGCGTGAGCCACCGCGCCTGGCCGGCCTGGGGCTCTCTTCTAAAAGAAAAGTCCGCGTGAGGCACACCCACACAGCCCCCGGGCAGGGACACACCAGCCAGTGTGTGTGTGTGAAGGCAGCAGTGGCGTTGGGATACCCTGCCATGGAGCCACTGGGTCGCAGCAGACTCACGCATGTGCGCAGTGGCTGCGACGGACGGGACACTGATGTGGCTCAAAGCAAGTTCTTTCTTTTTTTTTTTTTTTTTTTTTTTTTTTTCTCGGTCTCGCTCTGTCACCCAGGCTGGAGCGCAGTGGCGCGATCTCAGCTCACCGCAAGCTCCGCCTCCCGGGTTTACGCCATTCTCCTGCCTTAGCCTCCCGAGGAGCTGGGACTACAAGTGCTCGCCACCTCGCCCGGCTAATTTTTTTTGTATTTTTAGTAGAGACGGGGTTTCACCGTGTTAGTGAGGATGGTCCCGATCTCCTGACCTTGTGATCCACCTGCCTCGGCCTCCCAAAGTGCTGGGATTACAGGCGTGAGCCACCGCGCCCAGCCAAGTTCTTCTTAGTTACAGGAAGAAAAGGAAGTTCTCGGGCAGCAGCAGCCCATCACCAGACATGGCCGGCTGGGAAGGGACGCCCTGAGGAGGGCGTGGCCTCACTCCTGGGCTTCCCGAACCTAAGCAGGTGGAAGCCTCAGACCTGAACAGAGGGCCGAGGGGCCACGGCCTGACTTTCCAGAAATGTCCACAGCACGACACAGGGAGGTAATGGCATGGTCCAGAAAAAGGGAACTAAGGAGGGAGCGCAGCCCACACAAAAAACACACACGACCCAGGCCAGACCCACAGTGATGCTGCTGGGACCACGGCAGAAATGGAACGTGGACCACAGAGCAGAAGCCAATGCTGGGGGCAGCACAGTCCTGAGCAACCACTGTGGCCACGAGAGCACTGTCCCTCTCAGGGACCGCCACGCGAAGATCTGGGTGCCAAGGGGCGTGACGTCTGCACTCATGCAAATTCAGGATAAAACCTGTGTGAAAGGCCGGGCGCGGTGGCTCAAGCCTGTAATCCCAGCACTTTGGGAGGCTGAGATGGGCGGATCACGAGGTCAGGAGATCGAGACCATCCTGGCTAACACGGTGAAACCACGTCTCTACTAAAAAGAATACAAAAAACTAGCCGGGCGCGGTGGCGGGTGCCTGTAGTCCCAGCTACTCGGGAGGCTGAGGCAGGAGAATGACGTGAACCCGGGAGGCGGAGCTTGCAGTGAGCCCAGATTGCGCCACTGTACTCCAGCCTGGGTGACAGAGCGAGACTCCGTCTCAAAAAAAAAAACAAAAAAACAAAAAAACAAAAAACCTGTGTGAACACGCGCACACGCACGAGAGGGGAGGCAGAGCAAACTCTGCGGCAAAACACCGACTGCTGAGGCACCGGCCACGGCCCCACAGTTTCTCTGTGCTACTCTTGCAACTTTTCTGTAAGTTTTATTCCAAACGTTGAAATGCAAACGAATCCAAACCCGAACCCAAGCAACAGGTCTGTCGGGGCAGCCTTGGTCCCTGGAGCCGCAGTGCCCAGTCTCGCACACCCACCTGCCTTAGTGTGGGGCAGGGTCTGAGGGCATGCGGCCGCCCTGGGTTTCCCTTGACCTTCCAGCTGCTGTGCTGTGAGGGCCCTCTGGGGTCTGCAGGCCTCAGGCACCATGGCCAAGAGGACAGAAAGGCCAGCCTGGAGATTCTGCCCTGCCTGCAGCCCAAGCGGGGGCGGGGACTCACCTGTTCAGCTGCTCGTAGCAGGGCTCACACACGCGCACCTCCTTCTCAATGCCGAACTTGGGGATGGTGGAGTACTTGGAGGAACACTTTCCACAGAAGATCTGGCCACACGCCCGGCAGTGGTGCTGCAAGACGGGGGGGCTGGTCACAGGCACTGGGGACCCTGATGTGCCACCCGGCCCAGAACCGGTCCGTACAACGCTGAAGCTGAGCCTCACAGGTGGGGGAAGGCAGGGGACAAGCAGAACAACGCCTGGGAGGACACTAAGGCCAAGGAACCTGGACATGCTCCCAGGAATCTCAACACCAGCCACCGTTTTGGGGAAATATAAGTTAAAAAGAAAAGCAAAAACAAAATATATATCAATTGTGCTGACAAAACAAGAGCTTTTGTGAGTGCAGTGGGTGCTGGAAGCTGCTGACACCCCAAACCCCAAGCATTCCCGGTTGCCATCCTGGAGGGGGCTTTGGTGTGAAGATGGCTCGAGGGGTCAGAATCCAGATGGGCTACGCCACACAGAGAAGGGGACCACATGGCCCTGGCAAGCAGGAGAGTGACTGTGGCAAGGCCTGTAGTCCTTGTTTTAAGACATTATAATTCCAGAGTGAGGCTGGGCCCGGCCCAGGCAGCGGCATCAGGCCCTCATGTGGGCCTCACTGTCCCCTCCTGACGCCCCACTGCCACCCATGTGAGCTGCACTCGCCTCCTGAATCACCCACCAGGAAGGAAAGGCCCAGCTGGGACGGTGGCCTTGCACACGGCAGGGGACCTGGTGTCTGGCCGGGGCTGTAGACAGAGCCCCCCAGGTGGGAACTCACCTTACGGGTCATCACCCCGAACTGCACCCTGCAGCGGTGGCATTCCTCAGCGTCCACCCAGTCCGGAGCCTGAGGAGGGGAGGCAGTCAGGACCACACGCTCCCCTCCCCACCAGCTCCAGAGGCACAGAGTCCCCTGCCCCAAAGAAGGGAACGGACCCAGAGAGAATCCTAGCACGAGCGAGAGCAATGCCCCGGGCCACCCTTCCCAGAGGCGTGGCCTGGGGTGAAGCTGCTGAGGCCTGAGGAAGGGACTTCCTCATCAAAGGTGCTTGTTTTTCTTTCCTGAGCCCCCCAGCCACTCTAAAGGCCCTCGAGCCACGTCTCCACCTCGCCCTCCAGAGACGGCTGCTACGCCTCGGCCCAGGACACACAGGCATCCTCAGCTCCCAGACAGACGGGAGCTCAGCCACCAACCCGGGTCCAAGCAAGCCGGACTCCCAGCGCTCCCCACTTCACGCTTCCTGAGCAGCCCAACTCCAGGACCCCCGGCGGCCGCCCACACTCACTCTCTCGGCAGCAAACATGGCATCACTCTCTTTGAATTCCGGGAAGACGTGTCCTGGAGAGAGGAGGCATAGTCACCGTCTGCTCCTGCCTGGCCTGCAAGACCTCCCGAAGCCCCTTCCTCACTCCTGGCAGCTGTGACATAGCAGTGACTGTGCACCCAAGTGAGGGCGTCTGGGGGCACCGAGACAGCCTCCTGCCCGCAAGGCTGGTGTCTCCACAGAGCCTCCGTCCTTGCTGTGGCGGCACACGAGAGCCAGGCCCTGCTGCCCCGTCCTGAGACACCGCTCCCACCCCATCAGGGCATCAGGCCCCTGCGCGGCCCCGCCTGCTGAGTGGCTCCCTTACCCTCTGCTCTCTGGCCAGGGCTCCCACTGTTCCTGAGGACAAGGCCTCGAGCTATTCTTTTTCTTCTGAGACAAAGTCTCGCTCTGTCGCCCAGGCTGGAGTGCAGTGGCGCGATCTCGGCTCACTGCAAGTTCCGCTTCCTGGGTTCAAGAAATTCTCCTGCCAAGAATGGCGTAAACCCGGGAGGCGGAGCTTGCAGTGAGCCAAGATCGTGCCACTGCACTCCAGCCTGGGTGACAGAGCGAGACTCCGTCTCGGAAAAAAAAAAAAGAAATTCTCCTGCCTCAGCCTCCTGAGTAGCTGGGACTACAGGTGCCCACCACCACGCCTGGTTAATTTTTGTATTTTTAGTAGAGACGGCGTTTCACCATGTTGGCCAGGCTGGTCTCGATCTCCTGACCTCAAGTGATCCGCCCGCCTCTGCCTCCCAAAGTTCTGGGATTACAGGCGTGAGCCACCACGCCCGGCCGGCCTCGAGCTATTCTTGAGACACAAGACCCCAGAGAAAATCCAGGAAAGCTCCCACCCCAGGAAGGAGACATGAGCACAGACCACCAGCGTCCACTACCCCAAAGCTGAGAGCCCAAGACAGCTCGTGCAGCGCCCCCTGCGTTGTCCACACTGGTCCTGCCCACCCTGCAGCCACAGGGCAAGCGTCCAACTCCTGCAGAGGGGACACACCAGCCCTGGAGCCCGCCCCATTCCCCACACTCCTGGCCTCGTCTTCAGCAGAGCTCAGGGCCACACAGGGCCTGCACGGACGGGAGCAGCCATGCCCACCTCTCTCTCACTGAGCGGGCCCCAAGCACCAGCCAAGACCTCCAAATGCAGCCTGAAACCCCCACCTCTCTCTGCACAGTCCCCAGTTCTCCACGGCCACAACAGCCCCGAGGGACCCCCGAGAAACACACCTTGGCCACCACAGCCGAGACAAAACCACCAGAGGCCTCCTGCTGCGCCGAGAGCAACGCTGAGCTCCAGCCCACAGCCTGGAGCCCGTCGCTGTGCAGGCCCGGCCGCGCTCTCCTCTGGGCACCTGGCCACCTTTCTGCCCCGGGGCCTCAACCCTGAGTGTCCGCCCACGCGTGCTGTCTGCCCGCTCATGCCAGCTCTGACTTCTGTTCCAGTCTCGACACTCGGGACAGCTCTTCCAGAGGCCTTCCCTGACAGCACAGCCAACCCGGCCCCAGGAGTCCTGCCCCTCTGAAACAGACTGTCTGCTGCCTTTCCACCTGCGTGCTGTCTAACATCACTGCCTGCCTCTGCCCGTGGGTCATGGGTCCAGAAAGGCAGGAGCCGGTCTGAGCCCGCCCTCACACACACGGTTTTTCTTCCCTGGCTCCAGACCACAGCCCTCTTCCCTCCCACCACGGGGAGCAGCCCATCTTCCCAGGCTCCTCGCCACTGTGCCCGTTGGGCCTGACTGTCCAACAGTTCCAAGCCTTGGCCTGGTCCCAACCTCGGTCCTGACTCACCCTCCACCTTCATGATCTGGTAGGTGTCCTGGACCACCTTGTACTTAGGCTCATTCCGGAAGGCATGCGCCCAGGCCTGGATCAGGTACAGGATCTTGTTACGGACGTTTACCTCCACTTGTCTCTGCAGGCAGGGAGGAGGGGGTGAGGGTCGCAGGAGACTCCAGGCGCCAGAGGCCTCGGTGTGAGGAAGCAGCTGGCAGACCTCAGCCTCTGAGGAGACGGGGCTGACACAGAGGCCAGGGAGGGCCCCCCGAGCGGGGCGTGGGGGCCATGCACCAACCTATTCCCAGACCCTGACTTCAAACCTCATGCCTGCTTCTACTTGCTCAAGACTATGGCTCTTCTCTAACCACTGCCAAAAACCAGGAGGCTCACTGGAGTCAAACAATACCGCGTCTCTGTGCTCCTGACCATCTGTCTCTCCCTTTCCCCCCGGGACCCGCCCAGCCCAGGATCCCCGGTTCCTGTCAGGCTCCAACAGGCAGGGCCCGGCAGGCCTGACGGTGGCAGCATGGTGCTGGGGCTGAGAACACAGGGGCACTGCGGGACTCCGGCTATGCCCCTCCTTCCAGTCACAGCAGGGGAGACGCCAGGGGGCAACTGCTCCAGAAACGCCCCCAAGTTCAGAGCGGGCTCCGAGCCCCCTGCAGCCACCCTTCCCCCAGATTAAAGCGCACCCTGGCCTTGCACCTAAGGCCCTCTCAAGGACGCCGTCCCAGTGTGATGTGCAGAATGGCGTGCGATCAGAGGCTGCTTCAAGGAAGCTCTGGGGCACCTGCACCGCGGCCTGAGCTCCTTTCCAGAACCTCTCGGCATCCTCAGCGGCGCCTTCCCTCCACAGCTCTGCCCCACCCCATAGAGGAGTGAACCAGCTCAGGATCTGCAGCCTGACTGAAGGAGCTCGGGGGCACCAGGGTCAGGCAGGGCCGGACTCTGGCACCTTCTGCCTCTCAGCCAGGACAGGACGGGACAGGAAGCCAGCCAAGGTGGCCAGTGAGGGCTTTGGGAGGCCTGGCTGTTCACTGGGATCCCCGGGCAGGTTCTCAGCTGTGTGGGTCCAGGGAGTCCCCTATGAGACACAGGCCCGGCCCACAGGTCGGGACAGAGGGGGATCAGCCTGACCACACGGGACACCCTTTCTCCCTGACACCGGCGGCAGCACCCCCGCTGCATCACAGTCCACATCACAATCCCTGCAAGTGTCCCCGGCACAATCTCCTGGGGATCTGGAGGGCTTTTCCTCCTCCGCCCAGGAAAGCATGAAGCCCCCACTCTCCAAAACAGCTCCTACCCCCGCCAGACACATCCGATCTTACAAGCCGCCACTCAGAGCCCTCCCAGGCTGGCCTGTGGGATGTGGCCAGCCTGCCCTCCAGACCACAGCCACTCACACAGGAGAGCCAGCGACTGCCCTGCCCACCCAGCAGCATCTACTCACCTTCCTGAGGACAGCAGGTGCCCCAGCCCTGCCTCCCGGAAGCTTCCCCCAGGCCTCAGGGTTGCTGTCACCTCGGTGCTCCAGACACAGCAGCCCAGGCCGGCTCCTGCTAAACCCTGCACATTTTCCGCCACACCTGGTGCTGTTCTGTCATCGGTGCCCGGTAAACACCCGGAGAAGCAAAGGTGCCAGCCTGGGTGATCACCCACTTGCCCCTGTCTCACCCACCTTCAGCAGGTCCTTCAGCTCCTCCATGGTCTGCTTGTTGGCCACCTCGTCATGAACTGTCTGGCCACAGTTCTTCACCACAGACTCCATGACCTGCAGATGCCCAGGAAGGGAAGGGTGGGGCCAGTGATCAGGGCAGGGGCCCCTCGTCCTCCTCGACGGACCCACCTCCCTGTGGGACAGCAGAGCCCTTCAACAGGCCCGACAGGCCACTGGGCCGGTGGGGAACCCCAAGCAGCAGCATCTGAGACTCAGTGGCCTGCACGGCACCGCTCCCTGTGATGCCAAGTCTCACTACCAAGCACAGCGACAAGATCCGCCTTCTGGTGTTTAGTGTTTACTCACGCAGGACCGGCTGAAGCAGTGGTGCTCACTCCCTCCCCCATCTCCCATCTGTCCCTCAGCGTGACCCCTCCTAGGTGGCACTGTTCACACAGGCACTCAAGGATGAGTGGTAGCCCCCTGATGTATGCCCAGGAAGGTGGGCAAGGCCACAGGGCAAACTCTTCTCATGCTGTCCTGACTAGTTGGGGGTGAGGGGTGAGGGGTAGGGATCCTGGGGGCCACTGAGGCAAGGCAGTCTACTTACCTCCAGGGCATACAAGGCCACGTGTGGGTTCTTGTCATTGACTTTCTTCTTGATGGAATTCACAGCATATTTTGCTCTGAAAGGGAAATGATGTTGGTAAAAGCAGAGAGAAAGGGGAAGAAAATAGTCTCAGCAACCAAGATGAGAAGAGTTCATCTGCTGCCAGGTGCAGCGGCTCACGCCTGTAATCCCAGTGCTTTGGGAGGCCAAGGCAGCAGGACTGCTTGAGCCTAAGAGTCTGAGACCAGCCTGTGCATTAGGGCAAAAACCCATCTCTACCAAAATACAAAAAATTAGCCAGGCGTGATGGTGAACGCCTGTAGTCCCATCTACTCGGGAGGCTGAGGTGGGAGGATCGCTTGAGCTTGGGAGGCAGGGGCTGCAGTGAGCTGAGATCATGCCACTGCACTTCAGCCTGGGTGACAAAGCAAGGCCCTGTCTCAAAAAAAAAAAAAAAAAAAAAGTCTGTCTACAGTCTTAAGTCTTTGAGAACCTCAAAGCAAATACAAACATAACCAGGTCATCTGCAAGCTGTGCAGAGAAAACCCCTTAATTGTCCAAGATGTCAAAAAATCCTAGCACGTAGACCATGCAGTTCTCTACAAAACAACCTAACATGGTCAGCTACATTGTGGAGAATCAACGGGAACCAAGCAAGCCCAGCTTAGTGCACGGCCGCTCCCCTGCTTCACGACACAGGCCCCGCGAACTCACTGCGTGTCCCCTTGGCGGATCAGGTCGCAGATCTGCAGAATGGACTCCCAATCCGTCTCTAGCAGGAGCTGGCTGGTCGCCTTGTCTGAGTGAGAAAATGCCATGAGAGGGGGGGTCATCCTGCTGGACTCCCTACTTCCCCTTTAGACATTTGGACCACATGAAAAACCACGAGAGAATCCTCCTGAGCATGCTGATGGGAAGGGAAGTGCCATCACTCTCAAGGAAACAGCAAACAGCGTGAGAACAGCACACCAGGTGCTGGTCCAAGCCCTCCCACAACCTGTGAGCGAGGTAAAGACACTCAGCAGAGAGGCGAGGGCACTGCCCTGAGTCACACAGCTCACCAGAGACAGAGACTGATTCACTCTTAAACATCAGGCTCAGCTGCTTCTCAACAAAGAACTCTATCACCCGTCCCTTGGAGTCGCCATTTGCCCAGATGCTCCCCATTTCAATGGGATCTTAGCTTGGGCAAGAGCTAGAGAAGCCTGCAGCGGACTCCAGGCCCCTCGCTCCAAGTGCTTTGGGAATAAGGGCAGAACGGCGCTTCAAGGAAGACTAGCCAGCTAATACCTGTCATCATACCACGTCACTGCTGTCTCCAACAACTGGTCCCTCTGAGGAGCAGCTCCAGCTCTGCCCACACCGCCTTCCCCTGATACAGAAACGATCTAACAAACCAAGCCACGTCCACTTTCTAAACTGATTCAGTAGTTAACCTCTGGATTTATCCCTGAAGCACTGAACTACCTGTGTGGCTGAGATACTCAGTCTGCTTGCAGGTTCCCTGGGCAAAGAAGGTGTCTCATTTGACGTCTCCTTGAAAACCATACTTTAAAAAAGGCAGGCTTGGGGCAGCCCATCCGAGCACCCAAGCGCCTACCCTGAAACACAAGACTCATTTTCCCTACAGGGCACGTGCACATCAACATTCCTTTTCCCTCCTAAAACGTGTCAACTCCAGGAGGCTCAGATAGGATTAGCTTTAACCTCCAAAAACGTGAGAAAACGCCTTCCTAAACCATCAGGCGCTTCCCGAAGCCAGTGTGGGAACAAAAGGTGGGTCTGGGACTTGTAGGCCCCAAGAGAGCTCGAAGGTCCCAGAGAGGACACTGCTGGCTCTACCATTCGAGACCCAATGTTTTGGGTCAGAAGCCCAAGTGCGAGCCTAACATCCGACTGAGTCACCCACTTTCATGACTCAGGTCTTGTGGCCCACTCGGCCGGGTGCTCGTCGGTCAAGGGGAAATCGGCCAAATGTCCGGGCCCGCAAAGGAGCGAGAAAGCCGAGCGCCCCCGGCGCCCTGCGCGGACCCTCACAGAGCCCAGGTTCGCCAACGCCCGACGGACGCAGACCCCACGGTTGCGCCGAGGGTCCACGATCGGCCTCTCCGCGCCCAGGAGGACAGTGGGCCGGGGAGAGGCGGGTAGGGCGGCCGGTCCGCGCCCCTCGGGCCCTCGGGGCCGCGCTGACTCAGCGCCGGGCGGGGGCTACGGGCTGACAATGGTCGGGCCGTCGGGTGGGGATGCGTTACCTAGAAGACGCTCGAAGGTGCCGCTACCTCGCCCCATGGCAACCTCCAGCACAGAGCCGTCGCCGCGGGCGCTCCCCTGATCCCAGCTGGCGCGCCCCCCGACTTCCGCTTCCGCCTTTTCCCTCCAGTGCGCGCACGCGCACGTCACCGCGCCGTTCCTAGAGCCGCGAGGAGGCGGAGTCTTCCGCTCTCCCGCTAACGCTGCCCGCTAATTGGGCTCACCCTTGGAACCTGATCCCTAAGAACCAATGAGTAGTCCGGGGGTGCGAACTATCCAATGAGAGTGGGCGGTGGGCGGGCCTTGCTCCGCGGGCCGAGCTACGGGTGCCGGGTGGAGCGAAGCACGGAATGTGTCTCCTGCTGGGGGCCACGGGCGTCGGGAAGACGCTGCTGGTGAAACGGCTGCAGGATATCCTTCCGCGCGGGGACGGGACCGGGGTGCAGGGGTCACCGGACGGGGGCGGGTACTCACCCCTTAACTGCTCGGATCCTTGACCGCTCTGTACAGGTGAGCTCCCGGGATGGGAAGGGCGACCTGGGGGAGCCGCCCCCGACACGGCCCACGGTAGGTGTCCGCTCCCGCGGGTGGAGTTGCGCGGGGTCCGCTCTGCGCTTGGTGAAGAGCTCCGGGCTCCTCTAAGTGCACGCCGAGGCGCAGCGGGTCAGGTCTTAAGGCCAGCCTTCGGGAGCATGGGGGAGGCCCGAGCTGAGGATACCTGGCGCGGGATGCGGGGGCCTGCCGCCCTCCACGGGCACTTCCTCTCCCCTCGCAACGGGTTCCTGTGGCTGGTCACCCCCACAGCGAATGCAACTACTGATGGGCGTCGGTCCCTGCTCGCCGTTACTGCTTTAGGAACTGAGCCCTTGGAGAATGGGTCTGCAGGGTTCAGGCCACCGCGTTAGGTGTGGGCACGGTGCTCTTCAGGACTTCACAACGGTACAGCGCTTGTATTGTCTGCATCGTGGTTTTTCCTATAGGTGGGCACCAATCTTACTGACATCGTGGCACAGAGAAAGATCACCATCCGGGAGCTGGGGGGGTGCATGGGCCCCATCTGGTCCAGTTACTATGGAAACTGCCGTTCTCTCCTGGTAGGTCGTAATCCTATATGGGCTTTCTTTAGGGACCTGTGTCTACATTTCTGTGATGTCCAGTCCCCAACCTTGCTGTGTGTAGAATGGGGTTTGGGTTATTTAGTGACTATACTGGTCATGGAAACAGGTCCTACGGTAGTGTTGTTTCCTGCTGGGCACCACGTCTGGTTTCTGGTGCTTGCGCTCCCGGGCCCGGGTAGGAGTTCACAGAGGCCTTGCTGAGGGCAGGGCTGCTGCTCCGCAGAGAACAGACTTAACCCTCTGTGTCGCTCCCTGGTACGCCTGTGTTTATGTTGGAGTTATACGTGCCTCTGGTTGGTCCCAATTTAACAAGGCCTGTGCCCCAGATTCCAGTATGGAGAACTGATGGCCACATGAGGACAGACGAGTGTCACCAGATCATCCTCATAAAACTCGATTCCCTCTGCTTCTGCCTGTTCCCAAAGCTTTGTTTAAAGCTGTTTTGGGCTGGCCGCAGTGGCTTACTCTATAATCCTAGCACTTTGGGAGGCCGAGGTGGGCAAATCACGAGGTCAGGAGATGGAGACCATCCTGGCTAATATAGTGAAACCCCGTCTCTACTAAAAGTACAAAAAATTAGCCGGGCGTGGTGGCGGGTGTCTGTAGTCCCAGCTACTGGGGAGGCTGAGGCAGGAGAATCACTTGAACACAGGAGGCGGAGGTTTCAGCGAGCCGAGATGGTGCTCCGTCTCAAAAACAAACAAACAAAAAAATGCAGTTTTGCCCTCCCAGTGCCAGGTCTGTGAGGCCCAGGGGAGGAAGTTTGGCAGCAGGACGTTGCTGCCATCTGTTTCTTTTTCCCCAGTTCATGATGGACGCCTCTGACCCCACCCAGCTCTCCGCATCCTGTGTGCAGCTCTTAGGTCTCCTTTCTTCAGAACAGCTCGCAGAAGCATCGGTGCTGATACTCTTCAATAAAATGTACGCGTCCCTGAGCTGAGAGGCAGCACAGCAGGGGCAGGGGCTCCCGGGGACTACAGCCAGGAGCATGGCTGGGTAGGGAGGTGGTGCGGCTGGGGGTCCGGGGCAGGTGTGTGGCAGCCACTACTCTGATGGGCCACTTCTTTCACTCCAGTGACCTACCCTGTTACATGGCCATGGAGGAGATGAAGTCATTAATCAGGCTTCCAGACATCATTGCTTGTGCCAAGCAGAACATCACCACGGCAGAAATCAGCGCCCGTGAAGGCACTGGCTTGGCAGAGGTGCTGGCCTGGCTCCAGGCCACCCACAGAGCCAACGGTTGACTGCACGGCAGAGGCGCGGCTGACCCGCGCTGGGGAGCGGTGGCAGGGGGCAGTATGGCTTCGCTGCCAATAGTTTCTTCTCACGGGCAGAATAACCTGAAGCAACTCTACATGATGGGGCTCTGTGCTGAGATGCAATGATGGGTAAACTGAGGCATGCGGAGATGGAAGTTGACATCTGGCCTCTGAAAAAACTGTCTCCAGGGGCCAGGCATGGTGGCTCATGCCTGTAATCCCAGCACTTTGGTAGGCCAAGGCGGCCTGATCATCTGAAGTTAGGAGTTCGAGACCAGCCTGACCAACATGAAAAAACTGTCTCTACTAAAAATACAAAATTAGCCGGGCGTGGTGGCGCATGCCTTTAATCCCACCTACTTGGGAGGCTGAGGCAGGAGAATCCCTTGAACCCGGGAGGCGGAGGTTGCAGTGAGCCGAGATCACGCTATTGCACTCCAGTCTGGGCAACAAGATGAAACTCCGTCTTAAATAAGAAATAAAAATATAAAAACCTGTCCCCAGACTGGGTGAGCAGGGCCTGCACGTAGCCAAGTGTTGTGTGTCCTGGAGTGGTGCTATTGGGGTTGGCTGCCCTCCTTCCTAGAGACCTGCTGGACTGCCCCCGAGGCGTATGGAATGCACAGTGCCACTGAGACCTGGCCTCTTGCTGTAGCACAAGCTTCAACCTGCTGAGGCACTGGCACCCTGACCCCACATCCATCACAGATGGCATGAGGCCAGTGAACTGAGTGTGGTCGTAAGAGCCAGGCCTCGAGTTAGAAATGAGCTTGTGGCCGGGCGAGGTGGCTCACGCCTGTAATCCCAGCACTTTGGGAGGCCGAGGCAGGCAGATCACGAGGTCCGGGGTTCGAGACCAGCCTGGCCAACATGGTGAAACTCTGTCTCTACTAAAGATACAAAAAATTAGCTGGGCATGGTGGCTTTTGCCTGTAATCTCAGCTACTCAGGAGGCTGAGGCAGGAGAATCGCTTAAACCAAGGAGGCAGAGGTTGCAGTGAGCCTAGATCGCGCCACTGCGCTCCAGCCTGGCTGACGAGCGAAACAGTCTTGGAAAAAAAAAAAAAAAAAAAGAACCAAGAGCCAGCATTCTCACTTGTTCAGTAAACAGGTATTGCCCTGAAATGCCCAAAGGTGTGCCAGGAGGGGCTCAGATGAAGCACAGAAAGTGGCCATGCCACCTGCGGTTCCGCAGCGGCCTGCCTTGACTTTGGTTCTCAGCTGTGGCCGCATGTGGGAGTGTTGATTTGATGGGTCAGTGTCCTGTGGCTGCTGAAACAACAGAAATTTGCTCTCGTGGTTCCGGAGGCTTTCACCAGGGTGGTTTCCTTCCAGAGGCTCCGAGGGAGCATCTGTGCCTTGCCTGTGTAGCGGCTGCAGTGCTCCTCGGCATGCCTGGGCTGTGGCCTGCAGAGCCTGTTTTCGCCCCCATCTTCACGCAGCTTCTCTCCTGTGCCTCTGTGTTCTCTCCTCTTACAAGGACATCTGTCATTGGAAATCCAGGATGATTCCTCATTATATCTGTAAATGCTCTTCCAAACAAGGTCACCCTTGCTTGTTCCAGAGATTATAACTTGGACACACCTTTTGGGGACCATCATTTGACTACAACGATTGAATAAGAAACCCTATAGTCCTGAGAAGACATGGAAATTTTCTACAAATGTGTTTGCAGCTGGAAGCCTAGGCTCCTTCGATCATGGAAGGAGCTTTGCACCCACCACCCTCCTCCACGTCACAAACCTGCTGTACTTTGCTTGTGGGGAAAGGGGTCTTTATTCCCATGGAGGGCTGTGTGCGATGCCTGGGAAAAGCTCAGCACGGCGTGCTTCAGGGTGGCTCAGGCTCCAATCTCTGCTTTCCAGTGTGTCATGGGCTCTCCACTGTACACAGACTGTGCCCTGTTGGATGCCACCTTTTTTTTTTTTTTTGGAGACGAGTATCGCCCAGGTTGGAGTGCAGTGGTGCAACTCAGTGGCTCACTGTAACCTCTGCCTCCCAGGTTCAAGCAATTCTCCTGCCTCAGCCTCCTGAGTAGCTGGGATTACAGGCGCCTGCCACCATGCCCAGCTAATTTTTGTATTTTTAGTAGAGATGAGGTTTCACCATCTTGGCCAGGCTGGTCTTGAACTCCTGACCTTGTGATCACCCGCCTCGGCCTCCCAAAGTGCTGAGATTACAGGCGTGAGCCACTGTGCCTGGCCTATGCCACCTTCTTAGACACCACGTGAATCTCCACGCACTGCTCCCCCTGCCCCTTACCACCACCAAGCAGCTACTGGACACCTGAGGTATCTGTCCTGTTAGTACGTGGGGTGGAAAGATATACCTTTTATCACCCATAAGGGTGACAGCCAACACTTCTAACAAAATACAGGTGAGCAAGAGAAAAGCATTAACAAATTTACTTAATTATTTGAGATAAGCTCTCACTCTGTCTCCGAGACTAGAGCACAGTGGTGGGATCACAGCTCACTACAGCCTCAAACTCCCAAGCTCGGTCAGTCCTCCCACCTCAGCCTCCTGGGTAGCTGGGATTACAGGCTAATTTTTTGTATTTTTGGTAGAGACGGGGTCTTGCTGTGTTGCCCAGGCTGGTCTTGAGCTTCTGGCCTCAAGTGATCCTTCTGCCTCAGCCTTCCAAAATGCTGGGATTACAGGCATGAGCCACCATGCCTGGCCTAAAAGCATAACAAATGCATTAGTTTGACATGACAGCCGGGCACGGTGGCTCACACCTGTAATCCTAACAACTTGGGCGGCCAAGGTGGGCAGATAGCTTGAGGCCAGAAGATTGAGAGAGACCAGCCTGAGCAACATGGTGAAACCCCTTCTTGACTAAAAATACAGAAATTAACCCAGCGTGTTGGCGCCTGCCTGTAATCCCAGCTACTTGGGAGGCTGAGGCAGGAAAATAGCTTCAGCCCAGAAGGTGGAGGTTGCAGTGAGCTAAGATCACACCACTGCACTCCAGCCTGGGTGACAGATTGAGGCTCCATCTAAAAAAAATAAGTAAATAAAGTTTTACATGACACAGGAGTCTTCATCTATAAAGACCCAGGAAAACCTTTATTTATTTATTTTTGAGATCGAGGCTCCCTCTGTCATCCAGGCTGGAGTGTAGTGGCACAATCTTTGCTCACTGTAACCTCCGCCTCCCAGGTTCAAGTGATTCTCCTGCCTCAGCCTCCCAAGTAGCTGGGATTACACGTGTGTGCCACTACGCCGGGCTAATTTTAGTATTTTTAGTAGAGACAGGGTTTCACATGTTGGCCAGGCTGGTCACGAACCCTTGACCTCAAGTGATCCGCCCGCCTGGGCCTCCCAAAGTGCTGAGATTATAGGCGTGAGCCACTGTGCCTGGCATGAATATCTTTATTTTTATATTTAGGTTTGACGAATGAACAGGCATGCAGAAATGTGATTGGACACATAGGATCTGACCTAACATCCGTTTAACTGGGGAAACCCAGCAAGGCCGCACTGTACAATTCCCCTTCCCCTGGGGATGGGGCAGGACCCCTCGGGAATGAGGATCTTCCAGGGAGAATGGAGAGAGCGACCTTGCTAGGTTTTTTTTTTTTTTTTTTTTTTTTTGAGACGGAGTCTCGCTCTGTCTCCCAGGCTGGAGTGCAGTGGCCGGATCTCAGCTCACTGCAAGCTCCGCCTCCCGGGTTTATGCCATTCTCCTGCCTCAGCCTCCCCAGCAGCTGGGACTACAGGCGCCCGCCACCTCGCCTGGCTCGTTTTTTGTATTTTTTAGTAGAGACGGGGTTTCACTGTGTTAGCCAGGATGGTCTCCATCTCCGGACCTCGTGATCCGCCCGTCTCGGCCTCCCAAAGTGCTGGGATTACAGGCTTGAGCCACCGCGCCCGGCCTTACCTTGCTAGGTTTTATGGCTGGCTTTGGGGGAGAGGAGTTCTAGTTTCTATGACCTGCCGTGGGGAAAAAGAATTGTGGTTTCTGGGACTCACTTTGGGGGAGAAAAATGGGCAGGAACCAGGAGGGAAAGACAAAGACCTGGCTTCTGAGGCCTTCCAGTCTCCTCTGGGTCAGAGTACTCTGCATGCCAAGGTGCCATACTTTGGGGTTTAATGAGCCCTAACAGCAGGTCCTTGCAGATGTCACAGGCAACTTGTAATCCAAGTAATTGCCTTTCAGTTCCCCAATTTCAGAGGACTTTAGCAAAGTCTGGTTGAAATGGCCAAGTGTTGGCCGGGCGCTGTGGCTCAAGCCTGTAATCCCAGCACTTTGGGAGGCCGAGGTGGGCGGATCACGAGGTCAGCAGATCAAGACTATCCTGGCTAACATGGTGAAACCCCGTCTCTACTAAAAATACAAAAAATTAGCTGGGCGTGGTGGTGGGCACCTGTGGTCCCAGCTACGCGGGAGGCTGAGGCAGGAGAATGATGTAAAACCGGGAGGCGGAGCTTGCAGTGAGCTGAGATTGCACCACTGCACTCCAGCCTGGGCGACAGAGTGAGACTCCATCTCAAAAAAAAAAAAGAAAAAGAAGGCCGGGTGCGGTGGCTCACGCCTGTAATCCCAGCACTTTGGGAGGCAGAGACGGGCGGATCACAAGGTCAGGACATCAAGACCATCCTGGCTAACACAGTGAAACCCCGTCTCTACTAAAAATACAAAAAACTAGCCGGGTGTGGTGGTGGGTGCCTGTAGTCCAGCAACTCGGGAGGCTGAGCTTGCAGTGAATCGAGATCGCGCCACTGCACTCAACCATGGGCAACAGAGTGAGACTCCATCTCAAAAAAAAGAAAAAGAAATGGCCAAGCGTTAGAAGAACCTCTTCAAAGCTGAAATTCATTGAGTTCTTCAGCTGAGGGCATAAGAATCCCAGATGTAAGGTTAGCAAGAGTTAGGAGTTCTGGAGTCTTCCCTGCACGCCCAGGCTCTTGACCATCAACAGCCAGAAGCTCACAGTATCTGCTCCTCCTGTGGCTCAGCAGGGCTGTGTGTTAGAGCAGCATGTTCAGAATGAAACCGGCGCACTTCCGCCTCGAGGACCTTTGGAAGTCGTGTGGCCCACGTGGCCTCGCGGGAACACAGATGCTCCAGCACCCGATGTGTTCAGGACTGGGTGGGGGAAGCTTCAACCCTGGAAACATCCCCCTGCTGTGTAGACCAGCCTGCCCTGTGGCCAAGGGCAGCGAGAACCCCGGCCACCCCTCGGGTTGCACGACTGTCTGTGCTAGAATTTTGCCCTTCCTGGGCAGAAAAGCTCAACATTTGGCTCAGGGCATAAGTGGGAAGAAATATCCACCAAGGGGCCGGGCACAGTGGCTCATGCCTGTAATCCCAGCACTTTGGGAGGCCGAGGTGGGTGGATCATGAGGTCAGGCGATCGAGACCTGGCTAACACGGTGAAACCCCGTCTCTACTAAAAATACAAAAGAATTAGCCGGACATGGTGGCGGGCGCCTGTAGTCCCAGCTACAGGCGCTGTAGGAGGCGGAGGCAGCAGAATGGCGTGAACCTGGGAGGCGGAGCTTGCAGTGAGCCGAGATAGAGCCACTGCACTCCAGCCTGGGCGACAGAGCGAGACTCAGTCGCTAAAAAAAGAAATTGAAAAGAAATACCCACCGTGATTTTTGCTGTGAGGCATGAAAATACAAGGTGGCAGCCTGAGGTGCTTGTGGCCACCCAGCTGGAGGCCAGTGGGCTGCGCTTCCCAGCTTGCTTGGAGGAACGTTGTTAGTTGGGAGGAGGTGCCTTTTCTGAAATCCTTGGTGCTGGACATGCTGATCCTGAATGAGTCCTAAGGGTACAGATTTCCAAGACCCGGAGGAGACCACAAGCCTATGTTCCCGCCAGCGCTGGTGGTAGCTGGGGTCCAGGCAGGTGGAGCCAACGTGGTCTGGAGCTGGCAGCCACACTCTGGCACCTCCTCAGGTGGTTTTCAAGGGTGGGTTCCAGCCAGGGAGCCCTACGCAGGCGTGGCATGACGCCACGGGAGGACAGTCTCGGGATGGGCGGATAAGGACCCTCCTTGCCTGCTCCTGACAGGCCGGGTGCTGCAGGCCACTTTGAATGACCCATGTTCCCAAAACCATCAGGTCCCCACTTTGCTGGCACACAGTGTCAATTGGGGTGTCCTGTGGGGTGGATGAGGGGTGCTAGGGACTCCCCTGGCCTTGTCACCCAGACCCCCACCCGACTTTAGGGTCCCTGCGCTCAGCGGCTATTCTAGGCCCAGGCACGCTGGACGCCCCCCCCCGCCCCGTCAGTGCACATGCCGGAGCCCATTTCACTCCTGAGTCTGGGAAAACTGATGCTGCTGAGGACCCCACTGTTGTGAGTCATCTCTGCCTGTGCGCTCAGCGCAGATGTAGCACCTGGAGATGAATTTTTTTTCTTTTGTTTTAGAGATGGGGGTCTTGCTCTGTTACAGCCCAGGCTGGAGTGCAGAGGCACAATCACAGCTCACAGGCCCATACGGTGCAGCGGCCAGGCAGAGGCACTCCTCCCTTCCCAGACGGTGGGGCGGCCTTGACCTCTCGGGTTTGAGTGATCATCCCATTTCAGCCTCCCGAGTAGCTGGGACCACAGGCACAGTGCCACCACAGCTGGCCTGAATTGTCTTTAACAGTTTGGAGTTCCCATGAAACTAAATGCTAATCAAAGGATAGCTGTGGGGAAAAGAAAGAGATCAGACTGTTACTGTGTCTATGCAGAAAGTAGACATAAGAAACTCCATTTTGTTCTGTACTAAGAGAAATTCTTCTGCCTTGAGATGCTGTTAATCTGTAACCCTAGCCCCAACCCTGTGCTTGCAGAGACACATGCTGTGTTGACTCAGGGTTTAATGGATTTAGGGCTGTGCAGGATGTGCTTTGTTAAAAAAGTGCTTGAAGGCCGTATGCTTGCTCAAAGTCATTGCCATTCTCTAAACTCAGTACCCAGGGACACAATGCACTGCGGAAGGAAGGGCGCAGGGACCTCTGCCGAGGAAAGCCGGGTATTGTCCCAGGTTTCTCCCCATGTGATAGCCTGAGATATGGCCTCGTGGGAGGGGAAAGACCTGACCGTCCCCCAGCCCGACACCCATAAAGGGTCTGTGCTGAGGAGGATTAGTGAAAGAGGAAGGCATCTGTCTCCTGCTCATCCCTGGGAATGGAATGTCTTGGTGTAAAACCCGATTGTATGTTCTATTTACTGAGACAGGAGAAAACCGCCTTAGGGCTGGAGGTGAGACATGCTAGCGGCAATACTGCTCTTTAATGCACCGAGTTGTTTGTGTACGTGCACATCAAAGCACAGCACCTTTCCTTAAACTTATTGATGACACAGAGATCTTTGCTCACATGTTTTCCTGCTGACCCTCTCCCCACTATTACCCTATTGTCCTGCCACATCCCCCTCTCTGAGATGGTAAAGAGAGTGATCAATAAATACTGAGGGAACTCAGAGACCAATGCCAGCACTGTCCTCCGTCCTCCATATGCTGAGTGCCGTTCCCCTGGGCCCACTGTTCTTTCTCTATACTTTGTCTCTGTCTCTTACTTCTTTTCTCAATCTCTCGTCCCACCTGACGAGAAACACCCACAGGTGTGGAGGGGCTGGCCCCCTTCAGATAGTATTATATAGTGTGTGAAATTACATCATGAATATTTTTTCCTCAAAAAAAAATCACATTAATAAATGTGTGATAAGGTTGGCTGCTGGGAAGCAGAGGTTGTGGTGAGCCAAGATCGTGCCATTGCACTCCCGCCTGGGCAACAAGAGCAAAACTCCATCTCAAAAAAAAAAAAAAGAAAAGCAGAAGGGGTGAGCTGGCCTCTCCTGAAACCCCAGCACTGACGGAAGTCAAGGCAGGCTAACCTCTTAAGCCCAGGACTTTGAGACCAGCGTGCCACTGCACTCCTGCCAAGGTAACAGCAAGGCCCTGCCTCAAAAAAAAAAAGAAAAAAAAAACACCGAGTACGGTGGCTCACGCCTGTAACCCCAGCACTTTGGGCGGCCAAACCAGGTGGATCCCTTGAGTCCATAAGTTCGAGACCAGCCTGGGCAACGTGGTAAAACCCCATCTATACAAAAAGCACAAAAAATTATTTGGGTGTAATTTTTGGGTAAGTACCTGTTGTCCCAAGTACTTGGGAGGCTGAGGTGGGAGGATTGCCTGAGCCCCGGCTTGAGGCTGCAGTGTGCTTATGCCACTGCACCCCAGCCTGGGCAACAAAGAGGCCCTAAAAACCACCAGGGGTTTCCCTCCCAGCAGCTGAAATCTGAGAATCGTGGATGCAGTGGAGAGCATGAGCGCTCTCCCAGCCCTGTGGGACGCCTTCACTTAGCCACACAGGGCCGACACACGCCCAAAACCAAACGCACCGAGCGAGTGGGAGTGCCGAGCAAGTGGGAGTGCCGCCCGCTGCTGTCCCAGCCCTTTCCCAGGGAAAGGCCACCCCCTTCCAGCTGCTGCATGTGCTCTAGGGCTGAGTTCTGGCTGCTGCAAAACCAACATCCCAACGCCAGGGCTGGGGCCACCCGGTACATCACAAGGTGGGAAAACCATTCATCCGACAGAAACACGTCCATAAGAGGAAAACAGCCCTGGCCGGGCGCGGTGGCTCAAGCCTGTAATCCCAGCACTTTGGGAGGCCGAGACGGGCGGATCATGAGGTCAGAAGATCGAGACCATCCTGGCTAACACGGTGAAACCCCGTCTCTACTAAAAAATACAAAAAACTAGCCGGGCAAGGTGGCGGATGCCTGTAGTCCCAGCTACTCGGGAGGCTGAGGCAGGAGAATGGCGGGAACCCGGGAGGCGGAGCTTGCAGTGAGCTGAGATCCGGCCACTGCACTCCAGCCTGGGTGACAAAGCAAGACTCTGTCTCAAAAAAAAAAAAAAAAAAAAAAAGGAAGACAAAAGAGGAAAACAGCCCTGACTTTAAATATCTATTCTCCACATTAAAACTTTTAACTAAAAGGTAAACTTTAATGTCGAAAATGCAAACTTGGGGAAGACAGAAAAGATCACACACAAGGCTGTCACTTCACAGTTGGAAGGTTGCACAGCGGCCGGGCAGAAGCGCTCCTCACTTCCCAGATGGTGGGGCAACAGCCAGGCAGAGGTGCTCCTCATTTCCCAGACAGTTGGCGGCCGGGCAGAGGCGCTCCTCATTTCCCAGATGGTTGGCGGTGGATGGACCCAGGCAATCCTCACTTCCCAGATGGTTGGCTGACAGCCGGGCAGAGGCGCTCCTCACTCCCTAGACGGTGCTGGGCAGTCGGACTCCATTGCTGGATGTGTGACTTGGGTTTAAGCCTCTCCCTTCTGCCCTCATCTGGAAATGCTGACAGCCTGGGCCTCCCTCCTTTGGCACTGGATGGAGACTGAAGCCTGGCAAGGCCCTGCCCTCAGCAGGAACTCCCCCTGGGCCCTACTCTGTGACCCCGAGCTCAGGCCAGGATTTTTCCTTTACTTTCTCCAGCCACTTTGGGCCTCCCGGCTCTCTGAGCCCTGTGAGGTAGGTGACAACCCTGTTCCCACTGTTTTTTCTTTTTTTTCTCTTTTCGTGTATTTTTAGTAGAGATGTGGTTTCACCATGTTGGCCAGGCTGGTTTGAACTCCTGACCTCAGGTGATCCACTTGCCTCGGCTGCCCAAAGTGCTGGGATTATAGGTGTGAGCCACCGTGCCCAGTCCCCAGGTCCCACCTTAGTGTATGTGTTGTCATCACGTTTCACCCCAAGCAGACCTTGGGTGGGCAGCCTCTGTGGGGACCACTCACAACTGACCTGTAGTCATGGTCGCCTACAGAGCCCTTGCAGGTGGTCCAGATGTGCCCAGTGGCCCTGCCCCGAAGCGTCTTCCCTGCCCGTGGCCTGCTCTGCCTGATGTGCACTGTGCGCTCGGCTCTGCTGACTCCCAGGGCCTCCGTCACACACCGAGCCAGCCTTATCAGCTGTCTCACTAGTTGGTGTTCAGGGACAGGGACCCAGCCCTTCCTAAGGTGCACCTGGGCTGAGACTCAGAATGGACGTTCAAAGCAAAGACATGGCGCTGTGAGTGACACCGGGCCCCACGGGCCGTCTGTCAACCAGGCCTTGGCCCTAGTCCATCGGACACTCACCCCTTGCAAGATGTGGACCCGCTAGTGCCTAACGTGTAAACAAGTAGCTGGAGGCCCCACCCCACACTGCTGGCATGGCCTGCCTCTCCCCTACCCAGGTGTGGCGGCTCCTGGTGCCAGTTTCCCAGGAGCATGGCCAGGCCCCAGGTGTCTCTCCATCACGGCTGCAGCTCTGGCTTCTTCCGGGAAGTGAGGTGGGGTCGCTCCCCGTGCAGCAGCCGCCGCCGCTGCTTCAACACCCTGTAGGCCTGCACGGCCCGCTCTCTTTCCTCCCCCACAATCCGCTGGCGAGCCAAGGAGGCGGTCAGGGGCTGGGACACACCGCTGGGGCTCAGAAGCATCCTCAGCATCTGCGATCTCCTGCCAGGCTGCGGGAAAGAGGGGAGGGTGAGGCACAGGCTGGGAAAGGAGGGGACGCCACAGAAAGCCTCACAGGACCAACAGCTCTCCTGCCAGCGAGAATGCTGCACTCTCAGGCCACACACCAGACAGCGCACGCGTTGGCTGAGGATTTTTTTTTTTTCTTGACAAAGGATCTCACTATGTTGTCCAGGCTGGTATCAACTCCTGGGCTCAAGCGATCCACCTGCCTTGGCCTCCCAATGTGCTGGGATTACAGGTGTGACCCACTGTATCCAGCCTGTCCAAGGCTTCTGTTCCCTGGCAGCACTGGGGGACAGACTCAGTTGTCCCCATGCCCCACTTACCTGGTTCTTGCTTACGCTCCTCCGGGGCCTGACAGTCAGCTCTGGGGGCTGCAGGACAACCTCTCCAAACGTCACCGTGTCTGGAAGGGCAGAGTACAACTGAGGACTGCTGCCCACAGCCACTGCACCCGACACCCAGCGCCACCACCCGCCCACCTCCCTCCCATAGGGCTGGGACAGAACACCAACTCATCCAGTGGTCTAATGGCTGTGGACCCCAGGTGCAGCCAGGGCTGGTGGGGAACAGAAGGCCTGTGCCCAGGCCCTGCCCGGACCACTGCTGACACTATTGCTTTGGGAGGAGCTACCTCGGAGCAACTCCTGCTCCAGCCTGTCGGCCGCCTTTTCCTCCTTTTTCCGTTGGACTTTATCTAGTCGCCGCTTCTGGAACCTGGGGAAGAAAGCACATGTCACTTGGATTCCTAAATTCTCTTTCCACCCAGGGAGGAGGCAGAGGCCGCCCCGCCCACAAGGATCCTCTGTGGCAGAGCAGGGACCCGAGAACAGGCGGCTGCCTCCAAGTCCCTGCTCCCCTCACTGCCCCAAACCCACTCCAAGTCCCGGCTCCCCTGACTGCCCCCACCCACTCCAAGTCCCTGCTCCCCTCACTGCCCCAAACCATAGCTGCCACCAAAGGAGGCTCTGAGCCCAGCAGGCCCCTCAGGGGTCCCCTCAGTGATTCTCAGCCGGGGACGGCTGCCTCCCAGGGAGCATCTGACAATGTGTGCAGACACGCGGGCAGTCTCATGGGCAGGGGCTACTGGCACCTGGTGCGTGAAGGCTGGGAATGCTGCCAAAGACCCCCTACAGAGACTCATCCAGCCCACCCGGTGCTGCTGTGTCTAAAGGGCCTGACACGTATCGTGTGTCACATCTCCCTCACTGTGAATCTGGAAGCTTCACCTTCGGCGACAGCTCTGGAGATCACTGTGGTGCTAAGCTGTGTCTGGGACACGTTCTCTGGGATGAACTTTCATTGGCTAAGGTAATTGTAAGTAATACAACAGCCCAGAAACAGGGAATCTACAGAGCTGAAAGCAACCTCTCTAACCTTCAAAGTTTTTTTTTTTCTTTTTTTTTTTTGAGATGGAGTCTCGTGCTCTGTCACCAGACTGGAGCACAGTGGCGCGATCTCAGCTCACTGCAACCTCTACCTCCTGGATTCCAGCGATTCTCCTGCCTCAGGCTCCCAGGTAGCTGGAATTACAGGCACGCACCACCACATCTGGCTAATTTTTGTGTGTGTGTTTTAGTAGAGACAGGGTTTCATCATGTTGGCCAGGATGGTTTCAACCTCCTGACCTTGTGATCCACCTGCCTCGGCCTCCCAAAGTGCTGGGATTACAGGTGTGTAATCTAAATGCTTAGTCAAAGCATTTAGAGAATTAGAAAGGTGTGGCCGGGCACACCTTTTGTTTCAACAAAGCTTTTGTTGAAACTGCCTCCCCATCCTGCCTACAGGGATGGGCAGAGGAGCTAATGCTTGTGGTGGGCTTACTACTCCTGCCAGCCACCATCCTTAGGAACGGAATGAGAAATCCATCTGAACCTTGTGGCCACTCTACAGTCGAGGAAGGCCAGGCTGAGGAGATGCCACAGAGCGGCAGGGACAGCAGAGCCAGTACAGCCAGAGCTCTCGAGTCTCTTGGACCAGGAAGGGCCCCAGTGGAAACAGAACCCCCGGGCACGTCACCCTCAGACCGACCCCCCAAGGGCGGATTTCCGCAGGGCCAGGGCTTTCTGGAGCTTTTCCTGTGAAAAGCAAGGACCAAGCGAGGTCTCCACAGAGTTCCCAGTTCCACAGCCTCCTGGAGGCCACACCCTCGCTAGCTCCCAGCTGGACGATCTGACTCGCCAACTCCCAGGGCTCCAGCTTGGTTTCCCTGAATCCGGGCTGCCCCATAGCTACGAAACAAGGTCCCTGCAGAGGGCCATCATGGGAACCCAATGTCCTCCCTCCGGCTCCGGGGGCAGGCCCCGACCCCTCCTGCCTCCACTCACGCTTTTTTTGCTTTTTTCTGCTCAGACCTCTCCGTGGGAGCCGCCTGTACCTCTGGCTGCCGGGGGACCTGGTTCTTGCTGAGGAACAGCACGTGCTGGGCCTCTTGCTGCATGCGCTGCATATAGGCCCCATCGGACTCCCCCTTCCTCTGTTTGAACTTGGGGACGGCAATGTCGGACTCCACTCCCTTTGCCTCCTTCTCCAATGTCTTTCTGAAGGTCACCTGGGCTGAGGACAAAGGGAGGCCTCAGAGGAGACAGGAGGCAGACAGTGGCAGGCAGGTGGCCCATGCTCATTTCCCCTCCCGAAGCCAAAAGAAGGGAAGACCAGGTTGGCTGGAAGCAGCCCAACGATAGCAGCTGAAGAGGATCTAGAATGTCCAGCCTGGCATCCCCAGGGATGCACAGCTGTGCTGAAAAAGGAAAGCAGAAACAACCTAAATGCCCACCCCTAGGTGGCTGGTTGAATGAATTCTCCTCTGAGCACCCACAGATTCCACCGCACAGCTGCTGAAGGAAGCCCAGCGGAGCTACACATAGAAACGTGGGCAGACCTACGACACCACTGTGAACACAAGCGCAGGACCCGAGGCGAGTGTAGAACACAGGAGTGGACAGTGCCGTGTAGAACAGGACAGGCGAGTGTAGAACACAGGAGTGGACAGTGCCGTGTAGAACAGGACAGGCGAGTGTAGAACACAGGAGTGGACAGTGCCAGGCAGGGGGTTGTGTTCATAAATATATGAAGACATGCATATTACCGGGCATAGTGGTAAGACATGCATATATACTGGGCATATAATCCCAGCACTTTGGAAGGCTGAGGTGGACGGATCACTTGAGGCCAGAGTTTGAAACCAGACTGGCCAATATGGCAAAACTCAGCCTTTACTAAAAATACAAAAACTAGCCAGGTGTGGTGGCACAGGCCTGTAATCCCAGCTACTCGGGGGGCTGAGGCACAAGACTCACTTGAACTCGGGAGGTGGAGGTTGCAGTGAGCCAAGATTCTGTCTCCAAAAAAAAAAAAAGGCCAGGCACAGTGGCTCACGCCTGTAATCCCAGCACTTTGGGAGGCTGAGGTGGGGAAATCACTTGAGGTCAGGAATTCAAAACCAGCCTAGCTAACATGGTGAAACCCCGTCTCTACTACAAATACAAAAATTAGCTGGGCTTGTTGGTGTGTGCCTGTAATCCCAGCTACTTGAGAGAGGTTGAGGCAGAAGAATTGCCTGAACTGGAATCTCGAAGGCAGAGGTAGCAGCGAGCTGAGATTGTGCCACTGCACTCCAGCCTGAGCTAGACCAAGACTCTGTCTAAAAAAAAAAAAGAAAAAAAAAAAAAACACGCGCGGCCGGGCGCGGTGGCTCAAGCCTGTAATCCCAGCACTTTGGGAGGCCGAGATGGGTGGATCACGAGGTCAGGAGATCGAGACCATCCTGGCTAACACGGTGAAACCCCGTCTCTACTAAGAAATACAAAAATAGCCGGGCGAGGTGGCGGGCGCCTGTAGTCCCAGCTACTCGGGAGGCTGAGGCCAGAGAATGGCGTGAACCCGGGAGGCGGAGCTTGTAGTGAGCTGAGATCCGGCCACTGCACTCCAGCCTGGGCTACAGAGTGAGACTCCGTCTCAAAAAAAAAAAAAAAAAAACACGCAAAAAAATGTAGCCGGGTGTGGTGGTGCGCAGCTGTAATCCCAGCTACTCGGGCGGCTGAGGCACAAGAATTGCTTAAACCCAGGAGGTGGAGGTTGCAGTGAGCCCAGATCATGCTACTGTACTCCAGCCTGGGCGACAAAGCAAGACTCCATCTCAATAAATAAATAAATAAATAAATAAACAAAGGTGCCAATGCAATGCAGCACGGTTCAGAATATGCCATCTGCTACCCAGGCCAGTGCGCCTCCTCCCTGCACCTTCCTCACCTCTATCTCACCATCCCGTTGGCAGCCACATAACCCCCAACGAGAAGCCTACAGTTTATACACAAATTATAAAACAGCTTTGCTGTAAAATCAGTCCCACGTTTGGGAAGAGAAATGTGTCTATATCCAAAATATACACACAATGGACACCGTTTCCCAACGTGCCCAGAGTGTTACCTCTGGGTTGCAGCGGTGGGACATGTGGGCACCCTACCCAGACTTGGGGGAGGAAGGCAGACTTCTCAGAGGGGCCTGATCGAATTTCCTCCTTGGGCTCCTCACTCCACCCACTTCTCTCTACCATGGCTTCAGCACTCTTGTCCCAAGAACCATGGCTTCTCCCTGGCAGCAGCGCTGACACCTGCCAGGTCCACTCTTGCTCACTACATCGCCACTCGGTGACCTCGTTTTGCTTACAGTAAACATGAATTGGCCATGCCCTGCTAAAAACTCTGATGGATCTTCGCAACTTTTGGGGGGGAAAAAACGCCACTCCTTAGCCTGGCTCCTGAGGCCCCATAACGGGTGCTCCCCGCCCACCCCACAGCCTCCTTCCAAGCCTCCTCTGGAACCACAGCGCCACCCGCTGCCAGCCACTGCTTTGGCTTTGGCCACACTCCCCCCACCTTCTGAGCACTGGGTCTTGGCATATTTCCTCTGCCTGAAACGTTCTGAAGTATTTGGGCGATTGGGCGGGTTGAGACACACAAAGCTTCACTGCCGCCCAGTATGGGCCTGCACACACCTGCTTTCTTCCTCTTCTTGTTACTGATCGGGTTTTTCATCTCCTGGCGGCTCCTCATAATCTCCCGGAGACGGAAAGGGATCTCCTGTTCATCCTGGTTCTTGGGTTTGCAGTTCACTTTCTTCTTCTCTTTGCTGGGAGGAAGAACACGTGGGTGAGACCCGTTGCAAGTAAAGCATAAGCAGAACCAATAAGAGAAACAATAATTGGGTCTGGCAATAGAATTTACAGGGGCAGGCTGGGCGCGGTGGCTCACGCCTGTAATCCCAGCACTTTGGGAGGCCGAGGCTGGCGGATCACGAGGTCAGGAGATCGAGACCATCCTGGCTAACGCAGTAAAACCCCATCTCTACTAAAAATACAAAAAAATTAGCCGGACGTGGTGGCGGGTGACTGTAGTCCCAGCTACTCGGGAAGCTGAGGCAGGAGAATGGCGTGAACCCAGCAGGCGGAGCTTGCAGTGAGCTGAGATGACGCCATTGCACTCCAGCCTGGGGGACAGAGCGAGACTCCGTCTCAAAAAAAAAAAAAAGAATCTACAGGGCCACATCTGGCTTCTGTGGTGCGAGCCAGTCCAGGGAGCAGGGATCTTTCCTCTCGGTCTCACTCAGTGGCTGTCCCTGAAACGCTTCCTCACAGGACGCAAGGCTGAAAGGCACTCCGAAAGCCCAGGAGGCCTTTCTGCCCTGACCTCTGTCAGGCCTCTGAGCCCAAGCCAAGCCATTATATCACCTTTGACCTGCACGTATCCATCTGGATGGCCTGAAGTAACTGAAGAATCACAAAACAAATGAAATTTAAATGGCCTGTTCCTGCCTTAGCTGATGACATTCCACCACAAAAGAGGTGAAAATGGCCGGTCCTTGCCTTAACTGTTGACATTACCTTGTGAAATTCCTTCTCCTGGCTCAAAAAGCTCCCCCACTGAGCACCTTGTGACCCCCGGCCCTGCCCGCCAGAGGACAACCACCTTTGACTATAATTTTCCTTTACCTACCCAAATCCTATAAAACGGTCCCACCCCTATCTTCCTTCGCTGACTCTCTTTTCGGACTCAGCCCGCCTGCACCCAGGTGATAAAAAGTTTTACTGCTCACACAAAGCCTGTTTGGTGGTCTCTTCATACGGACACGCGTGAAAACCTCGTCCAGAACCGCAAAGACGGGACAGTGGGACGCGGTAAAGGCAAAACCTGGGACTCCCTCGCGCCTCCATTCATTCAACCGATCCTGGCGGGGCGCGGGCGCAGAGGACAGCACTGAGCCCCGCCTGGGAAAGGCGTCAGAGCGAACGCTCGCCTAGGGTGTCCGGGAGGGAGCCTTCTAGGCGTCTCCTTCCTAGGGAAAGTGCAGCGGCCTCGCGGGGCAGCGCACTCACCTGCGAAGCCCGGGCCACGGGGCTGGGCGCTGCTTCCCCAGCGGCTGCACTTGCTGCCGCCGCCGTGCCCGCCGGGGACTCCCAGGACCCGCCTGCGCCCTGGGCACCGCTGCACCGCGTCCAGCTCGCGCCATCTCCACTCCGGGAACTTCCCTAGGGAAGCCACTTCCGCCTTCCTGCACGGTTCCGCCACCGATGGGCACTTCCGCTTCCTGCGCTCAGCCCCTCGCTCGCTGGAGCGGCGCGACTTCCTGAAGGTCCGGGATTGGCTGGAACGCCCGCCGCTCACTGTCAGGGCCATGCTGCTGCGGAGCGTCGTGCGGGGAGGCCGGGCGGTAGCCGCCGCGGCCCGTGGCTTGGCAAGTACCGGGAGGGATCCGGGCAGCACTGAAGGGTACATCCAAGAGGCCGCTGTCCAGCGGCCCGCACGTGCTGGAAGGAGCCCCCTCCCTTCCCCTCCCCTCCCCTGCCCTTCCCTCCCCTCCCCTCCCCTTCCCTCCCCTCCCCTCATCTGTGGAGGGGCCGCTTAGTCCCGGGAGGGGAAGCAGCCCGGTGAACGGCCACTTTGCTGTTTATCAGTATCTGCCGAGCTCCTACTGTGTGCGAGTCCTGGGCTGTGGGGACTGGCCGTGGACACGGAGCTGATGATGCTCCTCGCAGGACTAGTTAGAGAAATAAGTGAAGTTGGTAGCGTGTCGGTCCGTGATCCTGGGTAGATAGAGCAGGGGAGCGAGGGAAGGCTGCCTATAGGACCTTCACGCTGGGATGACAGGGACCTGAGAGGCCTGGGCTTTGTGACAGGGAAACTTGGATAAAGGGTGGTGTGATTCTTCTGGTTGGTCTCTCAGAGGAGGGTGGCGGGGCTTGATTATACTGGTAGAGAGGTGCTGGGCTGGCCAGGAGCTTACAGGGTTATACCTCCCCCATGCTCCTGTCCACAGAGCAGTCGTCTTAGCTGGAGGTGGCAAGTGCTTCCCCCACCCCCACCATCTGCTGGAGTGCACACCCGGCGCTGTGCCCTGATCCTGGCACTTCTTGTAAATCACACCGTGTCATATCCATTGCACAGTAGGGAAACTGAGTCTGGAGAGGTGAAATGACATGTCTAAAGTCACAGAAAGTGAAAAAGCTGAGGACCTGGAGCCACTTGCCCAATGACAGGAGAGCTGAAATGTCCCCTCTGCTGGGGGTAGACCAGGCCTCACCAGCTTCCTGGAGAGTCACATGTTTGTCTGCATCCTTAGGGGGCTCCCCCGCTCTCCAGCCGAGACTGCAGCGAGAGGCTTCCTGGAGGTGGCAGCTTTCTTCAGAGGCACCATCCTGGAGTGCAAGCCCCTGATGGGCGCAGAAAATTCGGGAAAGACCACATAGAGGTGGGCTCCCAAGCAGGTGCAGAGAGCACCAGGCCACCCAAGGCCTCACTGCCCAGCGAGGGCCCTTCAGAACCTCAGTACCCTCTGCCACCTGAACTCCAGCCGCCCACAAACTGCTGCATGAGTGGTTGCCCCAACTGTGTGTGGGTGGAGTATGCGGACAGGCTCCTGCAGCACTTCCAGGACGGTGGGGAGCGGGCCCTGGCTGCCCTGGAGGAGCACGTGGCTGACGAAAACCTCAAGGCCTTCCTCAGGATGGAGATCCGACTTCATACCAGGTGCGGAGGCTGAGCCAGCCCTGCTGGACTCCCTCCCCCAGGAAAGAGTCCGGGACATAGCCGCAGCCTCCTTCCTTCACACCCCCTCACAGACTCCTTGTATCCAACGGGAATGGGAAGAATTATTTATTGACTTCACCTGAGAAAAAAATAAATTCTGTACGGTGGTTTCACAGGAGGCTTTTGTTTTGGGGGTGGTTTTTTTGGCAGTCTGTCTGCCAACCAGAACTGCCGCTGCTCTAGCCTCAACAGGAGGCTTTTGTGTAGTTGTCTGTAAGGCCTGTGTTGCATCTTGAAAGCGAGCAGGTCCAGGTCAGTATTATGCATCTCCGGAGCCCTTGCAGCCATCACTCTGCTATGAGGGTAAAATAAGACCCCCGGCCGGGCACAGTGGCTCACACCTGTAATCCCAGCACGTTGGGAGGCCTAGGCGGGCAGATCACGAGGTCAAGAGTTCGAGACTGGCCGGGCGCGGTGGCTCAAGCCTGTAATCCCAGCACTTTGGGAGGCCGAGACGGGCGGATCACGAGGTCAGGAGTTCGAGACCAGCCTGACCAACATGGTGAAATCCCGTCTCTACTAAAAATACAAAAATTAACCAAGTGTGGTGGCAGGCGCCTGTAATCCCAGCTAGTCAGGAAGCTGAGGAACCCAGGAGGCGGTGGTTGCAGTGAGCTGAGATTGTGCTACTGCACTCTAGCCTGGGTGACAGAGCAACACTCTGACTCAAAAAAATAAATTTTTTTTGACCGTTCCTTGAACGGTCAAATGACAGTGACCCCAGCGCCCCTTCCAGGCCAGGTCCTAGCTTCCCCCAAGTCCTGGCAAAGGCCTTCTCTGCTTGCTGTCAGTGTGCAGCAAAAGGAAGGCCATCTGATCTCATGGAGTCGCTGTGGCAAAGCCTTTGACAGGCACAGAAGCCCACAGGCAGCCTGGAAGTGCCCGTCTGTCCAGGTACATCAGTCCCCGGCAGGCGTCCTCGGATGCCCTTCCACCAGCCTGGCAGAGGCTGCAGATCAGCCCTCAGTAGCCCAAGCACTACCTGGAACCAGTTCTTCTGGCTCGTTCAGCCGCAGCTCCCAAGGGAGTTGGTAAGAGCAGCAGGATGTGGCCAGGCATGGTGACTCACGCCTGTAATCCCAGCATTTTGGGAGGCCTAGGTGGGCAGATCACCTGAGATCAGGAGTTTGAGACCAGCTTGGCCAAACATGAGAAAACCCCTTCTCTACTAAAATTACAAAAATTAGCTGGGCACAGTGGCGGGTGCCTGTAATCCCACCTACTTGGGAGGCTGAAGCAGGAGAATTGCTTGAACCTGGGAGGCAGAGGTTGCAGTGAGCCGAGACCACACCACTGCACTCCAGCCTGGGTGACAGAGCGAGACTCCATCTCCAAAAAAAAAAAAAACCAGCCAGGCGCGGTGACTCATGCCTGTAATCCCAGCACTTTGGGAGGCTGAAGCGGGCAGATCACGAGGTCAGGAGATCGAGACCATCCTGGCTAATATGGTGAAACCCTGTCTACTAAAAATTCAAAAATTAGCCGGGCATGGTGGGGGGTGCCTAGGCAGGAGAATGGTGTGAACCCGGGAGACGGAGCTCGTAGTGAGCTGAGATCGTACCACTGCACTCCAGCCTGGGTGACAGAGAGAGACTCCATCTCAAAAAAAAAAAAAAACAAAAAAAACAAAAATAAGAAATCTAAGAAAACAAGGAAGGAAAACAGTCCTCAGTGACAGGGAAACCTGCCTTAACCAAGTGACCTGTTCTCTAATTTCGCCTAGATGAGTTTTTAATATTTGCAGATATATTTGTGTAAGTACAGGATGTGGGATTTGCAACCTTATACGTTCCTCCCTGCTCAGCTAAGATGTAATCTAAGGCTACCCTATTATCTAAGACAACCTGAGCCAGTGAATGCATTCCTTTCTGCTGGGCTGCCTTGCTGACACACTTTTCTCAGCAAGAATTCCTGAAGTAAGATTCCTCATCCTGTGCTCACGGGATGCCACTCCCCACCAAGTCGCCCAAAGACCCAGGTACATGTTTTTGGTGTCCGTGGACTGCTTAGTTCTGCAGCCTCCGCCTCCCGGGTTCAAGCGATTCTCTTGTCTCAGCCACACAAGTAGCTGGGACTACAAGCGCACACCACCACATCCAGCTAATTTTTTGTATTTTTACTAGAGATGGGGTTTCACCACGTCACCCAGCTGCTCTTGAACTCCTGGGCTCAGGTAATCCACTTTCCTTGGCCTCGCAAAGTGCTGGGATTGCAGGTGTGAGCCACTGTGCCCGGCCAACTGCTTCGTTTTCATGAGTTGTTTAGTTGGTGAGAGCTATGAACAAAAAGTATCCGAGACAGGCCTCAATCAATCTATTTATTTATTTATTTGAGACGAAGTTTTGTTCTGTGGCCCAGGCTGCAGTGCAGTGGCCTGATCTCAGCTCACCACAACCTCCACCTCCTGGGTTCAAGCGATTCTCCTGCCTCAGTCTCCCAAGGAGTTGGGACTACAGGCACGCCCCACCGCGTCTGGCTGTTTTGTATTTTCAGTAGAGACGTGGTTTTGCCACGTTGGTCAGGCTGGTCTCAAACTCCTGACCTCAAGTCATCTGCCCACCTCAGCCTCCCAAAGTTCTGGGATTACAGGTGTGAGCTGCCACGCCCGGCCAATTTATTTATTTTTTATTTCAATAGTTTTTGGGGAACAGGCAGGTTTTGGTTCCAGGGATGAGTTCTTTAGCAGTCAATAAGTTTAGAAAGGTTATTTTGCCAAGGTTTAGGACATGCCCATGACACAGCCTCAGGAGGTCCTGGCAACATGTGCCCAATGTGGTCACATGTTGCTTTTATACTTTTTAGGGAGACACAATACATCAGTCAATACCTATCAGATGTACATTGGTTTGGTCAGGAAAGGAGGGACAACTTGAAGGGAGGGAGCTTCCAGGTCATAGGTAGATTTAAAGATTTTCCTTTTTTTTGAGACGGAGTCTCACCCTGTCACCCAGGTTGGAATGCAGTGGTGCTATCTCAGCTCACTGCAACCTCTACCTCCCGGGTTTAAGTGATTCTCCTGCCTCAGCCTCCCGACTAGGTAGGATTACAGGCACCTGCCACCATGCCCGGCTTTTTTTTTTTTTTTTGGAGACAGAGTCTCACTCTGTCCCCCAGGCTGGAGTGCAGTGGCGCTATCTTGGCTCATTGCAACCTCCGCCACCCAGGTTCAAGCGATTCTCCTGCCTCAGCCTCCCGAGTAGCTGGGATTACAGGCGCCTACCACCACACCTGGCTAATTTTTGTAGTTTTAGTAGAGACAGGGTTTCACCGTGTTGGCCAAGCTAGTCTCGAACTCTTGACCTCAGCTGTCCACCTGCCTCAGCCTCCCAAAGTGCTGGGATTACAGGTGTGAGCCACCATGCCCGGCTGAATAGTCTCGTTTTGTTTCTTTTCTTTTCTTTTTTTTTTTTTTGAGATGGCATTTCCCTCTTGTTGCCCAGGCTGGAGTGCAATGGCACAATCTTGGTTCACTGCAACCTCCACCTCCTGGGTTCAAGCAATTCTCCTCCCTTAGCCTCCTGAGTAGCTGTGATTACAAGCATGCGCCACCATGCCTGGCCAATTTTGTATTTTTAGTGGAGACAGGGCTTCCCCGTGTTTGTCAGGCTGGTCTCAAACTCCCAACCTCAGGTGATCCGCCTACCTTAGCCTCCACAAGTTCTGGGATTACAGGCATGAGCCAGCGTGCCTGGCCTAATAGTTTCATTTCATGTAAACATAAGTAACTTCCAAACAATTACATAGAGGACTAATATTATACCTGGTATTTAAGTAATCAGAACCAGTTCTGCAAGTGACTGTGTTTTGCATTACTGTGAAGATATGAAAATGTGGTGAATGACAATTAAAAGAGTGTTCCACATCACTATTTAGTTTCTTTTTTTTTTTTTTTGAGACGGAGTCTCGCTCTGTCTCCCGGGCTGGAGTACAGTGGCGGGATCTCAGCTCACAGCAAGCTCCGCCTCCCGGGTTCACGCCATTCTCCTGCCTCAGCCTCCCGAGTAGCTGGGACTACAGGCGCCCGCCACCTCGCCCGGGTAGTTTTTTGTAGTTTTTAGTAGAGACGGGGTTTCACCGTGTTAGCCGGGATGGTCTCGATCTCCTGACCTCGTGATCTGCCCGTCTCGGCCTCCCAAAGTGCTGGGATTACAGGCGTGAGCCACCACGCCCGGCCTATTATTGTTATTACTTTTTGAGACGGAGTCTCACTGTTGCCCAGGCTGGAGTGCAGTGGCGCCATCTCGGCTCACTGCAACCTCCACCTCCCGGGTTCAAGTGATTCTCCTGCCTCAGCCTCCCGTGTAGCTTGGACTACAGGTGCCCACCATCATGCCCGGCTAATTTTTGTATTTTTATGAGAGACGGGGTTTCACCGTATTAGCCAGGATGGTCTCAATTTGACCTCGTGATCCACCCGCCTCGACCTCCCAAAGTGCTGGGATTACAGGCATGAGCCATCGCCCCGGCCCGTATTCCTTCTTAGTAGAAATCAGATGTATTAGATTGAATGGAAAAGCACTTGTCACCTCTGGGCTGGGGTCACAAATTGAAACGCCTTCTATGTCACATCTTACAGGCTCATGTCTATCTGTGGCGACGAGGAGTCTCCTTACTCTTGCTTCATTTGCTGCTCTTTTAACTCAACAACCTCCCTTCCCAATAAAAAGTCAAACTTACACCTCCTGCCTTTGTAGTTCTGGTATTCACTTTACTATGTAATAAAAGTAGCCTGTTGGCCAGGTGCAGTGGCTTGCGCCTGTAATCCCAGCACTCTGGGAGGCTGAGGCAGGCAGATGACCTACGGTCAGGAGTTCGAGACCAGCCTCGCCAACATAGTGAAACCCTGTCTCTACTAAAAATACAGAAATTTGGCCAGGCGCGGTGGCTCAAGCCTGTAATCCCAGCACTTTGGGAGGCCGAGACGGGCGGATCACAAGGTCAGGAGATCGAGACCATCCTGGCTAACACGGCGAAACCCCGTCTCTACTAAAAACACAAAAAATTAGCCGGGCGAGGTGGCGGCGCCTGTGGTCCCAGCTACTCAGGAGGCTGAGGCAGGAGAGTGGCAGGAACCCGGGAGGCGGAGAGGCCGAGACGGGCGGATCACGAGTTCAGGAGATTGAGACCATCCTGGCTAACACGGTGAAACCCCGTCTCTACTAAAATACAAAAAAAATTAGCCGGGTGAGGTGGCGGGCGCCTGTAGTCCCAGCTACTCGGGAGGCTGAGGCAGGAGAATGGCGTGAACCCGGGAGGCGGGGCTTGCAGTGAGCTGAGATCCGGCCACTGCACTCCAGCCTGGGCAACAGAGCCAGACTCCGTCTCAAAAAAAAAAAAGAAAAAAAAAAGAAATTAGCCTGGCATGGTGGCTTGTGTCCGCAGTCCCAGCTACTCTGGAGGCTGAGGCAGGATTGCTTAAACCCAGAAGACAGAGGTTGCAGTGAGCCAAGATCATGCCACTGCCCTCCAGTCTAGGTGACTGACTGAAATTCTGTCTCAAAACGAAAAAGACATAAGGGCATGGTGGCTCATACCTGTAATCCCAGCACTTTGGGAGGCCGAGGAGGGTGGATCACAAGGTCCGGAGTTCAAGGTCCAGAGTTCAGCCTGGCCAACATGGTGAAACCACCTCTCTACTAAAAATACAAAAAAAATTAGCGAAAAAGAGGCTGAGCATAGTGGCTCATGCCTGTAATTCCACTTTGGGAGGCTGAGGCGGGTGGATCACAAGGTCAGGAGTTCAAGACCAGTCTGGCCAACATGGTGAAACCCTGTCTCTACTAAAAATACAAAAAAAGTAGCCGGGTGTGGTGGCGGGCGCACACCTGTAATCCCAGCTACTTGGGAGGCTAAAGCAAGAGAATCGCTTGAGCCCAGGAGGCAGAGTTTGCAGTGATTCGGATCGCACCACTGCACTCCAGCCAAACAACCAGTGTGAGACCGTCTCAAAGAAAGAGAGAGAGAGACAGAGAGAGAGAGAGAAAGAGAGAAAGGAGAGGAAGGAAGGAAGGAAGAAAGAAAAAAAAGAAAAAGAAAGAAAGAAAGGGAGAAAGAAACAGTCTTGATTCTGGAAAACAAAAAGAAAATCAGTAATATTTCAAACAAAAAGTCAAAAATATTTACTATAGTCATTTATTAGTTTATTCCCATTCCCATGTAATTAACTTTTTTTTTTTTTTTTTTGAGACAGAGTCTCACTCTGTTGTCCAGGCTACAGGCTGGAATGCAGGGGCGTGATCTCAGCCCACTGCAACCTCCGCCTCCGGGGTTCCCGCCATTCTCCTGCCTCAGCCTCCTGAGTAGCTGGGACTACAGGCGCACGCCACCATGCCCAGCTAATTTTTGTAGTTTTAGTAGAGACGGAGTTTCACCATATTGACCAGGGCGGTCTCAAACTCCTGACCTCAGGTGGTCCACCCCTCTCGGCCTCCAAAAGCACGGGGATGAGCCACCATGCCTGGCCTATTTTACTATTTCAGAGTTGAGGTCTCACTCTGTCACCCAGGTTAGAGTGCAGTGGTACAATAATAGCTCTCTGCAACCTTGAATTCCTGCAACCACCAATATTTCACTACTGCATTCCAGCCTGGGCGACAGAGCCAGATCCTGTCTCAAAAAAAAAAAAAAAAAGTTGAATCGCAATCTTGTTTCCTCTGGGGATGAGTGAGGGATTGGGTCATGTGGGATAAGAGGTTTTTGACTTATTCCATTTATTGCGGCATAACTCGAATCCGGCTGTCCTTTCTGGACTAGCGATTTTTGCCAGTCTCATGGCTAGAGTTTTAAAATCAAGGCTATAGGGTCTTTGTTTAGGTCTGTTTGGAGCTTTATGTATTTTCATGTGTTTGTATGTTGTCCATGATACATGATACCAAGAAAGGAGTACTCATACATTTTATTTTATTTTACTATTTATACTTGTATTATTATTTTTTGAGACGAAGTCTCACTGTTGCCCAGGCTGGAGTGCCGTGGTGCGACCTCGGTTCACTGCAACCTCCGCCTCCTGGGTTCAAGCGATTCTCCTGCCTCAGCCTCCTGAGTAGCTGGGACTACAGGCACACGCCACCACGCCCAGCTAATTTTTGTATTTTTAGTAGAGATGGGGTTTCACCATGTTGGACAGGCTCGTCTTGAACCCCTGATCTCAAGTAATCCACCTGCCTCGGCCTCCCAAAGTGCTGGGATTACAGGCGTGAGACACTGTGCCTGGCCAGGTTTTGTTTTTAATTTTTCAAAATTTTCATATTTCTTCAGAGATGGAATCTTGCTCTGTCCCCCAGGCTGGAGTGATTTGACCACGGCTCACTGCAGCCTCAAGTTCCTAGGCTTAAGGGATCCTCCTGCCTCGGCCTCCCAAGTAGCTGGGTCTATAGAAGTGAGCCACTGTGGCCGGGCACGGTGGCTCACATCTGTAATCCCAGCACTTTGGGAGGCTGAGGCAGGCAGATCACGAAGTCAGAAGATTGAAACCATCCTGGCTAACATGGTGAAACCCTGTCTCTACTAAAAATATAAAAAATTAGCCGGGTGTGGTGGCACCCACCTGTAATCCCAGCTACTCAGGAGGCTGAGGCAGGAGAATTGCTTGAACCCAGGAGGTGGAGGTTGCAGTGAGCCGAGATCATACCACTGCACTCCAGCCTGGGCAACAGAGCGAGACTCTGTCTCAAAAATAATATAAATAAATTAAATAGGAAGTGAGTCACTGCACCCAGCTAATTTTTCTATTTTTTGTAGAGACAGGGATCTCACTAAGTTGTCCAGGCTGGTCCTGAGCTCCTGGCCTCAAGTGATCCTCCCATCTCAGCCTCCCAAAGCGCTGTTTGAGAGCCACTGCTCCCGGCCGAGTTATGGGTTTTTATTTATTTATTTATTTATTTATTTATTTATTTTGAGACGGAGTTTCACTCTGTCACCCAGACTTGAGTGCAGTGGCATGATCTCGGCTCACTGCAAACTCTGCCTCCCAGGTTCACGCCATTCTCCTGCCTCAGCCTCCCGAGTAGCTGGGACTACAGGTGCCCACCACCACACCTGGCTAATTTTTTTGTGTTTCTAGTAGAGTCAGGGTTTCACCATGTTAGCCAGGATGGTCTAGATCTTCTGACCTCGTGATCCGCCCACCTCAGCCTCCCAAAATGCTGGGATTATAGGCATGAGCCACCACGGCCAGCCTGAGTTACGGGTTTTTAAAGGTGCAGAGGCAGAGGTCACAGGCAAAGTCATAAATCAGTACACAGAGGCTGTACACTGGTTTTGGCATAAATAGCAAGGAGATCTTGAAGTTGGGGCCCACGAGTCAGAGGTGGATTCAAAGGTTTTCTGATTTGGTGTGGAGGCAAAGCTTTGTCTAAAACTTTGGGATCCGCAGGAAAGAATGTTAGCTCTGGGTTTTGGGCATGGCCTCTTCCAGGCCCCTCAGGAAGAAATTTAGGTAAGAGAAGGGCTGTCAGAGGCCAGTCCTCAGCTCCTGCTCATCTGAGGTCTGTGTGCCGTGACCTTCCTGCGGATTGGCTGCTCATTTGCTTCTCAGGGATGGCTGGGGGCCTGGATTGCCCTTGAAGGAACTCAACATTGTCCTTGCTTCTGTGCTTGGGGAGACCCACAGGCCCCTAAGAAGGGTCCTTGTTTGGTTTCAGGAGCAGCAGGTGCAAAGGCCCTGGGGTGGGAGGGGCGCGATGTGAGGCCACAGCAGTGGGTGAGTGCCAGGCTGCCGAGGGCTTTGGGGACCACGAAGGTGGGCTCTTCAGAGGTCAGGCAGGGTCAGGAAAGGCAGTAAGGAGGCCCCAGACAGCGGCCACTGTGGGTGCTGCCATCTGGAAGATAGGCAGCTGCAGGAGCCTGGCTGTTCAGGGTCACACTTCTCTCCCTGTCCCGGCCCCATCTGCCAGGTGTCCTTCCTTGGAGCCCTTGACGGCACCTGAGCCCCTCCTCCCCATCCCCAGAAACTTTGGTGGTTGTGTCCCCCCTTGGGGCCCAACAATCTCATTAGCGTGGCACTGAGACGCCTAATCAGCTCACGAAGCAGCAAGATAAATACCCGGGCTGGCACCCTGCGGAGGAAGGCCCAGCACTCATAGCATGGACCCCTGAGACCTGCCCTGCACTTGGTGAGTAGTGGCCAACCCCGCTGTCTTTCCTCGCAGCCACCTCCCCCAGGGAGTTAGTGGGGGTCTGCCCATCGCCCACAGGGCAGGGAGCTGACAGGCTTTTACCACCGTGGCTGAGGTCCGGGTCTGCAGAAGCCTACCCACCACCCTGTTATTCAGAGAGGACTCCCAGCCAACCACCTCCTCTGCTCCCCCATGGTAACCAGTGCTGCTGCCATCCCCAAGCCAGTGACGGTCTGGGAACCTCAGGCCACGTGGGCTCAGCTGACCTGAGTGGATGCCAGTCACAGGCTGGGTCAGGCCCGGGCAGTGCAGGCAGCGGTTTCCACGTGGATGGCATCTGATGGTTGGAGCTCCATCAGCGCTGAGAGCTGCCCAGGACCGCCCATGTCCTGGGGCTGGGGAAGCAGCTGGATGGGGCCTGTGCTGTCTAGGATATGAGGATTGGGTGCCGTGGGATCTGAGCAGCTGGGACCACCAGGCTCTTGAGTCCTGGTTTTGCGCAGGCTGGTGCTGGTCCCGGTCCTGGGGACAGAGGCTGAACCCTACTGAGGGAAGGCGCCATGGCAGGGTCTACCCCAATCCCAGGTGCCCAGCACCCCTTGCAGAGCCCTCCTCCCCGGAATGGGCCACCTGCCCTTGCTTTCTGGTCACTCCCACGCCTGAAGCTCAGCAAACAACTGGTGGTAGCCCAGGGCTGGAGTCAGGAATTCCAGCAAAAAAGACCAGGGGCAGGAAAGGGGACCCTAAGAGGTAGTCCCTGGGGCATCGAGTGCGGGCAAGCTGCCCCTCCTGTCTGTCATGTGCCTCCTTCCAGAACCTTCTGGCAGCATGTGCGTCTGGCAGCAGCTCGCCGGGAGATTAGGAATCCCCCTCTGCTGTTAATAGGCTTAGGGGAAGCTGGACTGCCCTTGGCCCAGGTCACTGGGGCTTAGGGCATCTGGGGAGAGGCTCTAGGGAGAGGAGGAGGAGAGGTCACCCTGTGCAGTGGTGCAAGGACACTGGCCTTGTCCAGAGCAGCCGAGGCCACTCAGCCACGCCGTGCCAGGCGGGTGACCCTGCTCCCCAAGCTGGCTCCAGGAACAGAGGGCCTGGGGACTCCCCAGGAGGGGAGACAGACGCCCAGCACCCTCCCTCCCTGAGCCTCAGCTTGTCCGTCTGTGAAGTGGGGTTGGGAGACACAGGACTTCACAGCTCAGCCCCGAGTCTCTGAGACAGGCCCCTTTCCCAGGGTCACCCTGCCCCCCATTTTGTGGGTCATTTTCCATCAGCACTGCGGAGTGCCCGTCATGGTGCCGAGGGGCTCAGGGATCCCTCCATGAGTGGGTGAAGGGAACTGACAGCACCCCAACCGCAAAACGCAGACAAGAGGCAGAAAGCAATAAACCCATCAATAAGAATCAGAGGGCAACAGCCCGGGGAGACGCTCACCAGCCCAGAATGAGGGCTAACACGACGCGTGATGAGAAGAAGCAAATCAGAACCTGAGGACACGGGTTGCAGGGCGGCAGTTCAGGGGAGGCCTCCCTGAGCGGGGACCTGAGATGGAGGGAGCCCACCCCACTAACCATCAGGAAGGGCCGTTCGAGGCTCATCTGCAGGGCCGGGCAGGCAGGGGAGGGGCCACTTGGGTCTCATCCCAGTCCCAGCAGGAGCCCCAGAGGACTCTCAACAGAGTAGCAGCTGGGCCGGGTGCGGTGGCTCACGCCTGTAATATCAGCACTTTGGGAGGCTGAGGCGGGTGGATCACGAGGTCAGGAGTTTGAGACCAGCCTGGTCAACATGGTGAAACCCCGTCTCTACTAAAAATGCAAAAATGCAAAATTAGGCCGGGCGCGGTGGCTCAAGCCTGTAATCCCAGCACTGTGGGAGGCCGAGACGGGCGGATCACGAGGCCAGGAGATCGAGACCATCCTGGCTAACACGGTGAAACCCTGAAAAAAAAAAAAAAAAAAAAGCAAAAATTAGCCAGGCGTGGTGGCGGGCACCTGTAATCCCAACTGCTCAGGAGGCTGAGGCAGGAGAATCACTTGAACCTGGGAGGCGGAGGTTGTAGCGAGCCAAGATTGTGCTGCTGCACTCCAGCCCGGGCGACAAAAGCAAAACTCTGTCTCAAAAAATAAACAAACAAACAAACAAGAGTAGCAGTTGAATGCTCCCCAGTCACGCTCCCCTGGGGTGGGGAATGCGGGGGAAGGGGCAGGAGGTTGTCAGTGGTCACCCACAGGGAGGCGGTGAGGACTCCAGGCTCAGGACCTGCCCCAGGCTGGGAGGCTAGGTTTGCTGTGGATTGTAGGGTGGGGCGAGGGAGGCCAGGACGCAGGGGAGAGGCCGGAGCTATGTGTGGCCAGCGTTGCTGGGGGGGCATCCACTAGGCAAGGGGAATAGGAGTGCGCCAGTGGACGGTGGGCGGCCCAAGCAGGGCTGGCAGGCTAGCTGCCCCATGGCAGATTGCAGGGGCTGTCGTCTGGATGACGCTGGGGCTGGCGGGGCTGGGTCTCAGCCCCTCCACTGGTGGGTTGAGACCCCCACAAGGGTTGGAAGCAGGAGGGCTGACTGAGACCCGGGCCTGGTCTGTCCCCAGATTGCAGCAGGAGGGAGTCCAGGAGCCAGGGTTGCCACGGTGTCTCCATCAGCCTCGCCATGAACCTGGAGCCGCCCAAGGCTGAGTTCCGGTCAGCCACCAGGGTGGTCGGGGGACCTGTCACCCCCAGGAAAGGACCCCCTAAATTTAAGCAGCGACAAACCAGGCAGTTCAAGAGCAAGCCCCCAAAGAAAGGCGTCCAAGGGTAAGCAGAGTTGGGGAATGGGGCCTCTGAAAGCTGCACAGGAAGGGGAGGCACGGCAGGGCCTTGGGCCACTTTACTGGGTGAGTGATCCCAGCCTCACAGCTGGGGTAGGTAGGGCGGTGCCTGAGGGCCTGAGCAGGGATGGAGGAGGGGGAAGGGGAACTGGGGGCTCCTGTCACCTGCTCCAGATGCTACTGCCAACCATGCTTGAAAATATAGCCACTGCCGGCCAGGCGCCGTGGCTCACATCTGTAATCCCAGCACTTTGGGAGGCTGAGGCGGGCAGATCACCTGAGGTCGCAAGTTTGAGACCAGCTTGACAAACATGGTGAAACCCTGTCTACTAAAAATGCAAATTTAGCCAGGTGTGGTGGTGCACGCCTGTAATCCCAGCTACTCGGGAGGCTGAGGCAGGAGAATTGCTTGAATCCGGGAGGCAGAGGTTGCGGTGAGCCGAGATCACACCATTGCACTCCAGCCTGGGCAACAAGAACAAAATTCCGTCTCAAAAAAACAAAACCACCAGGCGCAGTGGCTCACGCCTGTAATCCCAGCACTTTGGGAGGCTGAGGTGGGCAGATCACGAGGTCAAGAGATCGAGACCATCCTGGCTAACACGGTGAAACCTGTCTCTACTAAAAAATACAAAAAATTAGCTGGGCGTGGTGGCAGGCACCTGTAGTCCCAGCTATTCGGTAGGCTGAGGCGGGAGAATGGTGTGAACCCAGGAGGCGGAGCTTGCAGTGAGCTGAGAGCACACCACTGCACTCCAGCCTGGGCGGCAGAGTGAGACTCCGTCTCAAAAAAAAAAAAAAAAAAAATACAGCCACTGCCACCCAGGGACAGCCACGGCACAATGCACTGAGGAGTGTCCACTTACATGTGGGTGCACACACAGGCATGACACTCTCATGTGTGTGCACAAACATGCTCATACCGCCACATGTGCACACGTGAGGCACACTCACAGACAAGCCACCTTCACAAATCTACACTCAAACCATACACCAACCACGCACCCCCTCCGTACTCCCTCAGGGCACGCACCTGCCCAGCACCCTGGGGCTTGCACCTCCTTTTCTGGGCCTCAGCCCCATGATGCTCGGGGTAGCAGACTCACTGTGCGTCTGTGAAGGACGCCCCCTCAGGCCCACCAAGCCCCAGGAGGTTGGGGAGGAGGCGGGTCTCTGCCCACTGGGCTCCCAGACAAATGCCTCATCTCCTAGGAAGGCTAGAGATGACCTCAGGCCTCAGGCTGACTGAGCCAGGGCTGGGCCCCGCCATGTCCCTGACTGCTCTGTCCTTGCAGGTTTGGGGATGACATCCCTGGAATGGAAGGCCTGGGAACAGGTACGACAGCTGCCAGTGCCAACCTGAGGTCTGCCCGTGTCCCCCCAGGCACACCGAGCACGCCCAGGGCCCAGTGCAGCCCACCTCGGCCCCCACCTCCCCTGCTTTTCACTTAGAGACCCCCAGCCTGTCCATCACTTCTTCCCCCAACACTGAGCTCCAGATCCACTGGATCTGGAAGGTGAGGCTGTTCCCATTTGGGACACTTGCACCAGGTGAGGGGAGGGGTCTGGGAAAGAACAGAATCCCTTGCTGCCTCCTCCCCCTTCAGCAAGCCCCACCCTCTGGTTCCCTCCCCTGGACCTGCTGCACCCTCCTTCCCCTACAGCCAGTGTGTCCCCAGAGGAGGGCCCCACGCCAGGGTCTGCACACCCCCACTCAGCACACTGTAGGGCTACACCTGGGCTGTGGGAAACAGGGCCACAGGGGTGGGGGTCCCTGGGCCATGGGATCCTCTCTGATCCAGGCCCCTTTCTCCCACAGACATCACGGTCATCTGCCCTTGGGAGGCCTTCAACCACCTGGAGCTGCACGAGCTGGCCCAATATGGCATCATCTAGCACCAAGCCCTGCTGAGGTCCAGACCCTCCCCCTCCTGCCCTCTCTGCTCTAAACCCTGCTCAGGATTCCTGTTGAGAAGTCCCCCTAGCCCAGATGGCACCTGGACACCAGTGTGGGATTGTGTCCTCAGGTCCCCCCCTACATATTAATACCAGTCACCAGGAGCCCACCACCTCCCTCCAGGACGCCCCCTCAGGGGCTGGCCAGGCCCTGCTCAACACTGGGCCCACCCCTCAGTCCTGCCCGCAGAGAGGCTTGGCGAGTCTCCCCTCCCAGGGAGAACGGGAAGTGGACCCCAGCCCGGGAGCCTGCTGGACCCCAGGTCATCCCCTCCTCCCAGCTGGAAAGCCAGGGCAGGGTGTCCCCAGAGTGCCTCTGCACCCCAGCCCCCTGTCCTGCCTCTATGGGGGTGCAGAGAAGCTCCCTCTCTCTGCATCCCTTCCCAGGTGGGTGCCCTTGGTTTGGAAACACTGAGTAGCAGGACTCCAGGTGTGTACAGTGAGCAGATGAGGCCCCACGCTCATCACGCCAGGGGGCCATCCTTCTCAATACAGCCCGCCCTTGCAGTCCCTATTTCAAAATAAAATTAGTGTGCCCTCGCCTGTCTGTGGCATATTTGTGCATGGGACAGGGCCTGTCGTGGGGTCACTTGAGCAGGAGCACGTGGGTGAAGGAGTGGGCAGTGGGCAGTGGGGCAGGAGAGGCTGGCCTGACTGAGCGGGAAGACAGCCCTTGGGCTCACACCCTCACTGAGCCTTGCTGGTGGCCCTGAGACACCAGGCCATGGCTGGGTCGAGGCAGAAGGCCTTGGTGCACACCCAGGGACCATAGTCAATGAAGCATGCACGTGGCTGGAGCAGGCCTCACAGAGAAGGTGAGATGGGACATGGCTCATGCCACACGCTGTGAGCCTGGAGCTCCTACTCCCACCTCACAAGAAAGAAACTGAGGCACAGTGACACTAGCAACTCCCCCAGAGCACCCAGCCAGCTTGTCCTTAGACAGTGCCCACTAAAACTGGCTGTAGCTGGGCATAGTGGCTCATGCCTATAATCTCAGCACTTTAGGAGACCAAGGCGGGAGGATCACTGCAGCCCAGGAGTTCAAGACCAGCCTGGGCAACATAGCGAGACCCTGTCTATATTTGAAAATAACAATAATGAGGCTGGGCACTGTGGCTCACACCTGTAATCCCAGCACTTTGGGAGGCCAAAGTGGGCAGATCATTTGAGCTCAGAAGTTCAAGACCAGCCTGACCAACACGGAGGAACCATCTCTACTAAAAATACAAATTAGCCGGGCATGGTGGCTCATGCCTGTAATCCCAGCTACTTGGGATGCTAAGGCAGGAGAATCACTTGAACTGGGAGGCAGAGGGTGTGGTGAGCCAAGATCACACCATTGCACTTCAGCCTGGGCAACAAGAGAGCAAACTCCATCTCAAAAAAAAAAAAAAAAAAAGGCTGGGCGCCGGGTGGCTGTCTTCAAGCCTGTAATCCCAGCACTTTGGGAGGGGTCGTGAGACGGGTGGGATCACTTCAGGTCAGAAAGATCGAGACCATCCTGGCTAACACGGTGAAACCCCGGGCTCTACTAAAAAATACAAAAACTAGCCGGGCGAGATGAAGGGCTTCAGGTAGTCCCAGTTACTTGGGAGGCTGAGGCAGGAGAATGGCGAACCCAGGAGGCGGAGCTTGCAGCGTGAGCTTTGAGATCCGGCCACTGCACTCCGAGTCCGGCGACAGAGCAAGACCACCAAAAAAAAAAAAAAAAAAAAAAAAAAAAAATTGTCTTTGTTGCGGTGGTAGGCACCTGTAGCTCCCCCAGCCACTCAGGAGGCTAAGGTGGTAGGATTGCTTGAGCTAAGGAGGCAGAGGCTGCAGTGAGCTGAGACCCTGCCACTGCACTTCAGCCTGGGTGACAGAGTGAGACCCTGTCTGAAAACAAAACTACAAAAACAAAACATGCCCATTTGTGACAGAGATCCCACTCCTGACACCACATCCAGGGGAAGCAAGAGTTCTGCAAGCTGGCCCAGCAGCAGGCGCCCTCACAGTAGCCCCCTGTTCATATGGACCAGTCCATTCACAGAAAGGGCCAGATCTGACTCTGGACAGACCCTCTGGGATTCCACTTACGGTGAAAGCCCAAAACAGGCCCCACTGGCCCTGGCAATGAAGTCAGAGCAGGGCTAACTTGCGGTTGAGCGCGCCGGCAGGGGCTGGAACTCCCCGCTCGGACCTGTGGTGGATTCACAGGCTTAGATGGGTAAGAATTTCCCCACGCTGCCTCGAAGATTGGTGTCTTTACTGTGTGAATGATACACCCCAATAAAACATTTACTCTCTCCCCAAAAATGCACTCGGCAGGGAGAGGCCTGGACCTTAGCTCCACCACCACGAGCCCAGAAGGGGTGGCAGCCCCAGGGGAGGGAGGCGCCAGGAGGTGGGAAGTGTGCGGCTGGGGTGGGAGTGGGGATTCGGAGGTGAGGGTCAGCTCCAGGATTTCCTCCGGCCCCTCGTGCTCCTCACGCCAACCCCGTGGGTTTGCCGGGCGCCCTCCGTTGGGAGCTGGCGTGGGGGACGCAGAGCGCGCGGCGTGGGCAAGCTAGGGAGGTCCCACGGCGAAGTCTCCGGAAGCCCGAGCGAAATCAGGCGGCAGCGGCGGCGCAGGCAGCGCGTTTTAGCCGGACGGGGGTGCCCCCTGTATCCCTGTGCGTGGCAGCCTCGGACTCCAGGGCATGCGCTCAGCCCCGGGCGAGGTCGGCAGCCGCCGGGGCGCCGGGGCCGGGGCTCTGGGGGCCAGCGCGGTCCTCCCCGCGCGCTCCGGGGCCCGACGCCGCGCCCCTGCGGGCAGCGAGTACCCGGAGCAGCCGGGCGACCAGCAGGAGCTCTGCGCCCTGCAGCAGCACCACCGCGATTGCGTAGCCGCCCGAGGCCGCCAGGTTTGCGCGCAGCCACCGCCGCAGCGGCGGGCCGCAGCCCTCCAGGTGCACCACTCTCTGAGCTGCGTCCGCATCCAGGCCCAGGACCCCGAAGCCGCACTGGTCGTTGACAGAGGCTCCATCTTCTCGGGGGTCGATGCAGCAGGAGGCAGGAAGGCTGCAGGCCTGCACCCCGGGGGAGCTGCAGTTAAAGTACCTGCAAAGCGCACGGAGGCGTCAGTTCTGGCGGGGAGGGCCCGCTCTTCTGGGACTAGGCACAGAAGCGAATGTTGCCTACCCACCTTCACCCTTCCATGGCCACACAGGCACATGCACACACGTGCATACATCCGCATATTCGCACACGCGCCTGCACACACGGACACACACAGCACCTGGCTCTCTATAGCGTATCCCTGTGCATGGCAGTCCTCTGCACTTGCAGGTAGGGGTGGTGGCTGTGTTGACTAGCAGGAGGATATTTAATGAGACGGTTGAAGGGGAAACAGACAAGCATTGATGAGCGGACCTCCCTCCGCAGAGGCTGCTGAGTTCATTGAGAAGGTAGAGTTGGAGCGGGGGAGGGTGGATGAAACTCTGGCAGAGGCTTCTGGAATGGTCCACAGGTCTTACTGGGAAGAGCAAGGGCTTGAGAGGCAGTACCCGGCAGTGACAGAACGCAGGGGCAGGGGAGGAGCTCCCAGGGTGGCTGGGGAGTGTTGATCTCATCACAGCCCAGGTCAGGCAGTCCCCAGGTGCCCTAGGCATCCACTGGTGTCCGGGGCTCTGCACACAGGCCCAGCAGACCTGCAGGCTCATCCCCATGCCCTCTCCACTCTAGAAGAGCGTTCTCCACTTAGGCAGGGGAGGGGGTCGAGGCCAGCAGCAGACGTGGCATCACGACACTAGGGGGGCTGCCACCAACCCAGTCACATGTGGCCAAAAAGCAACCTATGTGGTGCTTCGCAGAGTCTGGAAGGACCCCACCTGTTAGCCACTGCTGGGTCCCGATGGCCAGTTTTCAGGATCGCCTATGACTTCATCTGTTGTGTTCAGCTGCCCCTGATACCTGCACCAAGAAGGCTTGGGGGACAGAGTGCATATCCTCTGTCCTGGGTGTGGCATGGAGAGTACGTGCTGCTCGGGGTGTGCATGCGCTGAGGATAGCTAATGAAACAGACAGCTACCCTCCCTGCAGTGAGCCAAGATCGAGCCACTGCACTCCAGCCTGGACAACAGAGCGAGACTCCATCAAAAAACAAAAAACAAAAACAAAAACAGACAGCTACCCTCAAGCAGAACATAAGAAAATCCTGCACTGGATCTTTTATCGAGACAGAGTCTCACTCTGTCACCCAGGCTGGAGTACAGTGGCATGATCTTGACTCACTATGAGGTCTGCCTCCCAGGTTCACGCCATTCTCCTGCCTCAGCCTCCTGAGTAACTGGGACTACAGGTGCCCACCACCACGCCTGGCTAATTTTTCTATTTTTTAGTAGAGATGGGGTTTCACCGTGTTAGCCAGGATGGTCCCAATCTCCCGACCTCGTGATCCGCCCACCTCGGCCTCCCAAAGTGCTGGGATTATAGGTGTGAGTCACCACGCCCGGTCTTTTTTTTTTTTTTTTTTTGAGATGGAGTCTCGCTCTGTTGCCCAGGCTGGAGTGCAGTGGTGCGGTTTTGGCTGCAACCGCCACCTCCTGGGTTCAAGTGATTCTCCTGCCTCAGCCTCCTGAGCAGCTGGGATTACAGGTGCCTGCCACCACTCCTGGCTAATTTTTGTGTTTTTAGTAGAGAGGGGGCTTCACCATGTTGGCCAGGCTGGTCTCGAACTCCTGACCTCAGGTGATCCGCCCGCCTTGGCCTCCCAAAGGGCTGGGATTACAGGCGTGAGCCGTCGTGCCCGGCAGAAAAATGACTTTCTAAGTCTGCGGGTTCAGCTTCTCCACTAAGGTCCTGGGTAGTCCTCCTGGCCCTGGCAGGGGGAACAGAAACACACTGGGGGCCGCAGGGCTGACTGGGGCCCTGAGAGAGGCAAGCACCCCTGTGCCTTGTGTGCATGACATGTGTGTGTATGAACATGTTTCAGTTTGAGTGTGTGCCTGAGTGTGAGGCTGTTTTGTGTGTGCACATGAGAACATGTTCATGTCAGTGTAGAGGAGTGTGTAGGTGTGCGTCCACATGCGTGAAACCTGTGAGCACGAGACGTGTCAGTGTGGATATGTGTGTACATGTAGGTACACGTGTGCGTGCATGTGGGCATGCACGGATTGAGTGTGCACATGTGAGTGACTGTGTGTACACACACGAGGGTGTGTGGCCTCTGGGACCCTGTGGCGGCCCTGTCCCTCGCCCACTCCAAGACTCACAGGTTCTGCTGCCAGTCCTGGTAGGAGGCAGCCCCGCAGCACTTCAGCCCGAGCTGGACTTGGTCGAGAAGGAAGCGCAGGTCTGCGTCGTCCTGGTAGTGAACGATGGCCACACGCAGGGTGTGCTCCAGGCTGTCTTGCAGCGGGCCCCAGAGGGCCACCACCAGGGCCCCCGCCAGGGCCTCAAGCACCAGGAAGGCAAGGATGCCCCCGGAGAAGCCATGTAACAGGCAGGTGTTCTCACAGAGGGCGCCCAGGCAGCCAGCCAGGCTCACTGTGCTGACTACCAGCCCCCCCAGTGCCAGCCCCAGCATGGGGTCTACGGGCAGGGGCCCCCCCAGATCACTTCCCAGAGACCCCTTGACGGCCAGGCCCCAGAGCCCGATGGCCAGGGCCAGCAGCCCCAGCAGGGAGAAGAGGAAGTTGGAGAAGAAGATCAGATACTTGATACAGCTGCTTCCTATGGACAGGGAAGGGGCTGGTCCTTTCCCAGGGGTGCCCCTCAAGGCCTGGCGCTTGGTCTCTGGGGGACAGCAGCTGCAGCCCCAGGCGTCCGCCTGGTCCTCCCAGGGCACTGGATCTAGACAGCCTGTGGTGGGTAGACTGTGCACAGAGAGGGGCTTCTGGCCTGCAGTTTCCTGCAGAGGGAGGAGTAACAGGGTGAGACCGCATTCACCCAGACTCTGTGACAACTGGTGAGGGGTCAGGGAAGAGCTCAGTGGCAGAGCCTTCAAGGGATGGGAGGATGCTGGATGGCGGAGGGCAGAACTGGAGCTCAGAGATGTGGACAGCCAGGGGCAGGGGGCCCTCAGGGCTGTCCTGCTTGGCTGGGCAGCAGAAGGGACCATGAGGGCCCCAACTCTGCTGCCTACTGGTGTGTGGGCCCCCACCTTTAGAACAGGGTGATGAGCAGACCCTGAAAGGCTGTGGTGAAGACCAGGCAGGGTGGCGCTCAGTGAACACACCCACTCTCTCCCGTCCTGCGTGTGGGTGGCTGCGGCCTCCCTGGGTCAGGGCCACCCTGGCTTTCCTGCAGTGCACAGGCAGGGCTGCTTCCCCAGCGTTTGAAACAGCGTCTGTCTGAATCAGTCTGTATGTGCCTGCAGCATCGACCTTGCATAAAGGGGCTTCCTCACCAGCCAGAGGGGCTGGCCCACATGGCTGCCCTTTCCCTTCCCCTCTGAAACCAGTCCTCACATCCCAGCACCCCCTCATTCAGCCCCACCAACAGCCCACACCGAGTGTGGACATGGCACTGAGCCCTGCTGCCAAGGACAGGACAGTCCCCTGCCCAACAGGCTCCCAGGACAGGGAGGAGGGTGCCCAGGAGCTCAGGGAGACCATCTGAGGGCTTGCATGGCCTTCAGAGGGGACCCCCTGGCCCACTGGCAGGAAAGGCCTGCTGGTCTCTCTCTGTGGGGAAAGAGGCAGCCCTGCAGGTGGCCAGTTCTGCTGGGAACAGAGGTTTTTTAAAAAGGAGAATAAGGAGCCATGGCTGGGCTGGACGCTGTGGCTCACGCCTGTAATCCCAACACTTTGGGAGACTGAGGCGGGTGGGTCACCTGAGGTCAGGAATTCAAGACCAGCCTGACCAACACGGAGAAACCTCATCTCTACTTAAAAAAAAAAAAAATTAGCCGGGCGCGGTGGCACACACCTGTAATCCCAGCTACTCCAGAGGCTGAGGCAGGAGAATTGCTTGAACCCAGGAGGCAGAGGTTGTGTGAGCAGAGATCGCACAACTGCACTTCAGCCTGGGTGACAGAGCAGGACTCTATCTGAAAAAAATAAATAAATAAAAATAAAAAGAAGCCATGGCTGTGCGCTGGGCAAGGATCCCGTTCCAACCCAGTTTCACCAGGAAGAAGCTGATTGCAGCCTCAGGCTCTCGGCTCACTGCAGCCTCAGACTCCCAGGCTCAAGCCATCCTTCCTCTTCAGCCTCCTGAGTAGCTGGGACTACAAGCACTGCCACCATGTCCCGGTAATTTTTTAAAATTATTTTTTGTAGGTCGGCCATGGTGGCTCATGCCTGTAATCCCAGCACTTTGGGAGGCCAAGGCGGGTGGATCACGAGGTCAGGAAATGGAGACCATCCTGGCCAACATGGTAAAAACCCGTCTCTACTAAAAAAATCAGCTGGGTGTGGTGGCGTGTGCCTGTAATCCCAGCTACTCCGGAGGCTGAGGCATGTGAATTGCTTGAACCCAGGAGGTGGACATTGCAGTGAGCCAAGGTTGTGCCACTGTACTCCAGCCTGGTGACAGAGCGAGACTCCATGTAAAATATATATATATATAACATTTTTTGTAGAGACGGGGTCTCGCTACATTGCCTAGGCTGGTCCTGAACTCCTGGGCTCACGCAATCCTCCCTCCTCAGTCTTCCAAAGTGCTGGGATTACAGGGGTGAGCCACCGTGCCCGGCCCCAGAGGAGGGTTATTTATCACCCCCAAGACCTCAACAAGTCACTTGAAGCAAAAGGACAGGTTGCCAGTGCCTGGTTGGCCAGACTGGGGCTGCTGGAGGCCAGAAGCCGTTGGAGGCTGGCTGCAAGGGACATTTGCCTTCACCCCCTCCTGCACCCTGAGCCAAAGGTTGCCCCCAAGGCCCTTAGGGAGACCTGGCAGATCCCCTGACCAGAGGCCAGCATGGGGCTGAGAGAACTGTAGCAGTGGGGAAGCGGGAGGGGGCTGCCTAGAACCACCCCCCAACCCAATCTCAGCATTGAGGTGTGGGGTGGCACCAGGGGCAGGGGTGGGTGTGAACCCAGCCCAGGGACTGCCCTTGGGACCTCAGGGCTGGGGACATCTCCAGCCTCAGGGCAAGGCCACTTGACACTGCTCACCTGGGACAGTAAGGGGCTCCTCTCCCCTTCCTCCATCCTTGATGCTGGAACAGAAAGCCCCCAGCACAGGCGCCGGGAGAGCTTCGCTGGCTCCTCTGTGGCTGGGCTGCTGGGCTGGTCCTGACCGTGGCCTTGGGCTGGTCTGTGAACGGTGCAGCCCTGGGCATGGAAATGGAGGAGCTGCGAGCCCCACCCAGATGCCGGAGTCACAGTTGAGTCATGTGAAGAATCACATTTTAGAGCTTAAGGCGGCCTCTGCTTGTGGAGACACATTTCTCCCCAGCCCTGGCTTTGTGGATCCCTTAAGCTCTGCGCAGGTGCGATGTTTGGGGGCCAGCCTTGTGGCTGTCACTGCAGGGCCCCCGGGCGGACTTCAGCTCTGCAGGGTCAGCAGCTGCTCCATCAGCTCCCAACCAGGGAATCAGACCCCGGCAAATTGGTTCACAACCCCAATCCCAAGAGACCCATCAGTAGCCCCAGTGCCAATCTATCCCCCGGGTTTGTTCACTGCACGAATGAAGCAGCGTCCACCCACCAGATCACCTCCTTCCTGGTTTTTGTTTTTGTTTTTGAGACTGAGTTTTGCTCTTGTTGCCCAGGCTAGAGTGCAATGGCGTGATCTCGACTCACTGCAACCTCTGCCTCCCGGGTTTAAGTGATTCTTCTGCGTCAGCCTCCCTAGTAGCTGAGATTACAGGCATGTGCCACTGCACCCAGCTAATTTTCTGTATTTTTAGTAGAGATGGGTTTCTCCATGTTGGTCAGGCTGGTCTCGAACTCCCAACCTCAGGTGATCCGCCCACCTTGGCCTCCCAAAGTGCTGGGATTACAGGCACTGTGCCCAGCCCTCCTTCCTGGTTTTAAGGTACTGGGCTTGGGGCTCCCCCACCCCCTGAGCCTCTCAGGAGCAGGAACGTGCTGTGGTCACTACTGTGTGCTTATGCCTGGACTAGAGTGCTCTGGGGTCTCTAACGTGGGATGCCACCTGCCACCAATTCTGTGCCACCTTGGGCATGCCCCCTCCCCAGCCTTGCTGGTTCCATGTGGGATGTGTGAGGTGTAGATATGTCTGTCAAAGGTGCTGGGAGCTCATGAGACCTCTGGAGTTCTCGGGCAGAAGAGACTTCAAGGAGAGTCTCTGCTTCAAGGAGAGCCTCTGCACATGTTTTCATGGCAAGAGAAAGAGTGAACACCTGGGATCCGCCGCACACCACATGCTGTTTCCACCGTCACCTTGCCCCTACGTGGGTGTGTCAGCTTCTTTTGCTTGACTCTCTCCTTAGCTGTATCCACCGCTGATCTTGCTCACCACTTGACGATCCAGCCGAACGGGCGGCTTGCTGGTCCCGGGCCTGGCATCCATGTGTCCCTGACCTTTGCTGTTCCCTGAAATCTCCTCACTGTGCCATCCCTGTCATCTGGAACCCTCCCTGTCTCCCCAGCCAGCTTCAGACCATCTCCTCCACAAAGGCGTCTTCTCCAGCCCGGGGAGCTGTAGCCCACCCTCTCCTGGGCTTCTGGAACACCTTTTTCCTTTTACAGTATCACAAGGTGCTTGACTTTGCTTCACTTGGTAGTTGTTTGTGTTCTTGCTTCATGTCTCCCTACTAGCTTCCCACAGAACAATATGATTTGGGCATAAAAGAGTGAAGTTCTTTTTTCTGAGACGGAATCTCGCTCTGTCACCCAGGCTGGAGTGCAGTGGTACGATCTTGGCTCACTGCAACCTCTGCCTCCTGGGTTCAAGTGATTCTCCTGCTTCAGCCTCCTGAGTAGCTTGGATTACAGGTGCACGCCACCACACCCAGCTAATTTTTTGTATTTTTAGTGGAGATGGGGTTTTGCCATGTTGGCCAGGCTGGTCTTGAACTCCTGATCTCAGGTGATCCACTTACCTCGGCCTCCCAAAGTGCTGGGATTACAGACATGAGCCACTGTGCCCGGCCACATTTTTATTTGTTTATTTTTTAATGTTATTATTAATTAATTAATTAATTTTTCTGAGACAGAGTTTTGCCCTGTTGCCAAAGCTGGAGTGCAGTGGTGCAATCTCAGCTCACTGCAACCTCTGCCTCCCAGGTTCAAGCGATTCTCCTGCCTCAGCCTCCTTAGTAGCTGGGATTACAGGCACGTGCTACCACGCCTGGCTAATTTTTGTATTTTTAGTAGAGACAGGGTTTTACCATGTTGGTCAGGCTGGTCTCAAACTCCTGACCTCATGATTCACCTGCCTGGGCCTCCCAAAGTGCTGGGATTACAGGCAAGAGGCACCACGCCCGGCCTTTATTTTATTTTTTTTAGACAAACAGCTGTATTTGAAAGATGGGGATGGCTGGGCACAGTGGCTCACGCCTGTAATCCCAGCACTTTGGGAGGCCAAGGTGGGCGGATCATGGGGTTAGGAGTTCAAGACCAGCCTGACCAATATAGTGAAACCCTGTCTCTACTAAAAATACAAAAATTAGCCGGGCGCGGTGGCTCACGCCTTGTAGTCCCAGTTAGTCGGGAGGCTGAGGCAGGAGAATGGTGTGAACCCGGGAGGCAGAGCTTGCAGTGAGCTGAGATCGCGCCATTGCACTCCAGCCTGGGCGACAGAGTGAGACTCCGTCTCAAAAAAAAAAAAAAAAAAAAAGAGAAACCACGTCTACTGACACCTCCATCTGGGATTCTAGCTTCTAGGACTGTCAGCAAGTAATTCCAGGCCAGGTACGGTGGCTCACGCCTATAATCCCAGCACTTTGGGATGCTGAGGCGGGTGGATCACGAAGTCAGAAGATTGAGACCATCCTGGCTAACACGGTGAAACCCCGTCTCTACTAAAAATACAAAAAATTAGCCGGGCGTGGTGGCAGGCGCCTGTAGTCCCAGCTACTTGGGAGGCTGAGGCAGGAGAATGGCATTAACCCAGGAGGCGGAGCTTGCAGTGAGCCGAGATAGTGCCACTGCACTCCAGCCTGGGCGACAGAGCGAGACTCCATCTCAAAAAAAAAAAAGATTAGAGGGAGGGGGGAGGGGGGAGGGATTGCATTGGGAGTTATACCTGATGTAAATGATGAGTTGATGGGTGCAGCACACCAACAAGGCACAAGTATACATATGTGACAAACCTGCACGTTATGCACATGTACCCTACAACTTACAGTATAATAATAATAAATAAAGAAAAAAAAAAAAAAAAAAAAAAAAAGAATTAAGGCCCAACTGGTAGTTGATACATATAAAAAGTCTAGTAGTGCCTAGCAGATAGGTGTATACGTTAGTTTTCTTTCATGTTTGTACTCTTAAGTGATGAATAAATATTTTTGTTTAGCTATTAGGAAAAAAAAAAAAAAAAAAAAAAAGATTAGAAATTATGGTTTAGGAGTCATGTAGCTGGAGGCTACAAGATTCTAAACCTCCCAAATTGCTCCTCAGGATAACATCGCTATTATAAAACAGATCAGTGCTTGAGATATTTTGCAGACTCTGCACTCTATGGATCAGCTGGCACCACCCAGATTGATAAACTGGCTCATATCTTGTGGCCCCCACCCAGGAACTAACTCAGCACAAGAGGACAGTTTTGACTCCCTATCATTTCATCTCTGACCCAACCAATCAACACTCCCTGCTTTCTGACCCCATACCCACCAAATTATCCTTAAAAATGCCAGTCCCCAGCTGGGCACAGTGACTCACACCTGTAGTCCCAGCACTTTGGGGAGGCCCAGGAGGGCGGATCACCTGAGGTCGGGAGTTCGAGACCAGCCTGACCAACATTGAGAAACCCCATCTCTACTAAAAATACAAAATTAGCCAGGCATGGTGGTGTGGGCCTGTAGTCCCAGTTACTGGGGAGGCTGAGGCAGAAGAATCGCTGGAACCCAGGAGGTGGAGGTTGCAGTGAGCTGAGATCACACCACTGCACTCTAGCCTGGGTGATAGAGTGATTCAGTCTCAAAAACAACAACAACAACAAAAAAACAAAAAAACCAAGCAAAACTCTAATCCCCAAATTCTTGAGGACGCTGATTTTTTTGAGTAGTAATAAAACCTCAGTAACCCGTACAAGCCGGCTCTGTGTGAATTAAACTCTTTATTGCAATTCCCCTGTCTTGATAAAGTCTAGGCAGTGGGCAAGGACAACCTGTTGGGCAGTTACAATGGCACCCTTAGCAAACTAATACAATTACTAACATAATTTAATCAATTAACATAATTTTTTTTTTTTTTTTGAGACGGAGTCTCGCTCTGTTGCTCAGGCTGGAGTGCAGTGGCGCGATCTTGGCTCACTGCAAGCTCTGCCCCACGGGTTCACGCCCTTCTCCTGCCTCAGCCTGCCGAGTAGCTGGGACTACAAGCACCTGCCACCACGCCTGGCTAATTTTTTTTGTATTTTTCAGTAGAGATGGGGTTTCACAGTGTTAGCCAGGATGGTCTAGATCTCCTGACCTTGTGATCTTCCTTCCTCGGCCTCCCAAAGTGTGCCCGGCCTCAATTAACATAATTTAACATAGTTTAAAAAAACCCTCACGGTAATTGTGATGTTGTGAAATATGTATATATTTGTTCTTTCGGTTTCCTGGCATCCAATTCCTAAAATCCTTAGAATCTGTGAAGTGATGTCTCTGTTTGCTTGTTTGTTTGTTTGTTTTGAGATGAAGTCTCACTCTGTCGACCAGGCTGGAGTGCAGTGGCACCAACTTGGCTCATTCCAACCTCCGCCTCTAGGCTTCAAGAGATTGTCCGGCCTCAGACTCCTGAGTAGCTGGGACTACAGGCGCCGCCACCACGCCCGGTTAATTTTTGTATTTTTAGTAGAGACGGGGTTTCACCATGTTGGTCAGGCTGGTCTCGAACTCCTGACCTTAGGTGATCCACCTGCCTTGGCCTCCCAAAGTGCTGGGATTACAGGCGTGAGCCACCGCGTATGGCCTAATCTTGTATTTTGAGTAGGGACGGGGTTTTCACTATTTTGGCCAGGCTGGTCTCCAACTTTTGACCTCAGGTGATCCGTCCACCTTGGCCTCCTAAAATGCTGGGATTACAGGCATGAGCCACCGCGCCCGGCCTGAAATGCAGTTTAAACTCACTTGTTTTTCTTATGTTAAATTTAAAAAATACTTTAAAAAATAACATGAAGGCGTGATCCTCCCTTCCTGAAATTGTTTCTCTACTTACTTGTGCATGGAGAGAAGTTCGGAATGCTGTTTCCCCAATTATAATACGCTACAATACGCAGCAGTAGTTATTTTTGAGTGAGATTTCGGATGCTCGTCTTTGCCTCCTTTTTGGGCTTTTCGGTACCGCTTGGCTTTCCGAGGACGAGCATAAGTCATCGCGGAGGCATCTTTCCAAAATCCCCGCCTCTAGTTGCAGGGATGCGGGGCGGGTCAGCGGCGCCGCTCTGCGCATGCGTTGGGCAGTTGGTGGGGCCGGAACCTGGTTTCCCGGCCGCGCGCCCGCGGGGAGCGTATTGAGCGAGGCACGGGGACGTCGGCGGCTGGTGGAGCCGGGCGGGCGAAGCTGGAGCGGCGGTGGCGGCGGCGTAGAGAGGCCGGGGCCGGGGCTGAGGCCGCGGCCGGGTCTGCGAGGCCCTTGGGGCGGCAGGCGGCGGCGGCCCGGGGCTCCAGCCCGGAGGCAGGAGCGGCCGCCATGGCCGAGAGCATCGTGAGTGCGGCGGCCGGGCGGGAGCGGGGACGCCGGGATGAGGCAGCAGATTTGCCGGCCGCGGCCTGTGGGGGAGGCGGGCCTGCCGGCCCCGCGACTCGGCCCCTTTCCCTTCTTTCGCCGGGGCTTTCTCTGCAGTGTCTGGGCCCCTCTCGGGGACTTTCACCCCCTCGGCTTCTTCCCGTCCCTGTCCGTCCCCGGAGGACTTGCGACCCCGGTTCCCCGCCCTGTGCAGGGAAAGGCCGAGCCTTTCTGCAGAGAGAATGGACTGTGGCGACGAGAAACCGCCCTCCTTCCCCTCGCGTTTCCCGGCTCAGGAGACTTCCTGGTCTAATTCCAGGGACTCGCAGCCAGTCCTGCCCCTCTCAGAGCCAGGGACACCTCTTACCCTAATCTCCCTCTGATTCTCTCCTCCTGCTCTCCCACTTCCCAGCAAGTGCCTTGTCATGAGTCACTGAAGAGAGCAGCTCTGCAGACGGGGACGTTACAGAGCTCCCTCCGCACCAGAGGACCTGGGAAAATGAAAACAGTAACTTGCCGGCTTTGCTCCTTGCTTGGAAGGAAAACTTGACAATTCCTCTTTAAGAGGAATGTTGTAAATGATGTTGATTTCACTTTTTACCTGAAATTAAAATTGTCGGCCGGGCGCAGTGGCTCACGCCTGTCATCTCAGCACTTTGGGAGGCCGAGGCGGGTGGATCACCTGAGGTCAGGAGTTCAAGACCAAGACTCAAAACCCAAAAAATTAGCCGGGCGTCATGGCGCACGCCTGTAATCCCAGCTACTTGGGAGGCTGAGGCAGGAGAATCGCTTGAACCCTGGAGGTGGAGGTTGCAGTGAGCTGAGATCCCTCCATTGCACTCCAGCCTGGGCTATGCAGCGAGACTGTGTCTCAAAAAAATAAGTAAAAATAAATAAATTGTCACGTACCCCCCCTTAAGGTAAAAAAAATCAGTGACAAATCAGAGAAAACCAGGCCCTCGTTAAGTTGTGAGAAGTTTCTCCCCAAAAGTAAATGTGATAGGAAAAAAGAACTGACCATTGGACAGGAGCATTTTGGTTAATATTGAGGAAGATTTGGGATTTCTGGGGGAAGCAGGATTGGCTGAGGAGTCATGTTCATACTGTAGCATTGTAACAGTCTCTGCAGTTTTGCCCGGTGTCAAGAATAGGTCTCCAGGCCCAGCGCGGTGACTCACACCTGTAATCCTAGCACTTTGGGAGACCGAGGTGGGTGGATCACCTGAGGTCAGGAGTTCAAGACCAGCCCGGCCAACACGGTGAGCCGAGGTGGCGTCACTGGACTCCGGCCTGGGCGACAGAATGAGACTCCGTCACACGCAGACAGATGGGTCTCCAGGTGAGCCGAGGTGGTGTCGCTGGACTCCGGCCTGGGCAACAGAATGAGACTCTGTCTGACGCAGACAGATGGGTCTCCAGGATAACCTAACACTTGCGCACAAGGCTCTTCTCTGGTGGTCCCATCAGCTCTCCATTCAGGGGCCTTCCTGGTGCCTCTGTGTTTCCCAACCTGGAGATGAGTGGAATGAATATAGGGTCCAGGAGAAACTTAGGAAACGTTGACTCCTGGTCAAACGTTGCACAGGCTGGTCTCTGAGCTAGAGGGATCCTCTTGCCCTGGGGTCCCAAATTGTTAGGATTACAGCCCTGAGCTACCTTGCCTGGCCAAGAAATCTTTGACTCCTTTGAAAAATAAAATGTGGCCACGCAGTGGCTCACGCCTGTAATCCCAGCACTTTGGGAGGCCCAGGCGGGCGAATCACGAGGTCAGGAGTTCAAGACTAGCCTGACCAACATGGTGAAACACTGTCTCTACTAAAAATACCAAAATTAGCCGGGTGTGGTGGCGTGTGCCTGTTATCCCAGCTACTCTGGAGGCTGAGGGAGGGGAATCACTCAAACCCGGGAGATGGAGGTTGCAGCAAGCCCAGATTGCGCGCCTGGACTCCAGCCTGGGTGACAGAGCGAGACTGTCTCAAAAAAAAAAAAAGTGTTAATCATTAGTGGATCTGCCTAGAAATAGGTTAGGAATTAGCACTCAAACCTTCTTTCAAACTACCTTTGAAGTTTTAACTGAGTTAAAGTAACCACTGACAAGTGAAAGGTGTTTCAGAGAAGGCCATTTTTTTTTTCCCACTAGCGTATATAAGGTTAGGCTCTCATTGACAGCATTAGATCTCGTTGAATTTCTCAGATTGTTGAATATCTCTTCTTCAAAAGAAGAGGAATTAAAACTCTTCTTTTGAAATTGACTTAAAAAGTTATTTTGAATTTAAGAAAAGGTCTTTAAAAGTTTCTGGGCTGGGCGCGGTGGCTCACACCTGTAATCCCAGCCCTTTAAGAGGCCGAGGCGGGTGTATCATGAGGTCAGGAGTTCGAGATCAGCCTGGCCAACATGGTGAAACCACGTCTTTACTAAAAATACAAAAATTGGGGCATAGTGGCTCACGCTTGTAATTCTAGCACTTTGTGAGGCCAAGGCAGGTGGATTGCCTGAGCTCAGGAGTTTGAGACCAGCCTGGGCAACAGGGTGAAACCTCGTGTCTACTAAAAAAAAAAAAATACAGAAAGTTAACTGGGCATGGCGGCGTGTGCCTGTAGTCCCAGCCACTAGGGAGGCTGAGGCAGGAGAATTACTAGAACCCAGGAGGTGGAGGTTACAGTAAGCCAAGATCACACCACTCCACTCCAGCCTGGGTGACAAGAGACTCTTGTCTATAAAAAAAAAAAAAAAAAATGCAAAAATTAGCTGGACGCAGTGGCGGGCGCCTATAATCCCAGCTACTTGGGAAACTGAGGCAGGAGAATTGCTTGAACTCGGCAGGTGGAGGTTGTAGTGAACTGAGATCATGTCATTGCACTCCAGCTCTGGGCGACAGAGCAAGACTCCGTCTTGAGGGGAAAAAAGAGTTTCTGTGGGTATAACTGTATCTCACCAGTTTTTCAACTTCCCCAAGAAGCGTTCTGGTCTTACTTTCTTATAAATAGGGAAACCTAAGTTACCAAGAGGCTATGTGTTCATGTTGTCAGGTCTGTCTCTTCCTGTGCATTTCATTTTGTAGTCCATGTCAGAAGCTAGGCCAGAACTATCCTTGGTACAAATTATGTTTGTCTCTTGTTAAATACTGGAGTTGGCCTTGGAAACCTGGACTCCCATCTTCTGTGGTAGAGGATCAAGTAGGATGACTTCTTCACCTTAGAATTCTGCAGCCTGAACCATTTAGCTCTGTAAAGAGTGGCGGTGACATGCTCTTGTTCTAGAGTCATCATTTGAAGGAACATTCGCACTATCCCCTTCTTTAGAACAGAACTTTCCTTTTTAAGATAGCTAAATGTTGGGAGACAGATTTTAGAAACAAATAAGTGGAAGTATTTACGTAATGCTATGTATTGTGAAAAAGTTATTCTTGGGTATTGAATCTAGAATGAAGTATAGTAGATGTTAGAAGTAAAAAGAATTGTATTTCTAGTTATATCTTTTTATATTCTCTTAACAATTGGGATATTTAAAGATTTTTCAAAACAAAATCTTTTTTTTTTTTTTTTTTAAATACAGACGGAGTTGCCCAGACTGGTCTCCTGAGCTCAAGTGATCCGTCTACCGCAGCCTCCCAGAGTGCTGGGATTACAGGCCTGAGTCACCGTGCCCAGCCTGAAAACAAAATCTTAAAAGTTGAGAACATGTCGGGTGGAGCCTTTTCTGCCAAGTGAAAGTTATGGGAAAATGCAGGACAGGGTTACCCTATTTCAGGAAAATCTAGATTAGGCTTAGTTACTTTAATAAAAGTGGACACATTCCAGTAGACTCTAAGCCTTTATGGTGTTTTGTCCTTTACTCAGTGGAAATCTTTTTTAGACAATGGCTTGTGACACTTTTCATCTGCATAGTGGTTGAAGAGGATGTTTAACACCCATGGTAACCTCACAGAAAATAGTTACAGAATTTATAAAAAAGGAAATAAGGGAGGCCGGGTGCTGTGGCGCATGCCTATAATCCCAGCACTTTGGGAGGCCGAGGCGGGTGGATCACTTGAGGTCAGGAGTTCGAGACCAGCCTGGCCAACATGGTAAAACTCTGTCTCTACTAAAAATACTAAAAATTAGCCAGGCGTGGTGGCAGGCACCTGTAATCCCAGTTACTCAGGAGGCTGAGACAGGAGAATCGCTTGAACTCGGGAGGTGGAGGTTGCAGTGAGCCAAGATCATACCATTGCACTCCAGCCTGGGTGACAAGAGCGAGAGTCCATCTGAAGAAGAAGAAAAAAAAGGAAATAAGGGAATTGAAATGTTTCACTACAAAAAATCCATTAGGCCAGGCTTGGTGGCTCATGCCTGTAATCCCAGCACTTTGGGAGGCTGAGGCAGGTGGATCACCTGCGGTAGAAGTTTAAGACCAGATTGACTAACATGTTGAAACCCCGTCTCTACTAAAAATACAAAAATTGGCTGGGCGTGGTGGCGCATGTCTGTAATCCCAGCTACTCAGGAGGCTGAGACAGGAGAATCGCCTGAACCTGGGAGGTGGAGGTTGCAGTGAGCCGAGATTGCACCACTGCACTCCAGCCTGGGCGATGGAAAAAGACTCTGTCTCAAAAAAAAAAAAAAAATTATCTGGGTGTGGTGGTGGGCACCTGTGATTCCAGCTACTCAGGAGGCTGAGGCAGGAGAATCACTTGAACTCAAGAGGCAGAGATTGCAGTGAGCCAAGATCGCACCGTTGCACTCTAGCCTGGGCCACAAGATTGAAACTTCGTCTCGGGGAAAAAAAAATGAGCTAAATACAAGAGACGTTAATGCAGGAAATGAGAGAGAAAGAAACTGTAGAATGCACCGTCAGTCTTTGCTAACAGAAGCTGAGACAATTATGGGCATGTTCCTGTCTGCCTGCCTTCCTGTACCGCAGGTGGTTGGAGCAGGTCTTTGTTTGCTGCAGAACATGCCATTTCATCCTCCCTGTCTAAAGCAGGGACCTGTGCTGTGGGCTAGGCATGATAACTCACCTTCACAATGGCTTTCATCAGCATAAAAATCAAGTCGTCTTAGAAAGTAATGCCCTTTGTCCAGTAGTCTTCCAGATCTGCCAACTTTTTAGGCTTCACATGGGGAAAAATATATATATATATATATATATAAGGTACATATTAATGCCATCATCAATTTTAATGTACATATGTGCACACACGTACACACACGTTACTACATTAGGATGGGGTCTTGCTGTATTGGCCAGGCTGATCTTGAACTCCTGGGCTAAAGAAATCCTCCTGCCTTGGCCTCCTGAAGTGCTGGGATTATAGGCATGAGCCACTGCGCCCAGCTGAAAATATTTTTTCAAAACCCTACTAAATTTTACCATTAAAGACCTTTATTGCTTTTAATTTTAATCTCCTTTTTAAATTTAAATTTAAGTTAAAATTTTTTTTTGAGACGAACTCTTGCTGCGCATCATGCTATGGCATGATCTTGGTCCACTGCAACCTCCACCTCCTGGGTTTAAGCAATTCTCCTGCCTCAGCCTCCCAAGTAGCTAGGATTACAGGTGCCTGCCACCATGCCCAGCTAATTTTTGTATTTTTAGTAGAGATGGGGTTTCACCATGTTGGCTAGTCTCGAACTCCTGACCTCAGGTGATCCGCCTGCCTCGGCCTCCCAAAGTGCTGGGATTACAGGCATGAGCCATCGCGCCTGGCCTAATCTCTTTTTTTGAGACAGGGTCTCACTTTGTCACCAATGCTGGAGTGCAGTGGCACCATCTGGACTCAATGTAGCCTCAGCCTCCCTGGTTCAAGTGATCCTCGTGCCTCAGCTCCCCAAGTAGCTGAGACCATAGGCATTTGCCACCATGCCTGGCTGACTCTTGTATTTTTAGTAGAGATGGGGTTTCCCCATGTTGCCCACTGGTCTTGAACTTCTGAGCTCAAGTTATCCACCGCGTTGGCCTCCCAGAATGCTATGATTACAGATGTCAGCCACCGTGCCTGGCCATTTAAAAATCTTTTTTAGGAAAGTAATAGCTGGGCGTGGTGGCTCACACCCGTAATCCCAGCACAGGGGCAGGATCACTTGAGCCCAGGAGCTCGAGACCAGCCTGGGCAATATGGTGACACTCCATCACTACAAAAAAAAATTAACCTGGTGTGGTGGTGCAAGCCTGTGGTCCCAGCTCTTGGGAGGCTGAGGTCAGAGGATCACTTGAATCTTGGAGGTCAAGGCTGCAGTAAGCTGTGATTTTGCCACTGCACTCCAGTCTGGGTGACAGCAAGACCCTGTCTCAAAAAAGTAAAAAAAAGTAACAATTAGAAAATTTCCTGTGATTATTTTAAATTGTAGGACTCTTAAAGACTATCTAATGTTTGTATATAGATCCTGGAACAAAGTAACATCTTTTGTTTTTTTCCCCCCAAAGACATCTTTTTTAAAGAACACCATTCATTCATGGTTCATGGTGGGTTTTTTTCTGTTTAAGTTTGAAGAGACGAAAAGTGTTTTACATATACTCTATAAATAGTGATTAGGAATTAAAGTTGTTTTCTGAGTGAAACTAAGAGTTGAGAGGACAGTACTCTTAAAATATCTCCCCACATGCTGATGAATCTCACCCCTCGGCATCATCTTCTAGAAGGATTGAGCTGGGTATTGAAAGGTGAAGAGTGAGGTTTGGCTTTAAGTTTCAGTGACCCAGATGCTAAAAGACCACAGATGGAAGCCATGGTAGTAGATCAGGACCTCACTAGGCTGTGCAGTAACCATCATGTTTTGTTTGCAACAGATAATTCGTGTCCAGTCCCCGGATGGAGTGAAGCGGATCACAGCAACAAAGAGAGAAACAGCAGCAACATTTTTGAAAAAGGTATCTGTGGCCTGGGTGTTGACCCTCAGGATCTTTTTCATCCTCTGCTGTTACTCCCATTGATACCTTTTCTCTTTTCCTCATTTTCTTATTTTCCCTATTCCCAAATTGCCTCTTGCATTGCTTTTCTCTATAATAGTTGGGTTGGATGAGATGTTTGTCACAGCTGATAACTGCTCAAAATTATAGGAACAAGAGCCCAAAGGTAAGTGTAAAAGTATTTCACGGCTGGTCACAGTGGCTCACACCTGTAATCCCAGCACTTTGGGAGGCTGAGGTGGGTGGATCACGAGGTCAGGAGTTTAAGACCAGCCTGACCAAGATGGTGAAACCCCATCTCTACTAAAAATACAAAAATTAGCTGGGCGTGGTTACAGGTGCCTGTAATCCCAGTTACTTGGGAAGCAGAGGCAAGAGAATTGCTTGAACTCGGAAGGCAGAGGTTGCAGTGAGCCGAGATCAGGTCACTGCACTCCAGCCTGGGCAACAGAGTGAGACTCCATCTCAAAAAAAAAAAAAACAAAACGTATTTCACAAGAGTGCCTGGGCACGGTGGCTCATGCCTGTAATCACAGCACTTTGGGAGACCAAAACAGGTGGATCATGAGGTCAGGAGATCGAGACCATCCTGGCTAACATGGTGAAACCCCATCTCTATTAAAAATACAAAAAATTACCCGGGCGTGGTGGCAAGTGCCTGTAGTCTCAGCTACTTGGGAGGCTGAGGTGGGAGAATGGTGTGAACTCGGGAGGCAGAGCTTGCAGTGAGTGGACATCACACCACTGCACTCCAGCCTGGGCAACAAAGTGAGACTGTGTCTCAAAAAAAAAAAAAAAAGAAAAAAAGTATTAATTGAGTATGAATTGTAGATATGACTACAGTTGATTCAAAGAATCATCCTTGGCTCTTCCCTGGTCTCCTGACCTGCGTTGTGTCCAGGATTCCCATGACAGTTTTTCTTTTTTTAGCCAATCACAAAATATGTCATTTACTGTGATAGTTGCATATTATGTACTTCTTAGCTTATCTTCACCGTTTCTTCCTTATTTACTTTTCCCATGAATTTCCTCAGACTATTTCTGTCTGGTGTTATTTCTCTTCAGACTGAAAAACATCCAGGCCGGGCGCGGTGGCTCACGCCTGTAATCCCAGAACTTTGGGGGGCCGAGGAGGGTGGATCACGAGATCAGGAGATCAAGACCATCCTGGCTAACATGGTGAAACCCTGTCTCTACTAAACATACAAAAAATTAGCCGGGCGAGGTGGCGGCGCCTGTAGTCCCAGCTACTTGGGAGGCTGAGGCAGGAGAATGGCGTGAACCTGGGAGGCGGGGCTTACAGTGAGCCCAGTGAGCCACTGCATTCCAGCCTGGGTGACAGAGTGAGACTCCGTCTCAAAAAAAAAAAATCCTTTAGCCTTTGTTGCAGGTAGGTTTGTTGGTCACAGACCCTTGGGTTTTTTTTGACCTGAAAATGTTTTAGTTTTGCCCTGTGTTTATATGAAGGATATTTTCTTTTTTTTGAGATGGCATCTCGCTCTGTTCCCAGGCTGGAGTAGTGGCACGATCTCGGCTCACTGCAACCTCCGCCTCCTGGGTTCAAGCATTTCTGTGCCTCAGCCTCCCGAGTAGCTGCGATTATAGGTGCCCGCCACCACACCCAGCTAATTTTTTGTGTTTTTAGTAGAAACGGGGTTTCACCATCTTCATCAGGCTGGTTGAACTGTTGACCTTGTGATCCACCTGCTTTGGCGTGAGCCACCGCGCCCGGCCATGAAGGGTATTTTCTTTTTTTTTTTTTTTTTTTTTTTTGAGAGGGAGTCTTGCTCTGTCACCCAGGCTGGAGTGCAGTGGCGCTATCTTGACTCATGCAAGCTCCGCCTGCCAGGTTCACGCCATTCTCCTGCCTCAGCCTCCCGAGTAGCTGGGACTACAGGCGCCTGCCACCACTTCCGGCTAATTTTTTATATTGCTAGTAGAGACGGAGTTTCACTGTGTTAGCCAGGATGGTCTCCATCTGACCTTGTGATCCACCCGCCTCGGCCTCCCAAAGTGCTGGCAGGATATTTTCTTTTTCTTTTTTTTTTTTGAGACGGAGTCTCGCTCTGTCGCCCAGGCTGGAGTGCAGTGGCCGGATCTCAGCTCACTGCAAGCTCCGCCTCCCGGGTTCCCGCCATTCTCCTGCCTCAGCCTCCCAAATAGCTGGGACTACAGGCGCCTGCCACCACGCCTGGCTGATTTTTTGTATTTTTAGTAGAGATGGGGTTTCACCATGTTAGCCAGGATGGTGTTAATCTCCTGAACTCGTGATCTGCCCGCCTTGACCTCCGAACGTGTTGGGATTATAGGTGTGAGCCACTGCGCCTGGCCTTTTTTTTGAGACGAAGTCTCATTGTATCGCCCAAGCTGGAGTGCAGTGGCATAATCTTGCCTCACTGCAACCTCCGCTTCCCAGGTTCAAGTGATTCTCTTGCCCCAGCCTCCCCAGTAGCTGGGACTACAGGCTCCTGCCACTATGTCCAACTAATTTTTGTATTTTTAGTAGAGATGGGGTTTCACTATGTTGGCCAGTCTGGTCTTGAACTCCTGACCTCAGGTGATCTGCCCGCCTCAGCCTCCCAGAGTGCTGGGATTACAGGTGTGATCCACCTTGCTCGGTCCTTTTTTTTTGCCTAGGTTGGAGTGCACTGGCACAGTCACAGCTCACTGCAGCCTTGACTTCTCAGGCTCAAGAGATCCTCCCACCTCAGCCTCCCAGCTGATTGCTTAGTTTTTTGGTAGAGATGGGGGTTTCACCACGTTGTGTAGGCTGGTCTTGATCAAGTGATCCTCCCCGCCCTGCCTCCCAGAGTGCTGGGATTCCAGGCGGGAGCTGTGGTGCCTGGTCCTGTTAAGCATTTGAAGCTGTTATTCCACCATCTTCTTATCTTCATTTATCTCTGGCTTTCAGCAGTGACTCTGGTGTGCCTTGCAGTGGTGTTCTTTGTCTGTATCCTAACTTGAGAGAGTTTACTGAACTTCCTAGATTTGTTATTTGATGTTTTTCATTAAATTTTGGGGTTTTGGCCACTCTTTAAATTTTTCTGTTCTATCTTCGTTCTTTTCTGTCTTTTTTTTTTGAGACAGAGTCTTGCACTGTCACCCAGGGTGGAGTGCAGTGGCGTGGTCTCGACTCACTGCGAACTCCACCTCCCAGGTTCAGGCCATTCTCCTGCCTCAGCCTCCCGAGTACCTGGGACTACAGGTGCCTGCCACCACGCCCGGCTAATTTTTTTTAGTTTTAGTAGATACGGGGTTTCACCTTGTTAGCCAGGATGGTCTTGATCTCCTGACCTCGTGATTCACCTGTCTTGGTCTCCCAAAGTGGCCTTCCAAAGTGCTAGGATTACAGGCGCGAGCCACTGCGCCTGGCCTTTTTTTTTTTTTCAGTGAGACAGAGTCTCACTCTGTTGCCCAGGCTGGAGTTCAGTGGCGCAATCTCTGCTCACTGCAAGCTCCGCCTCCCAGGTTCATGCCATTCTCCTGCATCAGCCTCCTGAGTAGCTGGTACTACAGGCACCCACCACCATGCCTGGCTGATTTTTTTGTATTTTTAGTAGAGATGGGATTTCACGGCATTTGCCAGGATGGTCTCAGTCTCCTGATCTTGTGATCCGCCTGCCTCGGTCTCCCAAAGTGCTGGGATTACAGGTGTGAGCCACCGTGCTTGGCAATTTTTTTTTTTTTTTTTGAGATGAAGTCTCACTCTGTCGCTCAGGCTGGAGTACAGTGGCATGATCTCTGCTCACTGCAACCTCTGCCTCCAAGGTTCAAGTGATTCTTCTCTCTCAGCCTCCTGAGTAGCTGGGATTACATGGGTGCGCCGCCACGCCTGGCTAATCTTTGTATATTTAGTAGAGGTGGGGTTTCACCATGTAGGCCAGGCTGGTCTCGAACTCCTGACCTCAGGTAGTCTGCCCAACTCGGCCTCCCAAAGTGCTGGGATTACAGGCTTGAGCCTTTGCGCCCGACCCTCATGTTTTCTAGTGAGGAGCATTTGATGCTGTACCATGGGTTCCTAAGGCTCTGTTTTTTTGGTTTTTTTTTTTGTTTTTTTCCAAATCTCTGCCTTCAGATTGTATACCTGTTATTTTTATTGATTCATTTCTGTTTTTCTCTTTAGAGTTGGTTGGATTCTCACTCTGTCGCTCAAGCTGGAGTGCAGTGGTGTGGTCATATCTCATTGTAGCCTTGAATTTCTGGGCTCAAGCAGTGCTCCCACCTCATTCTCCCGAGTTGCTGGGACCACAAGCTATTCACCTATGTCTTCTGCCCTCTCCCTTCTGCTGATAAGCCCATTCAGTGAATTTTTTATTTTTGTTTTTGTGTTTTTCAGTTCTAGAATTTCCATTTGATTGTTCTTTTATGATTTGTTTCTCTACCGAGATTCATGTTCCTTTCATTTGGGTATGTCTACTCTGATGACCCCTCAGTGTGGAGCTCTAGCTCTGGCCCCTTGCCTGGACTCAGACACAGATGCACACCTGCCTGCTGGATGGCTTCACTGGAGTGTGTCTGGTTGTCACCTCCAATCTCAGTGTCAAATGGAGGTCCTGATTTTCCCTCTAGTCTTCTACCTTTTTTAGCCTTTCCTTTCATGGTTCCCTCACAGGTGTTACTTCCACATAGTTTCTCAATCTGGAATTCTCAGCTTTACTCTGACCTCCTTCCTTTCTCATTGCATTCCTGCCCCTGGTCTTATTTGTCAGCAGGGCCTGGTGATGACCACTGCTGGAAGGTGTGCTCTTGCCTTCATCCCCACCATCCTGTCCCATCTCATCCCCTGTCTCAGCCCGTCTCTCTTGTCTCTAGGATTGGAACTCTAGCTTCCTGTTCAGTGTGGTGTTGAGAAACAGAGATTTTGTGGATGATGATTCCCCCTGCCTTTAGACTGTGTGGCTTCCCAACCGCCCTGTCTGCCTCACCAGCCTCATCCCTTTCCATCTTCCTTATTGTTTATTGGGCTCTGGCCTCCGTGTTTCCAACGCCCTTCCTGCCTCCTGGTCTTTGTGCTTGCTCCTGCTCCCTGCAGCCTTTTTTCCCAGCTCGCGTGTGGCAGGCTTACCCGCCGCTAAGTGGGCCATGCTCAGTTGAACCTCTTCAGAGAGACCTTTAGCCTCCCATTTGAGGTTTCTTTTCCTTTTCTGTCATAGTGCTTATTTCGACCTTTGTTGACTTTGTCTCCCCTATTTGATGGTAAACTGCTTGACTGCAGGAACCTTGTCTTTTTTTTTTCTTTCTTTTTTTGAGACGGAGTCTTGTTCTGTTGCCCAGACTGGAGTGCAATGGCATGGATCTCGGCTCACTGCAGCTCCGCTTCTCAGGTTCAAGTGATTCTCCTGTCTCAGCCCACCGACTAGCTGGGACTATAGGTAGGCGTGCACCACTATGCTGGGCTAATTTTTGTGTTTTTTTTTTTTTTCTGAGACGGAGTTTCACTCTCGTCGCCCAGTCTGGAATGCAATGGCGTGATCGTGGCTCACTGCAACCTCTGCTTTCCGGTTTCAAGCGATTCTCTTGCCTCAGCCTCCCGAGTAGCTGGGATAACAGGTGCCCACCACCACGCCCAGCTAATTTTTGTCTTTTAGTAGAGACAGGGTTTCCTCAAGTTGGCCAGGCTGGTCTTGATCTCCTGACCTCATGATCCGCCTGCCTCGGCCTCTGAAAGTGCTGGGATTACAGACGTGAGTCACCGCACCTGGCCAAATTTTTTTTTTTTTTTTGAGATGGAGTCTTGCTCTGTCACTCAGGCTGGAGTGCAGTGGTGTGATCTCGGCTCACTGCAAGCTCCGCCTCCTGGGTTCACGCCGTTCTCCTGCCTCAGCCTCCAGAGTAGCTGGGACTACAGGTGCCTGCCACAATGCCTGGTTAATTTTTTGTATTTTTAGTTGAGATGGGGTTTCACCATGTTGGCCAGGATGGTCTCGATCTCCTGACCTTGTGATCCACCCGTCTCGGCCTCCCAAAGTGTTGGGATTACAGGCGTGAGCCACTGCATCCAGCCTAATTTTTGTATTTTTAGGAGAAATGGGGTTTCACCATGTTGGTCAGGCTGGTCTTGAATTCCTGACTTCAGGTGATCCGCTCACCTCGGCCTCCTGAAGTGCTGGGATTACAAATAAGAGCCCCCCACGCCTGACCAGAAACCATGTCTTTTCTAGTTCATTTTTGTGGTCTGAACACCCAGAATGGAGCTGAGCACATAGAACTGCTTAATGTTTGTTGAAGGAATGAGTGAATATTCCCAGTATCTAGCAAAGAGCCCTGCACAGTGGACATTTTATGATTGAACTAGTGGCATCATTCTGTGTTAGGTTTCAGAATTAGAATTGAAGTTTTTTTTTTTTTTTTTTGAGACGGAGTCTCGCTCTGTCGCCCAGGCTGGAGTACAGTGGCGCGATCTTGGCTCACTACAAGCTCCGTGTCCCGGGTTTACGCCATTCTCCTGCCTCAGCCTCCCGAGTAGCTGGGACTACAGGCGCCCGTCACCTCGCTCGGCTAGTTTTTTTTTTTTTTTTTTTTGTATTTTTTAGTAGAGACGGGGTTTCACCGGGTTAGCCAGGATGGTCCGGATCTCCTGACCTCATGATCCACCCGTCTCGGCTTCCCAAAGTGCTGGAATTACAGGCTTGAGCCACCGCGCCCGGCCTTGGCTAGTTTTTCATATTTTTTAGTAAAGCTGGGGTTTCACCGTGTTAGCCAGGATGGTCTCGATCTCCTGACCTCGTGATCCGCCCGTCTCGGCCTCCCAAAGTGCTGGGATTACAGGCTTGAGCCACCACGCCCGGCTGAGTATTTTTTTTTTTGAGACAGAGTTTTGCTTTTTTTTGAAGCGGAGTCTGACTCTGTCGCCCAGGGTGGAGTGCAGTGGTGCGATCTCAGCTCACTTTAAGCTCCGCCTCCTGGGTTCACCCCATTCTTCTGCCTCAGCCTCCCGAGTAGCTGGGACCACAGGCGCCCGCCACCATGCCTGGCTAATTTTTTTTTTTTTTGTATTTTTAGTAGAGACGGGGTTTCACCGTGTTAGCCAGGATGGTCTCGATCGCCTGACCTCGTGATCCGCCTGCCTCGGCCTCCCAAAGTGCTAGGATTTCAGGCGTGAGCCACCGTGCCCGGCCCTTTTTTTTTTTTTTGAAACAAAGTCTTGCTCTGTCACCCAGGCTGAAGTGCAGTGGCATGATCTTGGCTCACTACAGCCTCCACCTTCCGGGTTCAAGCAGTTCTACCTCAACCTCCTGGGTAGCTGGGATTACGGGTGCGCGCCAGCATGCCTGGCTAATTTTTGTATTTTTGGTAGAGACGGTTTCACTATGTTGACCGGGCTTGTCTCAAACTCCTGGCCTCGTGATCTAGCCGCCTTGGCCTCCCATAGTGCTGAGATTATAGGCGTGAGCCTCCACACCCAGCTTGAGTTTTGTTCTTGTTGCCCAAGCTGGAGTGGAATAGCGCGATCTCAGCTCCCTGCAACCTCTACCTCCCAGCTTCAAGTGATTCTCCTGCTTCAGCCTCCCAAGTGGCTGGGATTACAGGCGTGTGCCACCACGCCCAGCTAATTTTGTAGTTTCAGTAAAGATGGGGATTCACCATGTTGGTCAAGCTGGTCTCGAACTCCTAACCTCAGATGATCCTCTCACCTCATCCTCCCAAAGTGCTGGGATTACAGGCATGAATCACCGCGCCTGGCCTGGAATTGGGTTTTTACAATTGATTTCAAAAGTAGAAATTGAACTTTTCAAACATAGCCATTGGCCAGGCATGGTGGCTCACGCCTGTAATCCCAGCACTTTGGGAGGCTGAGGCGGGCGGATCACCTGAGGTCAGGAGTTTGAGACCACCCTGGCCAACATGGCGAAACCCTGTCTCTACTAAAAATACAAAAATCAGCCGGGCATGGTGGCAGGCGCCTGTAATCCCAGCTACTTGGGAGGCTGAGGCAGGAGAATCACGGGAACCCAGGAGGTGAAGGTGCAGTAAGCCACGATCACGCCACTGCACTCCAGCCTAGGCAACAGAGCGAGACTCTGAAAACAAAACAAAGATAGCCCTAACTCTTGTTTGCTTCAAAGTCTTAAATGTGTTATAAAGTTTCATCTTTGACAAGACTGTTGCTTTTTTGGCCACTTTATTCATTTTAATAGACACCTTTGTGAGCAGTACAAATTTCTTTATCAGAGCAGAATAGCAAGAGGAATTTGGTAAATGATGAGCACCTTCCAAATTTGTGAATACTCTTCTAGTAATGTCTGATGTGTGTATGGTATGTGTAGTGATATTTAGCATTTTATTAAATTTCTGTTCTTTCGGCCTTGTTTTAGGTTGCAAAGGAGTTTGGCTTCCAAAATAATGGCTTCTCAGTTTACATCAATAGAAACAAGACTGGAGAGATAACAGCCTCCTCCAACAAATCCCTCAACTTGCTAAAAATCAAGTAAGTGTCCTCTGAGGAGGAAGCAGGGAATGGGGGGAAATGAGGTCCCCATGATCTGTCCGAGGTTGCCCAGTTTTATCCTCTTTCCTCTTCACACCACTCATTATGGTCTTATCAACTGACCAGAATACACGTGACTGTGTTGCTTGCCAGGGATTCAGTAATTATCCTGAATCTGCCGTTGCTATTGAGCAGATTTAATTGACTTTGCAGAATTCTGGAGTTTGTGTCACTGAGGAGAAAGTTATTGTCTCTGTCCATGTATGGCGTAGAGTGAGCTGCATACTCAGCTGCTTGTCTGGAGTGAAATACCTTGAATGCAGCTGTGTGCAGGGAAATCACATTAGCCCTGCTGGCTTGGGTAGGAGTGCCGACAGTGCAGTGGCCCATGCCACTCCGTAGAGTTGGTCATTCAGGACCGTCAGGACTCAGAGACCTCTTATCACAGCCTGGCTGCTGCCTGTTTTTGTAAAGTGTTATTGGAACACAGCCAGGTCGTGTTGTTGGTGCCAGTTTTCATGTTACAAGGGCAGAGTTGAGTAGTTGTGGTAGACCGTGAGGCCTGCAAAGCTGAAAGTATTGACTGGCCCTTTACGGAACACGTGTGCTGGCTCCCATCGAAACTGTTTGGGCACTTGCTCACATATCCCTTAGATCAGTTCAGTCCTTAGGGAGCGAGTGGTCAGTTTTCCTCTCGACGCTGCAGGTTGCATGTGCTGTGGCCACTGGCTCAGTGGTGGGCCTGGGACCTGCTGGCAGTTGGCTGTGGGTCTGTTTACCAGCCAGAATGATAGGCTGGTTTTGCACTTTGGTCACTTATAGATTCACAGATTAATATATCTAGGGACACAATATGCAATCATAGCATTTATTTGTTCTTAACAAAGATTTATTTGGCACCTACTGTTTGCCTACCCCTGTGATGAGGTGAAACAGAACCTCTTGTTATTGTTCATTTCCAGAGTGACCCTTCCTTTGAGCTTGTGAAGGGTTTTGCATCTTGATAATTCTTTTTTCTCTCTTCTCTTCTCTTCTCTTGTCTTCTCTTCTCTTCTGTTCTCTTGTCTTCTCTTCTCTTCTCTTTCTTTCTTGAAGGGTTTTGCATCTTGATAATCCTTCCTTCCTTCCTTCCTTTTCCTTTTCCTTTTCTTGAGACAGAATCTCGCCCTGTCACCCAGGCTGGAGTGCGGTGGTGCGATCATAACTCACTACAGCCTCGACCTTCTGGGCTCAAGTGATACTCCTGCCTCAGCCTCCTGAGTAGCTGGGATTACAGGCACATTTTTCATTTTTAAATCAAATCTGGCTGGTAATTTTTTTTTTTAAGTTTAAATCTGGAACACGTAACCGTATCTAAAGGTAAAGAGAATGTGAATGCACACCCTCTGTCCCAGCCAGAGGAACTCTCAGCTCATGACCATGCTTGTGTCCCGCTGCTCTTGCCCTCCTTCCTTCTCTCCTGTTGCTTGGCCTTTTTTTCTCTCTCCCCTTTTTAATTATTAAACAAAATGCATACTGAACACCTCAGAGAACAGTATATGCCTTGATGGATGAACCTTATGTGTCACCATTGCAAGCACCAAGCAGGTCCGGGGATAAGGCATTGGCAGCCACCCCGGAAATTTCCCTAACGGTGTCTGCTGTTCTTTTTTTCTTTCTTTTTTTTTTTTTTTTTTTTGAGACGGAGTCTCGCTCTGTCGCCCAGGCTGGAGTGCAATGGCCGGATCTCAGCTCGCTGCAAGCTCCGCCTCCCGGGTTCACGCCATTCTCCTGCCTCAGCCTCCCAAGTAGCTGGGACTACAGGCAACCGCCACCACGCCCGGCTAGTTTTTTGTATTTTTTAGTAGAGACGGGGTTTCACCATGTTAGCCAGGATGGTCTCGATCTCCTGACCTCGTGATCCACCCGTCTCGGCCTCCCAAAGTGCTGGGATTACAGGCTTGAGCCACCGCGCCCGGCCTTTTTTTTTTTTTTGAGATAGAGTCTCGCTCTGTCGCCCAGGCTGGAGTGCAATGGCGTGATCCCAGCTCACTGCAACCTCCGCCTCCTGGGTTCAAGCATTTCTCCTGCCTCAGCCTCCCAAGTAGCTGGGACTACTTATGTAGAGATGGGGTTTCACTGTGTTGGCCAAGCTGGTCTCAAACTCCTGACCTCGTGATCTGCCTGCCTTGGCCTTCCAAAGTGCTAGGATTACAGGTGTGAGCCCCAGTGCCCAGCTCTTTATTCTTTCATTACTTGAGTATCTGTCCCTAGACACTGCCAGTTAGTCTTACTTTCTAAGGAAATTTGTCTTACATCTTGTAATCTTCAGGTTCACCTTCTGTCTCTTTCCTTTTCTTAAAATTTATCTGTTGAGGAACTTGGTCCCTTGACTTGTAGGGTTTCCCACTCTGAGGTCTTGCTGATTTCATGTTCACAAGACACTTCAGCATTACCCTCTGTGTCCTGGATTTCCTGCCGATCCACAGTGGTTTACAGAGGCCTGACAGGCCATTCCCTCAGCAGGACCATGGGGTGCTGTACACCTACCTTTTTTTTTTTTTTTTTTTGAGACAGAGTCTCAGTCTTGCTCAGGCTGGAGTGCAGTGGTGCGATCTCAGCTCACTGCAGCCTCTGTCTCCCCGGTTCGAGCGATTCTCCTGCCTGAGCCTCCTGAGTAGCTGGGACTACAGGTGCCCACCACCATACCCAGGTAATTTTTGTATTTTTAGTAGAGACGGGATTTCACCATGTTGGCCAGGCTGGTCTCAATCTCTTGACCTCAAGTGATTCACCTGCCTCAGCCTCCCAAAGTGTTGGCGTTACAGACGTGAGCCACCACGCCTGGCCCCCTGCCTTTGTTCTTTTTCTTTTCTTTCTTTCTTTTTTTTATTTTTTTCTTGAGACAGAGTTTCATTCTTGTTGCCCAGGCTGGAGTGCAGTGGAATGATCTCAGCTCATTGGCAACCTCCGCCCCCCCGGGTTCAAGTGATTCTCCTGCCTCAGCCTCCTGAGTAACTGGGATTACAGGCATGTGCCACCAAGCCCGGCTCATTTTTTTTTTTTTTTTTTTTGAGACGGAGTCTCGCTCTGTCGCCCAGGCTGGAGTGCAGTGGCGTGATCTTGGCTCACTGCAAGCTCCACCTCCCGAGTTCACGCCATCCTCCTGCCTCAGCCTCCTGAATAGCTGGGACTACAGGTGCCCGCCAACATCCTGGCTAATTTTTTGTGTTTTTTGTAGAGGTGGGGTCTCATCACGTTAGCCAGGGTGGTCTCGGTCTCCTGACTTCGTGATCCACCTGCCTCGGCCTCCCAAAGTGCTGGGCGTTAGCCACCGCACCCAGCCTAATTTTGTATTTTTTTTTTTTTTTTTTTTTTGGGCGGGGGTTTTTCTCTGTGCCCCCGCCGGGAGTGCGGGGGCTGGATCTCAGCTCACTGCAAGCTCCGCCTCCCGGCTTTATGCCATTCTCTTGCCTCAGCCTCCCGAGTAGCTGGGACTACAGGCACCCGCCACCTCACGTGGCTAGTTTTTTGTATTTTTTAGTAGAGACGGAGTTTCACCATGTTAGCCAGGATGGTCTCGATCTCCTGACCTCGTGATCCGCCCATCTCGGCCTCCCAAAGTGCTGGGATTACAGGCTTGAGCCACCACACCTGGCCTAATTTTGTATTTTTAAGTAGAGATGGGGTTTCTCCATGTTGGTCAGGCTGATCTCGAACTCCCAACCTCAGGTGATCCGCTGGCCTCAGCCTCCAGAAGTGCTGGGATTACAGGAGTGAGCCATCACACCTGGCCCCCTCTTTTTTTTTCTTTAGAGACAGGGTCTTTGTCGACACCATTGTGAGCTATGATTGTGCCACTGCACTGCAGCTGGACAACAGAACAAGACCCTGTCTCAAAAGTATATAAATAAATAAATACTCTGATTATTTTTCCCCCTAAATCTGGCTGTTGGCTTCAAGTCCTCACAGGTGCCATGTTGCTCCTGGTTTCTCCTAGTTTCTGCTCTGCTGCCACGTTGGCCCACTGGCCTCCAGTGAAGACCACTGGGTGGCTGAGTGCTCCCCATCTGGGCTGTGAGACATGGGAGCCTGCCTCTTGGGTCTTGTGACTGTTGGTATCTGTCTGCCCCCACTTGTATCCCTGCCCCTACATTGCTGTAGATGCATCGGTGGGACCTGGCATGCGGTCTAGCTGTCTGCAGGAGGGAGATTTGGGAAGAGCCACTGACTTTGGCACCTGCCGCCTCCATGTCCTAGAATCCTGCCTGGTCATTTTGGATAGCCTCTGTCACTAACCCTCTTCTTCCATTTCGTTGTTCATTTAATATCCCATATAAAGGTTGATATTCTGTCTCATAATTTCTGTCTCTGAGTCTTTGCCAGTCTAACTCTTGGTTAATTATGTCTCTACCCACTCTTACTTGTGTGGTAGTGTGTTACTCTTCTTTTTTTTTTTGAGATGGAGTCTCACTCTGTCGCCCAGGCTGGAGTGCAGTGGCGCGATCTCGGCTCACTGCAAGCTCCACCTCCTGGGTTCATGCCATTTTCCTGCCTCAGCCTTCTGAGTAGCTGGGACTACAGGTGCCTACCACCACCACCGCTGGCTAATTTTTTTTGTATTTTTAGCAGAGACGAGGTTTCACTGTGTTAGCCAGGATGGTCTCAATCTCCTGACCTCGTGATCTTCCCACCTTGGCCTCCCAAAGTGCTGGGATTACAGGTGTGAGCCACTGTGCCCAGTCCAGATTTAGCAGCTTTTCTACAGAGAAGGTTTGCATTTGCTTTTGTTGGCACAGGGGGGTGTGATGGACCTACAACTCCTTCAAGTTAATTTCTGTCTTTGGACTTTCTGAACCAGATGTCATCATCCCTGGTTCTGCCCCAGATTCATGGCCCAGCAGGCCTTTAGTTACAGTCTCAGAGGTGACTTTTTTTTTTTTTTTTTTTTTTTTGCTATATACCAGATAGAGGCAGATGGGCTTCCTCCTTGGTTCCTATTTTCAGCTGGTAGGTTTTTCACAGCTGTTCAGGCATTCTTTGGTTATCTGCATTTATGTGGAAGTTTCAGACTCAGTTGCCCCCTCTGGGCAGGGAAGCTCAAGTCCTTGTCTCCCAGTGCTCAGCAAACTGCTGTAGGCCCAAAGATGTGAGTGAATTACTGAGAGTGGCCTTGGCCCCGTAAGCAGCTCTGAGCTCTGTGTTGCTGGCTGCTGTCTTGAGTGCACTGCTGGGTTTGTCCTCTGAGGATTTCCTCCACTTTCTTTAGTGCTCAGCAATTGATTTTAGAGTATATTTGTTGAAATTGATCTAGTGTGTAAGTCAAGTTTTTTATATTAGTAGTTAGAGGGTGTTTAGGAATATGTAATCTGCTATTAGAAACAGACGTCTTGGCGGGGCGCGGTGGCTCAAGCCTGTGATCCCAGCACTTTGGGAGGCCGAGACGGGTGGATCACCAGGTCAGGAGTTTATAATCTGTGCCTGGCTAACACGGTGAAACCCCTGCCTCTTACTAAAAAATACAAAAACTAGCCGGGCTAGGTTATGGGCCTGTAGTCCCAGCTACTTGGGAGGCTGGAGGCAGGAGAACATGGAACCCGGGAGGCGGAGCTTGCAGTGAGCTGAGATCCGCAACTGCACTCCAGCCTGGCGACAGAGCGACCTCGCCTCAAAAAAAAAAAAAAAAAAAAAAAAAAGAAACAGACGTCTTGACTGGATGTGGTGGCTCACGCCTGTAATCCTAGCACTTTGGGAGCCCGAGGCAGGCGGATCACCTGAGGTCAGGAGTTTGAGACCAGCCTGTCCAACGTGGAGGAACCTCGTCTCTACTGAAAATACGCTAAGTATCTGGGCGTGGTGGCAGGCACATGCCTGTAATCCCAGCTACTTGGGAGGCTGAGGCAGGAGAATCGCTTAAACCCGGGAGATGCAGGTTCCTGTATGCCAAGATTGCGCCACTGCACTCCAGCCTGGGTGACAGAGCAAGACTCTGTCTCAAAAAAAAAGAGAAAGAAACAGACATCTCTGACTTCGTAATGTTCGGTAATGTTCGTCACCCCCAAATGAGGGAAGAAGAAGGGGAGGGAAGAAATTAGTTGAAGAGCTGCCCTGAGCCCCGGTGTCCGTGTGTCCTTGAGGCCTCTGTTCTTCCTTCACACTGTGTTGGTTTGGAGCTGTGGATCCTGCCCTCTCAGTCTGTGTCCTGTGTGTGTGTCTTGTTGGCAGCAGTTAAATATCCATCAGAGGACATGCTGCAGCCTTTCTTCTGAGGCTGGCCTGGAGGGTTAGTGTTGGCAGCCATCTCTGGTCACTTGGGACCCCAGGCGGCTTCTGTGGACTGTGAGTGGAGATGCTTGTTGGTCTCTGAGGTCAGCAGTTTGCCATGGCGGTCAAGCCTGGCACCAAGTTGGCAGCGTGACTCTTTAGACTGAAACTGATGGAAAACCAAATGTGACTTGTGGCAGCCTTTTTGGAAAGCAATATGTCAGCAGCTTCAGAGACAAACAGAAACCCTTAAGCATGACTCTTGGGAGTTTGCCCTTTAGAAGGAAAACTCCAGGGACGTCTGTCTGTGGGTGTTTTTGGGTGGTGTTGATGGTGGCAGAAACTGGCAGACTGTGCATACTCGTCAGTGTGGGAGTGGCTGAGGAGTGGTTAAGCAGCCTCACTGGGGAACGTGCAGCCATTGTCATAGCAATTAGACGCGGACCCCTTATATTTGGAGGATTTTATGAGGGGTTGTTGAAGTAGAAAAGTATGTCTCTGCTAATCTCACTTTTTTTTTTGTGATGGAGTCTCGCTCCATCGCCAGGCTGGAGTGCAGTGGTGTGATCTCAGCTCACTGTAACCTCCGCCTCCTGGGTTCAAGTGATTCTCCTGCCTCAGCCTCCCGAGTAGCTGGGACTACAGGCATGCGCCACCACGCCCAGCTAATTTTTTTGTATTTTTAATAGAGATGGGGTTTCACCATGTTGGTCAGGATGGTCTCGATCTCTTGACCTTGTGATCCATCTGCCTTGGTCTCCCAAAGTGCTGGGAGTACAGACATGAGCCACCGAGCCCGGCCAGTCCCACTTTTTAAAAGTAGTGACGGCTCCCATGTGTGTCTGTGCTTCCGTGTGAACGCCACTAAAGCAGTGGAGATACATGCAGCCAGCACATGCAGTGCTGGGGGAGGAGGGAGCCTCCCAGAGGCCAGAGGAATGGCTGAGGGAGGTGGGGGCCAAGCAGAGGGTGAGAGGTGGGAGGAGAGGCCCTGAAGCCCAGCAGGTCCATTGTGGCTGTGTGTACATGAAAAATCATTTAGGTGTATGGAGGCTTCACAGACTTTAAGGTAAAATTGTAAGAAAAATTAAATTCCAGAGACCTGCATACCGGTCTTTATAATGCCAAGAAACATAGGGGAGATGTTAGAAGAGAATTCTGGTCTTAAAATTAGAAACCTCATTATTTAGGCCTACAGGGGTGGTTGTTGGCATTTGCTTTTTGCAGATATCCGAGTTGGGCTTCCATGAAGCTCAGGTGGTAAGGGAAGGCATTGGCCTCTGTTTGTCATTTGAACAGGCATGGCGATTTGTTGTTCCTGTTTCCCTCGAGCCTTGCTGGGCCCTCATCTGAAATGGAGACGTCAGCTCCACCGGGCTTCAAGGTCTTTGGCGCTCCCAACGTGGTGGAGGACGAGATTGATCAGTACCTCAGCAAACAGGATGGGAAGATTTACCGAAGCCGAGACCCACAGCTGTGAGTGATCCATGGGGTTCTAGGGCCCCGCGTGTGGTGATCTTAACGGGTGAATGGGGTTCTAGGGTCCCACGTGTGGTGATCTTAATGGGTGAATAAAGGGAAATATTTATAACATGTCCTGTTTTAATACGTATCTGATGAAGAAATGTAAGTCTTAAGTTTTACTATCTTCAGGTTAAACTTTACTTCCAAGTTACCTTGTTAGCTTTTTATCAGTTTTTTTGTTGTTGTTGTTGTTTTTTAGCTTTTTATCAGTTTCAGTCTCAAAATATGTTCCCATAAGAAGTTTTGAAGCATTGGGTACAAAGAGACTGGAAAGGTATTGGGGGAGTTGGGGGCCTCACACCAAGTCTTTACTGTGATGTCCTCTGGAGATGCTGACTTCCGTGCAGAGTGGGACGTTAGTCAGCAGCTGCAGGGGAGGGAAGAGGGAAGGGGCAGGTAGTTGTGTGTGTGCACCCGTGTGAGGTGCGTGCTGTGTCTCTCATTTCGTAGTGGTTGGATGATTTTGACCTGCCACACTAGTGTGCGCTCTCCATCCCTGCAGCGAGCATTTCACTTGCAGAAGATGCTGTGCCTTGGAATATTCCCTCCTCACCTGGGCCTATATGAAACGTTTATGTATATATATATTTGTTTTAGATTTTTTGCAATTCCTTTTAAATAAACCAGTGAGAAGGATCTGAGTTTACACTTGGCCATGTGAAATTATCTGAGCGAAGGTTGTCTCTGCAGTGGGGTCGTTTTCAAAATGCATCACTCTGTAGATGTGACGGGGTGCTGACTTTGAGTTACTGGGATTCCAAATGCTGCATTAGCAACTTTTATGTCTTAGCTCAGAGAACCATAAATGGCGCTCGGCTGCCATTGGCATGGAGCCACTTTGTAGCCATAGCCATTAGCCGGCATGCCTTTTCCATTTGTGTTTCCTCCCAGGGGCCTGGCGCTGGCTTGCTTGCATGATCTGTTTTCATTGCTTCATTAGCAACTTTTGAGAGAGAGAGCGTGTGTGTGTGTGTGGATTCTGACCCGTCATCAGGTAGAGCCTGCCTGTTTATTAGGAAGTACAGAGACCACCTCTGTTTCGAAACACAGAGCCTGTATGCATCTAAGAATTCTGACTCCATTTAGAAAGGGATCTGATGGAGCCCCAGAGGGACTGCCACTGGCGTCTCACCACCCCACCACTGCCTTCACGTTGTGTGTGTTGTGCTCCCAAGGCTTCTGTGACTGAAAATGTCAGAAACCCATGGGACAAGTGTTTTTTTTTTTTTTTTTTTTTTTTTGTTATTTCCCAAAATGCACATGAAGTAGGTATTTTCCAAACTTGGATTATTTATGCACTGCTCTCAGGCCCTTTGCCATGTTCACGTACCAGCTTTGTTATTATTTATTTAACGCTTTTCTTTAAATGGACTTGGCCGGACACAGTTGCTCATGCCTGTAATCCCAGCACTTTGGGAGGCTGAGGCAGGTGGATCACCTGAGGTCAGGAGTTCAAGACCAGCCTGACCAATATGGTGAAACCCCATCTCTCTTTTTTTTTTTTTTTTTGAGACGGAGTCTCGCGCTGTGTCACCCAGGCTGGAGTGCAGTGGCACGATCTCGGCTCACTGCAAGCTCCGCCTCCCAGGTTCACGCCATTCTCCTGCCTCAGCCTCCGAGTAGCTGGGACTACAGGCGCCTGCCACCACGCCCGGCTAGGTTTTTGTATTTTTAGTAGAGACGGGGTTTCACCATGTTAGCCAGGATGGTCTCGATCTCCTGACCTCGTGATCCACCCGCCTCGGCCTCCCAAAGTGCTGGGATTACAGGCTTGAGCCACCGCGCCCGGCCGTGAAACCCCATCTCTACTAAAAATACAAAAATTAGCCAGGTGTGGTGCTGTGTGCCTGTAATCCCAGCTACTTGGGAGGCTGAGATAGGAGAATCACTTGAACCCAGGAGGTGGAGGTTGCAGTGAGCTGAGATTGCACCACTGCACTCCAGCCTGGGTGACAGAGTAAAACTCCGTCTCAAAAAAAAAAAAACCAAAAAACTATTTTATTTATTTTTTTGAGATGGAATTTCACTCTTGTTGTCCAGGCTGGAGTGCAGTGGCACAATCTCAGCTCATTGCAACCTTCTCCTCTCAGGTTCAAGTGATTCTCCTGCCTCAGCCTCCCTAGTAGCTGGCATTACAGGCACTTGCCACCATGCCCAGCTAGTTTTTGTATTTTCAGTAGAGACGGGGTTTCACCGTGTTGGCCAGGCTTGTCTTTAACTCCTGACCTCAGGTGATCCACCCATCTCAGCCTCCCGAAGTGTTGGGATTAGAGATATGAGCCACCACCTTTGGCCAAAAAACTACTTAAATTGACTTTGAGTTTGTTCACTTTTATCTTTGGTTTTTGTCATTTTAAGCAGTTGATCCTCATGAAGTCACAGGTTTGATGTGCGGGTCAGTTTTTTCTCATTCATATCAACATAAATAGTAAACTGCTGGGTGTGGTGCTGCACACTTGGAGTCCCAGATACTCGGGAGGCTGAGGTAGGAGTGCTTGAGCCCAGGAATTCAAGGCTGCAGTGAGCCATGATCACCACTGCACTCCAGCCTGGGCGATAGAGTGAGAGCCTGTCTTTAAACAAAACAAAACAACAATTAAAATATAAACGTTCATCCATGTGCCATCTGGAATATAACTCCATGTGGGCACGGAAACACTCTGTTAAAGTAGGACGTACGTGTGAGATGGCAGCAGCGGAACACAGACATCCTCACTGCTCTGCCTTTTTCTGCCTTGTTACTCTCCTCAGATGCCGCCACGGCCCTTTGGGGAAATGCGTGCACTGCGTCCCTCTAGAGGTGAGAGTCTCTGCGGAGTAAGTTCTGGGCCGGTGTGGGGGGCTGCGGGTAGACAGCTGTCTTAAGTGCTTTCCCTGAGTCCATGCACTTGGTTGTAGTGGTTCAAAGAACTTATCTATTTATTGCCCTGGGCCTCATATTCCCCCTAGTGCAAGCTGCACACAGGACGAGCCTTTATTTATGGGAGTGACCTTCTCGCTTGATTATGAATGGCTGAAGCATTTGTGTGGCTGTGATAAAGGGGCAGCATTTACAGCAGGCTCCCTGGACAATCCTTTTCAGATCTGACACAAAGCTGAGTCTGTCGGCTTCCGTGCTTATCATTGTTTTGATTTACTTTGCCTTGAATCTCACATCTCTTGTACTGGTTTGTCCTGGTGAGATTGAGAGTTACCATAATAATGCTGACTGGAGCTGTTAATGCTGGATTTACAGCAGGAAGGCCAACCTGATTTTCTTCATGAGGCATCTCTTGCCTCATCTTGTGGCATTTCTTTTTGCAAAATTTTCCTGAAACTCATTTGACTTAGAACGTTTTGTTTTTAATAGAGATTCATTTTAATCTTGAAAAGATAACTGGCCCACAAAGAAAAACTTGCTTCTGGCTATGTGCTGTTCACACCTGTAGTCCCAACACTTTGGGAGGCCAGGGTGAGAGGATCACTTGAACCTAGGAGTTGTTGAGCCTGGGCAACTCTTTTTTTGTATACCCTGTCTCTACAAAAAATTTAAAAAATTAGCTGGGTGTGATGGTTCACGCCTGTAGTCCCAGCTACTCGGGAAGCTGAGGCAAGAGAATCACTTGAGGCTGGGAGGTCAAGGTTGCAGTGAGCCGTGATTGTACCACTGTACTCCAGCCTGGGCAACAGCGTGAGACCCCATCTCTAAAACAATTAAATTGGCCGGACTCAGTGGCTCACGCTGTAATCCTAGCACTTTGGGAGGCCGAGGTGGTTGGATCACGAGGTCAGGAGTTCGAGACCAGCCTGGCCAATATGCTGAAACCCCGTCTCTACTAAAAATACAAAAATTAGCCAGGCGTGGTGGCGCGTGCCTATAGTCCTAGCTACTTGGGAGTCAGAGTCAGAAGAATCGCTTGAACTCAGAGGTGGAGGTTGCAGTGAGCAGAGATTGTGCCGCTGTGCCATTGTACTCCAGCCTGGGCGACAGAGTGAGACTCTGTCTCAAATAAACAAACAAAACACACAAAAACAACAATAACGAAAATCAATTAATTAAAAAAAGAAAAACTTGGTTCTGACCTAGAGTGGTAAGGGAGACCCCAGTACCTGCTTTGGCTATGGGCCTTGACTTGCCGAGGCCATGCTGCCTGGCCTCTGTGCACAACGGAGGCTCAGCGCCTGGAGCACCCAGCAGGTGTGACTGCACTTGCTTACTCTGTGTCTTGGCAGCCATTCGATGAGGACTATCTAAACCATCTCGAGCCTCCTGTGAAGCACATGTCCTTCCATGCCTACATCCGGAAGCTGACTGGAGGGGCTGACAAGTAAGCAGCTTGCTATGACCTGGTTGTGCGTAAATTCCTTTTTGTGTGTCTGGCAGTTGTTGCTTATAGCCACTGAACGTGTGAATGAGAGAAGTAAAGATGAGGGGGTACCGGCTTGAGCCACCGCGCCCGGCTATTTATTTATATTTTATGTACACATATATGTCTTGTTTTTTGTTTTTTGTTTTTTTTTGAGACGGAGTCTGGCTCTGTTGCCCAGGCTGGAGTGCAGTGGCGCAATCTTGGCTCACTGCAAGCTCTGCCTCCTGGGTTCACACCATTCTCCTGCCTTAGCCTCCCGAGTAGCTGGGACTACAGGTGCCTACCACCATGCCTAGCTAATTTTTTGTATTTTTAGTAGAGGCGGGGTTTCACTGTGTTAGCCAGGATGGTCTAGATCTCCTGACCTCGTAATCCGCCCGCCTCGACCTCCCACAGTGCTGGGATTACATACGTGAGCCACCGTGCCCGGCCCACATATATGTTTTTAAGAGATGGGGTCTCACTATGTTGCCCAGGCTGGTCTGGAACTCCTTGGCTCAAGTGATCCTCCTGCCTTGGTTTCCCCAAAGTGCTGGATTACAGGTGTGAGCCACCTCACCTGGCCAACCTGGTTCTAGAAGGGAGCAAGGCAGTGACTGTGCAGGCCGTTGGTTGTGTAGCCACAGTGCAGTGTCGGATAGAGGCTGTCCACACACACACCGCCCTGGCAAGATAGCATCTGTGATGGTGGCCTGTTGTATCTGTGGTCTGAGTTCATTCTCTGCTTTTCAGAAAAACAACTACCCTGTGATAATCTCAGCTCCCCCACTTCAGTGCCTGGCAATCCTTTCCCTAGAGCCCGGCCTCTGAGTCAGCTTGGTTTTCAGCCACAGCAGGGGCTGCAGGCACTTGTCCTCAGGGCACCAGAGTAGTTGCCCACAGGCTCAGCCAGGTCGGCACAGGTGGTAACAGTGGCCAGAGAGGGGTGAACTGAGCATTTTGATTTCTTTTAAGCCGTGGCAAGTCCTTGCCTGTACGACTTTCTCTTGTTGGCTCTCTGTACACCCTACCAGAAAGTAACAGGCGTCAGCTATTATTTTGTAATTCCTGTCAGTGCGACAAGAGGAGATGGTGGCTGAACTGAAGTCAGCAACATTTTGTGAAGGATGTCATATTCGCCTGATTGTAGCTTTTCTCTGACAACCCGCTGACATCCTAAAATGACTTTTTAAAAATGTTAGACCAGAAGAAGAAACCTACTAGAAACCCACTATTGCTTATCAGTGGGAAAAGCTATGGAACTCTCTGGACTAAGGAGTGGGTGCAGATTGATTGTAGTGAAAGAGACTTGGTCAGCCTTTTGTCAGTCTAGGTCAAGGAACACAGTCCCTAGTGGGGGCATGTTTGTGGCTGCCATTAACATGCAGATTTGGTGACGAGTCATTTCTTCCTAGATGCTATGATACCAAAAATGGCTCACCACAAAAAATGATCAGTGTGTGAGGTACTGCGTATGTTAATTAGCTTAACTTAGCCGTTCCACAGTGTGGACATGTTTCAGAACATCATTTCTTCCACTGTAAGGATATAGTTTTTATCTGAAAAACAAAACCTCACGTCCACCTTAAAGATAAAAAAATTTTTTTTTTTTGGTCAATTATGTTTCAATAAAGCTGGAGAAAAAGAAGTTCAGAGTAGGGTGCAGGACTTTCTCATTGACAATCTTCAACAGTAGTTTTTATTTTAGCCTAAAGCAGTGAAGATGCCTTAATTATATATCCTAATCAGATTTTTCACATGAATAAGAATTTTTTACAACTATCTAAGTACTGGGCTAATGTCAATGTTGCTGATAATTTAATGAAACCTGTACCAGCCTCATGTCCACTCAGTGGCACAGGTGACGTCAATAGATATCCTGCAGTATTCTTGCAAACTTTCTTGCGTGTTGGTGATAGATAGTAAAAAAACACCAGAGTTTGGTAGGAAAGTAGTTGTGTGTTTCTGTGTGGTTGAAGCATATGGGACAAGCTAGGATTCGGAATGTGCTGGAACTGCAAGCAGAGCTTCCATTAGAAACACCCTTAGCACATCTTCCCTGCTGCTGCCACGTTCTTAGCTCCTGAGATGCTGTTCAGGAAGTGTAAGGTACTTAACATGTAGCTTCCAGCCTCGTGCTCAACTTTTCACCAATGTGATGTTTAAGTAAGTTGCTTCTCTTCTACGTAGGGGGAAATTTGTTGCCCTGGAGAACATCAGCTGCAAGATTAAGTCAGGGTGCGAGGGGCACCTCCCGTGGCCGAACGGCATCTGTACTAAGTGCCAGCCGAGCGCCATCACGCTGAACAGACAGGTGAGATGTTCCCTGTCTGTCTAGATTTGTTTTCATGGCTGAGAAATGAGTATTTCCAGAAGAGCCCCTTGGAGTGGAACGCCATTAGCACCTCCATGGTGGGTTTTCAGTACTGTCTGATGGATTGAATGACCCTTTTGTGGAAGTGGTGCGCTGAATATGTCATTTTTAAGGCTTCTTGCTCTTGGAGGTATGGAGTATGAGCCCTCAGTTCTCTTTTTTGCTGGCTCATATGGAGGCAGAATGTTCCTGGTGATTATTTAAAATCCTCAGTGGTTGTGAGGAAACTGTCTCTGAAGGTTGGTAAAGGGGCACCCCTTGGACCAGCTCTGAGCACCCGTCCAGGCTGGCTTAAGGAGAGAATGTGGCTCAGGAAGGAGGGGGCATTCCGGCCTTTCTGGATGTTCTGCTCTCGTTGTCCCACCTCGTTGCCTACCTCACCTTCCTGCTGCCACTGTGCCCTTAGAGAAAACGGCTCCTTAGAGAGAATTCCGTGGCCTCCTTGACTTTTTTGGAAATCTCCTGTGTTCTCCATTCCTTTTTTCTTCTTGAAAACTACTTTATTTTGGCCGGGCATGGTGGCTCACACCTGTAATCCCAGCACTTTGGGAGGCTGAGGCGGGTGGATCACCTGAGGTCAGGAGTTCGAGACCAGCCTGGCCAATATGGTGAAATCCCATCTCTACTAAAAATACAAAAATTAACCAGGCATGGTGGCAGGTGCCTGTTGTCCCAGTTGCTAAGGAGGCTGAGGCAGGAGAATCACTTGAGCCTGGGAGGCGGAGGTTGCAGTGAGCCGAGATCACGCCATTGCACTCCAGCCTGGGTGACAGAGCGAGACTCCGTCTCAAAAAAAAAAAAAAAGAAAACTCATTTGTTTTTTGCCCTAGAGATTGTGAAAACCTGTATTTTAGGTTAAATCACAATGGAATTATTTTGAATTTATTGATAGATGAAAGCCATCTCCATCCTCCTATACCTCCCCACCCCACCCCGCCACTGTACTCTGAAGTGGTCTAAAGGGCAGAGTGTTTTTGCTTTGTTTCGTTTTTTTGTTTTTTGTTTTTGTTTTTTTGAGACAGAGTCTCACTCTGTAGCCCAGGCTGAATTGCAGTTGGTGCAGTCTCGGCTCACTGCAACCTCCGCCTCCCAGATGCAAGCAATTCTATTGCCTCAGCCTCCCGAGTAGCTGGGATTACAGGCAGAACCACCACACCTGGCTAATTTTTGTGTTTTTTGAGATGGAGTCGGCTCCTGGTCGCCCAGGCTGGAGTACTAGTGGCGGATCTCCAGCTCCTGCAAGCTCCATGCCTCCTGGGTTTCACATGCGTCTCCCTGCCTCAGCCTCCACGCTGAGAGTAGCTGGGACTACAGGTGCCGCCACACCTCCACGGCTAGTTTTGTATTTTTAGTAGAGTTTCACGCGTGTGCCAGGATGGTCTCGATTGCCTGACCTGCGTGTGATCGCCCGTCTCGGCCTCCCAAAGTGCTGGGATTACAGGCTTGAGCCGTGCCCGGCCAATTTTGTATTTTTAGTAGGGGCAGAGTTTCACTGTGTTGAATAGTCACGAGGTTTAACTCCTGGCCTCAAGGATCTGCCTGCCCTCCGGCCTCCCAAAGGGGGTATGCTGGCATTACAGGCGCAAACCACCACCCTGACTGGTTTTTTCTTTTTGGGGCCAGTCTCACTGTAATCTCCCAGGCTGGAGTGCAGTGGCGATCTCGGCTCACTGCAAGCTCCGCCCCCCGGGTTCACGCCATTCTCCCGCCTCAGCCTCCCAAGTAGCTGGGACTACAGGCGCCCGCCACCGCGCCCGGCTAGTTTTTTTTGTATTTTTAGTAGAGACGGGGTTTCACCATGTTAGCCAGGATAGTCTCGATCTCCTGACCTTGTGATCCACCCGCCTCGGCCTCCCAAAGTGCTGGGATTACAGGCTTGAGCCACCGCGCCCGGCCTGGTTTTTTTCTTTAGTAATGTTTGTTTTTATTTTTTTGAATAGAATAGCAGATTATTATTTTTTTATTTTTCTATTTTTTGAGATGGTGTCTTGCTGTTGCCTGGAGTGCAGTGGTGCCATCTTGGCTCACTGCAAGCTCCGCCTCCCAGGTTCACGCCATTATCCTGCCTCAGCCTCCCCAGTAGCTGGGACTACAGGCGCCTGCCACCACGCCTGGCTAATTTTTTGTATTTTTAGTAGAGATGGGGTTTCATTGTGTTAGTCAGGATGGTCTCGATCTCCTGACCTCGTGATCCACCCGTCTCGGCCTCCCAAAGTGCTGGGATTACAGGCTTGAGCCACCGCGCCCGGCCCAGATGATTATTTTTTAAGATACAGGGGTCTCATTCTGTTGCCCAGGCTGGACTTGAACTCCTGGGCTCAAGCGATCCTCTAGCCTCGGCCTCTTGAGTATCTGGGACCACAGACATGCACCATCACACCCTATTGGTTTGTTTGTTTTGTTTTGTTTTGTTTTTTGAGACAGAGTCTTGCTCTGTCGCCCAGGCTGGAGCGCAGTGGCCGGATCTCAGCTCACTGCAAGCTCCGCCTCCCGGGTTTACGTCATTCTCCTGCCTCAGCCTCCCGAGTAGCTGGGACTACAGGCGCCCGCCACCTCGCCCGGCTAGTTTTTTGTATTTTTTTTAGTAGAGACGGGGTTTCACCATGTTAGCCAGGATGGTCTTGATCTCCTGACCTCGTGATCCGCCCGTCTCGGCCTCCCAAAGTGCTGGGATTACAGGCTTGAGCCACCGCGCCCGGCCTATTGGTTTGTTTTTTAAAGAACTAGGTAAAATATATTTATGAATGGTTTGTGCTAGAAAAATAAGTGATTTATTTTTGATGGCATATTTTCATCAGCCCACTCTTGTTAACTCTACAGAAGTACAGGCATGTGGACAATATCATGTTTGAGAATCACACCGTCGCTGACCGCTTTCTTGACTTCTGGAGAAAGACAGGGAACCAGCATTTCGGGTACTTATATGGACGGTACACGGAGCACAAAGACATTCCTCTTGGCATCAGGGCTGAAGTGGCTGCGATTTATGAGCCACCTCAGGTAAACATGATGGGATTCAAGTTCCTGAGTTTCTGTGTTTGGAGGCCGTGGGGGACGCCCTTTCGGAGAGGCCTTGCCCTGTTCGCTCTGTTGTTTGTGCCCCCTCTGTCACACGCCGGTGCATGTGCACAACATTTTCTGAGTTACTGGAGAGTGAGAGCATGGCTCTTGAAACCTTCAGTATATTGGATAGTTACTTCAGTTACTAAGGATAAGGATATTTTCTTACACACCCGGTACATTTGCCACTATTGATCCAGTGTTTTTATCTCGTCTGCTGTCTGTGTCCAGGTATGCTCATTGCCTCCGTAGTGTCCAGGTGCTCAGTCCTCTGTGTGTTAATCTGTGTCTCTTCCGCTGTGCAGCAGTCACTGTCTTAGGGACCATGGAGAAGGCCACAGACACACCTCAGCACCAATCACCAGAGTGTCACCAGAATAACAAAACTGCCACCAAAATAGGACTGAAAACAACTTAAGATTTGTTTGGAGGAGAAAGAAGTGTCCTGAGGGTGTATCCGTAGGGTGTGTACATAGCTAGTCACTGTGCTTGGAAGGCCCTCTCAGTATGATTATGCCACCAACCAGTTACACATTATATTTCCAGTTTTTAGGAACTGGGCTGTGTGTGTATGTTTATATAAATTTTAATTTGTTTTGTAATTATGTATACTATTTATATAGTGTGTTTTACATACATTTTATTGCAAAAGTAAAAACTAAACAGATACTGAATGCTAGTTAATGATACGCATGCTGTACTATTTAGGGAGAAGTACATTTATGTCTGTAATTTACTTGAAATCCAATAGAAAAATGGATTGATGGGTGACTAGAGGGACAGATAGTGCATAGCAAATGTTCATGCTGAATCTAGTGGTGGGTATATGAGTATTCATTGTAAAATTCTTTACATTAGCTGTTATGTTAGAAATTAATAAATTATGTTAGAAATAAATAAAAATTTTTAATTTTTATTTATTTATTTTTTAGAGATGAGTCTTGCTCTGTTGCCCAGACTGGAGTGCAGTTGTGCAATCATGGCTTACTGCAGCCTTGACCTCCTGGGCTCAAGCGATCTTCCTGCCTCAGACTTCTGAGTAGCTGGGACTACAGGTGCATGCCACCATGCAAGCTAATTTTTAAATTTTTGGTAGAGTCAGGGTCTCGCTATATTGCCCAGGTTGGTGTTGATCTACTGGTCTCAAGTGATCCTCACATCTTGGCCTCCTGAAGTGTTGGGATTACAGGTATGAGCCACTGTGCCCAGCCAGAAGTATTTTTAAAAGTTGGAAAAGAAAAAAAATGTGCACATTTCCAAAGTCATATTTACAAACAAGGCTTATTCATTTCCCTTTACCCTGCTTTCCTCTAGAGGTAGCCCCTAGAATTTAAAACCTGTTTTCTTTTTGAGACAGCGTCTCACTCTGTTGCCCAGGCTGGAGTGCAGTAGTCACATCACGGCTCAGTGCAGCCTCAATTGCAGCCCTCCTGGGCTCAAGCAATCCTCCTGCCTCAGCCTCCCAAGTATCTGGGACTACAGGTGTGCACCACCACACCTGACATATATATCATATATATGTGTGTTTGTGTGTGTGTGTATATATATGTAGTGTGTGTGTGTGTGTGTATATATATATGTAGTGTGTGTGTGTGTGTGTGTGTGTGGAGTCAGATCTCGCCATGTTGCCCAGGCTGGTTTGGAACTCCTGGGCTCACACAGTCCACTCGCCTCAGCCTACCAAAATTCTGGGATTACAAGTGTGAGCCACCATGCTCAGCCTAAAATCTTTTTAGTTGGACTTCTCGAAGTTTGATTTTTTTTTTTTTTTTTTTAGTTTTGAGACAGAGTTTTACTCTGTTGCCCAGGCTGGAGTACGGTGGCGCGATCTCCACTCACTTCAGCCTCCACTTCCCGGTTCAAGTGATTCTCCTGCCTCACCCTCCTGAATAGCTGGGATTACAGGCGCTGCCACCATGCCTGGCTAATTTTTGTATTTTTAGTAGAGACGGGGTTTCACCATGTTGGTCAGGCTGGTCTCAAACTCCTGACCTCGTGATCCACCCGCCTCGGCCTCCCAAAGTGCTGGGATTACAGGCTTGAGCCACCGCGCCCGGCCAATTTTTTTTTTTTTTAAATACAGAGAGGGTCTCTGTGTTGCCCATGCTGGTCTCAAACTCCTGACCTCAAGTGATCCTACTGCCTTGGCCTCCTAAAGTACTAGAATTACCAGCATGAGCCATTGTGCCTGTTTTGTTTTGTTTTGTAAGGGATCTCCTGAGCGAGATCCTCTTTTTATTTTTTATTTTTTTCTTTATTTTTTTTGAGACGGAGTCTCGCTGTGTCTCCCAGGCTGGAGTGCAGTGGCGTGATCTCGGCTCACTGCAAGCTCCGCCTCCCGGGTTCACGCCATTCTCCCGCCTCAGCCTCCCAAGTAGCTGAGACTACAGGCGCCCGCCACCACGCCCGGCTAGTTTTTTGTATTTTTAGTAGAGACGGGGTTTCACCATGTTAGCCAGGATAGTCTCGATCTCCTGACCTCGTGATCCACCCGCCTCGGCCTCCCAAAGTGCTGGGATTACAGGCTTGAGCCACCGCGCCCGGCCCTGAGCGAGATCCTCTTATCTTTCTCTCAAGTAGCTGAGACTGTAAGTGTATGCCACTGAGCCTGGCTAGTTTTGTTTTCTTTGTATGTGTGACATTTTTGGTGTAAGCAGATACACACACATATGCATGCACACACAATCATACTATCCCCCTTCTTTGTTTCCTTGTGCATATACTATATTATGTGCACTTTTTCCACCTAACACTGTTTCCACCTAACACTGTCTTGTGGAGATCACTGGATGACTGGCTTCCTATTTAAATAACCTGACTGGGATGCCCTGCAGCTGCTGGGGTGCCCTGCAGCTGCTCTCAGAGGTTGCTGATTAGAGTCTGAAACTGCAGGTTGTGCATGGGTGATAGCTGGTGTACAGGCTTGCTAGTGGCCCCAGCACGAAATGTGTGTCTGTCTTAGCTGTATTTATATGGATTTTCAGTGACAGTTTTGGTATCTTTGCGTAACAATAGATGTAGTGTTTCATGAGGCCTCTGCCATGGTTCTTTTAAAAAGAGACACTAGATGGCAGTAGAGACCCCGCCAGTGAAGTCTCAACCCTTAGGTCACTGTGCTGTACTCAGTATGCTGCTCTTCCAAGCACAAAGTATTCAGATTCAGTTTTTTTAAGGGGTCTCTTTCATGGAGAGCTCAATGGTTCTATTAAAAGTATAATTGAGGCCAGGTGTGGTGGCTCATGCCTGTAATCCCAGCACTTTGTAGGGGCGAGGCAGATCACTTGAGGCCAGGAGTTCAAGACCAGCCTGACTGACACAGCAAAACCCCATTTCTACTAAAAATACACACACAAAAATTTGCTTATGTTGCCACATGTCATTAAACAACTCCTTTTCCTTAGATTTTTCTCTGAGTTTGTGGTTTAACCTATGTTCTGGAGGTATTAATGACCTCCATATGGGTAATACCCAGCAAACGTAAACTTCTTTGTGGTTTTGCCAGATTTTGACTAATTTGCAAGGATATGTCCAGTTACTGCAGCTCAATTTGGGATTACCTTTACCTTTCCTATTCTTATTGCTGGGGTTTCTGCATGAAATGACACCTATTAATGACCCGCAGGCTACATTTAAGTGAACATTAACGATTTTGATAAGCTTGGTCCACTCTGGGAAGTCATGTGCTGTGGCTGGTTTCATTTGCATGGGAGCCAGTCGAAGCCACAGCTCATCGACTGCCCTGTGCCAGATGGAAGGAGGTGGTGATTTTCGAATGCCTTTTCCCTTCCTTAGGGTTGGTGAGCTCATCGCTCTCTGTGGAGTTCATAGTGTCTCTCCAATTCAGTACCTTAGCTGTGACGCCAAGCGCATTGTCTCTGGGGAGCGGCACGCAGATTGTCCAGGCCTGTTTTCTGGGAATGGATGTTACCTTACAGTTTGAGTCTTGCCTAATTTAGCCAAAGCTGTTTGGAGTGAAGCTACTTATCCAAGGAAGTTTGAAAATAACTTCATTTCCTGATGAAGGAACTTTTAAAACAGGCAGGAGTATAGACCTTCCCTTAGTCCTGAGTGCTCCTGATGCAGAGCCGTGCCACACACATCAGCTGGGCCCTGCGTGCCACATGTTTTGCAGTCCTGGTAAAAGGCACAGCGCAACCTTAGAAGGAGAGAAGCCGGGAGGCGTGTCGCATGTGTTTTATCTGTGGCTGTAGTTCTCCTTTCTGACAAGGAGGGCCCCAGCACTCCTTGTGACCTGGAGCTGGAATTGGGAGGGCTTGGAGTGCTGCTTCCTGAGCCCTCTGCTCTAAGTCCGTCTTCTCCCTTTGATTCCCTGCAGATTGGTACACAGAACAGCTTGGAGCTTCTTGAGGATCCAAAAGCTGAAGTGGTCGATGAAATTGCTGCCAAACTTGGCCTGCGGAAGGTACTGAGGCATCCGGCAGCCAAGCAGGGGGAGTGGCCAGGCTCTGTTGAGCATCCAGGCCAGGGAGGGTTGGGGGAGTGGTTGGGCTGTGTGAGGGACTGGCTCTCCCCAGCTGCACAAGGTCAGGTGCAGGCACCATACGTTTTGAAACTTCACGTGTGTTTATTGGGCACCAATAACTTTTATGTTCCTCTGACTTAAACTAAAATGAGAACGTTTTCTTGAGCATAAAAAAAAAAAAAATCCCAGTGCGGATCTGGCTGTTGTATTTCAGCCTTCCAGCCACACTTGTTGAGGACTGCTTCAAGTGGGAAATAGAAGCAGGAGTCAGACCCCAGCTGCACCCCTGCTGGCTCCCCTGTGCATGTGTGTCCCTTCTGCCTGAGCCGTCCCTTCGTGTAGGTTGGAAGCCGAGGACAGTCAAGGCTGGCGTTCCGTTGACAGCGTTCATGTTCCGTGTCGTGCACTTGGAGCTTCTGCTGTTCCGTCATCAATCATCGTTTCATTTCCTGTTGATAATTTAGCTCTCTGAGCCTACAGTTCTTCCTAGTTTCATGGAACAGTTAGAAAATGAGACAAGGATTTCCTTTTTTATTCTGTTGATCTGGTTTATCTGACATCATTGATAAGGTTCCCAGGAATGATTTTTATAAATTCATGTAGAGCCATGAATTTGAACATATCTTACAAGTTTAATATTAGTAAGTATGTTTTATCCTTTATTTCCTAATCATCTCAGACTGTGAAAAATAATCTCTAGATTATTTCATCCTCTCTACAGATGAAGGGGGTGAGACTGCAAATGTGACTTAAAACCTAGTGTCAGTGAGCAGTCCATACGCAGTTTTACTCTGTTATGAAAGAAACATCCTGTTTCTAACAAGGAGTCAGCATCTTCATTTAGGGTCATATTTTGGTTCAAATTCTGGAAATTCTTTTGTTGAAAAGAGATTGGTCCAATTTTTTGGCCTAATTTGTTGTAGTCTTACAGTTCAGAATCTTGAAATTACTTAAATACTTTTCTTCAAAACATGAGTTTCTCTTTTTATTTTATTTTATTTTATTTTTAGGAGTCTTGCTCTGTCACCCAGGCTGGAGTGCAGTGGCACGATCTTGGCTCACTGCAACCTCTGCCTCCCGGGTTCAAGTGATTCTCCTGCCTCAGTCTCCTGAGTAGCTGGGATTATAGGCGCCCACCACAACGCCCAGTTAATTTTTGTTGTTTTAATAGAGATGGGGTTTCACCATGTTGGCCAGGCTGGTCTTGAACTCCCGACGTCAGGTGATCCACCCGCCTTGGTCTCCCAAAGTTCTGGGATTATAGGTGTGAGCCACCATGTCTGGCCCAAAATATGAGTTTCTAAGCCCTTATATTTCTCAGTTTGATTTTGATTCTGCTTTATTTACTGCTTAATTACATTAATCCTTTAAGTCTCATTTTCTCTGTTGCCATCACCTTGGGTTTTCATTCATTAGGGCATCTTTAAAGACAGTGAAAGTCTCCCAGTGTGCTGGTCATATCTGCTGGGGACGGATGGGAAGAGTTGTGTGTCAGGTAGTGCTGGGGAGAGTCATGGGCCACAGATCCTTCCCGAGGACAGAAGTGACAACTGCTGGGACACAAGTGCTACTCCTGCGGCCTTGCGACAGGCTTCTGGTGCAAGAATTCACAGGCAGAGGCGGGCCTGAGGATCCCACAGCACACAGGCACTGCCACACTGAACGTGCAGGGGGTGCTGGGTCACAGGTTTCAGATCCCGATACCCTCAGATGCTTCCTTCTGACCTTGAACTGGAGCTCCCAGGAGCAACTATGTGAAGTCTGCATTATATTTCCCCTTTTATCTTAAGTGCCTTTCTCTAGGAATCCTTTTTCTTAGCTTGTTGGGAAAGACCTACTCTGTGAAATGTTTATTTGCTTGCCTGTTGTCTGTCTTCCTCTTGGGAGTTTAAGTGCCTTTTTCAACCACCTTCTGTTGGTCTCACTCACTGCTGTGTCTGTTGCATCCATATGGTGCTGGGCAGAGTTGGGGCTGAAGAAACTCATCTTTAACCCAGCAGCACCAGAGGGAGGGTGGCCAGTTTCTACTGAACAGAGATGGAGATCCCTGGGTGTGGCCTGGCATCTTACTTGAGGAACCCATTGATGTAGATTAACCTGGCTCACAAAAAGGAGCTTCTGACTGAGAACATTCTTTTTGAGCTCTCTGGGCAAAAGCCAGAAAACATTCATCATCTATCTTTTTTTGAGACGGAGTCTCGCTCTGTCGCCCAGGCTGGAGTGCAGTGGCCGGATCTCAGCTCACTGCAAGCTCCGCCTCCCGGGTTTACGTCATTCTCCTGCCTCAGCCTCCCGAGTAGCTGGGACTACAGGCACCCACCACCTCGCCCGGCTAGTTTTTTTGTTTTTTTTTAGTAGAGACGGGGTTTCACCATGTTAGCCAGGATGGTCTTGATCTCCTGACCTCGTGATCCGCCCGTCTCGGCCTCCCAGAGTGCTGGGATTAGAGGCTTGAGCCACCGCGCCCGGCCTATCTTTTTTTTTTTTTTAAGATGGAGTCTCACTCTGTCACCCAGGCTGGAGTGCAGTGACGCAATCTCGGCTCACTGCAAGCCCCACCTCCTAGGCTCACGCCATTCTCCTGCCTCAGCCTCCTGAGTAGCTGGGACTACAGGCACCTGCCATCTCGGCCAGCTAATTTTTTTGTATTTTTAGTAGAGATGGGGTTCACCGTGTTAGCCAGGATGGTCTTGATCTCCTGACCTCGTGACCTCGTGATCCGTCCTCTTGACCTCCTGAAGTACTGGGATTATAGGCGTGAGCCACCGCGCCCGGCCATGCCCAGCTAATTTTTTTTTTTTTTTTTTTTGAGACAGAGTTTCGCTCTTGTTGTCCAGGCTGGAGTGCAATGGTACAATCTCGGCTCACCGCAGCCTCTGCCTCCCGGATTCAAGTGATTCTCCTGCCTCAGCCTCCTGAGTAGCTGGGATTACAGGCATGTGCCACCACCCTGGCTAATTTTGTATTTTTAGTAGAGACGGGGTTTCACCATGTTGGTCAGGCTGGTCTCGAACTCTGACTCAGGTGATCCACCCGCTTCCTCATCTCCCAAAGTGCTGGGGCATTTACAGGCATGAGCCACACTCCCCACTTCTGGTGTGGCTATGACGGGGTTTCACCATGCTGGCCAGGGTGAATCTCGACTTCTTTTTTTTTTTTTTTTTTTTGAGACGGAGTCTGCCTGTCAGCCTAGACTGGGAGTGTGCAGTGGCCGACCCGCCACTGCAAGCTCCACCTCCCGGCTTACGCCATTTTCCTGCCTCAGCCTCCTCCTCGGGAAGCTGGGACTACAGGCTTCACCTCGCCTCGCTAGTTTTTTTGTATTTTTTTTTTTTTTTTGAGACGGAGTCTTGCTCTGTCAGCCCAGGCTGGAGTGCAGTGGCCGGATCTCAGCTCACTGCAAGCTCCGGGCCTCCGGTTCACGCCATTCTCCTGCCTCAGCCTCCCAAGTAGCTGGACTACAGGCGCCCAGCCACCTCAGCCTGCTGCTTTTGTATTTTAATAGAGACGTGGGTTTCACCCTGCTAGTCAGGATGGTCTCGACCTCTGACCTCGATCCTACTGCCCCAGCCTCCCAAAGTGCTGGGATTATGGCTTGAGACACCGCGCCCGGCCAGTTTTTTGTATTTTTTAGTAGAGACGGGGTTTCACCGTGTTAGCCAGGATGGTCTCGATCTCCTGACCTCGTGATCCGCCCGTCTCGGCCTCCCAAAGTGCTAGGATTACAGGCTTGAGCCACCGCGCCCGGCCAAGGTCTCCATCTCTTGACCTCATGATTCTCCTGCCTCAGCTTCCCAAAGTGCTGGGATTACAGGCGTAGTCACCACACCCAACCATTCATCATCTATCTTAAAGAGATGTTTAAAAGATACTTTCCTTTTTATTAAGGTTGGCTGGATATTTACAGACCTCGTCTCAGAAGATACCCGAAAGGGTACAGTCCGCTACAGTCGAAATAAGGTGAGGTGGAGATAGGAATGTGCATGTGGCCCTGTGGCTTGGTTACAGATGGCACTGGCCTGCATTCTCAGGGTCTCTTTGCACCGCTGGTTCTAGCTTTCAGGCCCCATTATTATTATTATTATTATTATTTTTTTTTTTTTGAGACGGAGTCTCGCTCTGTTGCCCAGGCTGGAGTACAGTGGTGCAATCTCAGCTCACTGCAAGCTCCACCTCCCGGGTTCATGCCATTCTCCTGCCTCAGCCTCCCGAGAAGCTGGGACTATAGGCACCCACCACCATGCCTGGCTAATTTTTTTGTATTTTTAGTGAAGACAGGGTTTCACCGTGTTAGCCAGGATGGTCTTGATCTTGACCTTGTGATCTGCCTGCCTCGGCCTCCCAGAGTGCTGGGATTACAGGCGTGAGCCACTGCACCCAGCCCTCAGGCCCCATTATTTTTCAAGAAGGTCTTCTTGATCAATGAAGGCCGGATATCCTGGTCTTATAGAGCTAAACCCATCTTACCTTTACAAAACAGTGACTTTCAGGGCTCAGCCCATGGCGGGTGGTTTGCATAGTGCTTCTGGCCTTCGTAGTCGTGGGTGGTTTTAGATGAGGAATTGGTAATGGTTAGGAATTATAGATAGTTGCTTCAAAGTGGTTTTGAGTTTTATCGTTTGGTTCTTTTTTATTTTGTTGAGACAGTCTTGCTCTGTCGTACAGGTTGGAGTGTAGTGGCACAGTCTCGGCTCACTACAGCTTCCTCCTGGGTTCAGGTGTGCGCCACCATATCCAGATAATTTTTTTATTTTTAATAGAGACCAGGTTTTGCTGTGTTGGCCAGGCTGGTCTCGAACTCTTGTCCTCAAGTGGGCCTTCCACCTTCACCTCTCAAAGTGCTGGAATTAGAGGTGTGAGCCACTGCGCCTGACTTAGTTCTCATTTTTTAATGAAGAAATAGAAACATTTGGCATGATGGTGTAAAATTGATAGGCTGCTTCTCTTGTCTTAGGACACCTATTTCCTAAGTTCAGAAGAGTGCATCACTGCAGGAGACTTCCAGAACAAGCATCCCAACATGTGCCGGCTCTCTCCCGATGGACATTTTGGATCCAAGTTTGTTACTGCAGTGGCTACAGGTATAACAGGGACAGTTGTAATGTAAATATTACCACCTCGTTAATATATTTTGTTCCTCTTTTTGGTAGCCTTTTATCCTTAACTTAGTTATAGTGGACTTTCTTACTGGGCTTGTGGGATGTAAATTCCTCCTTTCTTTTTATGGTAAAAATTCTGAACTTAACAGCATAAAACTATAAACACAAACCCCAAAACTCACAACAGAATCAGGACCTCCACAGAGTTCTCCTCTAGGCCAGTGCTGTCCTTAAAAGTCCACTATTTTGGCCGGGCGTGGTGCCTCACACCTGTAATCCCAGCACTTTGGGAGGCCAAGATGCGTGGATCGCTTGAGGTCCAGGAGTCCTGAGACCAGCCTGGCCAGCAGAGTGAAACACCATCTCTATTATAAATACAAAAATTAGCTGGGTGTGGTGGTGGGCACCTGTAATCCCAGCTACTCAAGGAACTGAGGCAGGAGAATCGCTTGAACCAAGCAGGCGGAGATTGCAGTGAACTGAGTTTGTGCCGGTGCACTCTAGCCTGGGTGACAGAGCGAGACTCAAAAAAAGAAAAGAAAAGAAAAAAAATATATATATATGTATATATGTGTATGTATATATGGACAAGGATGTTCCCCTGGGCAACAGAGTGAAACTCCATCTCAAAAAGGAAAAAGCGGGTTTTTTTTTTTTTTTTTTGACAGTCTCACTCTGTCATTTAGGCTGGAGTGCAGTGGTGCAATCTCAGATCACTGCAACGTCCGCCTCCTGGGTTCAAGCGATTTTCGTGCCCCAGCCTACAGCTGGAATTGTAAGTGCACATCACCACACCCAGCTAATTTTTGTATTTTTAGTAGAGACAGGGTTTTGCCTTGTTGACCAGGCTGATCTTGAACTCCTGGCCTCAGGTGTTCTCCCTTGTTGGCCTCTCAGAGTGCTGGGATTACAATATCTGTAATCGTAGCATTTTGGGAGGTTGAGCCAGGAGGATCCCTTGAGACTGGGAGTTTGAGATCAGCCTGGGCAACATGGCAAGACCCCATCTCTACAAAAAATAAATAAATAAAACATATTTTAAAAAAAGAAAGAAAGAAAAGTGTTCCAGCTGACTGCAGAAGTTTTTGCACTTTGCTGCGTATTCTTGAGCTTGCCAGGTTTTTGTGTCTTTTTGTTTGTTTGTTTTTTTGAGACAGGTTCTTGCTCTGTCACCCAGGCTGGAGAGCTGGAGCGCAGTGGTGTAGTCACAGCTCACTGGTGTGACTCCTGGACTCATGTGATCCGCCCCCATCAGCCTTCCGTGTAGTTGGGACTACATGTGTGCGCCACCATGCCCGGCTAATTTTTAAAAATTTTTTTTTTTTTTTTTCCCCAGAGACAGAGTCTCTCTCTGTTGCCAGGCTGGAGTGCAGTGGTGCAATCTCAATTCACTGCAAGCTCCGCCTCCTGGGTTCACGCCATTCTCCTGCCCCAGCCTCCTAAGTAGCTGGGACTACAGGTGCCCGCCAGCACACCTAGATAATTTTTTGTATTTTTAGTAGAGACAGGGTTTCACCATGTTAACCAGGATGGTCTCAATCTCCTGACTCGTGATCCGCCCACCTCAGCCTCCCAGAGTGCTGGGATTACAGGCGTGAGCCACCATGCCTCGCCTAATTTTTAAATTTTTAACAGAAACGAAGTCTTGCTGTGTTGCCTAGCCTGCAGTTAGTTCCTTGATGTAAGGTGCATTTAGATGGATTTTCGAAATGAATATACTTTTTGAATAGTGATAGGCATCTTTCACATGTTAATTATTTTAATAATTAATACATGTTAACTATTTCACATGTGAATTAGTTGAGTCAGATTTATTTTCCTAAATTGTTGCTTGGGTTGAGCGCTTAAGGGAAGGGTTGGGAATTTGGGCTAGGATTGAAGGAGGGTCTGGGAATTCTGCGTTACAGAACCCGTTAGTGAGGGCACCCTGGGGAGGGATGCTTTCATGGTGGGAGACTCAGGGCAGCTGGAGAGCAGCTGGGGCGTCAGGCAGGGGGCACTGGGCACCCAGGAGGGGAGCAGAGAACAAAGGCGCTCATGTCATTTAGAATTCTGCCGGGCTAGCATTGTATTTACAGACGGGGAGAAAGGTATCGTCATAGTCTTCTCGGTGTCACATCCCCACCCCCCTGCCACACGTAGGCTGATATCTGGGTGCAGTAGTGTAGGCTGGTAGTTTCCAAGCCTATCAGACTCAACTCCTGTTTTTAGAACACTTTGTGATACCCCTTTACTATGCAGAAATAAAATTCATGGGTAATACAGCTAATGTAGGCTGCGACACACAGAATTCTGAAATAGAAGGCAGAGTAATTGTAACATCAAGGGAAAGTGATAGGAAAGAAACAGAATAAAGTCGAACGTTTAGGTGTGTCAGTGCTTCTGGACTGACCCGTGAGAACAGCACAGTGGGATCCGTGCTGGCCTGTGTGGGCAAGGGCTGAGCACAGGGCTAAGTCCAGGCCTCTTAGCTGGCCTTGCTGTCAGCAACATGACTTCCTGAGAGGCTCAGCAGCTCTCCACCCAGTTCCAGGCAGAAGAGTGTGCCCTGACCTCCGCTTACACTACTATAGTCCCAGAGAATTCAGTGTGCATTGAAACTGTGCCTGTCTGTTTTGTGGCTCTTTATAAAGTAGAATTGCTTCTAATCTCACATGATTGTAAATAGTGCTTTTGTCTACACAAGTGTGTAGTGGGCATTCTGAGTTATGTGGGATATGGAACAGTTCCACAGTATTTCAGTGTGGTTTTAATTTCTATTTTATTCTGAGTGAAATCAAGGATCTTTTATTTTTATTTTTAATTTTTTTTTGAGACAGTCTTGTTCTGTCACCTAGGCTGGAGTGCAGTGGCACGATCTTGGCTCACTGCAACCTCTGCCTCCTGGGTTCAAGTGATTCTTGTGCGTCAACCTCCCAAGTAGCTGGGATTACAGGCGCATGCCAACACACCCAGCCAATTTTTGTAATTTTTTTTTTTTAGAATTTTTTTTCTTTTTTTTATTTTGAGATGGAGTCTCGCTCTGTCGCCCAGGCTGGAGTGCAGTGGCGCGATCTCTGCTTGCTGCAAGCTCCGCCGCCTCCCGGGTTCACGCCATTCTCCTGCCTCAGCCTCCCTAGAAGCTGGGACTACAGGTGCCGCCACCTCGCCCGGCTAATTTTTTTTTTTTTTTTTTTTTGTATTTTTAGTAGAGACAGGGTTTCACCGTGTTCGCCAGGATGGTCTCGATCTCTTGACCTCGTGATCCACCCGCCTCGGCCTCCCAAAGTGCTAGGATTACAGGTGTGAGCCACCGCACCTGGCTAGTTTTTGTATTTTTTATAGAGACGGGTTCACCATGTTGACCAGGCTGGTCTCGAACTTCTGGCCTCAAGTGATCTGCCTGCCTTGGCCTCACAAAGTCCTGAGATTACAGGTGTGAGCCACTGTGCCCCGTCTAATTACTGTTTCTATGGAGAAATTATTCCATGAACCAGAAGAACTGGCACATTTTTAGAATTACAGTTTCTAACTTGGGGGCTACCACCTTCAATTTGAGTCATACCTCTTGTTGAGAGTTGAGAGATTATATAGATCATCCTTAGGCTTTTTTCGCCTCTGGAATTGGCATTTACTGAAAGATGTTAGAGCTGAGAGAGAATAAATAACCTAATTTATAAGCAGATAGGCAGTGACAGCCCCTTCGTGTCTGTGTGAATCACCCCTCTTGGGGCTCAGACTTGCTGTGTCTCCCTTTCCCGAGGGTGGTAGCCGACTGAGGAGTGCTCCTCCTCCTGCGTGTCTTTAATGGCTGCAGCCCGAGTGAAGGTTTTCTAACACAAGTAAAGTGTGCTCTTCCCCCTGGGTTAGGGTCTCTTGCTCGTGGCCATGTGGGGACCCTGTGGCGCTGTTGGAAATTGTACTTGCTGCATTCCTGTCCCACGTCCCTCCTTAGACAGGAAGGTGCAGACCAGGCCTGGCATGGTGGCTCATGCCTATAATTCAGCACTTTGGGAGGCCGAGGTGGGCGGATCACGAGGTCAGGAGTTCGAGACCAGCCTGGCCAACATGGTGAAACCCCATCTCTACTAAAGATATAAAAATTAGCTGGGCGTGGTGGTGCGTGCCTGTAGTCTCAGCTACTCGGGAGGCTGAGGCGGGACAATTGCTTGAACCTGGTAGGCGGAGGTTGCAGTGAGCCGAGATCATGCCATTGCACTCCAGCCTGGGCGACAGGGCAAGACTGTGTCTCAGAAAAAAAAAAAAAAAAAGGAAGGCGCAGACTGAGCCATGTGGCACAGGGCGCGTGGCACTCCTGCCGGCAGCACTCAGGTCCTGGCTGGGATGCGGAGGCCTCGCCCCTCCCTCTGCATCTGTCCTTCCTCCCCTTTCCCCTTTCATTGTACACAGATATTCTCTGGCATGAGACTTTAGAGTGTAAGGGCCCCGATGAAGTGTGCGCTTTGCTTGAGTGACCCTGAGGGGCCTGTGGAAGGACAGTGCAGAGCTTACGCCCCTCACTGGGCTGGGCGTCTGTGTCCTTATAGTCTGGCATACTCTAAATTTACAGGCTGTGAAAATTACTTCCTGAGGATCTGGTTTAAAAAACCAGAAATGCATCTCAGATTCAATAGCAGCTGGGGTTTTTCTGTCACTGCCTGTTTGTAGGCCCTGTGATCCTTCCCACGTAAGGATTTCCTGACTGGCTGATTTGTGAAGGGAGTGATAGTTAACTTGTCCTGCCAACCGTCCCGGCAGGGTTACACAAACCCATCAGGACACGTATTTCCTGCTGCTCCACATGGGAGGGGGAGTTTGCAGTTCATCTCAGTGAATTTACCCTTGAAGATTATCCATATGGCCAATTTTGCGGTTTATAAACAGCCTTCAGTTTTATAAATACTGCTTTCCATTTTTCTCTTATTCTCAACTGCTAGATTTTTCTTTCTTGAATGACCTGTCATGTTAATGATCAATCTAAACACCAGTGCAGGTTTTTGTTTTTTTGTTTGTTTGTTTTATTCTGGAGACAGAGTCTTGTTCCATTGCCCAGGCTGGAGTGCAGTGGCGTGATCTCAGCTCATCGCAGCCTCTGCTTCCTGGGGCCAAGCAATTCTCCTGCCTCAGCCTCCTGAATAGCTGGGGTTACAGGTGCATGCCACCATGCCTGGCTAATTTTTAGTAGAGACAGGGTTTCACTATGTTTTCCAGGCTGGTCTTGACCTCCTGACCTCAGGCGATCTGCCTGCCTTGGCCTCCCAAAGTGCTGGAATTACAGGTATGAGCCACCGTGCCAAGCCCAGTCCAGGTTTTCACAGTGTCCTAACCAGATGTCTGCACTGTGGCTCCCTGGCGCTCTGTCCAGCCTTTACCTCAGCTCTCTGTGAGCCCTTCATTCTTTTAGTGCCATTTATGCCACCAGGCACACGGGTGAGTGAGGTGCCTGTGTCTTTGCTGAGATATTAGTGGTCGTTTGCGCAGGGTTGGCTACCTCCTGAGCATTTGAGTTTGGGGCAGGAAGAATATCCTATGCTAGTGAACTGTGCCTTTGGAGCAAGTTTTGACTCAGGGTTTTGAAGCCATCCATCACCTGTCTCCTATGTGCATTGAGAGCTTCGTGGCAGCCAGCTCTATCTCTTCCCTCACCTTTTCTGATTTTGTGGCTGTCAGGTTTGCTTTCTGATGTGTGTTTGAAAGCCACGTGCACTATGTTTCTGTTTTCTGATCATAAATAATTGTTTTTGTCAAAGGAACTGAGATAGAGGTATTGAGGGTTTTTTTTTCTTCCAAAGCTATAACATGATGAGAGCCGGGCACAGTGGCTCATACATGTAATTCCAGCACTTTGGGAAGCTGAGGCGGGAGGATCACATGGGGCCAGGAGTTAGAGACCGGCCTGGGCAACATAGTAAGACCTTACTTGTAAAACGATAAATAAATGCCTAAAAAATAATGAGATTGTAGTCAGTGGTAACTTCAGTTCTGGAAGCACACCCTGCGGCGGTGGGCATCTCCCCCATGCCTGCCTCCTCCAAAGGCTCAGGCTGCCCCCATGGCATCATCTGGCCAACTCACTTCAGGGACCTGGTCTAACTGGACCACACTGCCGCCTCTCAGCCGTGATCTGTAGTCCCCTTGTCCCCACATGAAGTCAATCTGGAGGTTTTGATGGAGTGGAGACTGGGAGAGAAGAATGGGGTGGGCAGTGTGGAGGGTGAAACCGTGGAGGATCTGGGCTCCCAGGTCTACCCACGGCCGTGGAGTGGCACCTGCAGCTCCACACTGTGTGATGATACCTGGTGGCATCGACTCTGCGTGGGGGCCGTGCAGGTTTCTGTAAGACAGAGGCTGCTGTGTACACAATACAATGACTGGGTTTGTGTTAAAAATAGTTTCCATCTTGCTCTTCTCCAACCCCTCCCTCATCTCTCTGCCTCCAGATGAATTTATCCACCCGTCCTTACCGTGGACCTAGGGATCTGTCTGCCATTTACACCCCTGGTGTTACTATGAACCAGGAGCCCAAGTGCTGATGACACTAAGCCTCGCTTTAGGGGCAGATGTTAGACAATGTTTAATCATCTTTTTTTTTTTTTTTTTTTTTTTTAATTGGAAAAATAGGGTCTCACTATTTTGCCCAGACTGGTCTCAAACTCCTGGGCTCAAGCAGTCCTCCCACCCTGCCCTCTCAGAGTGCTCAGATTCCAGGCGTGAGCCACTGCACCCAGCATTTTCTTTTCTTTTTTTTCTTTTTTTCAAAAGTTTAACAATCTTGATTTCCTGATTCTGATAGAGCACGTCCGTGGTGGCACCTGTTTGTGGAGCCAAATGTGTGTAGAGCTGCAGGGTGTTGTGACATGCATGTCTAGGTCTTGTGTTGTGGCCACCCATCCGTTGACTACTGAACTTTTTTTTGTTGTTTTGAGATGGAGTCTCGCACTGTCACCCATGCTGGAGTGCAGTGGTGCAATCTCGGCTCACTTCAAGCTCCGCCTCCCAGATTCACGCCATTCTCCTATCTCAGCCTCCCAAGTAGCTGAGACTACAGGCTCCCACTACCACACTCGGCTAATTTTTTGTATTTTTCGGAGAGACGGAGTTTCACTGAGTTAGCCAGGATGGTCTCAATCTCTTGACCTCGTGATCCACCCACCTCGGCCTCCCAAAGTGCTGGGATTACAGGTGTGAGCCACTGCACCCGCTGACTACTGAACACTTTTTAACTCTTACCCCGACAAACTCTTGAGGGTTCGTTTTTTCTATTGATCAGAGGTGAAGAGTTAACAGATGTGGACTGGGTTTGAATGCTGTTTGGTAGGCTCTTTTTGAAGGTCTCTCTCTTGCAGGTGGTCCTGACAATCAAGTCCACTTTGAAGGGTACCAGGTGTCCAATCAGTGTATGGCGCTCGTCCGTGATGAGTGTTTGCTGCCGTGCAAGGATGCCCCGGAGCTTGGCTACGCCAAGGAGTCTAGCAGTGAGCAGTACGTGCCTGATGTGTTTTATAAGGTAAAAGTATGGTAAGAAAAAGAATTCTGTATAAAAAGAAAATTCTGTACAAAAAAATAATAATAATAATGGTGTCAACCTGTCTTGAACCTTTCTAATTTGGGTGCATTCTGTCTATAGCAGCCATTTGTCAGCTGTGGTTGAACCCTCCTTGTCACTAAAGGCTTCTGTCACGTTTCTGGGGCTGGATATTAACTACTCATGTCGGAGTCTCGCTCTGTCGCCCGGGCTGGAGTGCAGTGGCCGGATCTCAGCTCACTGCAAGCTCCGCCTCCCGGGTTCCCGCCATTCTCCTGCCTCAGCCTCCCGAGTAGCTGGGACTACAGGCGCCCGCCACCTCGCCCGGCTAATTTTTTGTATTTTTTTTTTTTTTTTTTTTTTTTTTAGTAGAGACGGGGTTTCACTGTGCTAGCCAGGATGGTCTCGATCTCCTGACCTCGTGATCCGCCCGTCTCGGCCTCCCAAAGTGCTGGGATTACAGGCTTGAGCCACCGCGCCCGGCCGACAGTCTCAGTTTCTAAAGGAGAAGATGGGGCCTGGGCATGGTGGCTCATGCCTGTAATCCCAGCATTTTGGGAGGCCAAGGCAGGAGGATTGCTTGAGCCCAGGACCTCAAGACCAGCCTGGGCAACATAGCGAGACCCTGTTTCTACAAAAAATAGACGTGGTGGCATGAACTGTTGTCCCAGCTACTTAGGAGGCTGAGGTAGGAGGATCACCTGAGTCTGCGGAGGTCAAGGCTGCCCTTAGCCATGATCGTGCCACTGCATTACATGTAGGCCTGGGTGACAGAGTGAGACCCTGTCTCAAGGATGGGGGTGGAGATGAGAAGACAGTGGGAGATGTTTAGGGACCTTTTTTTAGAATCCTGTCAGTTGCAGCTATTCAACGTTTTTTCTTTTTGGCGATTCCTGCTCCTTTGGGAGCTCCAGTTGCACATATATTTGACTGCCTGGAGTTTTCCCACAGTTTATTGATACTCTCTTCATTTTGTTTCAGTCTTTTTCAGTGTTTCATTTTGGATAGTTTGTATTATGTCTTAACATTCATTGATCTTGACTTCTACAGTGTCTAATCTGCAGTTAGTCTCATCCAGCATATTGTTAATCTCAGACGTTGTAGTTTTCATTCTAGAAGTTTAAGTTGTTAATTGCTTCCCGTGTTTCTACTTAACTCTTTGAACATAGAGGATACAGTTATATTAACTTTTTTCTTTCTTTTTTTCCTTTTCTTTTTAAAGACAGGATCTCACTATGTTGGCCAGGTTGATCTTGAACTCCTGGCCTCCAGCAGTCCTCCTGCCTCAGCCTCCCAAAGTGTTGGGGTTACAGGCATGAGCCACTGCGCCCGGCCCGTATTAACTTTTAACGTTCTTATATACTAACTTATGTCACCTGCTATTTCTGCGTCAGTTTTAATTGGTTTTTTTTCTAATTATGGGTTAGCGTATGTAGGTCTACAGCTGCAGTGTGTTTTCTGTGGACCATCTGTCTGTCCGTCCTTGTTACTGGGGTGCTGAGTGTGTGCGGTGTGGTGCTCGTTGTGTATCACAAGCCAGAGACTCCAGCAGGGTGTCTTCTTCTAGAGAGGGCTTTCCTTTCCTCCATGGGAAGCGTGGTGGTGGTGAGCTGTCCATCTCCATCCAGGCGGCAAGTGGCAGGTCAGAGCTGACTTGCATTTTGATGAGTTGATCCTTCTGTTTTTCTACAGTGTAGCCCCTTAGGGGTGCCATCTGAGAGCCTGGTAGTGCTCTTTGTGAGGTGACAGTCTTCCTTAAATCTTTGTCTCACTGGCCCTGAAAGGCTGGGAGATACAGTCTGTCCAGAAGTTTCTCGTGTTTCTCATGCCTCATACACTTAATTATGTAGGTATCCCATGTACCTTAAAACTTTTACAAGCATTTTTTTTTTCTTTTTTTTTTTTTTTTTGAGACAGTCTTGCTCTGTTACCCAGGCTGGAGTGCAGTGGCGTGATCTCAGCCCACTGCAGCCTCCGCCCTCGGAGTTCAAGCAATTCTTGTGCCTCAGCCTCCTGAGTAGTTGGGACTACAGACATGTGCCACCAGACCCAGCTAATTTTTTGTATTTTTTGTAGAGAGTGTGTTTTACTGTGTTAGCCAGGCCAGTCTTGGAACTCCTGGCCTTAAGCGATTTGCCCACCTGGGCTACCCAAAGTGCTGGGATTACAGGTGTGAGGCTACCCACAGTGCTGGGATTATACCACACCCAGCTGCAAACATCTTGAGGGGGGAGAATGGCTACATGTTTGAAACTCCTGTGTCTCTAGGGTCTCTGCCCGACTCTTGTCTCCCAGCACTCACTTCCTGCAGGAGGAGGGAGGGGGCTTTCTGTCTCAGTGCCACAGTCCCCTTTGCTGGGGGTCTTATCTGGTTTGGATTCAGGCCCCTGCCTCCTCTTCCTCCCTCCTACCCAGTTGGGCAGGCTGGTCTCGAACTCCTGATCTCAAGTGATCTGCCTGCCTCAGCCTCCCAGAGTGCTGGGATTACATGCATGAGACACTGTGCCTGACCTATATCTTTCTTTTGAAATAGCGTCTCGCTCTGTCACCCAGGCTGGAGTACAGGCTGGCGTGATCTCAGCTCATTGCAACTTCTGCCTCCTGGGCTCATGTGATCCTTCTGCCTCAGCCTCGCATGTAGCTGGGACTACAGGCACACACTACCATGCCCACCTAACTCTTTTGTATTTTTAGTAGAATCAAGGTTTCACCATGTTGCCCAGGCTGGTCTTGAACTCCTGGGCTCAAGCAATCTGCCTGCCTCGGCCTCCCACAGTGCTGGGTTTACAGATGCTGGGTTTACAGATGTGAGCCACTGCACCCGGCCTCTGATTTCTTTCTTTTTTTTTCTTTTTTTTCCCTGAAACGGAGTCTTCCTCTGTCTCCCAGGCTGGAGTGCAGTGACCTGATCTCAGCTCACTGCAACCTCTGCCACCTGGGTTCAGCGATTCTTCTGCCTCAGCCTCCCGAGTAGCTGGGATTACAGATGTGCACCACCACGCCTGGCTAATTTTTATATTTTTAGTAGAGATTGGGTTTCACCATGTTGGCCAGGATGGTCTCGAACTCCTGACCTCATGATCCGCCTACTTTGGCCTCCCAAAGTGCTGGGATTACAGGTGTGAGCCACCTCACCCGTCCTTGATTTCTTTCTTAACGTTGTGGATAATCAGCTATATGAGCACGGTTTTGGGAATAAAAACAAACTTTTGTTTCCCTATTAATCTTTGATGCTTCTCTGTCGTCAGTCGTCTCCCTGAATCATGGAGAATCATGGATGTTTCTGGACTCTCTTCTATTCCATTGGCCAATTTTCCTAAACCAGAAGTAATACTATACTCTTTTTTTTTTGTTTTGTTTTTTGAGACAGAGTCTCTCTCTCTCGCCCAGGCTGGAGTGTAATGGCGCAATCTTGGCTCACTGCAGCCTCTGCCTCCTGGGTTCAAGCAATTCTCCTGCCTCAGTCTCCCGAGTAGCTGGGACTGGGACTACAGGCCCACACCCCCACGCCCGGCTAATTTTTTGTATTTTAGTAGAAACAGGGTTTCACCATGTTGCCCAGGCTAGTTTCGAACTCCTGAGCTCAGCAGGTAATCCGCCCGCCTCGGCCTCCCAAAGTGGTAGAATTACAGGCGTGAGCCACCGTGCCCGGCCTCATTCCCATGTTCTTTAACGTCTCTTAGAAAGGTTTTCAATTTTCTCTGTGGAGGTCTTACCTATCATTTATTAGATTATTCCTAGGTACTTTAATTTATTTTTAACCTATTACAAAATAGCACTGTCTTAAAATTATATTTTTAAACTGTTGCTATTTGAAACAGGTAAATTTTTGTATCCAGCAACTGCTATCTGTTCCTCAATATTGTTATTTATAAGTTTAGTCTTTCGCATTTCCTACACGTATTATCCTTTCCATCATCAGACCTTCTCATTCTCTGGGCTTATCCCGATTTTGCCTGGGATCTCCCAAACAGCACTGATGGCAGTGAAAGTCTCTGGCACCTTTGTCTTGCTTTTAATCGTAAAGCAAGTGCTTGTAGGATTTTATCATCAACTATGAGTTTTCTTTTTTTTTTTTTTTTTTTTTTTTGAGGCGGAGTCTTGCTCGGTAGCCCGGGCTGGAGTGCAGTGGCCGGATCTCAGCTCACTGCAAGCTCCGCCTCCCGGGTTTACGCCATTCTCCTGCCTCAGCCTCCCAAGTAGCTGGGACTACAGGCGCCCACCACCTCGCCCGGCTAGTTTTTTGTATTTTTAGTAGAGACGGGGTTTCACGGTGTTAGCCAGGATGGTCTCGATCTCCTGACCTCGTGATCCGCCCGTCTCGGCCTCCCAAAGTGCTGGGATTACAGGCTTGAGCCACCGCGCCCGGCCCAACTATGAGTTTTCTGTAGGATTATTTTTAAATACCCTTTTCGGGTTGGAAATTTGCTTTTTTATTTCCATGTGTTATTATAAGTTTCTTGCACTTAGGAATGGAGCTCCCTTTTGTCATGAAATATGTGACATTTCCTTAATCATTCTGTTGTTTTCATAGAGGGCTTATCTGCCCGCTGTTAGTGAGAATAGGCTAGAAATACATCCCAAAATTGTTTATAGCCCTGTAGGATTTGAGACAGATTTCTCATGTTTCAGGAAAATACCAGTTGGAGCAAAGAGAACTGTAAAAGCCAACATTAAAGTCATCCTTTTAGTCTTCCCATGGACTTTGAGGTTGAAGGTAAAATATGCCTTGTAAACAAAACTTGCACCAATATTTGTCTAAGGCTGTTGTTCATCATATTGTTGTCTCTGGCAATAAAAATTGGAAAGAATTGAACAGCCCCATCCCGAGGGGATATTAAGTTACAGCTGGACTCTGGGATAACATGTGGTTACTGAAGGTATGCGTTTACAAATCATTGAAAGATAAGGGATAAAACTTAGAAAGTAAAATTAAAAGTGCATCTGTACTACAGTATAATACCAAATTTTTTTTGTTTGTTTTTTGAAGACACATACAGACATTTGCACATGTATGTGGGCATACATTTACGTGCACTCACACACGGGGTGGGAGTAGAAGCTTCCTGACTGTCCTTGAGGATGGAGAGGAATCTGCAGCTTTGCCCTGTCCCGTGTGCAGCCAGTAAGAGAATGAGGAAGAGCTTTGTGGACAGATGAGGGGAGCTGTGCAGATACTGACCTTGGAGAAGTGATTTGAAGGCACATCTGTGTCATCATTCACGTGTAGTTTTTTTTAGAAAGCATGGGTGTAAACATAGTCCTGTGAGGACCAGGAGCTTCCCAAGGGACTAGGGCCAGCCAGCCACACTTGTCTATGGGGCAGTCAGGGGCAGGAAGTGGGGCTTTTCTCTTTCACCTTTCTTGTGAAAGGGAACGCTTGTCCCTTGCAGAGAAGCATGAAGAAAACATATTTAATGATAACTACTCTTTGCATCTGGTAGAGTTGTTTCCTTTTCTATTCTTTTAACTTCAAAGACTTGTAATTATGGAGAATAAATGAGTGCATTTATTGACTACATGGGCAGATCAGAATGTATTTAATTGGTGTTGTGTTGATGGCCTTTGGTTCTTCCTGGTTATTACAGAAAGTGCCACATTTAACACCCTCATACATCCTCATGTGACATCTTTCTTTTTTTTTTTTCTTGAGACGGAGTCTGGTTCTGTCACCCAGGCTGGAGTGCAGTGACCTGATCTCGGCTCACTGCAAGCTCCACCTCCGGGGTTCACGCCATTCTCCTGCCTCAGTCTCCCGAGTAACTGGGACTACAGGCACCCGCTACCACTCCTGGCTAATTTTTTGTATTTTTAGTAGAGACGGGGTTTCACCGTGTTAGCCAGGATGGTCTCGATCTCCTGACCTCGTGATCTGCCCGCCTCAGCCTCCCAAAGTGCTGGGATCACAGGCGTGAACCACCGCGCCTGGCTGTGGCATCTTTGTATATCTTCAAAATAGAACTGCTGGGGAGGAAGGTTTTTTGAGTTTTGATAGATATTTCCAACTCGCTCTCTAAAAAAGTCATACTAATGTCTCTCTTGATAATTAGGAAGAAGAGTTTAAAATAACTTTCCAGCCGTGAATGTACATGGGTGTGTCACGTGCGCGCTGCATCATGAGGCAGTAGCTGCTGGTGCTTTTGCACATGGGTGCTGAGTCATGAGTGCGCAGGCGCAGTGCCGCAGGGAGGAGGCCTAGCCCTGGCGGGGAGGCTCCTTGGGCTTCTGTGTTTCTTCAGATCAGGAGGCTGGCTGTGGCTCATTGTCCATCTGCCTCGAGTCTGCAGCTGTGGAACCATATGTGCAGCCCCAGAGCCCAGCTGGTGGGGGTTTTGTTTGGGCAGGCTGGGACCTCCTGCCTATCACACAGTGACAAGACTCATACTCATAGATGGTTGTACAGACAGGAGGCGCTTGACTGTCTCCTGTTTTTTCCTTTAAAAAGAACACTGATAGACTAGGTGTGGTGGCTTTCACTTGTAATCCCAGCACTTTGAGAGGCCAAGGCGGGAGGATTGCTTGAGCTCAGGATGTCACGGCCAGTCTGTGCAACATAGCAAGACCTCATTTCTGCAAAAAAAAAAAAAAAAAAAAAATTAGTCGGGTGCTGTGGCATGAGCCTGTGGTCCCAGCTACTCAGGAGGCTGAGTTAGAAGGATCCCTTTAGCCCAGGAGTTCATGGCTGCAGTGAGCTATGATTGTACCACTGTACTGCAGCCTGGGCAACAGAACAAGACTCCTCCAAAAACATGCATACATACACACACACACAGAACACCGTTAGATGCTTAGGTGTTCAGTTGCTTCCCACTGAAGGTGAAACTCAGGTCCATGCCCCTCATCGTGCATCATGTCTGAAACCCTCCTGGTATGGATCTGACGTGCAGGCACCTCCAGCTTGCCCTTTCATGCCCGTCATGCCACAGCTCGCTTACCTCATGGCCCTCCTGGCTGTGCTGCTGCAGCCTGCGGGACAACCACTGGGCCTCAGCTTAGGCTCCTAGAACCGTAAGTTCTCTGGAAATGTTCCCTGAGTAAGACTTCCGACTGGCTCCGTCTGTGCTCTATGTTTTCTGGTGATTCACTGTGGTGTCTGGGCCCCTCGCTGGGCCCCTTGGGTGTTCTTTGGTACAGAGGAGCCCTCCTCATGTTCCCTCTCTGACACCAGGGTGCGGTGGGTCTGCCACGGAAGCATGTCTCTGCTGTCAGCACGTCCTAGAGACATTTTGAGATGGTGTGGGACTCCATCCAGGGTATAGCAAAGCTACTAGCTCTGCCCAGAAGGTGTAAGTTATCCGTGCACCTCTGCTTTCAGGAATGTTCTTTCCTGCTGCCTGTGTGATGTGTGAGGATGTGGCAGGCTACGACCCTTCTGCCACAGAGATCAATCACACAGCCTCCAGTCCTTGTATTCCCACTCCTCTGGACATGGGACAGTGACTCCAGTGTCTGGAATCTGACTTGGCTTTGTAGCTGTGCCCTTACCACCTTGCTGGCTGGCAACCCGGGAATATACTGTCTTCCCATGGACTGCCTTCACTGGCTGATTTCTGTAGTCGCCGTGGGGGAGTGAGGAGAGGTGGCCTTGGCGTTCTGGAGGACTGGCTGCTCCTCTCACTGGAGCCAGTTGTCTTCTCACTGTCTGTACCTGTGCTAAGGGTCTGGTGTCCATGGGCTTATTCTTCTGGGGCAGGGAGAATTGGTTGATTGGGTTTGAAGGAGCCTCTTGAGGACAAGTAACAATTAGGCACTTTGACAAGGGGCTGGCTTCCAGTTCTTTTGTGACATGGTGATTTTATTAACTGACTTTTTTTTTTGAGATGGAGTCTGACTCTCTTGCCCAGGCTGGAGTGCAGTGGTGAAATCTCAGCTCACTACAACCTCCACCTCCCAGGTTCAAGCAATCCTGCCTTAGCCTCCCAGGTAGCTGGCATTACAGGCACCCACCACCATGCCTGCCTGATTCTTTTGTATTTTTAGTAGCAACGGGGTTTCACCATGTTGGCCAGGCTGGTCTCAAACTCCTGACCTCAGGTCATCTGCCCAACTTGGCCTCCCAAAGTGCTGAGATTAAGGTGTGAGTCACCACTTCCAGCCTTACTCTGTTTTAAAATCTCAATTTTCTTCTCCTTCGGCCACAAGGAAACAGTCTGACGGGCGTGAGCCCAGGGATGGACTGGCCCAGGTCCGCTGGGGATTTTGTACTTCCACACCATGTCGTGTCTCTCCCAGGCCCCCAGCTCTGGCCCTGGGCTTCTGAGCCTCCAACAGGCGTCGGCCCTGCTTGGGCATGGGAGTCTGGCCCTGGGCCTTGTGGAGCTGCACAGGGTCTTCTCCCTGCTCCTCACCACTGGGGAGCAAAAGCTATTGTGTTTGGGTGGTCAAGCCCTTGGTAGCACTGACCTGATTCACTGTGCAGTGCTCTCACAGCATCCATTCTGTAGTGTTTAGAGAACACCTGTAAATTGCCAGGCCCTGGAGTTCATGGAGAATGGAGTAGGGCTCCCTGCACTGGGGACACTGCTGCAGCAGGGGAGTTGGGCCACTGCTGCGGAACAGGTAGAGAAGCTTGGAGTGCCCTGGAGGGTCAAGTCCTGAGAGGGGAGAGAAGGTGTTGATTGACAGAGCAGCTCTGGGGATGTCTGGAGGAGATTGTTCAGACAAAGGCAGCAGCCTGTTCCCAGCACAGAGAGTGATAAGTAGGGTGGCCTGCTAGGGTAGAGGTGGGAGGGTCCCCTGGAAGCTGAATCTATGGTTGGAAGTGAGATGGGGGCTCCTGAAAGGTGCTGAAGGGAGATGGCTGTGTCCGGGCTGTGAGACGATCACTCTGGCTGCTGGGCTGAGAGCTGGAAAAGGAGACAAGGGTAGAGAGTAGAGATGGCCGTGCAGTAGTGAGGAGGCTGAGTGTGTGGTGTGATTGAGAGAAGAGGCAGGCAGACTCCAGGGTGTCCAGGCCAGGCTGGAAGGCCAGGGATCTGTTGGTGATGTGCCAGTGCAGGGGCACCACCCAAGGTGAGCGTATTGCTCGGGAGAGGCACATGGAACAGATGGTGTTGGGGTAGTGCTCAAGATCTGGTGAGAGGCCGAGTCGTCCATCCTGAAGGGAATGGTTGAGGAGAACCCCTCCTTGGGGGAAGGAGGTGGAGAGCACCAGGAGGCAGGAGCTGGGGGGCAGAAGCATAGCGCCCTGGAAGGCAGGCAAGAAAGGAGCTCCCTGGTGAGTCGGGAGAGGAGGCTTTGCCTTCAGCAGCTCAGGGATGTTGGGAGCTTTGATGAGCCTAGATGAGTAGAGGACGAGCGGCTGCCGAGAGTGAGCTCACAGAGGAGGATATGGGGGTGAGCTCACCTCAGCAAGCTGCATGATTCTTTCAGGGGGTTTCACTGCAAGGGAAAGAGCAAAGGACAGTCACTAGGGTGGGAAGTGGGATTGAGAAGTTTTCTTGTTTGTGTTTTAATTAACGTAAGGGAAATACTGGCATGGGCATATACTGCTTCCTGGTGTCCAACAAAGGAGCTAATTGGCACACAGAGAGGAAGGGGCATGGTCTGTGTGTCAGGGACAACTTTGGGGCATCTGGAGACAGGTCAGTACAATGAGGATGGGAGGCAGAGGTGGGCGCAGCTGGCAGGAACGATGGGATGCAGGTTTGGGGATCACCTTGCTCACAGGAAGCCATAGGGTCAGCTGAAGCGGGAGGCTGGAGTGGAGACCACCTTTTAGACCAAGAACTTGTGAAGGGGGTGTTGTCCAGGCAGGAGGGAGAGGCTGGCAACAGGAGGGTCTCACATCTAAAGATGCACTTGCATCAGACTGCTCAAATTCTCTTTACTTTTTTTTTTTTTTTTTTTTTGAGACGGAGTCTCGCTCTGTCGCCCAGGCTAGAGTGCAGTGGCGCGATCTCAACTCACTGCAAGCTCCACCTGCTGGGTCCACGCCATTCTCCTGCCTCAGCCTTCCATGTAGCTGGGACTGCAGGTGCCCGCCACCACACCCGGCTAATTTTTTCTATTTTTAGTAGAGATGGGGTTTCACCGTGTTAGCCAGGATGGTCTCAATCTCCTGACCTCATGATCCGCCCGTCTCGGCCTCCCAAAGTGCTGGGATTACAGGCGTGAGCCACCGCGCCCTGCCTCTTTACTTATTTTTGAGATGGAGTCTCGCTGTGTCACCTAGGCTGGTAGAGAGGGGTTTTATCATGTTGGCCAGGCTGGTCTCAAACTCTTGACCTCAAGTAATCTACCTGCCTTGCCTCCCAAAGTGCTAGAATTACAGGTGTGAGCCACCACACTAAACAGTAATGTGTGCAGTCTATGCTGTGTGCACCTGTGGCCCCAGCTACTCAGGAGGCTGAGGCAGGAGGATTGCTTGAGCCCAGGAGTTCGAGACTGCAGTGAGCTTTGATTGCACCACTATACTCCAGCCTGGGCAACATGTTGAGACCCTGTCTCTAAATAAATAAAGATGGAACATTTTAAATATGAAATGAAATGTATGTTTATTATGAAAAAATTAAATATTGTAGATTGGTAAGAAGAAAATGGACGCCTCTAGCACCCTTTGTGATATGGATAGGCTTTGTGTCTGCACCCAAACCTCATCTTGACTTGTAATCCCCAGGTGTCAAGGAGAGATGAGGTGGAGATGATTGAATCATGGGGGTGGTTCCCCCATCCTGTTCTCGATGATAGTGAGTGCATTCTCACAAGATCTGTTGGATTTATAAGGGGCTCTTCCCGCTTTGCTCGGCACTTCTCCTTCCTGCCGCCTTGTGAAGAAGGTGCCTTGCTTCCCCTTCCCCTCCTGCCATGATTGTCAGTTTCCTGAGGCCTCCCCAGCCATGCTGAACTGTGAGTCAATTAAACCTCTTATAAATTACCCAGTCTTGGGCAGTTCATTATAGCAGTGAGAAAACGGACCAGTCACACCATTCATCTGCTGAGCGCGTCCCGTGGATCAGGTGTTAGGCCTCGGACCTGGGGCTCCATGGTGAGCAGGTCCCTCCTGGTCCCTCTTCTTGCAGACTCTGTGGAGGTGTCTTGTTGGGAAACAGGGCCCGCCGAGGTGGCCATTCACAGCACTGAGACTGGAGTGTGTGAGAGGAAGCCAGGTGGAGTGGAGTCTGCTGAAGCCATGTACCTGGAGAGCACAGCATGCACCTGGGGGGCCAGTCTAGCTGGAGTGACCTGTGGTGGACAGTGGGAGGCCGTGGAAAGAGATACGGAAAGTGGGTTCTGGAATGTTCCTACTGGAGGTGTCAGGAGGGGTAGTCTGGAGGCAGGAAGCGTTTGAACAGTCCAGGCATTGGATGCCAGTAGCCTGAGTCAGGAGAAGGCAGCAAGGTTAGAGGAGTGAGTGGGGCTGAAATCCAGGTAGGAGAGGCAGTGGACAGGTGCTGACAGCCGGATGGGGTGGGCAGGGGAGGTCCCCACTGTAGAAGACCCATCCTGCGCTGCAATGGGGGGAACGGGTTGGGGTTGGGGAGCCCAGTGAGAAGCTGGTGATGTTGGTAATCCAGGCCACATGTCAATTCCCTGTGGCCTTGGGGATGAGGACGGTGTGTTGTGACTGAGAGCTTCGGAGGCCTGGCAGGCATGCAGAGAGGAGCACAGTCTCAAGCCAAGTTCCTGGTTTGGGGGAGTAGGGTTGCCACTGGTGCCAGAGTAGAGCCATGGGTCTGTGTGAGAGGATGGTGAGTCCAGGTGCCAACATGCGGAGTTTGAAGATGTAGCAGGACAGAAATTTGCCAGGACTCAGGTCTGGAAGCTCAGGCAAGAGATACAGCCAATAATGTCCCTTTCAGACTATCTGCGGAGAAAGCCTAAATTAACCCAGAAGTAGACGAGCCAAGCCGTGGTACAGAGGGAGAAAAGAAGAGGGCGTTGGCCGGGCGCGGTGGCTCACGCCTGTAATCCCAGCACTTTGGGAGGCCGAGGCGGGTGGATCAGGAGGTCAGGAGATCGAGACCACCCTGGCTAACACGGTGAAACCCCGTCTCTACTAAAAATACAAAAAATTAGCCGGGCGTGGTGGTGGGCGCCTGTAGTCCCAGCTACTCGGGAGGCTGAGGCAGGAGAATGGCGTGAATCCGGGAGACGGAGCTTGCAGTGAGCCGAGATCGCACCACTGCACTCCAGCCTGGGCGACATAGCGAGACTCTGTCTCAAAAAAAAGAAGAGGGCGTTGAGCTAACCTGTAGTAGATGAGCCAAGCTGTGGTTCAGTGGGAGAAAAGAAGAGGGTGTTGAGCAACTCCAAGGATTGCTGCTCTAAAGAGGTCAAGGAGAAGGGTCTGGGAGAGGTGGGAGGGTGATGTCCTGGTGCCAAGGAACAGTGCTGGGGTCCCCCACCTGGAGAGCTGTGCGGACAGGCAGTCTGGCGAGGACCACACAGTGCTGGGGTGGGGCAGGTCAGAGTGCCGTGGGGGGTCGAGGGGGCATAGAAGCAGCAAGAAGGACAGCATTCCTTCAAGGAGCTGGCTGTGGAGGGGCCAGAGGGCATCTCGGAGGAAGCCACTGCCCCTTGCTGTGGCCAAGCATTGCTTACTCAGCAGGCCATGGGGCTTGTTGGCATCTGGTGCCGTGAACAGCACTTGGTGGACCCTGTAACTCATTCTTAGTGCATGCTTTAAATTGCTTGGGATGAATTCCCAGAACTAGGATTTTGTTGCCGAAGCTTACTGTGTACTCGAAGGGTCTGTGTGTCCTCCCACATTTCCTCTGTTGGGAAGGTGTCAGGGTGGACACTTGTGGGTGGTGCTGCAGACCAGCCTGGCCCTTGTGCCTGTGACGCTGGCGAGAACCAAGCAGGCCCAGGACCCCTCTCTCTGTGCTGCTTTGGCCACAGGGAGTCTCCTGTGTTTACTGACTGTTTTCTTTGTGAGTCGCCTCTTTGTGTGCTTAGGTATTTATAAGGTGATTCATCATTTTTGGCATTCATTCGTGAGGTCTTTGTATATTAACCCTTTGTCATATGTTGCAAACCAGGGTTTTTTTTTGTTTTGTTTAGTTTTGTTTTTTGAGACGGAGTGTCGCTCTGTCGCCCAGGCTGGAGTGCAGTGACCGGATCTCCGCTCACTGCAAGCTCCTCCTCCTGGGTTTACACCATTCTCCTGCCTCAGCCTCCCGAGTAGCTGGGACTACAGGCGCCCGCCACCTCACCCAGCTAGTTTTTTGTATTTTTTAGTAGAGATGGGGTTTCACCGTGTTAGCCAGGATGGTCTCGATCTCCTGACCTCGTGATCCGCCCGTCTCAGCCTCCCAAAGGGCTTGAGCCACCGCGCCTGGCCAACAAACCAGGTTTTCATTCTTTGTCTTTTATACAAAGAAGCTGAAGTATTTTCTGATTTCAAAGATACCTTAACTCTTTTTCTTATAATTTCTGCCTTTGTCGTCGAACTTTGGAAGTACAACTATCCCTCAGTTGACACAGAGGATCGGTTCCAGGACCTCCATATACACCCGAGTCCACTTGTACTCACGCCCCAAAGTGGGCCCTTCCAGGCTGCTTGTGTGTGAAGCTGGATCTCTGCATACAGGAGTTGCCAGCCCTTGAATGCTGTGTTTTCAATCTGTGTTTGGTTGAAAAAAGTCTGCCTATAGGTGGACCTGCTCAGTTCAAACCTGTGTTGTGCAACGGCCAACTGTAATTCTTTTTTTTTTTTTTGAGAGGGAGTCTTGCTCTGTCGCCCAGGCTGGAGTGCAATGGCGTGATCTCCGCTCACTGCAAGCTCCACCTCCAGGGTTCACGCCATTCTCCTGCCTCAGCCTCCCGAGTAACTGGGACTACAGGCGCCCACCACCATTCCCCGGCCAATTTTTGTAGTTTTAGTAGAGACGTGGGTCACTGTGCTAGCCAGGATGGTCTTAATCTCCTGACGCTAGATCCCGGCCTCGCTCCTTGTGCCTCCCAAAATGCTGAGATTACAGGTGCGAGCCACCACACCCATCCCAGCCAACTGTAATTCTTACCCCAGAACTATGCATCTGCCTACATACTCTTCCGTTTCTAGGATTTATTTCTACTTGAGATCCTTAATCCATTTATGCATGATATTGGTAGAGGTAGGAATCTAGCTTTGGTGCGCTTCTCCAGATGTTCTGCTGACCTAGTCCCACTGTTTGTTGTAAACCAAGGTATCTGTGTCTCCTCAGGTCTTACTTCTGGGCATCGCCCTACCACTTACCTGCAATGTACTCCTTTGTTGTTACTTCAACCGCCTTGTTCATAGCCCCATAATCCACTTTTTGTATTTGTTGGGACAAGACCCAGCAGCACACAGCTTTTAAAATAAGTATTTCACCCATAGGAGATTTTCGTGTTTGCTTCCCAGCATTTTCTTGGTGGACAGTTTTATCAATTAAGAAACTGCCAAGAGAAGAGATTCAATCACTTTTTTTTTTTGAACGGAGTCTCGGCCTGTCACCCAGGCTGGAGTGCAGTGCAGGCTGGACTTCAGCTCACTGCAAGCTCCACCTCCAGGGTTCACGCCATTCTCCTGCCTCAGCCTCCAGTAGCTGGGACTGGTGGCTCTCGCCACTCGGGCTTCGGGTTAGTTTTTTGTATTTTAGTAGAGATAGGGTTTTCACTGTGTTAGCTAGGATGGTCTCTCGATTCTCCTGGATTCCTCGTGATCCCGTCGTCCCGCCGCCAGATTTGCGTCACTGACCGCCCGCCCCGAATTCATCTCATATTCCAGCCCACGGCACCGGTATCCTCATGATGAGAGGCCTGACTGCGAGCACCAGCCATGTCCAGCCCTCAACTTCGCCCTGATATGTTCAGCACGTTCTGACCCCTGCTACCAGTTGCCACCATCCGAAAACGTGGTTCGAAATATGTTCCAGCATTCCACCCAGCCGTCCCTCACCTGAATCGCTTCAGGCGGTTCATTCATCTCTGCATCCTCCGCCCGGTCGCCGGAGATACGCGCATCTGGCGGTTGTTCAGGCATTTCGGTGCTGGTCCTCCGCCGTTCGAGAATACGAAGTTGCCGGTTCTGGTGTGCAGCTGACAGGTGCTGTGTTGTTGCACATGGACTGGACTGTTTTCAAGCAGTGGTGCTTTTAAGAAAACCGTCAGCCAGGCCGGGTGGCTCAATGCCTGTAATCCCAGCACTTTGGGAGGCCGAGGCTGGTGGGATCACGGTCAGGAGATCGACCATCCTAGCTAACACGGTGAAACCTCGCCCTCGGCCGGGCCGGGTGGCTCGCCTGTAATCCCAACACTTGGGAGGCCGAGACGGTGGATCAACAGGTCAGGAGATCGACCATCCTGGCTAACATGGTGGAAACCCCGTCTCTACTAAAATAACAAAAACTAGCCGGGCGATGTGGCGGACGCCTGTAGTCCCAGCTACTCGAGGCTGAGCAGGAGAATGGCGGAACCCGAGGCGGAGCTTGCAGTGAGCTGGAGATCCGCCACTGCACTCCAGCCCGGGCGACAGAGCAAAGACTCCTGCCTCAAAAAAAAAAAAAAAAAAAAAAAAAGAAAACCCTGCCTCTACTAAAAATACAAAAAATTGCAGGGCTGGTGGCTGAAGTACCGCGAATCACTTGAACCTGAGGCAGAGGTTGCAGTGAGCCGAGATCGCACTACTGCACTCCAGCCTGGGTGACAGAACAAGACTGTCTCAAACCAAACACACACACACACACACACACACAAAAGCATGTGGGCTTTGTGCCAGGACAACAGTGAATTCCATTGATTGAATGGCATCAACCCTGCTTTAGAAAAGGTAAATGAAGCCGGGCGCGGTGGCTCAAGCCTGTAATCCCAGCACTTTGGGAGGCTAAGACGGGCGGATCACGAGGTCAGGCAATCGAGACCATCCTGGCTAACACGGTGAAACCCCGTCTCTACTAAAAAATACAAAAAAAAACCAGCCGGGCGAGGTGGCGGGCGCCTGTAGTCCCAGCTACTCGGGAGGCTGAGGCAGGAGAACAGGAGAATGGCGTGAACCCGGGAGGCAGAGCTTGCAGTGAGCCGAGATCCGGCCACTGCACTCCAGCCTGGGCGACAGAGCAAGACTCCGTCTCAAAAAAAAAAAAAAAAAAAGAAAAGAAAAGAAAAGGTAAATGAAATCCTGAATGTGTTGCTTTTCTAAGAACTGGCAAGAAGAGGCACAAATGGTAGCAGGATCTGAGCCGCCACCGGATAACTCAGAAAAACAAAGCTTTCAGACCTCGTTTTCTTTTTTCTTTTCTTTTTTTTTTTTGAGAGAGTCTCGCTCTGTGGCCCAGGCTGGAGTGCAGTGCCACAATCTCAGCTCACTGCAAGCTCCGCCTCCCGGGTTCACGCCATTCTCCTGCCTCAGCTTCCTGGGATTACAGGAGTGCGCCACCACACCGAGCTCATTTTTGTATTTTTGGTAGAGATGGAGTTTCGCCATGTTGTCCAGTCTCGTCTCAAATTCCTGACCTCAAGCCATCCGCCCACCTGGGCCTCTGAAAGCCCTGGGATTACAGGCATGAGCCACCGTACCCCAGGCATCCCCAATGCTTTTGAGCTAACAAAGACATCGATTCCTGGATTTCTCTTGGTGTCAAGACCTTGGCGCTAGTACTTCCAGAAGTGGCCTCTGGCGGGTGGTGAGGCGTTGGGACCACAACCTCTGACCTCCTGGTGCCTCACTCCAGGTGGAGGTAAAGCTGCTGACACTTTGACGGCTGCCAAACTTAGAATTAAGACATCCTCCTCCCAGCACATTCCAACTGACATTTGCTGAGGCCCATAAAAAGTAATTGCCTTTTAAAATGGTGTGTAGGCCTAGGGATTGGCTGGTGAAAACATCTGAGTGAAGACTTGGGGGAGAGGTAGAAGTTACCTGTTTCCCCAGGGAGGAAAGGGGGATACAACACCTTTATTTTCTTGGGGACTGGAAAAGGTACAGTTGGATAGTTAAGTTTGAAAGAGAATAGCATGACACAAAAAAGAGAGAGGGGCATTTAACAAGAAAAATCCCTAGAGGGGGAGATTAAAGTGAACAGGTGCTGGAAAAATGTTTCTGCATATTAGAGCTTAATTAGATTTGAAGATGAATTCCAGATGGGCTAATTATGTGTGAGTTGTTGCAGGTTGTTTCTTGTAGGGGCAAGCATGTATTTTTGGAAATGGTGATTTAGTTTGATTGGATTTGATTTTTGCCTGCTACCAAATCTCCATTGAAAAACCACCTCTTTTGAGGCCCCAGGACTCAGGCAGTAGTTCCCGTGTCTTTAGTGTCCCCATCACAGCCAGCAGAGCCCAGAATGTGGAAGCTGTCCTTGCTGTGGCAGCCCCTCGTCACGTGGAAGGAGGACACACGACCCTCACCCACGTCAGTGGAAAGTCATTTCAGTGTCCAAGGAAGGCAAACAGAGCAGAACTGTGTATTTGCAGGAACGTAGCCTCTGATGGGGCGGGGAGCAATACGTGAAATGGAAATAGAGTACAGGTTCGTTCTCCTACCCTCCTGGAAAGATTGGTTGGATATATTTGGACCATTTTTCTCTGGGAGGGTAGAGGCAAGTTCTTGTTGGCCGCTCTCTAGCTGTGAGTAGAGAAAAGGTGTGAGGGTATGGAGACTGAGATACATTTCAGGCCAGACATTGAATTTAAAAATTTTTTATTATTTTTTAAGACTAGCTGGGCCGGGCGCGGTGGCTCAAGCCTATAATCCCAGCACTTTGGGAGGCCGAGACGGGCGGACCACGAGGTCAGGAGATCGAGACCATCCTGGCTAACACAGTGAAACCCCGTCTCTACTAAAATACAAAAAAAATTAGCCGGGCGAGGTGGCGGGCGCCTGTACTCCCAGCTACTCGGGAGGCTGAGGCAGGAGAATGGCGTGAACCCGGGAGGTGGGGCTTGCAGTGAGCTGAGATCCGGCCACTGCACTTCAGCCTGGGCAACAGAGCCAGACTCCGTCTCAAAAAAAAAAAAAAGACTAGTCAAGTACAGTAGTGAGGAAGGGGGAGAGGGTAGAACAAGGAGTTGGATATGTCACTGACTGTGAACAATCAACTGAGATAACTCATCACCTTCAGACCAGCCAGAAACTTACTTTTCAAGCAAGGAGCAGGGCCAAGGGCCACGTGGGGCCTGGGGCTTCTCATTAGGATAATGGACTTGGTTTGACTTGGGAACAGCTTGTGATGAGTGTCTCAGAAGACAGCAGGGCTCCCTGACGTCCCCAGGAAGGTGTGGTTGTGCTAGGGGTGGCCTCCCGTCAACCCTGCACACCTCAGGGAGATTTGCTTGGCAATCATTTCGGGTCTGAGAGCTCCAATAAACGTAAACTTTTATGTAAGGCCCTATAATTGGAAATTATGGATGTATAATTTACGTATGACTTAATGAATGATTTATATAATGTTAAGTGATGATTTAGATAGAAAATATGACCCCCTCTTGCAGAATCTTTAATGAAAAGCTTTGGTTCTTATGAATTTATTTCTGGAGCTCTGTTTGAACTCAGCATGTTTGACATAAATCAGATCTAATTGTCATTTTATGATTAATGAACATATGCTGGCCGTTTTTCCCCATAATTAAACTTTATGTTCCGTGCATCTGACAAAGCAAAACAAGTTGAGACTTTGACAGATTGGTGTGGGGCTCCCGTGTCTTTGTGTGTGTGTGCGCTCATTTGTGCATGCCTTTACTCTGTTCATGTCCAAGTACTCGGTTTCTGGAAAGTCGGGTTTTCAGAGGTGTGAGCGAGATTCTAAGAGTTAGCATTCAGACTGTGAGGCTTCATGTGCTTTTGGAGGATGGACAGGGCACGGGTCCAGCCTGAGGGGAACGCGGACCCTTCTGCCTGTCGCAGATCGCACCCGAGTGCCAGGCCAAGCACCGTGGGTGGAGGGGAGGCATTTGATGTGCTCTCCCGGCGAGGAGTCCTAGTGCCCGAGAGCTTGACCGCTTTCTCAGGCTGTGGTTATAATAAGGAGCCCCAAGAAATGGTGGAAGGTGGTTTCACTGCAAAAATACGCATGTTTTCCTTTGTGCTATCCATACACTTCAATAAGATTTGTAGTGATTTAAAAAGTGAAGGCCGGGCGCGGTGACTCAGACCTGTAATCCCAGCACTTTGGGAGGCTGAGGCGGGCAGATCACGAGTTCAGGAGATTGAGACCATCCTGGCAAACACGGTGAAACCCCGTCTCTACTAAAAAATACAAAAAAAATTAGCCAGGTGTGGTGGCGGGTGCCTGTAGTCCCAGCTACTTGGGAGTCTGAGGCAGGAGAATGGTGTGAACCTGGGAGGCGGAGCTTGCAGTGAGTGGAGATTGCGCCACTGCACTCCAGCCTGGGAGACGGAGCAAGACTCTGTCTCAAAGAATAAATAAATAAAAATAAAGGGTGAGACAAGCATGCGAAAGGAAAATCATCACCACTGATCGCCTTTGCTCACTGCTGTTCCCCTCTGACTATTGCAGGACGTAGACAAGTTTGGCAACGAGATCACCCAGCTGGCCCGGCCCTTGCCTGTGGAGTATCTCATCATAGATGTAAGTGCCCCCCATGCACAGCCTGGGCAGACAGACCCATCAGGCGCCTTGGAGGTGGGACTGCTGGGTGGTGGCTGCTCAAGGGAGGAGGCTGCAATTTAAGGCACCCTCTGCCTTGTGCTGTGCCCACCCCATAACAGGCACCCAGGAGTGGTTGTAGAGTCACTGAGCGTGCGGTGTTGCTGTAGAGTCACTGAGCGTGCGGTGTTGCTGAAGTGCTCACAGCTTTAATGGCTTTTTGTTGTAGTTTCAGGTTTTTATTTCCTTGACATCAGCCTAGGGGTTAACTGTCCCCATACTAAAGTACAAAGGACCACCGACCCCAGGCTAGGGAGCCTCTGGAAGGCAGTGAACTGCCATTGCTTGGGTCTCCAGTCACCGGAGCATCAAGCAGTCTTGTCCAGATGTGCCATGCTTGGTGTGTGGCTGTCAGCTGTCCTGCACGTGCAGGTGCTGCCCTGGCCCCAGCACAGCTGCCACAGCCCACAGTGCGTCCGGGCCACTTCGTCCAGGGTGGGCCCCAGGGGACGCACCTGTGACTCAGTGTTCTTGAGTCAGGGATCAGCGTGGTTTACTGGGTGGAATTCCAGGAGCCACAAATGCCCCTGGCTCTTCCACATCTTCCCAGTGTCTCAGCTCCTTTCTGGAGGCATTTTATGGTCATGGAGATATGGCTGTGCCATTGGCCACAGGGCAGCAAGGATGGCAAGATGAGTCTTTGCATCAGCCCCACCAGAGCTCTGTCCAGAGTGGACGGGAGGCAGCTCATTTGCTATGCTGCTGCCGTGCCAGGATCTATTCAGGCTGCATTTGAGCTCGAATGGGCATGTGATTCAGGCAGTAAAATATCATTGCATTCGGAGCAGCAGGTCCCCACGAGCCAAGCCCATCGATGCACCATTCCAACTGACAGCTCCCGAGAACATATTTATTACGTAGGCCGTGGAGGCATCTGGTTTTTAGACTACCTGGGGTGTAATTAAGATGAAAACAGATTGATGGAGCATACACCCAGGAGGAGCCGGCATGATTTAAAACCAGCTTTCTCAGGTCTTCTACCCCGAGCGGCCTCCCCACCCCTTTCCTCTTCTTTTATAAAGGAAGTTAAGTTTTTGCCTTAGTGCAGTTTTTCAGAAGTTCTTGTTTTTGGGAGAGCATTTTGCTCTGTGATGCCCAAACTCCTTGACCCTGTGGAAGTGAGGCATGAGGAGTCCTTGAGAGCAGGTGCCCAGAGAGGTGTGTCAAGCTCCATGCCCAGCCCCGGGTCACAGGCGCTGGCCTGGGTCAGGGTTCTTAAACCTTGGGATGGGATGGCTGGGCAGGCAGGAAAAGGCACCAGCCAGTGTTCCTGGGGCTTCTTTGTGGGTTCTGGGGGCATCATCTGGCTGATAGACGATGGGTAGGGTAGGGAAATGGCTTCAGTGTTTAAGATGGGAACTGATGCCCTGCCTGGGACATCTGGGATGGGCTGTGTGGACTTTGGTTCTGTTACCCTCCAAGGGCCAGTTACAGGGCCAGCAAGACCCCGGTGGTCCCACTAGCTCGCTCACTAGCACGTGTTCTGGGGGTGCTGCCCTCCCCATTTCTAGGCCTTCCCAAAGGAGACGCCTGAGCAGGCCAGGCTTTTGTCTCTGCAGGAGGTCAGCACCTCCCCTGTCTTCACCTGGTACCCGGCACTGTGTGTACCAACACTATGTGTACCAGCCCTGTGCTGGGCACCCAGGAGGCGAGTACTCTGATCGTCTTCATCTCGAGGAAGAGTAAAGTGAGGTCCAGGATCCCTAACTGACGAGGCCATGTAGCCGACATGTGGCACTGCGGCCCGAGTCTTCATGCCCCGCCCCACCGCTTGCCCATGAAGGGCCAGCTCAGGCCAGAGATGCTGCCGGTGGCTCAGCTGTCCTTCCAGAGCCGCTCGTGCTGGCACAGCAAATCCTGGGCCAGCCAGCTCAACAGCAACTCACTGCCTTTGCTGATGCAGAAAACAGAGCAGAACCACACTCATTCTTTAGAAACAGTCCCAAAGGAACCAGAATAGTTCCCCTAAATCTGGAAGAGGTGTGACCTCGGCTGCTGCTGTTCTGTTGCAGAGAAAAGCAGCATCAACTCAGCTCGGGTGCTGCTTTGGGGAGGGGTGTCTGTCACGAAGAATGAAAGTTGTATTTCTATTGATTCTTGCACATTTAACCACTGTCTGTGTAGCTTCTATTGATTATATGTTAGGTGCAAAATGCCCTCTGTTGTCATTAAGGCCTGTCTGAGCCCCTGAAGTACTTAGCTGGCCTTTGGGTATCGGCTGTGAGGGAGAGAGAAGAGCTGAACCCTGTGTTCCTCAAGGGCCTTATATTCACCCCTGCCTGGAAAAGCCCACAGCTCCATGGAGTGGCCCCCAGCATTCAGAAGGGGCTTAGCAAGCTGCTGGAGGGTGCTTTGTTTCTTGAAAGCTGGCTGATTTCCTCATGTGCCCTCCAAATCCAAGGACACGAATTTCTCTTCAGCAAAGTCAGCTCCTAACAGCCTCCTGGCCCCTTCCATTCCCTTCTTGTCACCTGGACAAGGGGTCAAACCTGCCTTTAGTTCCTCCATAGCAGAGGGAGAGAACCTGCGTGAAGGGAAGCTGTGCCGCGGGGGGAGTCCCAGTGCCCTTTTTGGAGGATGTCGAGGCCAGTGCACAGGCCAGAGGCTGCCCGGATATGGTGTAGTTTGCCTCCAAGATGGCAGAGTTTCAAAGTGTTTGTTTAGAGATGACACTAATAGATAACGGTTCCCTTCGACGGAGAGCTTGTAGAACTCTCTCAGAATTGCTGGGAGTCATTAACTCGGGTTCTGGGAGATGCTTTGGGCTGGCTGGGAGTTGGCCACACCATTTTCAGCCTCATTTATCATGGGTTTATGTTTTTCTTCATTAGATCACAACAACTTTCCCCAAGGATCCAGTTTACACTTTTTCTATTTCGCAAAATCCATTTCCTATTGAAAACCGGGATGTATTGGGTGAGACACAGGTGAGCTCTTTGTCTTTAGAAACATAATTTAAGGTAACTGCTGATTGCTTATCTAGTGTCAGTGTTGTTTTTCCAGAAAACATCAAGCTTTCAAACGCTCCCGATGCATTCGCGTGACAGGTCAGCTGGGGCCTGCTGTGGGGCACTGTTGGTCAGGTGGACGCCCTTCCTGTGGCTGGGTGATGGACAGCCACAAAGGCTAAGCCCCTGACGTCCTCAGACTGGTCCCATCCTCAGTGGACCTCGTAATTTTCCCAAATGTGTCACTTTGTGTCTTCTGCCAGCAGCCTCGTCACTGTTGGTTTGGCCTGGCCCTTGCCTGGTCACCTGCTCAGGCACCTTGGGGCTGTGTCGCCCCTCGTCCTGGCCTCGGCTTTCCCATGTGTAGTGTTGATCTGCTGTTTAGCGTGGCTCACGTGTTGGCCTCTGCTCTCACCAGCAGATCAGGCCAGGTCCGATTTGCTGTCATGCCTTCTGCATACTGTGTAGACAGGCTACGTACACACAATTGTTCTTAAATCATAACTTGCTAACAGACATTTCAGAAGGTGGTCAAAGAATGTCTATGATGAGGTTTTCTTCAGTGGCTGACAAAGCTTCTGTGCTTTGGTCTCCTCAGTGCCCATCCGCCCAGGGAACTTGGGGTGCTCGTAGAGGCGCAAAGCCAATTATTAGGGTGCACTCTTGAAGCTCTGTGTTTGGTTCTGCTGAAGATATCTGTGCTGCATCACGGCTGCCCTGCACATTCCTCCCTCTTGCCACCCTCTATGGAGAATACAGTTCGACAGGAAAAGCCAGATGCATCTCCCTGCCCTGAAGGGGGCCCCAGGCCCCTCCCACAGCCCACTCTTCACCTGGGGGCCAGGGTACATTGCCCTCTGTTTGACTGTGTCTCTGTCTGAGTCACCTTTTTTTCTTCTTCTTCTTCTTTTTGAGACAGAGTCTCACTCTATCACCCAGGCTAGAGTGCAGTGGTGCGATCTTGGATCACTACAACCTCCACCTCCCGGGTTCAAGCGATTCTTCTGCTTCAGCCTCCCAAGTAGCTGGGATTATAGGCACGCACCACCAAGCCTGGCTAATTTTTTTTTATATTTTTAGTAGAGGCGGGGTTTCACCATGTTGGCCAGGCTGGTCTTGAACTCCTGACCACCTGCCTGCCTCTGCCTCCCAAAGTGCTGGAATTACAGCGTTAGCCTCCGTACCTGGCCAGTCTGAGTCAGCTTTAGAAGTGTGTCTTCTTGCACATCTGGGTAGTCAGGTGTGCCGAGAGCATCTTCTTGGGAGAAGAGGGCAAGAGCTTGCTTTGCAGCTGCCTGCTCCTCTTTCTTGGACCCTGTTTGTGGTTGCAGAGGCAGAGGGAGAGGTGCCTCTCAGCATTCAGTGTATTGAGTTACATCTTAGTAGGAAACGGCTCTGTTTCGGGGTCTGGCACTGGGGAACTGTATGGAACATTCATGTTTATTCCTGTCCCTCTAGGACTTCCATAGCTTGGCCACCTATTTGTCCCAGAATACCTCATCCGTGTTCTTGGATACCATCTCAGATTTCCACCTCCTGCTGTTCCTGGTCACCAATGAAGTTATGCCTCTGCAGGTGCGTGCCCAAGTGTGGTGTCTGCCTGAGCAAGTGGGCTTTGCCCGCCAGGAGATGCCTGTGTCTTGCTTTCTTTCCTCACAGACCAGAGTGTGACTGGGAAACTGGGTCAAAGCTTGGGGTCACATGTTGTCCCCTCATTTGTCCTGTGGGCAGAGTGTAGGCAGCAGCTTTTCACAAGAAGCTTGTTGATAGAAAGATGAATTTTTTCACCTTTAGCGTTTTCACTGAGTGTCTGCACCTCTGTGAGGAAGTACGGTTTCATCTGTTACAATTGGATGGCAGGCAGAGGTGATTTAGCTCTGCCTCCAGCATTAGAGTTAGACAGTTTAAAAAATTCCTGTTCTAACAGTTTCAGAGTCACAGCCTCTGCTTTTTACTCTTATCTCCCCTCCTCCCAAATCAACTCTGGTTTTATTGCCTTGGCCCAGAAGGCTTGGCCAGCTTCCAGACCCCAAGCTCACAGCTGCACAGTTGGCATTTTTAAGAGGCACCGTTGGGGGAGAAGAGGGCGAGTGCTTTGCAGAAGCGGCTGCTCTGGGTAGTCGGAGGGCAGTGGGCAGCAGCTCCCAGGAGGTTCTTGCATGTGCCATGTGTGGGGGTCCAACTTTGGCTTTTTCTTCACTGTTCAAGCCGACAGGAAATGCCAAAGAGAAAGGAGCAAATTCTTTCTGAGCTGCTCCGCCACTGACTCAGGACCTTTCCCTGAAGGAGACAGAATGGAGAGGCTCCTCCTCCCCCGGCCTTTCTCTGTCAGGAAGCCTATAGCTGTTCTTGTATCCTGCTAGTTTATTTTGTGTCTGTATTTTGTCTCAAAACCACTCACTCGGGTATTTGACATCAGGCACCGTGTGCCTCTTGCCTGCCTGTGCCTTCCTTAGTCAGCCCAGGGAGCTGCACCTCCTGCTCCCAGGTTCAGCTGCTGCCCATCTGTCTGGACAGGTGGTAAAAGGTGAGGCTCCTCTGCACCAGAGCCACCTTGCTAGTATACTGCACTATTTTTGCAGTCATCTGTTGGAAGACATTCTCTGGAGGTACTGAGAGCTCCTGAAGGCTTTATCCGTTTCTCATATATGATTTTTTTTTTTTTTTTTTAAGACAGAGTCTTGCTTTGTTGCCCAGACCGGAGTGCATTGGCACAATCTTGGCTCACTGCAACCTCTGCCTCCCGGGTTCAAGTGATTCTCGTGCCTCAGCCTCCCGAGTAGCTGGGATTACAGGTGCCCGCAACCACGCCCGTCTAATTTTTGTATTTTTAGTAGAGACGGGGTTTCACCGTGTTGGCCAGGATGGTCTCAAACTCCTGACCTTGTGATCCGTCTGCCTCCGCCTCCCAGCGTTGGGATTACAGGCGTGAGCCACCGTGCCCATCCTTAATGCATTAATCCCCTGCACTTTGACCCGGAAGGCTAGGATAGAGAGTGCCTTTTTCCAGACATGATGGAGAAGAGAAAGAGGCAGGGGGATGAAATGTAAGGGAGGAGGACACGTCTCACAGCCAGGGTTCCGCCCTCCATCCCAGCCTCCAGGACGAGAGGCATGAGCTCCTATCGTCTGGGCTGTTGAGCACTGTCAGTGCACGGCAGAGGCACAGATGCCTGCTTGGGCCTATTTGGGAGGAATTTAAATTCTAGTTCAATTTAGCACTTAAGTTGTGGCAGTTTACTTTTTTTTTTTTTTTTTTTTTTGAGACGGAGTCTTGCTCTGTGCCCCAGGCTGGAGTGCAGTGGCGCGATCTCGGCTCACTGCAAGCTCCGCCCCGCCGGGTTCACGCCATTCTCCTGCCTCAGCCTCCCGAGTAGCTGGGACTACAGGCGCCCGCCACCTTGCCCAGCTAATTTTCTTGTATTTTTAGTAGAGACGGGGTTTCACCGTGTTAGCCAGGATGGTCTCGATCTCCTGACCTCGTGATCCGCCCATCTCGGCCTCCCAAAGTGCTGGGATTACAGGCTTGAGCCCCACCGCGCCCGGCCTACAGTTTACATTTTATAGTGATATCCTGCAAGATTTTTAAAATGTCCTCGGAAATATGTCTTAGTGTTGGGGAAAAAGAAACCTGTCCCAGCAGGAAGCTGCACAGCAAAGTGGAACCTTCCTTTTGGCTTCTTGTAGGACAGCATCAGCTTGCTGCTGGAGGCTGTGCGGACCAGAAATGAGGAGCTCGCCCAGACATGGAAGAGGTCTGAGCAGTGGGCCACCATCGAGCAGCTGTGCAGTGAGTACCCCCACCCCCTACCCTGGTACCCCGTGGCTGCGGCTGGAGAGCAGTCCACTCTGCACAGCTCCCCACTGCCTGTCGTGCCCTGGATTCTGTACCCCAGCTGCATCCTGGCAGCTGCTGTGGGCAATGAGACTAGAGACTCGACCTCCCTGCCAGGCACGTGGCAGTTTCCAGTGGTGTAACATATGTTGTCCAGGCCATGCATCTTAGGTGCACAGCCCTGTAAATTTTATAAATCTATATATCAGAGATACTAATCTCCAGGCATCCGAGGAGCACTTTCAGCATCATTGTCTTAAGAGAATCAGAAACTCTGTGGAAGCGCAGGACCTTTTGGTCTCCTTGAGAATTTCCCTTTAGTGCTTAAAGCTGTAAGGAGGAGAAGCCCACAGCATGCATGTTCTTCCTGGTGGACACTACAGAATGAACTGCAGGCATTGCGTGTCTTCAGGACCCTCAGTCACCAAGTCCTGAACAACTCCCCACCCGCGAGAACCTTTTGTCAGCATTGCTGCAGGGACTCCTCACGCACCTCCTCACGCACCGTGGTGCCCTGTGCAGCCCCAGTGCCTGTCCTGAGTCTATCAAGCTGAGAATACCAAAGTGCCCAACAGCTGCTACAGCCTTGGACAAACACTAGAATCCCTCTATTAACAGAGCCTTCAAAATAACATATCAAACACCTTTATACCATTTTCTCTTTTTTTTTTGAGACAGAGTTTGGCTCTTGTCGCCCAGGCTGGAGTGCAGTGGCATGATCTTGCCTCACTGCAACCTCCACCTTCTGGGTTTAAGCGATTCTCCTGCCTCAGCCTCCCGAGTAGCTGGGACTACGGGCGGCACCACGCCAAGCTAATTTTTGTATTCTTAGTAGAGACAGGGTTCCACCATGTTGGCCAGGCTGGTCTCAAACTCCTGACCTTGTGATCCGCCCACTTCTGCCTCCCAAAGTGCTGCTGGGATTACAGGCGTGAGCCACCACGCCCAGCCGAGGTTTTCTTTTCATACAATTCTTTATAATTTTTATTTTTGTAGAGACAGAGCCTCCCTCTGTTGCTCAGGCTGGCGTGCAGTGGCACAATCATAGCTCACTGCAGCCTCAGACTCCAGGCTCAAGTGATCTTCCTGCTTCAGCCTTCTGAGTAACTGGGACCACAGGCTCCCAACAGCACCCCCAGCTAATTCTTGGGATTTTGTTGTTGTTTTTTGTTTGTTTCTTAAAAATAATTTTAACTGTTATTTTAGATTCACAGGGTACATGTGCAGGTTCGTCACCTGGGTATATTACCTGATGCTGAGGTTTGGGTATGATTGATCCCATCACCCAGGTACTAAACATAGTACCTAATAGATTTTCAGCCTTTTTTTTTTTCTTGTTTTTGAGATGGAGCCTCACTCTGTCTCCCAGGCTGGAGTGCGGTGGCACAATCTTGGCTCACTGCAACCTCTGCCTCCTGGCTTGAAGCAATTCCCCTCCCTCAGCCTCCCGAGTAGCTGGGATTACAGATGTGTGCCACCACACTTGGCACTGCCATCATTATGCACATGAGTACCCACGTTTAGCTCCCACTTATAAATGAAAACATGGTATTTGGTTTGCTGTTCCTGCATTAATTTGCTTCAGATAATGGCCTTCAACTGCATCCAATTGCTGCAAAGGACATGATTTCATTCCTTTTTATGGCTGCAAAAGTTTTTAATTTTTTTGTATCAATGAGGGCTCACTGTGTTGCCCGGACTGGTCTCAAACTTTCTGGCCTCAAGCATTCCTTACACCTCGGCCTCCCAAAGCCCTGAGATTATACCTGGGAGCCACTGCACCCAACCCTTTTATGCGATTCTAACAATGACACCAGAGTCTTCTTTTTTTCTTTTTTGTTTACCTTTTAGAGACAGGATTTCACTCTGTTGCCCAGGCTGGAGTGCAGTGGAGTGATCATCGCTCACTGCAGCCTTCAATTCCTGGGCTCAAACGATCCTCCTGCTTCAGCTTTCTGAGTAGCTAGGACTATTAGCATAAGCCACTACACCCAACTAATGGTGTTTTTTGTTTTGTTTTGTTTTTGTTTTTGTTTTTTTTTGGGACGGAGTCTTGCTCTGTCGCCCAGGCTGGAGTGCAGTGGCCGGTTCTCAGCTCACTGCAAGCTCCACCTCCCCGGTTTACGCCATTCTCCTGCCTCAGCCTCCTGAGTAGCTGGGACTACAGGCGCCCGCCACCTCGCCCGGCTAGTTTTTTGTATTTTTTTTAGTAGAGACGGGCGCTCTCCCGCCCAGCCAGCATGGTCTCGATCTCCTGACCTCGTGATCCGCCCGTCTCGGCCTCCCAAAGTGCTGGGATTACATGTTTTTTTTTTTTTTTTTTCTTTTTTTTTTTCTTTTTTTTTTTTAAGAGATGGGGTTGGCTGGGCACGGTGGCTCACACCTGTAATCCCAACACTTTGGGAGGCTGAGGCAGGTGGATCACGAGGTCAAGGGATTGAGACCATCCTGGCCAACATGGTGAAACCCCATCTCTTACTAAAAATACAAAAATCAGCTGGGCATGGTGGCGAGCGCCTGTAATCCCAGCCACTCGGGAGGCTGAGGTAGGAGAATCGCTTGAACCCAGGAAGCGTAGGTTGCAGTGAACTAATATAGTGAGACTGACCTCAAGTGCCACTGCACTTCAGCTTGGGTGACAGAGTGAGACCCTCTCTCAAAAAGAAAAGGAGGAAAAAAAAAAAAAGGTCAGGTGTGGTGGCTCACACCTGTAATCTCAGCACTTTGGGAGCCAAGGCAGGAAGATCACTTGAGCCTAGGAGTTTGAGACCAGCCTGGGCAACATGGCAAGACCCCATCTTTTTTTTTTTTTTTGAGATGGAGTCTCACTCTGTCGCCCAGGCTGGAGTGCAGTGGCACTTGAGGTCAGTCTCACCTTGACCTCCCCAGGCTCAAACAATCCTCCCGCCTCAGCCTTCTGAGCAGCTGGGACTACAAGCATGTGCCACCATGCCTGGCTGATTTTTTAAATTTGTTGTAGAGATGAGGTCTCACTATATTGCCCAGGCTGGTCTTGAACTCTTGGGCTCAAGCGATTCTCCTGCCTCAGTGCTGAGATTGCAGGGGTAAGCTGCCATGTCCAGCCAACTCTTTTATAATAGGCAGTTCTGACTGGTGTAAGATAGTATCTCACTGTGGTTTTAATTTGCATCTCTGATGATTAGTGATGCTAGGCATTTTTTCATGGGTTTTTTGTTTGTTTTGAGACAGTCTCATTCTGTCGCCCAGGCTGGAGTGCAGTAGCGTGATCTCAGCTCACTGCAGCCTCTACCTCCTGGGTTCGAGCGATTCTCCTGCCTCAGCCTCGTAAGTAGGTGGAATTACAGGTGGCCACCACCACACCCAGCTAATTTTTTTAGTTTTAGTGGAAACGGTTTCTCCATGTTGGCCAGGCTGGTCTCAAACTCTTGACCTCAAGTGATCTGCCCACCTCGGCCTCCCAAAGTGCTGGGATTATAGGCATGAGCCACCACACCCGGCCCTCATGGGTGGTTTTGTTTTGTTTTGAGATGGAATCTTACCCTGTCAGCCAGGCTGCAGTGCAATGGCGTGATCTCGGCTTACTACAACCTCCACCGCCTGGGTTCAAGTGATACTCCTGCCTCAGCTTCCCAAGTAGCTGGGACTACAGGTGTGCGCCACCATGCCTCGCTAATTTTTATATTTTCAGTAGAGATGGGGTTTCACCATGTTGGTCAGACTGGTCACGAACTCCTGACCTCAGGTGATCCATCCGCCTCGGCCTCCCAAAGTGCTGGGATTACAGACATGTATACATCAGACACAAAGATCAGCTCAGGATGGGTCATAGGCCTAATGGTAAAAGGTAAAACTATGAAGCAGGCTGGGCACGATGTCTCAACTGTCATCCTAACACTCTGGGAGGCCAAAGCTGGAGGACACTGGAGCCCGGAAGTTCGAGAGCAGCCTACACAACACGGAAGCCCCGTCTGTACAAAATATATATAAACAAAAGAATTAGCTGGGCATGGTGAGTGGTCCACGCCTGTAATCCCAGCTTCTGGGGAGGCTGAAATGGGAGGATCCCATGAGTCCGGGAGGTCGAGGTCACAGTGAGCCATGATTGTACCACTCCAGCCTGAATGACAGAGCGATACCCTGTCTTAAAAAAATAAAAACTATAAAACAGTTATTATTAAGTTGAATCTCTTCAGGGCCTTGGAGTTCTTTTCGGCAGGATGCAGGACCTTGGGGTAGAACACAGAAAAACACTGGCATAAAAAAGGTAAATTGATAAATGTGTGTTACGTAAACAAAACACTTGTGCTCATCAGAGGGCACTGTTAGAAACATGAAAAGGCACCGATGGGGGACGCAGTATTAGCGATACATACGCACAACATGACTTCTATCTGAAACTTAAAAAGAACTCTGCTTGTTGATAATCAAGCAGAAAGGCAAAAGAATTCTGCCTGTTGATAACCAAACAGAAAGAGCATAAGAAGCTGGGCAGAGGGTGAAACGTTTCACAATAGGAAATGCAGGCCGGGCGCGGTGGCACACACCTGTAATCCCTGCACTTGGTGGATCACTTGAAGTCAGGAGTTCGAGACCAGCCAGGCCAACATGGTGAAACCCCATCTCTACTAAAAATACAAAAATTAGCCAGGTGTGGTGGCGCGTGCTTGTAATCCCAGCTACTTGGGAGGCTGAGGCAGGAGAATCGCTTGAACCAGGAGGCAGAGGTTGCAGTGAGCCAAGATTGTGCCATTGCACGCCAGCCTGGGCAACAACAACAAAAAAAAGGAGATGCAGGAACAGTCACTATGATTAGTCATCAGGGAAATGCAAATTAAAACATGATAAACCATTACACATCCATCAGTGTGGCTGAAATGAAAAAAACCAACCATGTCAAGTGTGAGTGAAGATGTGAAACCGCTGGAACCCTCACACCTCGCAAGTGGGAGGCAAAACCGTGCCGCCATCACAAGAACTGTGTCTCAGGGTCTTAGAAAGTTCAGCACACAATTTATTACCCTGTGGGCCGGCAGACTCATTCCTAGGTGGGTTTTTGTTTGTTTGTTTTGAGATCAAGTCTTGTTTTGTTGCCCAGGCTGGAGTGCAATGGCGCGATCTCGGCTCACTGCAACCTCCACTTCCCGGGTTCACGCCATTCTCCTGCCTCAGCCTCCCGAGTAGCTGGGACTACAGGCGCGTGCCACCACCCCCAGCTAATTTTTGCATTTTTAGTAGAGACGGGGTTTCACCATGTTAGCCAGGATGGTCTCCATCTCTTGACCTCGAGATCTGCCCATCTCAGCCTCCCAAAGTGCTGGGATTATAGACGTGAGCCACTGCACCTGGCCTGTTTTTTGTTTTTGAGATGGAGTCTTGCTGTGTTGCCCAGGCTGGAGTGAAGTGGCAGGGTCTCGGCTCACTGCAACCTTCCCCTCCTGGATTCATGGGATTCTCCTGCCTCAGACTCCTGAGTTGCCGGGACGGCAGGCGTGCACCACCACGCCTGGCTAATTCTTGTATATTTAGTAGAGACTGGGTTTCGCCATGTTGGCCAGGCTGGTCTCAAACTCCTGACTTCAAGTGATCTGCCCACCTCAGCCTCCCAAAGTGCTGGGATTACAGGCGTGAGCCGCTGCACCCAGCCTCACTCTTTGTTTTTTTTTTTTTTTTTTTTTTTTTTTTGAGACGGAGTCTTGCTCTGTCACCCAGGCTGGAGTGCAGTGGCCGGATCTCAGCTCACTGCAAGCTCCGCCTCCCGGGTTCACGCCATTCTCCTGCCTCAGCCTCCCGAGTAGCTGGGACTACAGGTGCCCGCCACCTCGCCCGGCTAGTTTTTTTGCATTTTTTAGTAGAGACGGGGTTTCACCGTGTTAGCCAGGATGGTCTCGATCTCCTGACCTCGTGATCCGCCCGTCTCGGCCTCCCAAAGTGCTGGGATTACAGGCTTGAGCCACCGCGCCCGGCCTACTCTTTGTTTTTATCCAAGAGAAATAAAAACACAGATCCACAAAGAAATTGTATAAGAATGATCCTGGCAACTTTGTTCATATTAGCTCAAAACTGGAGGCTGGGCACAGTGGCTCACACCGGTAATCCTAGCACTTTGGGAGGCCAAGGCGGGCGGATCACCTGAGGTCAGGAGTTTGAGACTAGCTTGGCCAAAATGATGAAACCCTAGCTCGACCAAAAAATAGATAAAATTAGCCAGGCATTGTGGTCTGCGCCTGTGGTCCCAGCTACTTGGGAGGCGGAGGCAGGAGAACTGCTTAAACCTGGGAGGCAGAGTTTGCAGTGAGCCGAGGTTGCACCACTGCACTCCAGCCTGAGTGACAGAGTAAGAGCCTATCTCAGGAAAAAAAAAAAAAAGCTGGAAATAACCCAAATGCACATCTCCCAGGGAATTATGTTATTCACAAGGAGAGGCACCCTCTGCAACAAAAAGGAACCAGCAAGCACAGGCTCCCTGTTAATCCCCGTGGTGCAGGAGGCATTTTTCTGAGTCTGTCACAGCCAAGGGCATTAAGGACTTCAAAACGTGTCTGTGGTGGGAGTGCTGCGTGGGCAGGACCAGCACGGGGTGGGAGGTGGAGGGTGGGGAGCTCTCAGCTGCCTGCCCCTGTCCCTGTCCCTGTGCCCACACTCTGGAGGTCTCTGGTGGGCCAGAAATGATGAGTGCTCATTTCTCTCCCACCCTGCAGGCACAGTTGGCGTGCAGCTCCCAGGTCTCCACGAGTACGGCGCCGTCGGGGGCTCCACACACACGGCCACTGCGGCCATGTGGGCTTGTCAGCACTGCACGTTCATGAACCAGCCAGGCACGGGCCACTGCGAGATGTGCAGCCTCCCCAGGACCTAGGGTGCCTGCCCTCTGCTGGCTAGGACCGGGCCCGGCCCAGCCCTTCCTGAAGCCAGAAGCATTGCTCAGTGTGTTCCCTATAACTGCCCCACAGTGGGCAGCCCTGGAGGGACAAGGGGCTGGCTGTCCTGGGCTCCCTGACCCACTGAAGCTTCTCAGCACGTTCCTCCTTGGAGAGCGGGTGCCACGGCTGGTATTCTGCACGCTGAGTGCAGTCCCAGACTGGAAATGTAGAGCGGCCCCTCATGCCTAATCCTGTTGACAAGCCCCCCACTGTGTTGGAAGGACCTCTCACCTCTATACGGCACCTGCAATTGGGGAGCATAGGGGGGGCTGATGCTGCCACCACCCAGCCTTTTCCTTCCTTTCAATGCTTTTTGTTTGGCCTCCCCGCCCCCCGCGTTTTTCTGGCTGGGAGCTCTTGGTTGCCCCTGGTCTGACTGCTTGGTGGCAGACACCCTGCCTGTGAGGGCCACTTTCCTCTGCCGGGAGCTGTTTGGGGGGGATGCCGTGGCCCTGGACACAGCTCCCCTCTGCAGGTCTGCAGGTTGGTTTGCTGCCTGCCCTCCTCCTCTCACCCGACGTCCAGGTGGGATTTTAAAGTCTGCATTGGTTATAATAACAGTTACCAGTAATTCCTGCCCAGAAGACTTTTATTTATTTTTTTTTTAAGATAAAAACTGCACAAAAGGGGAGTGAGAGAGACTAGTTTCCACATCCTTCCCTCCTTTAGTGAAGCCCCCGAGGTTGTGTCCAGGGTGATGAGTGTGGACGGGGGTACCAGTCAGTTCTCCCTTGAAGTAAACCTCAGTGCCTGAGACTTTTCTACCAAGCCACACAGCTGCAGCAGCTGCAGATACTGCGGGCTGAGCAGGAGCAGTGGTGGCGCCTGCCCTGAGGCTGCCCTGCGATGGCCTGGGTGGGAGAGCTGGGTCGCCGGTGTTGATGCTCTGGCCCTCCCCAATACGCTGCTTCATCCCACTGCACTGCCTGGCTGAGGGTGTTAGGGGCTGTGCCTCTTGTGAGGGCCATCTGGGACCTCTCTGGGGCACTGCACAATTGATAGTGTACCAATGGAGGGAGCCTGGGCGATCTGGAACAGCACCTGGTGGGGTCCTGTGTGTGTGCGCTCTGTGGGCTCTGCGTTCGTCTGTGGCCAGGCCGGGGCACGGCTCTTACCTGGGGAGTGGTGGGCATCTCGATGCTTCTTTGCCTTAATGATGGCCACATTTGGGTTGCTCTGCACCCACGGGAGAGGCTGGCCCAGCTACAGACTGCTTAGGGACTTCTGTGTCCATCTTGGGGGGTAAGCCCATGTGACCCTCCCACATTCTTGGCACTATGAACAGAGAACACTTGCCTGTTGGCTTCTGAAGTGGTCGGGACTGTGGCTGGCACCTCCAGGTCCGCCTGGCATGGGACACCAAGTGGAAAGCCCAAGCAGCTCATCTGCTCTTGGGACCAGGGGCCAGTTGGGTTGGGTCTGATTATAGCAGAGCTGTCGTGGAGGGTCTGGAGGGGTGGAGAGGAGCCTGGTTGAAGTGGACTGCTGCGGGTACAACTCCCAGCTTGGCCACTGTGGGCTGTCTGCTCTCCCTCCTAGCAGCTGTCACGCTGAAGTTTTGTCCTCTGCTGTCTCTGGTCCTGAGATCAGCTGTGAGCCTAGGTGGCCAAGGCTTCCTGCATTGCTTCCCTGTGAGTCCAAGGCCTTCCCCACCACTGGGCAGGGGCTGGACAACACGGACTTCTAGAGACAGCCGCGTTGCCAGTTCCTCCTCTCCCACTTGCTCATCCTTATCTGCCATGCTATTCTAGTTTCCATTGTCCTCCACCAGCATTTCCCTCACTCTGAAATTCCGGCATTCACATCATTCATGTTTTCTTTTGTCTTTCAGCTAAAGAAAAAACATTGGCGATTTGTCTGCTTCTGGTTTTGAGTTACTCTTTGTTCAGTAATGCACTTTATTTTATTGTCCAAAGAGAGTCAGAGCTAAGCATACAGGCTTGGGGGTGAGCCCTGCTATAAGAGTTCAGGCCCTGGGAGGCTCAGCCACCTCCCGTTGTGGGAGGGAGGTCTCAGCCCCACCTCGCATCTTCACCTGCCCTTGGTGTGGACACACCCTCTCATGCTACCAGCACCATAACCCAGTGGGGGTGACTGGGTGCACACCTGCCCAGGTGAACACAGCGGCTGCCAGTCTCCTGGCCCAGAGAGGAGGTGGGGCCTGGACCTGGTCTCTTCCAACCAGGCTGCTCGTGGGGCACAGGTGCTCCTGCTTCGGCTCTGTTTCGGCTCACAGGTGTGCATCACTGGGCTTGGATTTGCATTACATTGACCCCAGCCCTGCAGTGGAACCTAATAAAAGCGCCTGAAGCAACAGCCTGGTCTTAGTGTGTCCTTCCGGTGCACTCAACTGTTGTCTGGCATCTGCTCACTGTGTGGGGATTTGATAACTTGTCCCCAAGATATCACCGTCTTACGCGTATGTATGTGCATGGACCATTTAAAGGTGGGGATTCTACTTCCCCAGCCAGTCCCTCCCAAACTTGACTCCTCGATAAGTTTCTTAAAGTGTTAACATCTAGGAGGAGGAGGAGAGTGCATCAGTGTTTGATGGCCTGGCCGCCCTTGGGTGCCTCTTCTGCATCTGCCCCACCTGTCAGCCCCACAGCTGCTCCCGAGTCACTGCTTTGTGGACAGGTACATGTAACCAAACAGCAGGTGAAGGAAAAAACCCAGGAAGCCCAGGCTGCACAAGTGCAGCAAGGAGCGAGGCCTGGGGGTGACACGCCTGTGCTGCTTGAGCTGTCTTCCCTGTGACAATAGAAAGCGTCTAGAACAAGTGCCCTCTGAGCCTCAGGTAGGAGCCCTGGCAGCCACCGTTCAGCACCACTTTGTCCTTTGGCCAGTGACTCATTGCTGACTTGAGCGGTTACTAAAAAACAAAAACCCTATTTTCTGAAGGGGGGTCTTGGGGTGAAGCAGGCCACAGGGCAGTTACCAAGGGGTCCTGGCTTCTGCACTCCAGCAGCGAGAGGGTGGGCCCCCAGCATCCGGCCTCCAATCCTGCACCTTCAACACAGTGCAGTTCACTCGATTCCCCACAGCTCCTGGGATCACTTGGACCCAGGAGGTCGAGGCTGCAGCGAGCTGTGATCGCAACTCTAGCCTGGGCCACAGGGTGAGACCTTGTCTGAAAAAAAAAATGCTGAGGTGGGGAGGCTCGGGGAGGCTGCATCAGAGAAAGCACAAGTGCAGCGGCAGCCTGGGCCATGCAGGGAGCCAGTACCTGGCCATGGCAGGCTGTGAGAGCCAGTGAAAATCCTTGGTGCTTTCATCTTCTCTGGTTATATGTCAAGATAAACGCTGGGCACAGTGGCTCACACCTGTAATCCCAGCACTCTGGGAGGCCGAGGCGGGTGGATCACCTGATCAGGAGTTCTGGCCAACATGGTGAAACCCTGTCTCTACTAAAAATACAAAAACTGAACGTGGTGGTGCACACCTGTAATCCCAGCTACTCGGGAGGCCTAGGCTGGAGGATCACTTGAACCCTGGGGGGCAGAGGTTGCAGTGAGCCGAGATTGTGCCACCGCACACTCCAGCCTGGGCAACAGAAGCAAGACTGTCTCAAAAAAAAGAAAAAAAAAAAAAATGCTGGGTGCAGCGGCTCATGCCTATAATCCCACCACTTTTGGGAGGCCAAGGCTGGCAGATCACTTGAGGTCGGGAATTCAAGACCAGCCTGGTCAACATGGTGAAACCCCATCTCCACTAAAAATACAAAATATTAGTGTGGTGATGTGTGTGCGCCTGTAATCCCAGCTACTTGGGAGGCCAAGGTAGGAGAATTGCTTGAACCCAGGAGGCAGAGGTTGCAGCGAGCCAAGATTATGCCACTGCTCTCCAACCTGGACAACAGAGTGAGACTCTGTCTCAAAAAATTTTTAAAAATTTAAAAATGGGCCGGGCGCGGTGGCTCAAGCCTGTAATCCCAGCACTTTGGGAGGCCGAGACGGGCGGATCACGAGGTCAGGAGATCGAGACCATCCTGGCTAACACGGTGAAACCCCGTCTCTACTAAAAAAATACAAAAAACTAGCCGGGCGAGGTGGCGGGCGCCTGTAGTCCCAGCTACTCGGGAGGCTGAGGCAGGAGAATGGCGTGAACCCGGGAGGCGGAGCTTGCAGTGAGCTGAGATCCGGCCACTGCACTCCAGCCTGGGCGACAGAGCAAGACTCCGTCTCAAAAAAAAAAAAAAAAAAAAATTGAGACGGAGACTTACAATAACCCAATACAAAAAGCCTGGCGTGGTGGTGTGCACCTATAGTCCCAGCTAATCGGGAGGCTGAGGCAGGAGGTTGGCTTGAGCCTGGGGTGTTGAGGCTGCAGTGAGCCGAGATTGCACCACTGCAAAAAAAAAAAGGGCGAACTCAGGTTCCTGGGTCCCTGCTCCACCTCCTGCTGTGTTCTTATTGGGCTGTGCTGCTCTGACGAGAGGTCCCTCAAAGCCCAGCCCCCCTCACCCTCAGCACAGCCTGAAGCTTCATGGTTTCTCTCTTCTCAGTCTGACCTTCTAAATTGACTCCTTCATATAATTTGTGCTTAGGGAGATGATACCACCTACAGGTTGGGCATAGAAACAGTGTCCAGCGGTGTGCTCTGCTGTGTCAAAGGCTTCCGCTAGGAGTGTGTGCATCTTCCACACCCACAGCAGAGGTTGCCTCAGCCCTCATCACCCTTCGCCAAGTATAGGTGGGGCACAGCACAGCCCAGCAGCTGATGGAGAGCCGGCCTTGAGCCCTTTGCTGGTGTCTAACTCACCCCCTTTCCCCTGGGATCCATGCTTAAGGTCCCCCACATGACCAATGATCATAAATCTTGTTGCAGATAGGAGCTGGGCTTGGCGTGGGGCCAAGAGCCTGCCAGCCCCCGGAGCAGAATGGAGTGGGCAGCGGAGTAAACCGCCGGGTGAGGCTGCTGGTTTACCGGGCCTCCTCCCACGTTCTTTCCTCCTCCACGTGATCGTGATCATTTCCTCTAGGACGGTCTTGGCATGTTTCCATCCATATGGAAGAGACGGCCTGGGAGGACTGGATGGGAGTTGGTGTGTGTGAGCGAGCGAGCGACTCAAGAGGCTTCAGAGGGTTAAAACTAGCAGTCAGAAGACCGGCAGAGGCTCCCCTGTGGGGGAAATTCGGTCAGAAGACCGGGGAGGATCCCTGTGGGGAAATTCACAACGATGCGGCATCTGCACTTCCTGACTCTGAAGGCCAAATGGGATGCCCCTGGCCCTCCTCTCCCCACTCCCCAGCATCAAAGACAGCATTTCCAGCCCAAACACCTTCAGAGCAGCCCTGGCGACAGAGAGGATCGAGGAACTGACTCCAGGTGCCGCACCTGAGTCTGTCTATCCTAACACCCAGAATCAGACATCCCCGTTGTCCTGGGGTCAGTCCCCACCCCAAACTCAAAGGGGGGGCGGTCAGGACGTCTGCACGTGGTGCTTTGTGCTCCGGCAGGTGCACCCGGACTCCACGATGTCTGCCCAACTTCCAAGCCCTGTTTTGCAGCCCTGCCCGTAGACTCTCCCTCAAGAGTGTCTGGCCTTAGCGGTCTTCAGATTGGCTTCTTAAACGGAGGGAGGCGGACCGGGGGCGGGGTTCCTTGGTCATTTACTTGTCAGTGGTGTGCCTGGTTTCCGCTCTCTTCCGGGCGTGGAGGAGGTGTCATCGCAGGCCCCTCCACGGGCGTCCTCTGGTCAGTACTTCTCTCCTGGAGGAAGTGGAGAGCTGCCCGGAGGGAGAGGGTGGAGGTGTCTTGCCCTGTCTCACAGTCATTTTCTTGTCCTTTGCTCCCAACCCGTGGTGTACTCCCCGTCCCCACGTGTTCAACCACGGAGGGAGGGACGCACTTCCACCTAAGCAGGCTCACGCCGCTGGGCCCTGAACGTAGGGGCGGCTCACGGAGCACAGGGCAGAGATCCATCGCTAGGATGACAAGAGCCGGCGCTGCCCCACCCCGTCCCCGGCTGGAGTGCGCTCCGGCAGGACTCAGGGGCTCTCCGAGAGCCCAGAGAATCAAGGGGTTTACGCAAAAGCCAGAGGAGCGCAGCGCGGCCTTTCCCGACCGCCCCCGGCACCGCCGACCGCTTTACGGCGGAGGTCGCGCCGCACAGCGGGCTGCCGTAAAGCGCTCCGAGGCGGAGCCGCCGCCGCGCGGCCGGGGCTCTTCACCCTGACCGGCCCGCGCTCACGATGGCCAGCGCCGCGCCGCGGGTCCGCTACCTGGCGGGCTTCTGCTGTCCCCTCGGGGGCCTGGCGGCGGGCAAGCCCCGCGTGCTGTACCACGAGGCGGAGGTCTTCCTGTCCACCGGCAGCGAGCTCGTCTACGTGTACGACCAGGAGGGCGGGCTGCTGACCGTGAGCGCCGGCCCGCGGGGGCGGGAGGGGCCGGGCGGGGGCGGCGGTTCGCGTGAAAATGAAGATCGCGGGCCCGCGCGTCGCCTCGGCCTGACCCGCGCCCCGGTCCGCAGGCGGCGTTCCGGTTCCCCGACCAGGTGTGGCACCTGGAGCTGCTGGCGCCGCGCAGGTTGCTGTACGCGCTGTGCGCCCGGAGGGGCCTTTACTGCCTGTCGCTGGACCACCCGGGCAGGAGCAGGTGAGGGCGGGCCCGCGGCCTCCCTCCCGCACGCTCCTGCTGCCCCCGGACTGCTTCAGAGCGAGCAGCCGCACCTCCTCGCTCTTGGGGACCCGGGCTGCCACCAGCTCTGAGCCTTGGCCGCCATCCCCGCCCATATCTGGAGCCCCTGCCCCCAGCACTCTTGCTGCAAGTATCTTGCTTACGGTCCTTAGTAAGTGGAGTTCACATGGTTAAGCCTACTTCGGGGTGCGGGATCCTGTCCTTTGGGCCCTGGTGGCCCGGTGCTGTCTGGTGAGACACGCCCCCAAGGTTGGGTGTTTATTAGAGGGAGGAGACAGCAAAGGCACCGTGACCCCGAGCCAGTGATCAGTGGAAACCATCTGGGTCGGAAGGAAGCGAACTCCGGGCAGCCAGGCCTGTCTTCAGTGCAGAGCCGGCAGCTGCTGACCGCGGCCCAGGCTGTAGAGGGGGGGGCAGCCTGTGCACTTTGCAACCCGGACCTCAGCCAGACGGTTCTGTGCTGAGGGGTGTCCGTTCAAGCTGCTTTTGAATGTCTGGTACTTCCTGTCAAGCGTGTCCTTCGTGGGGAAGGTGGGAGGCCATGTGGCAGATGGACTGCTGAGGGCCTTGAGGGTCACTGCAGGGACCCCTGAGCCAGACTGCTCCATGCCAGGTTATGGTGAAGAGAACGTGGGAATCCCACCCTGCCCAGGCCTGACCAAGGCGTCCCTTGTTCTCAAAGGTCTACAAGCCGGGATGACAGGGACAGCGAGGACGGTGACCAGCCTTCCCCTGTGATCCCTGTGGACCCCGATGCCTGCATCCTTCCCGATGCTGCGCTGTGCGCGTTCACCGTGCTGGACAGTGTGCTGGTCACCCTGGTGCAGGGCCCCGCCCGGTGGAAGATGCAGCTGTTTGAGCAGCCCTGTCCTGGGGAGGACCCCCGGCCAGGAGGCCAGATCGGTGAGGTGGAGCTGTCCACCTACGCCCCCCCAGCCGGGGTCCCAGGAAAGCCTGCAGACCCCCACTTCCTTCCAGTGCTATGCTGTGTGTCACCGTCAGGCTCCAGGGTGCCCCGTGACCTCCTTGGGGGCCCTGGGGGCTTCACGCTGGAGGACGCCCTCTTCGGGCTCCTCTTTGGAGCTGATGCCACCCTCCTGCAGTCACCTGTGGTCCTCTGTGGTCTCCCTGATGGCCAGCTCTGCTGTGTGATCCTGAAGGCCCTGGTCACCTCCAGGTCAGCCCCTGGTGACCCAAATGCCCTTGTCAAGATCCTCCATCACCTGGAGGAGCCTGTCATCTTCATAGGGGCCTTGAAGACGGAGCCACAGGCTGCAGAAGCTGCAGAGAATTTTCTGCCTGACGAGGATGTGCACTCTGACTGCCTGGTGGCCCTTGGTCACCATGGCCGGATGCTGGCCATCAAGGCCAGCTGGGATGAGTCTGGGAAGCTGGTGCCCGAGCTGCGGGAGTACTGCCTCCCAGGCCCCGTGCTCTGCGCTGCCTGTGGCGGGGGTGGCCGCGTGTACCACAGCACCCCTTCTGATCTCTGTGTGGTGGATCTGTCTCGGGGAAGCACCCCGCTGGGCCCCGAGCAGCCCGAAGAAGGCCCGGGAGGCCTGCCCCCCATGCTGTGCCCAGCCAGCCTGAACATCTGCAGTGTCGTCTCTCTGTCCGCCTCTCCCAGGACGCATGAAGGTATGAGCTGCTGGCTAAAATGAAAGATGGGAGCCCAGGGTCGAGCGTCCTTTTTGGCTGCCTGCTACTATCAGGCCGCCTTCCTTTCCTGGGCTTGTTCTTTCGCAACGCTGACAGGTGTTGACACAGCCTAGTGGTTAACTCCCTTCTTGTCTCAAGGTCAAGCAGGGGCTGGTGGTGGGTCTATGCATTGTTCTGCCTCTGGGGTCTAGGGTGTGGCCCTGGGCCTGGTAGGATCTGAGTGTGCTGCTTGCCGGCTGTGGACTCGGAGGAAACTCGGGGGTCGGCCGCAAGTGCCTCCTCCGCAGGTCTTATGTGGCGAGCCGCCCAGGGAGGTCTGTTCCGGACTCGCCTTTCTTCCAAAGGCTGCAAATGCCTGCTCGTGTCATGGTGTGGCCTGCCCGTGAGTCTGCTCTGGACCAAAGGCAGATGGCACCGTGGAATTCTAGTTTTGTGTGTGTGGCCTGCCCGTGAGTCTGCTCTGGACCGAAGGCAGATGGCATCGTGGAATTCTAGTTTTGTGTTTTCCACAGAAAAAGCCAGAGAGGGTTTTAGCTGTGTGTGCCCAATGTTGGGGTGAGAGAAATAGAGCCACACACCCCCAACCAGTGCATTTCCCCGAGTGTGCTCACATTGTGAGCATGCTAACAAATCTCGCCACGGAAAATACATACACAGCAGGAGAGGAGGGCTTTGAAGGGAAACACCAGACTGTCTCCGCTGCGGAAGAGAGGGCTGCAGACGGGGTCAGAGATGGCAAGGCTGGGGCCACCGACAGAAGCCCGGGGTGGGGACAGCGCCTTTGTCTCGGGACCTTCTCTTCCTCACTGGACACTGGTCTTGTCTTCCGACTTCTTTCCTGGAGCCTGGGGAAACACCTGAGTGTCACGCTGCTTGCCTCTCCCAGTCTGCGGACCAGGCCCCTTGTGTGTCTGTCACCAGGTGGCACCAAGCTCCTGGCCCTGTCCGCCAAAGGCCGCTTGATGACCTGCAGCCTGGACCTAGACTCTGAGATTCCTGGCCCAGCCAGGATGACCACAGAGAGTGCAGGCCGGAAAATTAAGGAGCTGCTGTCTGGAATTGGCGACATCTCTGAGAGGTGAGCAGTTTGGCTTGGGCCGGGCAGAGGCTGGCGCTGCCATCCTTGGGAGGTAGTGTGTCTGTGTGGGGTCGTCCTGAGTCTGGGTGTCCTCAGGTGGCAATGGTCCAGGAGAGGCCATTACTTGGCCTTTTTTTTTTCTGGTTTTTTTTTTTTGAGATGGGGTCTCGCACTGTTGCCCAGGCTGGAGTGCAGTGGCGCAATCTTGGCTCACTGCAAGCTCCGCCTCCTGGGTTCACGCCATTCTCCTGTCTCAGCCTCCCGAGTAGCTGGGACTAGAGGTGCCCGCCACCATGCCCGGCTAATTTTTTTTATTTTTTGGTAGAGACAAGGTTTCACCTTGTTAGCCCGGATGGTCTCGATCTCCTGACCTTGTGATCCGCCTGCCTGAGCCTCCCAAAGTGCTGGAATTATAGGCGTGAGCCACAGCACTCTACTTGGCCTCTTTTTTTGAGAGGGAATTTCACTCGATGTCACCCAGGCTGGAGTGCTGTGGTACGATCACTGTTCACTGCAACCTCCGCCTCCCGGGTTCAAGTGATTCTCCTGCCTCAGCCTCCTGAGTGGTTGGGATTACAGGAGTAATCCACCACGCCCAGGTACTTTTTGTATTTTTAGTAGAGATGGGATTTCACCATGTTGCCCAGGCTGGTCTCAAACTCCTGGGCTCAAGTGATTTGCCTGCCTTGGCCTCTCAAAGTGCTGGGATTACAGGCATGAGCCACCGCGCCCGGCCATTACTTGTCCTCTTAGGATATCTTGAGAGCCTCAGGCTACCCAGCTGCCTCTGGAAGGTGAGCCAGGACTGCCCCCCAGCACCCCACCCTTTCTCCCTAGTGGGCCACAGGAGACATGCCCTGCTGAGTCCTCACCCTCCCTGCTCTCCGCGCAGGGTCCAGTGTGCTTTTCCCCCCGCAGCACTGGCCTCGGGACGTTCAGAGAGAACACACTGCGTGCACGCAGCATCCCCTGCACCTCTCACGTGACCACTGGGGTCCTGAGAGCGAGGGGCCTGTCACCCCAGGTCCCTGTGTTTAGGGCTGTTTCTGTAGTGCCTGCCACCCTCCTGGCTTTCGCTGTAAAGGCTGCAAGGGAGAAAAGAGACCCACTAGGAACATTCTGGGGAGCCGAGGCGGGGGGTAATGTACCACCTGGCCCCTGAGTGGCCCAAATGTGGGTGGTGGGCTTCTCGCACCTGGCAGATTAGCCTAGGCCCCCCAAACACCAGCTCCATCCTCTGTCCGCTTTCCTCCTGCAGCCGAAGAGGAGAGATCAGGTCAGATGGCTTGAGGCAGCTTCCAGAGAGGCTCGATGTGGGTGGGACCGGGAGAGACATGTTCCTGCAACGGGAGCCCCTCTCTGGTGTGGCTCCACGCCCACTGTGTGCTTGTGGAGCCAGGTTCGGTGCCTCCTGGGCCTGAGTCAAGATGTGGCACCGGGCGCTGTGGGTGTCCCCCCCTCTCCTGGGGGTCATGTCTGTCTTTCGCAGAGTGTCTTTTCTAAAGAAAGCGGTTGACCAGCGGAACAAGGCCCTGACAAGCCTCAACGAGGCCATGAACGTGAGCTGTGCACTGCTGTCAAGCGGCGCGGGCCCCAGGCCCATCTCCTGCACCACCAGCACCACCTGGAGCCGCCTGCAGACGCAGGACATGCTCATGGCCACCTGCGTGCTAGAGAACAGCAGCAGCTTCAGCCTGGACCAGGGGTGGACCCTGTGCATCCAGGTGCTCACCAGCTCCTGTGCCCTTGACCTGGACTCGGCCTGCTCGGCCATCACCTACACCATCCCCGTGGACCAGCTCGGCCCCGGTGCTCGGCGGGAGGTGACACTACCCCTGGGCCCTGGTGAGAACGGCGGGCTCGACCTGCCTGTGACCGTGTCCTGCACGCTGTTCTACAGTCTCAGGGAGGTGGTGGGCGGGGCCCTCGCCCCCTCGGACTCTGAGGACCCCTTTCTGGATGAGTGCCCCTCCGACGTCCTGCCTGAGCAAGAGGGCGTTTGCCTGCCCCTGAGCAGGCACACAGTGGACATGCTGCAATGTCTGCGCTTCCCTGGCCTGGCCCCGCCACACACACGGGCCCCCTCCCCACTGGGCCCCACCCGCGACCCCGTGGCCACTTTTCTGGAAACTTGTCGGGAGCCTGGCAGCCAGCCAGCAGGACCCGCCTCCCTGCGGGCCGAGTTCCTGCCCCCATCTGTGGCTTCCATCAAAGTGTCAGCGGAGCTGCTCAGGGCTGCCTTGAAGGACGGCCACTCAGGTTGGTGGCACTGATTGGCTTTGCTCAGCCTTGGGGATTTTTTTTTTTTTTTTCCTTAAAGAGACAGGAACTTGCTGTGTTGCCCGGGCAGGAGTACAGTGGTGCAGTCATGGCTCACTGCAGCCTCGAGCTCCTGGCCTCAAGTGATCTTCTCATTTGGGCCTCCCAGAATGCTGGGATTCCCTGCATGAGCCACTCCACCCCACCCACCTCGGGCCTGTGGACATGGGCTGTTCCTCCTTCTCCCAGCTGCTCCTGTGGGGCGGCCTGGCCCCCCAGCCCAGCGAGCTCTGCTCAGGAAATGAGCTTTGCCTGCATCCCGTCCACTGTTGGGGTCTGGCCTTATGTGGGGCCCTCTCACCATGTATTTCTTTTCAGTTTTGTTTTTTAAACCTATATATGGAAGTGTAACCTAAATACAGCAGAGTCACAAAGGAGCCAAACTGTGAGCTTCATATCGCAGGCACCCGGGGAGGGAGTCAGCTGCACTCACCCCAAAGCCCCGGCACCATTCATCAGGCGTTTGTGAGCTCCACGAAATGGAGTGTGCGGTCCCTTCTTCATGTCTGTCCTTTGCTCCCCCGTGTGTGAGACCCTTTGTCACAGGTGCAGATGTCTCCATTCTACTGCAGATGGGTATTTGGATGGTTTCTGGATTTGGGCTTGTGCAGAGAGGGCAGCCGCAGCCATCCCCTGGGGTGTGTCTGCCCAGTGCCGGGGCGGTGCTGCCTGCTCCTAACCTCAGCCCCCAGGAGCATTGCCAGGTCCCCCAAAGTGGGGTTTTCACCTTCCACAGATTGTAACTGCCCCCACCCATCGCAGGACTTGTTCAGCAGAGAGACTTGAGCAGCGGCCTCCTTCCTTTCTCTGAGTCAGCTGGCCGTGCCGCAGCTTAGGGTGGGGCTGTGGATAGCTGGGATGCTTAGATGGTTCTGGGAGGGGCACTTTGGGGCAGCCATGCAGATGCCCATCTGGTAGGATCGGGCTGAGCTCTTGGCTGGTGCCTCCCCTCCAGGTGTGCCCCTGTGCTGTGCCACCCTGCAGTGGCTCCTTGCTGAGAATGCTGCTGTGGACATCGTGAGGGCTCGAGCGCTGTCTTCCATCCAGGGAGTGGCCCCTGATGGCGCTGACGTTCACCTCATCGTCCGAGAGGCAAGCAGGGGTTCAGGCAAACGAGCCTCGGCACCAGCAGTTCTTGGGGTGGGGCCCCTGGGCTGGAGCTCGGGAGGACCCCTCACCCTGGGCGGGGGCCCGGCAGCCTTCTCCCGAGCTCCCCAGAGGACTGTGATGTGACAATTTCCCCTCATGCCAAGCAGACCCCACTCAGGCGGGGAGGGCCTTGCAGCTCAGATCCCCGAGGACTGGCCCTGTCCAGCCCTGTCCGCCATGAGGGCCCCCTTCCCCTGTCCAGTACTGAAGTCATAGCAGGTTCCACAGTGCTGCTGGCAACACCCGTACCCCAGGAGCAGCAGCCCCGCTAACCCCCTGCACTGCTCGCGGGCTCCAGACCCGTCGCGGAAGCTGCTGAATGGCGAATGGCCCTGCTGGTCTATAGCCCCTGTCGTGCACACCTTTCCAGAGACTCATGACCTCCAGCACACCCTCACGTCCCACCAGCAGAGGCTCTTGCAGGGTAGCCCGGGCTGCCAGGATGCGTGTGTCCCCGAGGATGGGCAAGGCCGCCAGGCTCAGAGTCTGCGCTTGGTTTTCGTTTTGTTTTTTTTTTTGAGGTGGAGTCTCGCTTTGTCGCCAGGCTGGAGTGCAGTGGCGCGATTTTGATTCACTGCCATCTCCACCTCCTGGGGTCAAGCGATTCTCCTGTCTCAGCCTCCTGAACAGCTGGGATTACAGGCGCCCGCCACCACACCCAGCTAATTTTTGAATTTTTAGTAGAGATGGGGGTGTCACCATGTTGGCCAGGATGGTCTTGATCTCCTGACCTCAGGTGATCTGCCCGTGTCGGCCTCCCAGAGTGCTGGGATTACAGGCGTGAGCCACCACGCCCGGCCCAGAGTCTGCACTTGGAATCGATCCTCGGCCCTCGGGTGCCTTGACTGCCCACTGCGTGGCCCTTTCAGCCCGGATGCTGGGTCTGCTGGTGGCCCTGCAGGTCGGTGCTAACAGCCCCTGTGGGAGAGCCGCAGGTGACTGTGTCCTTTCTGGGCTCCCGAGGCCCCTGGCGTCTCACCTGCGTGGCGTGTGGAGGATAAGCCTGGTTTCCTGGCTCTTGGCCTGTTCTTGCCATTCTTTGTTGTCCAGCTCAGCTCAGGCCAGCCTTCCTAAGGGACAGGTGGGTGTCCCATAGATAGGCCTAGCAACTCCCAGTGCCCACAGCGATGCCCTAACCCTGCTGCCAGAGGTGATCTGTGATGCCTGGTGTGGGGGGACAGGCCTGGGCCCCCCAAGGGGCATGCAAGATCTACATGTAGGTTGTGCACAAGGCATGTCACTGCAGTGGCCTCCTCCTGGAGCAGGCCCCAGTCTGGCTCAGGGCCCTGCGTGAATTCCACAGGTCTGAGGGACGGGGTCTTCCTGACACATCTGGGCGCAGAGCAGGTTCCTGCCACTGGTTGGTGGCTGGTTCTTCAGGTGGAAAAAGTTAAACTAGGGTACTGAGCTCTGCCTCCTTCAGGGTACAGGACAGCCCAGGGCAGGGGGTTGGCTTCACGTGCTGCCGGCTGGGGAGGCTTCTGTGTAGCCTGAGCCCCCCGGGCAGGTGGGGGTGCCACAGGCAGGCAGTGAGGTGGCTCCTGTGTTGCAGGTGGCCATGACCGACCTCTGCCCAGCCGGGCCCATCCAGGCAGTGGAGATCCAAGTGGAAAGCTCCTCTCTGGCCGACATTTGCAGGGCGCACCATGCCGTTGTCGGGCGCATGCAGGTATGTCGGCCCGCTCAGGAAGGCGGCCAGGATCTGTGGGTCGCTCGCTAAGGTCCGTGCATGGGACCCTGTAGCTGCTGGCCACGGGGTCTGCAGCTCCCTGCAGGGGAGTTGTAGGAAGATCCAAGCCTGCTCTGCCGCTGAGTGCAGTGTTGTGCAGTGGGGCTGTGGGCGATGAGAGGCATGAGGTGGACCCTCTCAGGAGGCCAGTGCTGCTCCCCAGGTGTGCCGTCACCCCCGGGCACCTGTGAGTGCAAGGACTGCCCGGGCTACGAGGCCAGTGGGCTTCTATTTGTGACCTGCAAGGTCAGCCCAGGGTTTCCTCCCTTCTCTGGCTGGGCAGAGGCTGCATAGAGAGGCCGTGGTCTGGGCGTGGATCCTAGAACAAGGTGCTGGGAGCCTCCACGTCTTTGCCAAGAGAGTGGAGTTTGCAGCTCCCCCCACTCACAGCCCCAGGGGTTCCCTGGCACAGGAATAGCTGCTTCCATGCTGTGCCCAGAGCCAGCTTGGGCCAGCGGCTGCCAGATCTGAGAAGAAGCTCTCCAAGTTCCAAGCTAAAGTCTAAACTTGTGCCCTCGGCAGGGCAGCTGTCACATCTACCCACTAGGACTGTAGCACAGCTTTGGCCCACACAGTGGGTCTGCAGCAACCCTAGAAACCGGTTCTGGAGTTTCTTGTTAGGGGTGGTCCCTGCCTCGGCTCCACCTGGGCTTATCAACGTGCATGCCCAGGCCTCCCCAACCCTGAGACCCCGGGCCTGCGGCCTGATGCCAGCTCAACTCCCGTGGGCACTGTGGTGACGCTTGGAGACGAGGCCCCTCTGTGAGCAGTGACTCTGCCCAGCCCCGCCAGGTGGCTCAGATGGCCGATCCCAACGAACACGTCAGCTCACACAGCACCATGACCCAGAGATTTCGTTTGGTGCAAGGACCCTGCACCCTACACTTCCATGACCCTGATGAGCATGTCACACAGCACTGTGACCCCAGTGATCTCACGGCACCATGATGGGGGGCTGCCTGGGCTTGGGGGTCTTGTCCTGAGTGCTGGGGGCACCACGGGGATCTCCAGAGCTGAGGTGTTGCCTGTCAAAGGAAGCTCTGCCCACTGGGCCATCTGGTCCCCAAGAAAGTCCCGTTCCCTGCCAAGAGCAGAGCTCCAGCCCCTGGGTTTGTGTCTAGATTTTTCTCATCTTACAAGGACACAGTCATGTGGGGTCAAATCCACTCCCGCGATCTCATCTTGGTCATCTGCAGAGACCCCATTTCCAGACGCAGCCACTCTCTGAGTGCTGGCACTAGGGCTTCTGTATGAATCTGGGGGGGCCTGAGTCAGCCCACAGGAGCCCACGCACTGCTGCTGCCTCCTGGACACAGATCTCGTATTGGGCTGCAGACCTTAGTGTCCCCCAACAGCTAGGTGCCCACCCCACGAGCAGGAGTGCTCTCAGGACCCTACCCAGCACACAGCAGCTACCAGCACTTCTGGGACCCCAGGCAGGCCAGTGCTGCCCCTCGGGGTGTCAGGATCTCTTCTCAGTTGCTTTGCTCCAAGAGCCTGCAGGAACCTCACTGCCCAGGCTCATCTGGAAATTTAGTTGTATTTATTTATCTGTTTGTTTGAGATAGAGCTCCGGCTCTGTCACCCAGGCTGCTAGTCCAGTGGAGCGAGCTCGGCTCACTGCAACCTCTGCCTCCCAGGCCCCAAGTGATTCTCCTCAGCCTCCCTAGCTGAATTACATGGCCCTGCCCACCAGGCCCAAGCACTTCTTTTTTTTTTTTTTTGAGATTTGTTCTGCCTGTGTCAGCCCAGGCTGGAGTGCAGGGCCAATCTCAGCTCACCGTAAGCTCCCAGCCTCTCCTGGCCTCACCATTCTCCTGGCTCAGCCTCCCTAGTTGGGACTACAGGCTCACAGCATCTTGCTCCAGCTTATTTTTGTGTTTTGTAGACCGGGTCACCACACTGCCAGGATGGTCTCCTTACCTGACCTCGATCCACCCGGCCTCTCAGCCTCCCAAAGTGCTGGGATTACAGGCGTGAGCCACTGTGCCCGGCTGATTTCTTTATATTTTTAGTAGAGATGGGGTTTCACCGTGTTGGTCAGGCTGGTCTTGAACTCCTGACCTGAAGTTATCTGCCTGCCTCAGCCTCCTAAAGTGCTGGGATTACAGGCCTGAGCCCATCTGGGAAGTTTAGATCCAAGCCCAGGGAGCCGGTGCCGCAGCCCACACTGGGCTGTGCCGCGTGACTGAGTGAATGGCCAGGCCAGGGTCTCTGCACAAGATGCTAAGGCAGTTCCCTGGCTGGTCTGTGCTCCTGAGCGGCCTGAAGCCCAGGATGGGAGAAGGGGGCAGCAGGCAGGTCTGGATCTGCATAGAGTGTGGCTCTTGGGGACAAGGAAGGTCCCACTAGTGGAGAGAAAAGAACCAAACAAGTTCATTTCCAAGAAACTGTCAGGCCAGGGGCTCTGTGCCCTGCTGCTCTGGAGGGCAGGAAGTCGAGGTGAACAGTGGGGTGGAAAACAGCAAAGCGACTGGGGGGGTGCCAGGCAGGGAGGCGGGGGTGGGGGGGTGCCAGGCAGGGAGGCAGCGCTGGGCAGATAGAAGGAGAGGGTCACCCTGCTTCGAGGGGTGTGGGGGCAGGTGCTGGGGCACACCCTCTCCAGCATGTCCCCTGTGTCGCCCCCAGACGATGGTGACAGAGCAGGCCGCCCAGGGCTCCAGCGCTCCTGATCTCCGTGTGCAGTATCTCCGCCAGATCCATGCCAACCACGAGGTGAGCACCCAGTGCCCTGGACAATCCCCTCCACCTGGGTAGCCAGGATCGCCCGTCAGCAGGCCCTTCTCCAGTCACCCGGAGTCTGCAGAGTCCTCGCAGTGCGTGGGCTCGGCTCCCATGGGCCTGGGGCAGAGTCCGAGTGACCACAGCCTTTCCTGCCCCTCGTCTTCCTTGAGGGGCCAGGTGTCCAGGCCAGGCTGCGTGTCCCATGTTTTAAGGTTCCAGATGAGTGTTCATCCTTGGACCACCTGTCACTTCCCAAGTATGGTCCTGCAAGTGGTGGGTCCCCCAGAGACATCCAGTGACATCCCCAGGGCCAGGTGGGGGCCTGAGCTGTGTCTGCTCCACCTGCAGACGTTGCTGCGGGAGGTGCAGACCCTGCGCGACCGGCTCTGCACAGAGGATGAGGCCAGCTCCTGCGCCACCGCCCAGAGGCTGCTGCAGGTGTACCGGCAGCTGCGCCACCCCAGCCTCATCCTGCTGTGACCAGGCGGGCCTGCCCTGGCCACGACTCTGGTTACGCTTCCAGCCTCTGTAACAGCCCCCCAGGCCTTCGTGGTTTTAGAGGAAAACTGAGTTGGCCTGGTCAGAGCCGTCAGGGAAGGTGTGACCTGGCCACGTGGGAACAGAACACTCATGAAAGTGCTTGAAGGCCGCGAAGCACAAAGCAGATTCTGATTGGGAGCAACCGAGGTGGGCTCTGAACCTGGCCGGTCCAGCTTCGCGTCCTCTGCTGGTCTCTCTCCTCCTCTGACCGCGGCCGCAGCCCCTGCACTCGCCTTCCTCACTGCTGGGCAGCCTTCCCGCCGCAGCAGCAGCCCCTGAGGCCAGGAGGCAGTGCAGTGCATTCTGGACCCTAAGGGCCGGAGAAACAGGATTTCTGGGGTTTGGACTTGGGGTGAGTTTGTAACTGTTGCTGCCGCACCACCAGGAGCACCAGCTGCCCCTCTGGGTGGCGCTACCAGGCGCCCCACGGTACCCCTGTCACACTGTTCACACCTGCCCGGCTGCCCACTCTGGGACCCCGAGGTGGGAGGGTGCTCCCTGAGACCAAAGCACAAAACAGCATGCAGGGAGCTCCTGCAAGTGCCCGTGGCCTTGCGCCACACCAAGGAAGGGCCATCGGGTGGCCTGTGGCCGGAATGCTCAACAACTAGGTGCCCCCGGCCGGGGCTGTACCCAGCACTGTGCACTATTTTCAGGGCCACTCGGTGGCACTGTGGCCTGGGGGTGCCCTGAGCCCCAGCCCCCAGCCCCCTCCCTCAGACTGGGCTACGGCCCGCCTCCTGGTGCTGGTGTTTTCATCTGGGGAGGGTGCTCGTGCCTCCCGCTGCAGGCACTGTCCGCGAAGAGTGCGGGTAGGAGCCGTGAGGTGCTTCTCTGCTGTGACAAACGACCCTGTCTGTGAAACTTCCGGCCTCGGCTGTGTTTTCTCACCCCTTCCCACCCTCTCACTGGGCTCCCTCCAGAGTCATGGCACTGCTTGGGAGCCCCCAGCATGGGGGTGGCCTCCAAGGAAAAAGTGTTCGCTGTGACCCAGTTACCCCTGAGGAGGGCTTTGCTCCACGGGGGTGTCTGGGAGGCCTGGGGCCACTGCCTGGCTCTCCTGCCTTCCTCTCCGTGGAGTGGGAAGGGCCTGTGGGGTGCTCCGAGTCAGGGTTTGTCTCCCTCAGTGGTCACCACATCTCAGGGAGCAAGGCCCCCCTGGTGACACTCCAAATCCGGCCTTTTCAGTGGGGCCACAACCTGTGTTGCTGGGAGAGCGGGGGCCGGGTGAGCCACCCCAAGGCGGGCCTGCACCCCTTAACGGTCCCATCCTCACTGTGCTCCCCGGCTGTCGTCTGCCCCCCTGGCAGGAGCCTCTGGCTCTGACCTTTGTCCAGCGCTTGTGCCCGTGTCTTGCTCTGAGAGTCGGGGAGAGCAAGGGGTTGCCAGGGGCTAGGGAGGGTTGAGGACCTAGGCTGGGGAGGGGTGGTGTCCAGTGAGGTCATCTGTGATATGTGTTGGTGGCCTCACCCCACCCAGGCTCAGTCCGCCACCCACCCCCAGCCCCCATCTTCCCCACGTCCTCAAGACCTCCCCTCCGCCCCACCTCCACCGGCCTGGGTCACCCTGCCCTGTCACCCTGCCCATCCACAAGGCCGCCTCCTGGACGCAAGTCCTTGGGCACTGGGAGGTTCTGGGCGCGCTCTCGTTTGTGCGAAACTGTGGGCCTCCTCCCCCTACAGCTGCAGGACCCTCAAGCGGCACCCGAAAGCCCACGCGCAGCTGCGGGACAGACACAGTTTAATGCGCGATAGGCTGGTCCGCGCGGCCTCAGTACTCCCAAAGCGCGGTCCCGGCCGGTGCGTCGGCGTCGGCGCGCAGCAGGCCCGAGGCGCCGCCGCGCAGGTACTTGCCGCTCCGGGCGCGGATGGCCAGGCGGCCGCGTTCGCGGAACTCGAAGACGAAGTCCTCGGCGCGTTCGCCGTCACTGCACACGCTGCCGTGGCTGCCCGTGTACCAGAATCCGCCGCCGCGGCCTGGGGGACGGGACGGCGTTGGCGGGGTGCCCACCTGCCCGCTGCGACCCGCTCCCGCGTGCCCACCCTGCCCGCCGCGCACCTCGGATCTGGTAGGCGCCGTCGCTGAAGCTCAGGTGGAAGACGTCGTAGACAGAGCGGTTGGTGTCCAGCTGGTTGGAGCCGCGGCGGTGGCAGACGAAGCCGTCCAGGCCGCGCAGCACCAGGATGGGCCGGTTGATGAGCTTGAGGGTGAACTCCTCGTCTTTGCCTGGCAGGGAGAGCGTCTGCTGCGCTGCCGCTCCCGCCACCTTCCCTGTCCAGGCCGGGGGGTGGGGGGGGCCCTGGGAAGCGCCACACCTGGACTTAGGGGCCCAGGCCTGCCATTGCCTCATGTGCGGCCTTGGCAAGGTGCCTAGGAGGTTCCCGGCAGCGGAGGAAAGGACACTCCCGTAAGGGCCTAACTGTTTCCCTTGCCAAGACGGTTATCTTGACTAGCAAGTATGACTCCGTGACAGCAGCCGTTCCACGGGCTAGGGAGGGTCCAGCTCTCGGTGGAGATGGGGTGTCTGGGCAGGGGCTGTCCCTGGGTGGAGACAGCCCCTGCCCCAGTCCCTGGCAGGCAGAGTGCTCACCCACAAAATCGCTGATGGCCGCCAACTGCCCATTCTTCTTCATGCACACGTAGCGCCCATTGCTAGCTTTGAGTGCCACCCGCCGGCCGCGCCACTCCATCTCAAACATGGTGTTGGCGGAACTGGAGGGAGCAGCGAAAGGTCTCCTCAGGACAGCAGGAGATGGGGGTGCAGGGTAACTCTTCCCTATCCTCCTCAGGTTCCAAGGAGTGGAACAGGAGCCTGCCTTCCACCGATCAACAATCACCAATCACCAGGAGTTTCACCCTGGTCTCAGTGGCTCCTCTGAGCCGTCAACGGCAGTTCTCAACCTAAGCAGTGGATGGTGAATGAAGGATGGTGCAGGTGATGGAATGGATGGAAGGAAAAGATAGGGGATGGAGGATGGATGGTGGAGATGGATGGGGATGGTGGATGGTGATGGAGGGGATGGAGGATGGATGGGATGGTGAGATGGATGGATGGATGGATGGGGATGGATGGGATGGAGGATGGGGATGGGGGATGGTGGAGGATGGATGGGGATGGTGGATGGAGGATGGGATGGGGGATGGTGGAGATGGGGATGATGGAGGATGGATGGGATGGTGGTGGAGGATGGATGGATGGATGGGGGATGGTGGCGGAGACGGGGACGGGGACGGCGTGACGGAGATGGGATGGTGGTGGAGATGGGGATGATGGTGGAGATGATGGAGATGGGGATGGGGATGGTGGTGGATGATGGAGGATGGATGGATGGTGGAGATGGGGATGAGGATGGATGGTGGAGGATGGATGGAGGATGGGATGGATGGTGGATGGATGGATGGATGGATGGTGGATGGATGGATGGATGGTGGTGGAGGATGGATGGATGGATGGATGGTAGATGGAGGATGGCCGGATGGTGGATGGGGGGATAGTGGAATGGATGGAGGGGATGGAATGGAATGCCCCATGGTGGACCGTCCAGTAGCCCCCAGTGCTGGAATAGAAGGTGCACTTCTTTGTCTCCTGGTCAATTTGCATCAGGAAGGTCTCATGGTCTAGTTCATCATCTTGATTGGCTGAGACGTTGACCCCTGGAGGGAGGAGATGGGGAAGCCCCTCACGCCTCTCCTGGGTAGGGAGCAGGGGATGGGGGCATGCTTTTGGGGGCACCCCTGAAGCCAGAGGGGTCTCATCTAGAAATCTCTTGACTTGAGAAGATTTGGAAGGCACCTCTCAGAGAGCCTGGGAACCCTGCCCCAGGGCCATGTGTGCCGTCTGTGGACCCTGCACACTGTCCCCAAGGGAGCCGTGACCTCCCTCCACACCCCCAGGAGCCAGGCCCTTCTGCTTGGCACAGCCCCCACTCTCTGCTAATCAGTAATCAGCTGGTAATCTCCTTGCCCTGCTCTCTTGACCCAGGGCTTACACCAGCCTCTATTTATAATTCACCCTAAGCTGCTGGGTGGGCACAGGCAGGACCTAACGATGGGGATGGTGGGGATGGGGATGGTGATGGGGGCACCCCTGGGCACCAGGCAGGGGCTGGTCCCTGTCACCTCTGCAGAAGCCCCAAGCATCTGTGCTTGGTCTCCCGGGACCCCTGGGGGAGGACAAGACTGCCCTGGGCTCCATCTGGGGTTCCTGCGAGGGGATGGAGGGGCACCCATGCCCAGCATGGGGACAGCAGACACCAGAGCCTCCCCAGGATCTTCTGTGAACTGAGTCCCTGGCTCCTGCCACAAGCCACCTCCCTGTTTCCATGGCAACTGGCCACTGGGAGTGATGTATCAAATTGCGGAGCCCCTCACGAGGCCCAGGGACTCTGGTGGCCTGTCCAGCTGGGGACTGGGAGGGAGTGGTGGGCAGAGCCCCACAGGGCCTGAGGGTGGGGCCGGATCCCATCCCACTCTGTCCCCAGGGGAGAGGGCACCAGGCTATGACTGTGCCAGAGAGCTTGGGACCTGTTCCCTTCTGAGAGCCCCAAAGCTGCCCCTCACACCCCAGGCTGGGGTCTCTCTCACATTTACCACTGATCAGATGCAGAGGAGCGCCCAGCATGTCCCCTGCACTGTGGCCGAGCATTTGTGCCAGCACCCCACTGCCACCAGCTCTAGATCCTGGCAAATACTGAGCTAAGAGCAGCTGTCTGGGCCCAGTGGAAGGCAACACTGACATGGTGCCCGGGGGTAGCAGGACCCCTCAGGAGGAGGGGCCCATGAGGGGCCAGCACTTTGGTGTCCCTAGTGTTGCCCCCACACCTCCTTCAGACAGAATGCTGTCTGGGGCTGCCTTATTCAGCCATCTGCTTCTAGAGAAATGACCTCAAAATAGGAGAGGAGTGCAGCTGGCATTGGCCTGGGCAACACTGGTTTTACCCGACTCCAGAGGGGCTAGTTGAGCAGCTGGGGGACTCAGTTCTGGCCAATGAGCGTGAAGAAGTGTCTCCTAGGACTTAGGGGAGACGTGTTCTTACTCCTGAGAAGACACAAGCAGAGCCAGTGCCTCTTTTTCCTCTGGACTTGGTCCTGCCTGGATGTGAGGCCTGGAATACCAGCAGCCACATTACGACCGTGAGGGCGTCAGGCTGAGGTCAGAGCTGACCCAGGAAAGTGGTTCAGCAAAGAAGTAAGAACAGAGGACCCCGGGGAAGCTGCTGAGCGGGTGATGGTGGCTGCCTAGGAACCCAGCATGCCCAGGGCTCTGGACTCCCATTTCAGATGATTATGTCACTGCTGGAGCCAGCCTGTGGCCAGTTTTCTGTTACTGGCAGTATCGGACACTGCCTGCCATGCTGTCTGTCGGCAGAAATGAGTAGGCTCTGGCTGATGGGGGGGAATACATGCAAGCCTGGGTGCTCACTCTCCTCCCAGGGGGAAGAGAGGCTTAGGGGCCGCCCAGCCAGGGAGATGCCTCGATGAAGGGCCTGCCATGTGGCCACTCCACAGAGGCCGGGTGGGGGACACTATGGCACCTCCCACGCTGCAGCTGCCTTGGAAGCTGGGGGGTTCCATGCCCCAGGACTGAGATACCACGTCCCGCTCCCCACAGCACTGGCCGCCAATCCAGAGCCTGAAACACCTGGCGGCCAGGTCCTCACCCTTGGCCCTGCTGAAGGCAGGGAGGTGAGTGGCTGCTGCTTCCTGCTTGTAAAGTGGGAGATGGGAGTCAGTCTTGAGTAGGGGATTCTCCCCTCAAAAGGACAATGGGGTCAGATGCAGGGTGGTTGAGGATCAAGAGACTGAAAAATGGTCCCTACAGTCCCCATCCCTCCACCACTCTTACCATCAGCACCATCACCATCATCACCATCATCACCATCACCACCATCATTATTTACTATTACGACATATTTATTATTACATATATGACATTTATTATTGCATGATTATTTATTATTTTATTTATTACGACATGACATTACTTATTACGACGATACTTTATTATTATTACGATACGACATTAATGACAATTTATTAATACTACTTCATTACCATTAAAAAATTACCTACTAATTATTACTTACTTTATTACGATACGATATTTCGCCATTATTACGACATTACTTATTACGACATGACATGACATTACGATACTTACGATGACATGACATTTACGACATTTATTATTTACGACATGACATGATACGCATTTATCATCACCCACATCACCACCATCACCATCATCGCCGCCGCTGCCACCACACTGTCACCACTGCCCTCACCTCCACCTCCATGCCACCATCCACATCACACCACCAATGCCATGGCCACTGCCATGGCTGCCACTTTGAGTCTGCTTCCCAAGCTGTCCATTTACAAATGGCTAAAGGTCCAGTGTCTTTGGCTCCCATGGAGGAAGCATTCTCACTACCACTGTCCCACTTACCCCCTTTAACCTCCTAAGGATGGCCACATGCCCGGGCCTAGGCCCAGGCCAGCAGGCATTGCAGCTGGACTGTGGGCTGTGATGGGAAGGAAGGGCCATGACCATGCATCCACAGTTGAACCCTCACTCCTGGGACCCTGTCACTGCTGGGATAGGCCCGAGGACACTGACTGCAGGTGCAGGACCCCATAGCCATGGCCGGGCTCCCCTCTCAGTGTGCAGGGTGGGGCCTCTGCTGTCTGGCCCCAGAGTATCCGTGTGCCCAGGGGGCCTGGACATCCGTCAGGGCAGGGGCTTGGTGGGCACCTGGGAGCTGCCAGGAGATAGGGGAGCTCTCCTTGCCCAGCTGATGCTGGTCTGGAGGGATCCGAGTTGGGAGAAGGAGCTCCATGCACCCGGCTCTCCCCACCTTGCCTCTTCAGACTACCTCAGATCCACTCTGGGGTGCATGGAGCCAGAAGCCCAGGTGGGTAGTGACTGCCCGGGCCAGGGCGTCTGCCTCAGAGCTCAGCTAGTGGGGAAGGAGGAACTGCTGGGGTTCACCCCACAGGCGGTGGAGGGAGTCACGCAGGGAGGCAACTGGTGACCCAGGAACTGGGGAGAGCCAGGCCATGCCCCACTGGGGGAGGGAGGTGCCTCCCCACCAGGAGCCCAGGCCCCGGGTGAGGCCGCCTGCCCACTGTGTCCTCCAGCACTGGAGCTGACCTTAAGCCCCCCAACTCCTGAGGACATGAGGCTCCACTGGTCAGGCACATGGTGGTGCCATCCCCGCCCTACCCTGGGCTCCCTGCCCTGCCCTGGGCCCCTCCCCAACTTCCTTTAAAGTCCAGAAAATGCGGCCGAGTGCAGTGGCTCACGCCTATAATCCCAGCACTTTGGGAGGCCAAGGAGGGCGGATCACGAGGTCAGGAGATCGGGATCATCCTAGCTAACATAGTGAAACCCTGTCTCTACTAAAAAATACAAAAAAATTAGCTGGGCGTTGTGCCGGGTGCTTGTAGTCCCAGCTCCTCGGGAGACTGAGACAGGAGAATGGCATGAACCCGGGAGGCGAAGTTTGCAGTGAGCCAAGATCACGCCACTGTGCTCCAGCCTGGGCGACAGAGCAAGACTCCCTCTCAAAAAATAAATAAAGTCCGGAAAATGGGGTGGAGGAAGAGAAGGGGAAATATGGGCCCCCCACAGCCTCCTGCCCACATGCCCCTCATGGCACCAGGTCAGGCCTCCTGCCCCTGCTGGGCACTGCCCATCGCCTGGCCCACACCTCTCCAGTCTCGGACTCTGCAGCTGCCCAGGGCTTGGCTGAGACATTCTCCAGCTATGCTGAGAAAGGCCGGGAACCCTTGCCTCTGACCCTGAAGCCACCACCCCTCAGTGGGGGTCCCCTGGACATGGCCGGAGGCCCACCCACCCGACCCTGAGTGGCCACACATGTCCCACATGGACCCCCAGCCCAGAACAAACATGCGAACACATAGACACGACGCCACTCCCCGTGAGATGCCCACGGCCTCTTTCCCGAAGCAGGGGGGGTCCCAGTACCCCTCAGGAGGTCACCACCTGTGCCCTCCTTACCTTGCCGCACAGAGACGTAGCGGTGGTTGGCAGCCACCAGCACCACCTGAGGGTGACTCTCCTCCAGGTCGAAGAGCTCGTCCTTGCTGGGCCGTGTGTTTCGGCCGGCCTTGAGGGTGCCAGCAGGCCCCACGGGTGCCAGGTAGCGGCCGTCGCAGTCCTTGAAGGCCAGCTTGCCCGCCTTGAACTCCAGCGTATAGCAGGCCCGGGGCTCCGGCTCCCAGACCAGGCGGCCGTCGCTGCGCAGGTAGCGGCTGTCACAGGACTTGAGGCAGTACTGTCGGCTCCGGAAGATGAGAGTGAGGAGGGCGTCCACGCCCCAGGGCTTGTCACCGTCCGCAGCCATCTCGTCCTCCTGTGGGCACAGGTGCACGTAGCGCCGCCGGCTCACGCTCAGCAGGTGGGCCTGCGGGTGGATGGCCAGGTGCACGGTCCACAGCTCGGCCGGGGAGATGGCTGTGGCAAAGCAGGACAGCTGGTCCTCGGTGCCCCCGAAGAAGCGGCCATGAGGCTCTGACTGCAGCACCCAGCGCCCATCTGGCTGTGGCAGGACCAGGAAGCGGCAGTCACGGCCCGGCTGCTCTGCCTCGCAGGCCACGCGCCCGTCCTCTTCTGCCGACAGGTAGCGGCCCAGGTGGCTGCTGCGGAGCAGCACAGCCGACCCTTGTCCAGGGTCGGGCTCCAGCACCCAGGTCTGCTTCCTCTTGAGGCTGGGCGCCGAGGCATTGACCTTGAAGCCGAAGCTCTCAGCTGTCAAGTAGCGGTCAGTGTCGTTGATGAGGCCAAACTGGATCTTCAGCACCTGGTGCAGGCCGTTGGTCGGCATCTTCAGGCTGGCCGGGTCCCCGGAGGGGCCTGGGACGCTCCCTCTGAGTGCTCACGGCCCCTGCGGTCCCCCAGAACCCCAGGTCGGCTCAGCTGGCCCACGGCCCCCAGACCCAGCCGGCGTCATGGACCCCCTGTGTGCTCTGACCCGCCTCTGACCTGCAGCAGCAGCCTGGGAAGCTCTTAGAGGGCCCGCGGGCAGCAGAGGGCGGGCGGGGAGAGCGGATCAGAGACGCGCAGCTTAGGAGCAGTCCTTTTCATTACTCTGAGCTTGGATTTCAGCCACTCCTGGATTGCACAGAGTCCAGAGCCTGAGGGCCCGCAGGGCTGGAGGGCAGGGTTGACCCCTGTTTCCTCACAGCGTAGGCCCAGCGCCCCTCTTCATGGCCCTGCACCTTTTGGCCTCTCTCGTTCCTGCCCACCTCCTCCAACCCCGTGTGGGCTCCCAGCCTGGGCCGGCCCTTCCCGATGTAGCGCTGCCCGGTGGAACGCTCACGGCTTGGCCGCAACCCGATCGCCGTGTGTACCCTCGGTGGCCGCCAGGCCCTCAGCCGGATCCAGTTACTGCTTCTCTGATTCCTGCTGCCAGGAGCACAGCAAGGACCCCACCCACAACCTACAGCCAGGTCATCTCCACCCCAGGCCAGCCTCTGGCCATGCTGCTCAGGCCCCAGAATGACGCGCACTGGACTGCCGCCCACACTGGAAGGTGGAACACAGTGGCCGTGCAGCCCTGCAGGCAAGGGTCAGGGTCAGAGGCCCCAGTCTGGCCTGGCCCCGGCACACTCCTGTGCACTCTGAGCAAGTCGCTGGTCCTGAGGCTGCCCCTTCTGCTGTGAGCTGGAGTGAAGCCAGCCTCACTTCACTTTGGAGTCTTTACGGATGTGCATCCGGGAGGCTGGTGGGACGCTGTCCACCCCATGCTCCCAGCGGGGACCCTTGGAATCTGGGAAAGGATGAAGGCCAGCAGGACTGGAAGTGGTCACACCTGTCCCCAGCCCCTCCCTGCTCTGGGCTGCCTAGCTGCACCCCTTCCCCAGAGCCTGAGGGGCACTGGGCCCTGCTCACCATGCCTGGTGCCCGCACCTGCCTCAGGGGCTCAGAGCCAAGTAGTGAAACCAGAGCTGCCCACCCTGGGCCAGGGCCAACCTGGTGTCCTCTTCCTCATAACAGCATGTGACCCTCAGATCTCCCTGGGGACTGGGAACAGGGGCCGCAGGGCACTTCCGGTCATGGCCTGGAGTCAATCCCCTGACCTCCTGGGCCCCCCGTCTCCTGAATGGCTATCATGGGGGTCCCCATATGGCAGGAGTCTAGCCAAAAGCAAGGGGCCTGGGCTGGGCACCTGTGGGCCCCAGAGATGGGCGGGGCCACGGTGGCAGAGCGTGCACAGACTCAGGGACTCTTCCTCTGTCCTATAAGCCCTGGATAGCAGCCGTGCCAGGCACCTGCAGACACGGGAGGAAAAGGAACCTGTCCTCACTGTCCCCATGCTCAGGGCCCGGGTGGGGGCAGAGAGACTCCCACATTCAAATACCGCCTAGGGCACGGTGCACGCCACGACGCCAGGGCCTGGTCTTGCCTCTCCCTGTGCGCCGGCCTCATCCGCCTCTGTGATTCACACGCTTTTATGAGGCACCAACTGTGTGCGAAACCAGGTCATGTGCCAGGCACCAACCTAGGAAGACGCAGTCTGGAGTTACACCCCCTCCCCAGAGACGATGCCCACACACTCTCTCCCACAGTTGCAAGGGAACTGAGGACCCAGGCCTAGCACCGATGCCAGGGAAGCATCTCTGGATTAGGGGCACAAGCTGGGGTGCTGCCTGCCCTTCAATTTCCCATTGGATCTTTTTTAAAATTTTTTTTCTTGAAACAGGGTCTTGCTCTTCGCCCAAACTGGAGTCCAGTGGCACAATCTTGGCTCACTGCTACCTTCGAGCTCAAGCAATCCTCCTGCCTCAGCCTCCCAAGTAGCTGGGACTACAGGCACTTGCCACCATGCCCGGCTAATGTTTGTATTTTTAGTAGAGATGGGGTTTCACTATGTTGCCCAGGCTGGTCTCGAACTCCTGAGTTCAAGTGATCTGCCCGCCTTGGCCTCTGAAAGTGTTGGGATTACAGGCATAGCCACTGTGCCCAGCCTCCCGTTGGATTGTGAGGGCACAGCTCAGTTGGTCTGTGAGTCGTAGGGGACGCCGGAGGGGCAGCTGTGCCCATGGTCCCCTCGCCTCAGACACAGACACTGGCTTCACCTCCACTCCCCAACGCCCAGCCAGGCTGTGAAGGAGCCCAGGCGGCCTGTCCCTCTGATTGGCATGACGGCCTCATTAACACTGCCTGGGCTGGCAGGGTGCTTAGGCATCGGGTGCCCAGCGGGAGGACGCCTGGCCGCCAGGTGCTAAGTGGGCCTGGCTCTGGGCAGCCTCTCAGTGGCAGAGCCAGGAATGATGGCGGCCTCTCAGTTCTGGGGCCTCACAGCTCCACCTTGGGTGGGGCTGCCTGGAACTGACCCAGGTGTGTGAGCTCAGGGGGACTCTCAGGCCCCAGGGGAGGGCGACTAAAGCGTGGGTGCCTGGGCCGGGCTTCCTTGGAGGGACACCGTTGCAAGGATTCCAGTCCCTCCTGCCTCCACCTCAGGACCCCAGACTCTTGCCCAGCCACCTGCTAGCACTGTTTCCTCTGGATCCCCAGCAAGGTTTCTGGCACACAGCAGGTACTTAATAAGTGCCTGAGATTGTTGGATGTGGGGAGTCTGGTTCTTTATTATTTTTTCAGACGGAGTCTCACACTGTCACCCAGGCTGGAGTGTAACGGTGCAATCTTGGTTCACTGTAACCTCTGTCTCCCTGGTTCATGCGATTCTCCTGCCTCGGCCTCCCGAGTTGCTGGGATTACAGGCGCCCACCACCATACCCGGCTAATATTTTGTATTTTTTAGTAGAGACGGGGTTTCATTATGTTGGCCAGACTGGTCTCGAACTCCTGACCTCATAATCTGGCCTCCTCAGCCTCCCAAAGTGCTGGGATTACAGCCATGAACCACTGGGCACAGCCTTTTTTTTTTTTTTTTTTTTTTTTTTTGAGAGGGAGTCTTGCTCTGTCACCCAGGCTGGAGTGCAGTGGCGTGATCTCGGCTCACTGCAACCTCTGCCTCCTGGGTTCAAGCGATTCTCCTGCCTCAGCCTCTGAGTAGCTGGGATTACAGGTGTGTGCCACCATGCCCGGCTAATTTTTGTATTTTTAGTAGAGATGGGGTTTCACCATGTTGGCTAGGCTCATCTTGAACACCTGACCTCAGGTGATCCACCTGCCTCGGCTTCCCAAAGTGCTGGGATTACAGGCGTGAGCCACCGTGCCTGGCCGTCTGGTTCTTTTTTATTTTAGAGACAGGGTTTTGTTCTGTCACCCAGGCTGGAGTGCAGTGGTGCTATCTTGGCCAATGGCAGCCCGACCTCCTCGGCTCAGGCAATCCTCCCACCTTGACCTCCTGAGTAGCTGGGACCCCAGCACAGGGCCAGGTTCTTGTGTGATGGACTGAGCCTCTGCCAATGGGTGCAGCGTCATGCATGTGTACGAGTGTGGTGTGCGTGTGTGTGAAGGTGCTCATGGACGAGGGTGGGCAAAGGTTGCCAGCAGGGCCAGCTGCTGGGCCAGCTCTGGACCCTGGGAGTGTCATCCTGGATCCCAGCCTGAGAGCCCACTCAGGGCTGCCCAGCAGGGAGCCCAGGTTGTACACTGCCCAAGGGAGGCTGTTTCCAGGGTCCCACTCATACTCCAGACATACGCAACTCAAAAGAGCGTGTGGTGGGCTGGAGCGCTCTAGCCCCCCGCAGCGTTCTCAGGCAACAGGGAGCACCCCTCCCACTGACCCCCACCAAGCCCTGTGGTCACACCTCCAGAGGTGCCATGCAACCACTCACAGGGGGTACACACGCACCTGCCACCCTGACCTGTGCAGGCTGCACTGTGGGGAGAGCTCCACACCCCACCCTCACCCACCTCAGACGCTGGTGGGTGGAAGCCCACGCCCAGTGAGGCCAAAGCTGAGGTCTGCACCTAGGAGGGGGTGCCTTGTCCTGGTGGGCACTGAGAGGCTGTTCGGAGTAGCAGTACCCCCAATCCCCTGGTCCAGGGAGCAGCCAGCTGTGACAGCCTTCCTGGCCTCGCCTGAGCCCAGATGACAAGGAGTGCCTCAGCCATCAGAATCCCCCGACAGCCTCCCCTGAGGCCCGAGCCTCAGCCTCCATCCCTCTCAGTGCGAGGCCAGCTAGGGCAGGACCAGGAAGCCATGCGCCACCACCGGCCCCTGGTGTCCGCCCTCAGGTTTCCTGAGAGCCCTCAGGAAATCGTTCCCTTTCTGAGGTGCTGGTGGACGGGCAGTCCTGGTGCCGCAGGGTCCCCCTTCCCCTCCCTCTCACCCAGTTGGCCCCTCTGGTGCTACAAGGGGAAGGACCCCAGCCCCTCCCCCCGCCATGCCTAGACCACTGATCCTGGATGCTAGAGCCCAGCCTGGGCTCCTGCTGGCACGCTGTCTGCTGCCATGGTGACCGGGCACGTGCTCCAGGCTGGGTGCCCTGCAGTGCTGGTGCTGGTGGTGTGAGCTGGCACAGGCCTGCCTGTGTGCAGCTGGGGGAGAGGTCGCTCCTCACCCTGCTGGCCTGGAGCCCTGGAAACTGGGACATGGAGCCCTGGGGCAGCCCCGCGGCTGCGGACCATGCCTTTCACTGGCCAGCAGCACCTGCAGCCCTCCCTGCAGGCATCGGAGAAGCCCCTGCCTCAGTGCCAGGCCCTGACTGCTGCCACTCCTGTTGGCATCCCTGTCTCCAGTGATTCCCAGGTACTCCACCCTCCTCCTCGTCCCCGTGCCAAGCCCCTGCCCAGGCTCTGTTGTCCCCTTGGCCCTGCAGCCAGGTGAGGGCCACCCTGTTGGGCACACCGTGCCTTGATGTCCTCACTGCCGGCCCAGCACCAAGTCCCAGGGGCCCAGCCCCGGGTGTTGTTCCTGAGAACAGACCTGCAGCCTGGCGACCTCATGATTTTTTCATGGCTGAGCTATCGGCTCTGCTGCAGTTCCACTTACACGGGCAAGGGGGCCGCACTTCTCTTTCTCTGGCCTGGGTTGGTTTACTGAGGCCGGGTTTAGGGTGACAGGCTCCATCGGCAAGGCAGGGGGCAGGGCAGGGCTGGAATGAAGAGCTTGGGGAGGGGCTCTCCAGCGTGGCTGCCTGCCTGCTCGGAGAGAATCCCCCCCTCCCTCCCCCTCCCCGCAGCCAGCTTCCTGAATTGTAGTTGGGGTTCACGGCTGGCTGCTCTGGAGCCTCCCCTTGGAACTGTCAGGGCGGACAGCCCACGCAGTCTCCTGGCTTTTGTCTTCTGTGAAATCATAAGGTGCTGGTGGGGGGCTGTGCCTGGAAGGGGAGGGGAGGAAGAGCACCTGGCAGGGGACCCTAGGCCTTGCCAGAAAACTCCGGACCCCAGCAAGGACAAAAGTCCCCAAAGGGACCCTGAGGGCAGAAGCAAAGGTGTCTTGACAAGCCCAGATGCCCCACAACCACTGGGGCGATGGAGCCTGTGACCCCTGAGCCCCAGGACCTTTGCACATGTGGGGGTCAGGAGGGGTGTTCATGAAGACCCCATGAGCCCCTGGCTGCTTGGGGCTTAGAGTGACCAACAGATCAACTTTCAGAAAAGAGATGGCTCTTTACAGCCCAGCTGGACTTACACACAGGTGCACACCACGGACGTGGACACCTGGCGTGGACGAGCCCACAGCTCTGCAGGTGGCAGCCTTTGCCCAGTCCCTGTCCATCTGCATCTACACACAGGCCCGCATATGCCCTGCTCACGTGTAATGCCACATCCACCTGCAAGTCCAGTCGTGCAAGAACCCACCATTACAGGCACTCAGGGAGTACCTACTGTGTGCCGGGAACCGTGCTGGAGAAAGGCAAGGAATTAACTCTACCTCTGACTTCTGGGACCAAACGGAAATGGACCATTTATCACTCTACAGTGAGAAGGGCTCTGCACGTGGCCACCATCGTGGTGTCACCCAGCTCACAGAAGAAAACATCCCTGTTCTTAGCAAACACACACTGAAATAGTAAGGGCATCGTGCCTGAAACCTGCTTCCAAAGGGTTCAGAAATAGAAGGAGAATGATCAGCAAATGTGTCAAGATGTTTAAAACTAGTTAAGTTCGAAATTTCAAAACAAAGGCTGGGTGCGGTGGCTCACACTTGTAATCCCAGCACTTTGGGAGGCCAAGGCAGGTGAACTGCTTGAGCCCAGGAGTTCAAGGCCAGCTTGGATAACATGGCAAAAATCTATGTCTCTGGGAAGATCGCTTGAGCCTGGGAGGTCAAGGTTACAGTGAGCTGAGACAGTGCCAATGCACTCCAGCCTGGATGACAGAGTAAGACCTTGTCTCAAACAAACAAACCAACCAGGCGCGGTAGCTCACGCCTGTAATCCCAGCACTTTGGGAGGCCAAGGCAGGCAGATCACCTGAGGTCCGGAGTTCGAGACCAGCCTGACCAACATGGAGAAACCTCGTCTCTATTAAAAATACAAAAATTAGCTGGGCGTGGTGGCACATGCTTGTAATCCCAGCTACTAGAGAGGCTGAGGCAGAAGAATCGCTTGAACCTGGGAGGTGGAGGTTGCAGTGAGCTGAGATCGCGCCATTGCACTCCAGCCTGGGCAACAAGAGCAAAACTCCGTCTCAAAAAAAAAAAAAAATCAAAAGGTTAAAAACCATAATAAATAAAATGAAAAATTCCACTGAAGGGTTAGAAGTCAAGGAAATATCCCAGAAAGTTTAAAAACAGAGACAGAAGAAAAAACTGGAATATTAGAGAATAAATCCAGAAGGTATACTGCCCAATTAACAGAAATCCCAAAACAGAAGAACAGAAAACAAAACAAAGAAATTGTAAAAGAAATAATACAAGAAAATTACCAAGAACAGGGCCTAGGAAGTAGCCAAGACAATGAATGCAAAAGCATCACCAGGGATATTAAGCAATTTTAGATCAGCAAGAAAAAGCCTGAAGGCTCTTAGAGAAACACAAAACCTGGACTCTGGATCAGGAATCCAGTGACATTCATTTCTCAGCAGCAGCAGTGCCAGCAAGAGACAGGGGCTAAGCCTTCAAAATCCCAGGCCAGTTCTCAACCTGAAATTCCATCCCTCACCAAACTGCCAGTTCCAGGGGTGTGAGCTCAAGGCACTTGCCGATATGCAAACTCAACACTGACTCAACACTGACTCGGGGGCTCACCTTCCCACCCCCAGCTCGGTGATGCCCCCAAAGGATGCCTTGTCCTAAGGACTGGAGGAAATGGGGCCTGCCAAGGTGCTGGACACAGTTAACCTTCAAGAGAGCCCAAGCTGTGTGTGGGTGGGGGCCAGGCATAGGGGGCTCCCTAGCGTGATTCCCTCCCACAGACCAAGTGGACACATGGGTTGGGCCAACCGCTATCCTTCCCTAGTCATGATGTGACCCCAGCTCGGGCCTCTCCACCTTCAGGGTCACCTCCTGCGTCTGTCTTCTCCCCCCGCCCCTCCCGCAGGCCTTCCTGTGTCCCCACGGCTCCAGGAGGAAGTGTGACTGCCCTGGTGAGGCACTGGACATCCCCTATCAGGCAGTGCCCCCTCTTACTTTCCTGAAGCCAGCCCAGCCCCCTTGGGGCACAGCTCTGGGGAGGTCCCTGCCAAGGCCTGGCCCAGTCCTGGGAAAGCAGGAGAAGCCTGTCCCCAGCAGGTGTGTGTAGTGAGAGCTGAGTCCCACCGCTCCAGCCCTGGAAGGAGCCACCTTTTTCTGCTGTGTGGCCTCCAACCAGCCTCTCAGCCCCTCCCTTTCCTTTTCTGGGAAGTGGGGGTTAGCAGGGGCCATCTGCTGGGGGAGCAGAGCACCGGATCAACGCCCGCACCCGGGGCCAGGGTCCTCGTGTTGGGGCCCTCTGTCCCTGGTCACAGGCGGGACCTCGGACATCTGGGGTGGGCAGTGAGTGGAGGCTCGGGCCACCTCCTCATCCACTGCCCTGGGTGACCCCATCCCACCTTTCCGCGTCAGCCCTGGCTGAGGTCACCGGCCGCTCCCCGGGCAGCCCTGCCTCCGTCACCGTCGGGTGTGCGGCGGTGACTCAGCGGCCGGCCCCGCCCAGTGGCCGGAGGGAGGAGCGGGGGTCCCTCCTGGCGCTCTAGGCAAGCGCGCGCTCCGGCAGCGCGGCAGGTGCGGCCTCGCGGCGATAGCGGGACCCACCTGGCGGCCCACGGGGGAACAACACCGGCCCGCCATTCCCGGCCTTCCCGCGGGGCCCACTCCACGGGCGCCATCTCCCGGCCCCGGGCCTCCGAGCTCGTGGTCCTGGGGGTGCGTCCCCGCTGCCAGACAGTGCTCGGCAGGGGAGGTGCGTGCTGAGTGCGGGTCCTGAGCCCACCCGAAGCCCCGGTGCCGCGTCCCCGGGGGAGTGCGCGGAGCTGAGGCCCAGACCCACGCCCTGCGAGCACCTGGGGGTCAGGAAAGGCCGACTGTGTGGGGAGGGGACGCAGCAACTGGCGGGCCGGGCGCTGCAAGGGGCGCGCGACGACGTGCAGCCGGGCTGGACCGCCGCGACCCCACACCAAGTTAGGGCATGCAGCCCTGGGCCCGGCCTGAGGGACAGCCCGAGGTTCACCTTGCCCGAACGCAGACCCACTCAAGTCCCAGCTTCCCGGGCTGGGACGGGCAGGGCGGCCACGCAGTGCCGGCCCCCCAGCCACACCCGCCCTGCTGTGCCCGCCCCCGCGGCGCGCTGGGGAAGGAGGACACGATTAAGGCTCAGATACCCTGACCAGAGTCTGGGCTTGACCCCCGGCACCCTCCATTCTCCGCATACCAAAGGCAGCCCTTGGGACAGAGCGCCCACAGCAGTGGCCTCTTGCCCTTGTCCCGCCCTGACCCGCTTTCCCCCCTTCCGCGTGGCGCCAGCCGTCCCGCGAGTGGGGACACCTGGCGAGGCCCTGACCTAGTCGCTGTGCAGAGCTCTTCGGGCGAGCTGCAGGCCAGAGCAGGAGGTGCTGGACGGGTTAAACACGATTCCCCCACCTCGGTGCCCCGCGCACCCTGGTCAAGACAGCCGCTCCCTGGCCTGCTGCCGCGGGGAGAGCTGGAGGAGCTGACCAGCTAGGTGGCAGGGGAGGCTCCGTGGGGAGAGTCAGCAAAAACGACCCCCTCCCTCCCAGCGCTAGAGTCACAGCCCCTTCCACGTTTTTGAGATAAGGAGACAGCTCCCAATGGGCCTGGCCTTCCTCACCCCCTCCCTCTCTATTTCACCCCTACTTGGGCTTCCTGCACAAGGAGCTGCGGGGCGGGTGCTATGCCAGGTACGGGGGCACCAGCTTCACTGTGGAGGTACAAGGATGCTGTGCCCCGAGAACTAATGCCTAGGGCAGACGGTGGGCGAAACAAGCTCATAATCAGTGGGAGTTGATGAGAGGTTGTGGGTGGCATGGGGGCCTGCCAGGAGGAGGCAGCCAGTGGGAGAGCTTTGGGGGCAGAGGAACAGCTAGGCGGTGGTCAGGGCGCTGAAGGAGTGGAGGGACAGGCAGTGCCCAATCTGTGGGCCTCCAGCACCAGGGGAAGAGGCTTAGAGTCTACCCCCAGGCAGCAGGTAGCCTTGGGAGCAGCAGGGATTTGGGACATGGGGATTGATTGTGGAAGCTCAGGCCCTGGGGTGGGAAGGGTGGCAGGATGCGCACTGCCAGGGAGCAGGCATGGCCACATGAGGCAGGCTGTGGCCTGGGAGGGGGTTTCTGGCTTTAGCCCTGTGAAGAGGGTGGGGGCTCCTTGGTTTCATCTCCGCTTCTGGCTCCTCCCCTGCCATCTGTGACCGCAGCTAGGAACCACCCTGAGGGGAAACACAAACTTCAGGCTGAGGGGGCAGGAGCTCCTGGGGTGGGGCCCACAATGGCCAGGTGGAGAGCAGACCCTCCCCACTCCATGCGGCTCCAGGAGGCCAGAGGGGACTGAGGCCTGGGGAAAGGAGCCCTTCTTCTTGGGCCCAGCGGAGGGTCACAGCGGGGCCTGGGGCTATGCCCTTAGGAACAGAGGGAGGAGCGGGTGCCCCGTCTCAGGTCTCACACTTGACACACGGAGGCGCTGAGCACGTCTTTACTCATCACCAAAAACTGCACCCCTGGGCATCAGGCAAGAAGCCTGGGGGGTTTGCTGGGCCGCCTGACGGCCTCCTGTCCCCAGACTTCTTGTCCACACAGGAGGGCAAGCAGCCTCAGAGCCCCTGATGGGCCACACATCTCACATCGCTGACCCCTCTCCTCTTTTTTTGACAGGAAATGGGGTAGAGAGGTCACATGGCAGGCACAAGGCTGAGCCAGGCCCCGAACCTGGTGTCCAGCTCCCAGCTCAGGGCTCTTCCAGGGGCCTCCTTGGTTCCTGCTGCACAGCGGGGATGGGGAGCCTCAGGTAAACTGCAGTGGGAATCCTGTCTCCAGAAGGCCTGGAGCAGCGGGGGTGGGGTGGGGCAGGGGGGTAGGGTTGAGGGACTCTAGGCCTGAGTGTCCAGTGACTCTGCAGGGGTGGGGGCGGGGGGACGGCCAGCTGAGCCTTCCGGGCTTCAGTCTGCGCAGTGGGGCAGGAGAACCAAGCCCCAAGCTGGGCACCAGCCAGGAGACGGAAGCGTGGGACCCTGGGCTTGTTCCTTGAGCCAAAACTCAGAGGCAGCCAGGCCGAGCTGCAGGAAACCAGCCTTACCCACCGGGACCAGCCTTGGGACCACTGTTCCTGAAGAGGCAGAGCCCACTCCAGGCCTGCCCGAGGGAGCCAGCCAGGCCCTGGAAAGAGCTTCAGGAAACAGGGCCATCATCTTGTACTTGATCTATCCAAAACAGTGCGGGAGAACAGGGAGGCGGGCTGAGAGTAGGTAAGCTTTGCTTGCCTTGGATTCAAGTTAGCTTTTTATTATGGGATAACTTTAGACTTACAGAAAAGTTGCAAAGACAGTAGGAAGGTTCCCCAATGCTCTACTCCCAGTGTCCCCTAACCTGGCATCTTACAGGGTCATAGAACAACTGGCATAACTGAGAGATTAACCTTAATACGACCAAACTCGAGGCTTTGGGTTTTGCTAGTTCTTCCACCACTGTTCCTTTTTCTGTTCAGGGTCCATCGTTTCATTTAGTGGGAGAAGATGACACATTCCAGGCTGGGCAAGGTGGCTCACGCCTGTCATCCCACCACTTTGGAAAGCCTAGGCGAGTGGATCACTTGAAACCCTGTCTCCACCAAAAATGCAAAAATTAGCCAGGCGTGGTGGTGCATGCCTGTAGGCTCAGCTATTGGGGAGGCTAAGGCCCGAGAATCGCTTGAATCCGGAGACAGAGGTTGCAGGTAGCCAAGATCACGCCACTGCACTCCAGCCTGGGCGACAGAGTCAGACTGTCTCAAAAATAAAATAAAATGGCCGGGCGCGGTGGCTCAAGCCTGTAATCCCAGCACTTTGGGAGGTCGAGACGGGCGGATCACGACGTCAGGAGATCGAGACCATCCTGGCTAACACGGTGAAACCCCGTCTCTACTAAAAATACAAAAAATTAGCCGGGCGTGGTGGCGAGCGCCTGTAGTCCTAGCTACTTGGGAGGCTGAGGCAGGAGAATGGCGTAAACCCGGGAGGCGGAGCTTGCAGTGAGCCGGCCACTGCACTCCAGCCTGGGCGACAGAGCGAGACTCCGTCTCAAAAAAAAATAAATAAAATAAAATGGCGGTGGGGACTGGGGGGCCCTGTCAACAGGTGTGGAGGTGACCCACAGTCCAGGGGCTGAGCTGGTGCAGAGGAAGGAACAGAGCAAGGACCTAGAGGTGGGGCAGTGCAAGCCGTGGGGGGCGCAGGCCCTGGATTAAGTTTCAGCTCTGCCACACCTCCCTGGGCCACTGTTGTCGTATCCAATAAATGGGCCGAAACAAATAAGACACAACAAGTTCATAATAAAAACCACCAAAGCCAGCACTGGACTAGCAAAGAACAATCACATCGCTTCTCTGAGCCCCAAGTCTCCCTTCCGGAAATGCAAAGGACACACCCACCTCTAGCGGAAGTGCAGCTGCTGACTCTCCCGGCTCGGCGGCCGCCCAGCTCCCCCCAGTTCCATCCATGCGGTCCCCTCCCCAGGCCCAGCTGCCCGGCCCTCTCCGGCACTGGTTCCAGAAGGGTGGTGGTGGCCACCCTGCGCCACCGGCTTCCCAGAGCATAGCCCAGGACGGCCCTGGCGCGACCTTGGGCGAGGCCCCGCTGCAAAACAGAAAAATCACAGCGCGCGGTCCGGCCCCCTGCGCCCCGTGGGCTCCAGGCCTCGCCCTGCCCGCTCCGGCTGCCCGCCCGCTTCCCAGGGGCAGGCAGCCCCGCATCCCCCGCCGCCCTCGGCCCCGGGACTCCCCAGGCTCCGAGGCCCCCCACGCCCGGCTCCCGCCCCAACCCCTCGGAGGCGCCCGGCCACTCCAGCGCCCCGGGGCTGCCCCGCCGCCGCCCCTTTGTCCCGCGCGCCAATCGGCGGCCTCCTTGACTAAATAAGGCCAGGAGCGCCGGGCGGGCGCCCCCCGTCCGTTACTTCCGCCCCCCGCCCGCCGTGACTCAGGGCCGGCGGCGGGCGGGGACGGCGCTGCCCCGGGCCGGGCTTCCCGGCGGCGGCGGGCGGGGCTCCGGCGGCGCCGAAATCGCCAAATATGGCCGCGCCGCCGCCCCCCGCCGCACACCTGGGCCGCACCTTGACCCCCGCCGCGTGACGCGGCCGCAGAGGAGGAAGTCGCTCCCCGCCCCCCCCCACCCCTCCCTGCGGCTCAGGCCCTGGGGGTGGCGGGGAACCCCGGGGTCTCGAGGCGCCAGCCCCGCCCCCATGACCCTGGCCGCCTCGGGTCCGCAAAGTGGGGTAGAAGGGTGGGGGACCGGGACTCGCGCCCGGGGCCGGCGCCTCCCCGCACTTCCCAGACAAAGGAGCTTCGGAGGAGGCCGGAGGCCGGGAGGGGCAAGCTATTGCCCACCCGCCCCGTGTCCCACGGTGGGGCACGTCGCATCTTGGGACCGCCCCCCCAAGTGGAAGTCCCCACCCGGGGATCGAGCAGGCTGTGTGGTTCTGACCAGGGACGCGACTCCGTGTGGGTTTGTTGGAGGCCCAGCCCCGGCTTCGCCACGGGAGGGAACACACCTGACATCCTTGCCCGGGTCCCCGGAGAGTCTGGGCCTGGAGAGCTCAGTACCCCCGGGAGGCCTGGGGCACGGGGACTTTAGGCACGGGGCTCGGCGTCCGGGGTGACTGCAGCCCGCAGGTGAGCTGGGCCGGCCGCCGTGCCTGACTCGCTGTTCTCACTCCCAAACACGGGGTCGCGAGCTAACCTTGCAGGGCTCGGGACTCCGCGTGGGGACCCTGGCCCCGTCCCCCAGCCTGTCGAGTCAAGCTGAACGCCCCGCGACCTCGGGCGAGTCCGTCGCCTCACTGCGCGGCCTGACTGCCACCCCTCCGCGGCCGGCGCTCCAACCCTAAAAATTCCAGCGGTGCGCAAGGAAGCTGTAGTGCCGGGCGCCTCTCGGGGTGTGTAACCAAAGCACCGGCGCCGCTCCGGGCAAGCAGTGAGCGCCCCGAACCAGCCAGTGCCTAAACCCACGCAGCCCTGACCCCTGCCCTTAACTAGCATCGTAAAAAGACGAGGGGATCCCCCCGACCGCCCGAGAGTGCGGAGCCGACCTTCAAGAAAGTCAGGGTTCCCGTTGTCTACCTCAGTTTCCCTATGATGTCTACAGGTGACCACAATGAAACAAAGGCCTCGCTCCACACCACTTCCTCAACACACAAGGGGGCGGGGTGGCCCTAACCCGTAGCGCGCGCCTGCGGACAATCGGGCCTGTGATTTGAGGGGCAGGGATGAGTCAGGCAGAAAGGGGTCTCGGTCTCCAAAACAACGTAGACCCGGGGCAGGGCGCCGCGTGGAAGAACCTGCATAGTGGTGGCTGCGCTCGGGGACCAGGGCGAAGTGAGGGCTCCCCCGCGCCCAGGGATGCAGAGTGTCGGGGACCCCCGCCGCGCCCCTTCCCCAGCCCGGCACTGGCGCCCGGGCTCCTCGTGGAGCCCGAGGGGACAGGCCGCAGGGACGTCCCAGGGAGCAAAGCCCCGCACCGTGGCCCAGGCCTCGGGGACCCAACCCAGCTCCGGCGCGGCCCCGCCCCGGCCAGGCAGTTTCGGGGCGCAGCCGCGCCCTCCCCACGGCGCGACAGTCCCGGGGCGGGGCCGGGCCCGTCAGCCCTTCGGTCCTCCCGGCGACCCCCGGAGGGCGCCCCGACCCAGCCCCGCCCGATGGCCGGCCCGCGTAGGGTCGCGAGCGCGCGGGGGTGGCGCGGGCGGGGCCGTTGGGAGGCGGTGCGGGCTGGGGCCGGGGCCCCACGTGTCCCTGCCGGGCGGGCCAATAGGCGCCCGGCTTTCGGAAAGATCTCCATATATGGACATGTTCTGGGGCCGCGCGCGCCGCCGGGCCGCGCGGGCGCGCCGCTTCCGCTTAAATAGCGGCGGGGGAGGCCGCGAACGGTCTCAGTCGCCGCCGCCAGCTCGCGCACCTTGTTCTTCTGCCGCTCAACTGTCCTAGCCCTCCGCCGGTAAGCGCCCCGCCCCGGGGCCTGAGCTGGACGTCTCAGGCCTGCGCCTCTCGACTCCGGCTGGCCTTGCTTTCAGCTGCGGAGGCCTCGCCGCGCCTTCACCGGGAACAAAAGGCGGGGTGGGCCGGGCCGGGCCGGGCGGACTGGCGCTGGGCGGGTGCCGGGGGTCCAGGGCGGGGCCCGGCCGCAGTGCAGAGTCCCGAGCCGCGGACGTTACGTAAAAGTCCCGGCCGCCGGTTTTAGGTGGTTGCGGTCTTGGAGGCTTGTGTCTCCGGGGTTGGGGCAGAGCTGATTCTTCTCCGCGGAGGAACATTAGTGGGCTGTGGGGTTTGTCTTCGAGAGGCGCCCGCCTGAGTCCGTCTTTTCCTGGGCAGGTCGCAATGGAAGAAGAGATCGCCGCGCTCGTCATTGACAATGGCTCCGGCATGTGCAAAGCTGGCTTTGCTGGGGACGATGCACCCCGAGCCGTGTTTCCCTCCATCGTCGGGCGCCCCCGACACCAGGTGAGTGGAGGGCACCGCGGGGCTCCTGGGTTCTGCGTTGCGGGGTGGGCTCGGTGCCGCCGACGAGGCTGACGGGTCAATCCCTGCAGGGCGTGATGGTGGGCATGGGCCAGAAGGACTCCTACGTGGGTGACGAGGCCCAGAGCAAGCGCGGCATCTTGACCCTGAAGTACCCTATTGAGCATGGTATTGTCACCAACTGGGACGACATGGAGAAAATCTGGCACCATACTTTCTACAATGAGCTGCGCGTGGCCCCAGAGGAGCACCCGGTGCTGCTGACCGAGGCCCCTCTGAACCCTAAGGCCAACAGAGAGAAGATGACTCAGGTGAGGCTCGGCTGACGCCCGCGCTCCCGTTGTTTCCCTTGTCATTTTCTGCCCAGCTTGATTTCTGACATTTAAGTGTTTCTTTCGCTGTTCCAGGCTCTGTTCCTCTCCCGGCATTTCCTCCCTGAAGTCTCCAGGTTTCTCATTTGGTTTCTGCCTGCGTTCTTTTCTTTTCTTCACACATCACACTGGCATGCGGCATGTTGTGGCGTGTGAGCATGGGGTGGCCGTGGGTCTGTGTCCTTGATTAAGCCGCCCCTTGTTCCTCCTCAGATTATGTTTGAGACCTTCAACACCCCGGCCATGTACGTGGCCATCCAGGCCGTGCTGTCCCTCTACGCCTCTGGGCGCACCACTGGCATTGTCATGGACTCTGGCGACGGGGTCACTCACACGGTGCCCATCTACGAGGGCTACGCCCTCCCCCACGCTATCCTGCGTCTGGACCTGGCTGGCCGGGACCTGACTGACTACCTCATGAAGATCCTCACCGAGCGTGGCTACAGCTTCACCACCACGGCCGAGCGGGAAATTGTGCGCGACATCAAGGAGAAGCTGTGCTACGTCGCCCTGGACTTCGAGCAGGAGATGGCCACCGCCGCATCGTCCTCTTCCCTGGAGAAGAGCTACGAGCTGCCTGATGGCCAGGTCATCACCATCGGCAATGAGCGGTTCCGGTGTCCGGAGGCGCTGTTCCAGCCCTCTTTCCTGGGTAGGTGTTGTGAGCTAAAGTTTTCTCCTCTTTTCATCCTGGGCAAGTCAGCACCACTAAGGGAGGGCTTTGTCCCCTAGGCATGGAATCTTGTGGCATCCACGAGACCACCTTCAACTCCATCATGAAGTGTGACGTGGACATCCGCAAAGACCTGTATGCCAACACGGTGCTGTCTGGCGGCACCACCATGTATCCAGGCATTGCCGACAGGATGCAGAAGGAGATCACCGCCCTGGCACCCAGCACCATGAAGATCAAGGTGAGTTGAGGGGTTGGTGGCCTTCTGCCTGGCTCTGGAGGCCTGACTGGGGGTGCTGTGTGAGCTGAAGCCATGCCTGGCTGTCTTTGCAGATCATCGCACCCCCAGAGCGCAAGTACTCAGTGTGGATCGGTGGCTCCATCTTGGCCTCACTGTCCACCTTCCAGCAGATGTGGATTAGCAAGCAGGAGTACGACGAGTCGGGCCCCTCCATCGTCCATCGCAAATGCTTCTAAATGGACTGAGCAGATGCGTAGCATTTGCTGCATGGGTTAATTCAGAAGTATAAATTTGCCCTTGGCAAATGCATACACCTCATGCTAGCCTCACGAAACTGGAATAAGCCTTCGAAAAGAAATTGTCCTTGAAGCTTGTATCTGATATCAGCACTGGATTGTAGAACTTGTTGCTGATTTTGACTGTGTATTCAAGTTAACTGTTCCCCTTGGTATTTGTTTAATACCCTGTACATATCTTTGAGTTCAACCTTTAGTACATGTGGCTTGGTCACTTCGTGGCTGAGGTAAGAACGTGCTTGTGGAAGACAAGTCTGTGGCTTGGTGAGTCTGCGTGGCCAGCAGTCTTCTGATCTGTGCAGGGTATTAATGTGTCAGGGCTTGAGTGTTCTGGGATTTCTCTAGAGGCTGGCAAGGGCTCCTGAACCAGTTTCTGCCCTGCCAGTCTGTCAGGGTTGGAAAGTCCAAGCCATAGGACCCAGTTTTCTTAGCTGACGTTTTCTGCCAGAACACCGTGGGCTGTTACTTGCCTTGAGTTGGAAGCGGTTTGCATTTACACCTGTAAATGTATTCATCCTTTTAATTTATGTAAGGTTTTTTTGTACGCAATTCTCAATTCTTTAAAGAGATGACAACAAATTTTGGTTTTCTACTGTTATGTGAGAACATTAGGCCCCAGCAACACGTCATTGTGTAAGGAAAAATAAAAGTGCTGCCGTAACAGATGACTGGTTCCTGTTTGGGGAAGTAGCAAGTGGGCTGGGAAAGACAGACCTGGAAAGATTGGGTGGTCTGGTGGGGGGGAAGGTGCTCCTTATCTTGGCTTCATGAACTGATGAGAAAATGGCTTACAATAATTTGAACAATTAGGTTTCTTCTAAACCGAAAGTGCAAGAACAAAGCGGCCCTAGTGAGTTTGGGTGTTGGAAATTACTGAGGCAGCATCGTAAGGCTGGGAAGGAAGTCCTGAGATGGCTTTTCCCATTTTTGGGAAAAACTAGATAACTTGGTGACATTTTGGGTAAATATTTGGCATAAAACTAAGAACCATCTGAATTAGCAGGGGCCTTCCTAGCAGTTTCCCCCCAGCCCTCAGGTGGACATGGGATATGAGAGTTTCATTTTGTGTCAAGAGTGCAGCAGTCATGGAGTTGGCTAATAACTGAATCCTGGAACTCAGTATCTGCCACACCTGGTGTAAGTGGCTCTGCGAGTTCCCTTTGTACTTCCAGCTTTTCTCCCCGCATTGCCAGGGGTGATCCTCTGTACATGGGATTGGGAGTTCAATGCATAGCTCCTCTATACTGCTTACAGCTGCAGAATAGTCATTTGGAGGTTGGGTCAGGGAAGGGAGATTACCAATTGAAAAATTTTCTTCCAAAACTATTTCATGTTAAGTCGGGTCAAGGGATTATTTCTGCTGTTGGGAGGTAGATTTTACCCAGGCAGAGTTAGTGGTGCTTCCTAGCTCCCCCTCCGATACGGGGTTGGGGGAGAGGAGGCTCTCAAGCTGGGTGGGGATGGAGGCGGAGGCAAGCATGACAAATTACAAGTTTCCCCAGCTCCAGGCTCCCACCCTGCTTGGTTCTGTGACCTCACATCACAGCATGACTTCTCAGCGACTAATACCTGCAAAAAATAGAAATTCTCTTTGTCCTGTGAAGCATTGCACTTACAGGACAAACTAAGAGATGCTCATGGACACTGGGCATCAGCAAATGCACGTTAAAACAGATGCCAGTTTATATCAGATGAGCAGAAACCAGGAGATGGGTAGTTGTGAGCATTGGCCAGGGCACAGGGACCAGGGACAGCCACGCGCTCTCCAGGCGTTGGAAGCTACAGCTCTTCTGGAGTGCCCAGTGCAGGTTTCCAGCCAAAATGAGAGGATGAGTACATCCTACAGCTCCCAAGCCCCGGTCCTGGGCATACACCCTAGAGGAACCGCAGGGACCACGACATGCAAGCTGCTTGTGAGGGCGATGGGTAAGTGACGTGGCAGATGTGCACCTGCGGCAGTGACGCGCTGAAGCTGGGTCTCAGTAACACTGTTGAATGAAGGTTATGAACAGAGTGAGCTGTGTTTCACAGCTCCATTTATATAAGTAAAAACAGATCCAAAAGATTATGTATAATGCCAGCACTTTGCAAGGCTGAGATGGAAGGATCATCTGAGCCCAAGAGTTTGAGACCAGCCTGGGCAACTTGGCAAGACCTTGTCTCTACAATTTTTCTTTTTTTTTTTTTTTTTGAGATGGAGTTTCCCTCTGTTGCCCAGGCTGGAGTCCAATGGCGTGATCTTGGCTCACTGCAACCTCCGCCTCCTGGGTTCAAGCGATTCTCTTGCCTCGGCCTCCCGAGTAGCAGGGATTACAGGCATGCGCCACCACGCCCGGCTAATTTTGTATTTTTAGTAGAGGCGGGATTTGTCCATGTTAGCCAGGTTGGTCTCGATCTCCCAACCTCACGTGATTCGCCCGCCTTGGCCTCCCAAACTGCTGGGATTACAGACATGAGCCACTGTGCCCAGACATATATATATATATTTTTTGAGATGGAGTCTCACACTGTCACCCAGGCTGGAGTGCAGTGGTATGATCTCGGCTCACTGCAAGCTCCGCCTCCCGGGTTCATGCTATTCTCCTGCCTCAGCCTCCTGAGTAGCTGGGACTACAGGCACCTGCCACCACACCCAGCTAATTTTTTGTATTTTTAGTAGAGTCGGGGTTTCACTGTGTTAGCCAGGATGGTCTCGATCTCCTGACCTCGTGATCCGCCCGCCTCGGCCTCCCAAAGTGCTGGGATTACAGGCGTGAGCCACTGCACCCGGCCCAATTTTTTTTTATTAGCTGAGCATGGTGGTGCATGCCTGTAGTCCCAGCTACTCAGGAGGCTGAGGAGAAAGGATCACTTGATAGAAGTTTGAGGTTTGAGACTGCAGTGAGCTGTGATCAAGCCACTGCACTCCAGCCTGGGTGACAGAGTGAGACCCTATCTCAAAAACAAAAAAACTCCAAACCCCACAAAATTATGTCTAATAAGGATCTAGTATACACAATATGTAAAGAACTCCTGCAAAACAAAAAAGAACCCAATTTAAAAATGGGCAAAGGACCTGAATAGCCATTTTCTCCCAACCAGATATACAAATGGCCAACAGGGAGATAAAAAAGATACTCAACATCATTAGGGGATCATTAGGGAAGTGCAAATCAAAATCACAGTGAGATATCACTTCACATTCAGTAGGATGGCCACAAAAAATAAAAAAATGGAAGATAGTAAGTGACAGTGAGGGCCAGGGATGATGGCTCACGCCTGTAATCCCAACACTTTGGGAGGCTGAGGCAGGCAGATTGCTTGAACCCAGGAGTCCAAGACCAACCTGGGCAACATGGCAAAATCCCACTACGAAAGATACAAAAACAAAAAATTAGCCTGGCTTGGTGGCACATGCTTGTAATAACCCAGCTACTCAGAAGGGTGAGGTGGGAGGATCACTTGAACCTGGGGAAATTGAGGCTGCAGTCAGCTGGGATTGATCCACTGCACTCCAGCCTGGATGACAGACGAAGACCTTGTCTCAAAAAATAAAAATAAAAGAAAGAAAGGACCAGTGGACCAGTGAGGATGTGGAGCAATTGGAACTCTGGTACAGTGATGGTGGGAATGTAATATAAAATGGGGCAGCCACTGTGGAAAACAGTTTGGCAGTTCTTCAGCTACACACAGAATTACGATATGATCCAGGAATTCCACTGTTAGGTACATACTCCCAACATTGAAAACTATTATTCGAACAAATACTTGGACATGAATGTTCGTGGCAACACTACAGTCAAAAGGTGGAAAAACCCAATGTCCATCAGTTGATGAATGAATAAACGAAATGCGGTCCATTATGAAATAGAATATTGATCGGCCAGGCACGGTGGCTCACACCTGGAATCCCAGCGCTTTGGGAGGCTGAGGGCGGATCACAAGGTCAGGAGATGGAGACCATCCTGGCTAACACGGTGAAACCCCATCACTACTAAAAAGTACAAAAAAAAAAAAAAAAACACTAGCTGGGCACCTGTGGTCCCAGCTATACTCGGGAGGCTGATGCAGGAGAATGGCGTGAACCCGGGAGGCAGAGCTTGTAGTGAGCCGAGATCACACCACTGCAGTCCAGCCTGGGTGACAGTGTGAGACTCCATCTCAAAAAAAAAAAAAAAAAGAGAGAAATAGAATATTGATCAGCCATGAAAAGAAAAGGGTGGATCTTGGAAACAGCACACTCAGTGGAAGAAGCCAGACACACAAGGTCACTGTATGACTCCAGTTCTAGAAACCGTCCAGAACAGGCCAATCCATAGGGACAGAGAGTGGAGTATGGGCTAGAGGGGAGGGAAGGAAGACGGGGAGGGACTGCTTAATGTGGCATAGTTTCTGTTTGGGGTGAAGAAATCGGACAGAGATGGTGGTTGCACACAACATTGTGAATATGCTTGATACCACTGAATTGATACCACTGAATTGGACTTTTTTTTTTTTTTTTTAGATGGAGTCTCGCTCTGTCATCCAGGCTGGAGTGCAGTGGTGCAAACTCAACTCACTGCAACCTCCGCCTCCCGGCTTTAAGTGATTCTCCTGCCTCAGCTTCTCGAGGAGCTGGTATTATAGGTGTGCACCATCACGCCCAGCTGATTTTTGTATTTTTAATACAAACAGGATTTCACTTCTTTGGCCAGGCTGGTCTCGAACTCCTGACCTCAGGTGATCCACCCTCCTTGGCCTCCCAAAATGTTGGGATTACAGGCGTGAGCCACCGCACCCGGCCATTTGTACACTTGTTTTTGAGATGGAGTCTTGCTCTGTCGCCAGGCTGGAGTGCAGTGGTGTGACGTGGCTCACTGCAACCTCCGGCCCCTGGGTTCAAGTGATTCTCCTGCCTCAGCCTCCCGAGTAGCTGGGACTACGGGCATGTGCCACCACACCCGGCTAATTTTTATTTTTAGTAGAGGTGGGGTTTCACCATGTTGGCCAGAATGGTCTTGATCTCCTGACCCCAGGTGATCTGCCTGCCTCGGCCTCCCAAAGTGCTGGGATTACAGGTGTGAGCCACCACACTTGGCCTGTACACTTTTAAATGATTAAAACGGTAATTTTTATGTTCCATATTTCCTTTTCTTTTCTTTCTTTCCTTTTTTTTTTTGAGATGGAGCGTCGCTCTTGTTGCCCAGGCTGGAGTGCAATGGCGTGATCTTGGCTCACCGCAATCTCCACCTCCTGGGTTCAAGTGATTCTCCCGCCTCAGCCTCCCAAGTAACTGGGATTACAGGCATGCACCATCATGCCTGGCTAATTTTGTATTTTTCGTAGAGATGGGGTTTCTCCATGTTGGTCAGACTGGTCTCAAACTCCCGACCTCAAGTGATCCTCCCACCTGGGCCTCCCAAAGTGCTGGGATTACAGGCGTCAGCCACCGTATTTGGCCTACATATTTCTTTTTTTTTTTTTTTTTTTGAGACGGAGTCTCGTGCTGTCGCCCAGGCTGGAGTGCAGTGGCCGGATCTCAGCTCACTGCAAGCGGAGTCCGCCTCCCGGGTTCACGCCATTCTCCGGCCTCAGCCTCTCGAGTAGCTGGGACTACAGGCGCTACCACCTCGCCCGGCTATTTTTTGTATTTCTTAGTAGAGACGGGGTTTCACCGTGTTAGCCAGGATGGTCTCGATCTCCTGACCTCGTGATCCGCCCATCTCGGCCTCCCAAAGTGCTGGGATTACAGGCTTGAGCCACCGCGCCCGGCCTACATATTTCTTTTATCACAATGAATGTTTTCGGTTATATGCATGTCTGAGGACATGTAGCAAGCACACAGTTTGTGTCTATGGGGAGAGAATAGGATGGGAGGGAGAATGAACTGTGTGTTGGGGAGGAATAAAATAAGAAAACCAAGAAGCACAGTGCAGAAGCAGCTGTGGTGAACTGTGAGCTGGAGGACCCAGTTTTCCAAGTCTGACATCTGAAAGCAAAGCCAATCAGATCAAATTGTTTCCAGGCTTGGAGCACTCCCCAGCCTTGGCGGGGTCCCCTGCCCACTCCACCGCAGCCAGCCCTGTTGCAGGCTCTTGACTGGCGAGGACCAGGTCATGCTTTCAGCTCCAGACCAGACCAGGCTCCATGCCAGCCCTCAGGGGAGCTCTGTGGAGTGCAGCAGCCGCTGGAGGGCATGACCCCCAGCCCAGTGCATACCTGGCCTGAGGTCAGCCCCGTGCGTGTTTCCAGGTCACATGAGATGCTAACGGGAAGGCTTTCATTCAGTTTTGTTTAGCAAGCAGTATATATATATATATATGTGTGTGTGTGTGTGTGTGTGTGTGTGTGTGTGTATATATATTTTTTGAGACAGCATTTTGCTCTTGTTGCCCAGGCTGGAGTGCAATGATACAATCTCAGCTCACTGCAACCTCCGCCATGTGGGTTCAAGCGATTCTCCTGCCTCAGTCTCCCAAGTAGCTGGGATTACAGGCATGTGCCACCACGCCCGGCTAATTTTGTATTTTTGGTAGAGACAGGGTTTCTCCATGTTGGTCAGGCTGGTCTGGAACTCCCGACCTCAGGTGATCCGTCCGCCTCGGCTTCCCAAAGTGCTGGGATGACAGGCGTGAGCTACTGTGCCCAGCAGCAACAGCAATATATTGACTCAGAGGAGGACAGGTGCTGCTGAAAGGGGCTGAGAGAATCAGATCCTGGCTCAGCACGGCCGGGGATTGGCCTCCGCCCTAGCTTTTTGTTTGTTTTTGTGGTTTTTTTTTTGGAGACAGCATCTCACTGTACTGCCCAGGCTGTTCTCCAACTCCTGGACTCAATAATCCTCCTGCTTAAGGCTCCCTGGGATTACAGGCGTGAGCCACTGCACCCAGCCTAAGACTCTTTTCAAAAAACAACCACAAGCCGGGCGCGGTGGCTCACGCCTGTAATCGCAGCACTTTGGGAGGCTGAGACAGGCGGATCACGAGGTCAGAAGTTCGAGACAAGCCCGGCCAATATGGTGAAATCCCGTCTCTACTAAAAATACAAAAATGAGCCAGGCGTGGTGGCGGGCACCTGTAATTCCAGCTACTCCAGAGGTTGAGGCAGGAGAATTGCTTGAACCCGGAAGGCAGAGGTTGCAGTGAGTTGAGATTGAGCCACTGCACTCCAGCCTGGGTGACAGAGCAAGACTCTGTCTCAAAAAAAAAAGAAAAAAAATCTCAGTATCATCATGCCCCCCACCCACCAATTATTGATTGATACTTGGTATCATCTAATGTCCAAATTTCCTTGGTTGTCTTAAATTTTTTGTTGCTGTTTTGTTTGTCTGTTTTTTTGTGAGGACAGGGTCTTGCTGTGTTGCCTAGGCTGGAGTACAGTGGCACGATCACAGCTCACTGCAGCCTTGACTTCCTAGGCTCAAACAATCCTCCCACCTCAGCCTCTTGAGTAGCTGGGACTACAGGCGTGCACCACCACGCCCAAATACTTTTTAAACTTTTTGTAGAGATGGGGTCTCCCTATGTGGCTTAGGCTGGTCTCAAGCTCCTGGTCTCAAGAAATCCTCCCACCAGCTGGGCGCGGTGGCTCACGCCTGTAGTCCCAGCACTTTGGGAGGCTGAGGTGGGCGGATCACTAGGTCAGGAGATCGAGACCATCCTGGCTAACACGGTGAAACCCCGTCTCTACTAAAAATACAAAAAAAATTAGCCGGCCGTGGTGGCGGGCGCCTGTAGTCCCAGCTACTCAGGAGGCTGAGGCAGGAGAATGGCGTGAACCTGGGAGATGGAGCTTGCAGTGAGCCGAGATCGCGCCACTGCATTCCAGCCTGGGCAACAGAGCGAGACTCCATCTCAAAAAAAAAAAAAGAAATCCTCCCGCCTCGGCCTCCTAAAATGCTGGGATTACAGGTGTGAGCCACCATGCCCAGCCTTAAATTTCTTTTAACTGTTGGTTTGTTTCCAATCATTGCATTTGGCCATTATGTCTCTTGAATCTCTTTAAACCGCTGGATTTACCCTCTTTTATTTTTCTCCTTTCAGGTTATTTGTGGAAGAAGGCAGGTATTTTGTTCCAGAGGGTTCCACCTGTCTGGATTTTGCTGATTTCATCCTTGTGGTTGATGTGACATGTTCCTCAACCCCTTGTATTTCCTATAGTTTGTTAGATCTACGTGTAAATGTCCAAATTGGCCTGTTTAATCTCATTCAGGTTTTTTTTTTTTAGCAAGAAGATGACCATATGGTGGGTGCAACTTCATGGAGAGGGGGAGAGTCCCACAGAGCCTGATTTTGTGATGTTAGCAGCTATTGGTAATCCCTGCCAGGACCTGCTATTTCACTAGTGGTTACAAATTATTCTTCCCCTCCTCTCCCCTCCCCTCCCCTCCCTCTTTTCTCATCTCATCCTTTCCCTCCCTCCTTCCTTCCCTCCCTTCCTTCCTTCCTTTTTTGACGGAGTCTCACTCTCTCGCCCAGGCTGGAGTGCAGCGGCACGATCTCAGCTCACTGCAACCTCTGCCTCCCAGGTTCCAGCAATTCTCCTGCCTCAGCCTCCCGAGTAGCTGGGACTACAGGCGCATGCCACCATGCCTGGCGTTTTTTTTGTTTTGTTTTGTTTTTTTGTATTTTTAGTAGAGATGGGGTTTCACCAGGATGGTCTCGATCTCCTGACCTCATGATCTCGATCTCCTGACCGCGTGATCTGCCTGTCTCGGCCTCCCTAAGTGCTGGGATTACAGGTGTGAGCCACTGCACCCGGCCAATCCTATCCTTCCTTCTTTGTTTATATATTTGGAATTCTTATGCAAAGAGAAACCCCTTTATCAACAATTTCGCTCCCCCGAGCTATAGTTTGTGCTGGAAAGGGAAGACACATGGGATCTTCCCTGTGATTTCCGGGTATAGATGAATGAGCTGGTACCCAGCATCTTCCAAAAGTGGCCAGCTATCTTTTATAGTATTATTATGAACTCATTAATTTGCATTTTTTTTCCAGGCAGGATCTCACTCTGTCACCCAGGCTAGAGTGCATTGGTGCAATCACAGCTCACTGCAGCCTCAAACTCCTGGGCTCAAGTCATCCTCTGGCTTCAACCTTGTGAATAGCTGGAATCGCAGGCATGCACCACCACGCCTGGCAATTTTTTTTTTTTTTAGTAGAGATGGGGTCTCACTATGTTGCCCAGGCTGGTCTTGAACTCCTGGGTTTCTCTCACCTCGGTCTCCCAAGTGCTAGGACTACAGGTGTGAGCCCCACGCCGGGCCGATCTGCACGTATTTCGTGTTTCAATCTGCTACAGTTTTGGCCTTGGTTCTCGAAGCATCCTCCTCCCGTCTGTTGGCGCCTGAATCTGGCCGGACGATCACCAACAGCGTCGCTGCTCCGTGGAGTCGCGTCCGTTTCCCTCTCCAGAGCTGAAACCAGCCACATCCCCAGTGGCCTGGGCCTTTCTTGGGTACTGGTGTTTTAGAGACCACAATCTGGGCACACCTCAAGTTTTCAATGTCTTTTTTTTTTTTTTTCCAGATGGAGCCTCGCTGTGTCGCCAGGCTGGAGTGCAGCGGTGCGATCTCGGCTCACTGCAACTTCCGCATCCCGGGATCAAGTGATTCTCCTGCCTCAGCCTCCCAAGTAGCTGGAACTACAGGCATGCGCTACCACGCCCGGGTAATTTTTATATTTTTAGTAGAGACGAGGTTTCACCATGTTGGCCAGGCTGGTCTTGATCTCCTGACCTCAAGTAATCTGCCCGCCTCGGCCTTCTAAAGTGCTGGGATTACAGGCGTGAGCCACCGCACCTGGCATAAGTCTTCAATATCTTAAATGCCATTCAGCTTAGTTAACAGAAACTTCTGGAAGGGACGCCTGCTCTGAGAAGTGTCACACATGCTGGGGGACTTCAGGGCACTCCTGAAAGGGCTCTCCTTCCCCAGGATCCCCGGGTCCTGATGGTAGGCAGAGGTGGAGGATGTTCTCCAAGGGGTGCAGAAGGCTCTCCAAGCCGAGCCTTCCTGCAGCATTCGGAGCCTGTCCACACCACCGGCATCCCTCTACCCACACCCACTTTCCCCGGCAAGAGATGGACATTGTGTTTGTTGGATGCAATTTCAAGCCCCTTTCATGTTTTCATAGAGGATGGAGACCAAGGGGGAAGTTCAATGGTTCATGTTGGTAAATCCTGGCTCCGATGACTGAGAGATTTTCTGACTTCCAGGACCCTTGCTTGGTTAGAGGTGGTTCCCAAACTTCAGAGCCAGAGACAGCTGTGGGCAGGTGCTTTCCTCTGTGCAGCACGTGAGCTGCCAAGTGCTGGGGCTGCCTGCCATACCCAGAGCCCCTCATGGCCTCCCATGGCTCCCCTCAGCTATGCTTGGCCTGCCCACCTGCTGGTGGCTGTTTGGAGTCCTTTCCTGCTGGAAAGGATGTGTCCCAACCCTGTCCTGCTGGCGGCCCTTCTCAGGGCTCCCTCCAGAGAGGACTGCCATGGCGCATACTTCCCACGTGATATAGCATCATAGTCTATGTGAATGGCATCCCCCGGAGTTGTGCAGTGCACCACCTGTGCAGCCGTCCACAGCATCCCCACACAACCCAGTCCTCCCCCGGGAAGCACGCATTCCTCCGCTTCCACCCTCTGTTACTTGTCTATCTCCATCCCTGGTATGCAAGATTAAAAAAATATTGGCCGGGGCGAGTGGCTCGCTTCGTGGTAATCCCAGCACTTTAGAGGCCGAGACTGGCGGATCACGAGTCAGGAGAGATCGAGACCATCCTGGCTAACACGTGAAACCCCGCCTCTACTAAAAATACAAAACTAGCCGGGCTTAGGTGGCAGGCTTCTGTAGTCCCAGCTACTCGGGAGGCTGAGGCAGGAGAATGGCGGAACCCAGGAGGGCGGAGCTTGCAGTGAGCTGAGATCCGCCCACTCCAGCCTGGGCTGCATAGAAAGGCGACTCCGCCTCAAAAAAGATTAAAAAAAAATATATATTTTTTTGAGACAGAGCTTTTGCCCTGTTGCCCAGGGTGGAATGCAATGGTACAATCTCAGCTCACGGCAACCTCTGCCTCCTGGGTTCAAGCGATTCTCCTGCCTCAGCCTCTTGAGTAGCTGGGACTACAGGTGCACACCACCACATCTGGATAATTTTGTATTTTAGTAGAGACGGGTTTTCATGTTGGCCAGGCTGGTCTCCAACTCCTGACCTCAAGTGGTCCACCTGCCTCAGCCTCTGGGCTGGGATTAGAGGCGTGAGTCACCATGCCTGGCCCATGTACAAGTCTTTATGTGAACATATGCTTTCATTTCTCTTGGGTAAATACTTACAAGTGGAATTGCTGGATCATATGGTAAGTGGACATTTAACATTATAAGAAACTGTCAAATGGGTTTCCAAAGTGGTTATATTATTTTACACTCACATCAGCAATGTATGAGAGTTCCTGTAGCTCTCTTTCAACATTCGGTATTGTCAGTCTTTTAAAATTTTTTGGCTGGGTGAGGGATTACAGGCATGTGCCACCACACCCAGCTAATTTTTGTATTTTTAGTAGAGACAAGGTTTGGCTGTGTTGGCCAGACTGGTCTTGAACTCCTGACCTCAGGTGATCCACCTGCTTCAGCCTCCCAAAGTGCTGGGATTACAGGCGGAGTCAGCTTTGCAGTCTTCAATTTGTAATGCTTGGCCCTGCTGGGCACACCCCACCGCCTATGCCGCAACTGCTGCAAGTCCCTGCCCCCAGCCTCCTGCAGCCCTGCCACCACCATGCCAACCCAGCCACCTTCGCCAGTCCAATGTTTCCTTTTGTACATATGCACAGTTTAAGATTCAGTAAAGGTCGGGAAGTGGTGGCCAAGCCTGTAATCCCAGCACTTTGGAGGCCGGTGATGGGCGGATCACTAGGTCAGGAGATCGAGACCATCCTGGCTAACACAGTGAAACTCCGCCTCTACTAAAAAAAAATACAAAACTGGGCTGTCGGTGGCTCAAGCCTGTAATCCCAGCACTTTGGGAGGCCGAGACGGGCTGGATCATGAGGTCAGGAGATTGAGACTATCCTGGCGTAACATGTGAAACCCCTGCCTCTACTAAAATACAAAACTAGCCGGGCGAGGTGCCTGTAGTCCCAGCTACTGAGGCTGAGGCAGGAGAATGGCGGAACCTGGGAGGCAGAGCTTGCAGTGAGCTGAGATCCCGCCACTGGGTACTCCAGCCTGGCGACAGAGCAAGACCTGGCTCAAAAAAAAAAAAAACAAAAAAAACAAAAACTAGCTGGAGGTCGGGATACCACGCCTGTAATCCCAGCACTTTGGGAGGCCGAGGTGGGCGGATCACAGCAGTCAGGAGATCGAGACCATGGTGAAACACCGCCTCTCTACTAAAATAGAAAAATTAGCCGGGCACAGGGCGGCTGTAGTCCCAGCTACCGGGAGGCTGAGGCAGGAGAATGGCGGATCCGGGAGCGGAGGCTTGCAGTGAGCCGAGATTGGCGCCACTGCACTCCAGCCTGGCGACAGAGTGAGACTCCGCCTCCCGTGCAAGGCCGGGCACGTGGCTCAAGCCTGTAATCCCAGTGACTTTGGGGAGGCCGAGACGGGTGGGATCACGAGGTCAGAGATCGAGACTATCCTACAGCCACGGTGAAACCCCGCCTCTACTAAAATACAAAAACTAGCTGGGCGAGGTGGCGGCTCGTAGTCCCAGCTACTCGAGGCTGAGGCAGGAGGCGTGAACCCGAGTAGCGGAGCTTGCAGTGAGCTGGGAGATCCCGCCACTGCACTCCAGCCTGGGCGACAGGAGCCAGACTCCCGCCTCAAAAAAAAAAAAAAAGATTCAGCAAAATCCTTAAGGGGACCTCTATATAGATTTCTATAACTCATCATCTGCATTGCTACCTCCACACAGGCACACTCTGCCGTGCAAATTCCAATCACTTCAGCCTCTTTCTGTAAACCCAGTTCCATCACCCCAGTTCACTTGTGATGTCTGTGTTCTGTGTCTCAGTCCAGAAAGACCTGCAGGTGGGAAGCCACGATAACTGCAGGGCTCACATCATTTGTGATCTCTTAGGGGTCATGGTCCTGCGCTGCCTATTGTCCTGTGTTTAAAACAGTGAATGTTTCACACTTTCTTAGTTTTCTAGTTGTATACGGCAGGAGAGCAAGTCCCATACCAGTTACCCAGTGATGGCCAGAAGCAGAAGTCCCTTCTATACCTGTGTGTGTGTGTGTGTGTGTGTGTATGTGTGTATGTGTGTGTGTGTGTATGTGTGTGTGTATGTGTGTGTATGTGTGTGTGTGTGTGTGTATAATGTGTGTGTGTGTGTGTGTGTATGTGTGTGTATGTGTGTGGTATATGTGTGTGTGTATGTGTGTGTGTGTGTGTGTATTTTTTTTTTTTTTTTTGAGACAGAGTTGGTTACCCAGGCTGGAGTGCAATGGTGAGCTCTTGTTCACTACAACCCTCCCCAGGCCCTTGGCTCAAACACCTCTCACCAGCCTCCCCAGCTGGGATCACAGGTGCATGCTTTACTCACGCCTGGCTAATTTTTTTTTGTATTTTTAGTAGAGACAGGGAGCCACCCATGTTGGCCAGGCTGGTCTTGAACTCCTGACCTCAGGTGATCCACCTGCCTCAGCCTCCCAAAGTGCTGGGATTACAGGCGTGAGCCACTATGCCTGTCCCGAAATGTATATTTTAAAATATTGTGGGTGGCCTGTAGTCCCAGCACAGGAGGAGAGGCAGAGAATTAAGGTGAACCCGAGGCGAGTTGCAGTGAGCCGAGATCGCACCACTGCACTCCAGCCTGGGCGACAGAGCGAGACTCCGTCTCAAAAAAAAAAATTAAAAATAAATAAATAAAATAAAATATTTTACACATAAAGAATATATTCTTGCAGTCAGGTTCGGTGGCTGACACCTGTAATCCTAGCACTTTAGGAGGCCAAGGCAGGAGGACCACTTGAGCCAAGGGGTTTGAGACCAGGCTGGGAAACATAGCAAGACCTCATCTCTACAAAAAAGAAACAAAATTAGCTAGGTGTGGTGGTGTGTGCCTGTGGTCCCAACTACTCCGGAGGCTGAGACAGAAGGATCACTTGAGCTCTTGAGGTCAAGGCTGCAGTGAGCCAAGATTGTGCCACTGCACGCCACCCTTGGACCACAGCGAGACCTTATCTCAAAAAAGAAAAAAAAATGATATATTCTTCCATGACCTGATACTTATGTACGTATGTATTTATTTAAGAGATGGGGTCTCATTCTGTTGCGCAGGATGCATTGATGCAATCATGGCTCACTGCAGCTTTGACCTATTGGACTCAAGTGATCCTTATGCCTCAGCCTCCTGAGTAGCTGGGGGTACAGGTGCACACCATTACACCTGGCCAATGCAATTACTTTTTTTTTTTTTTTTTTGAGATGGAGTCTCGCTCTGTCGCCCAGGCTGGAGTGCAGTGGTGCAATCTCGGCTCACTGCAAGCTCCGTCTCCCGGGTTTACGCCATTCTCCCGCCTCAGCCTCCCGAGTAGCTGGGACTACTGGCGCCAGCCACCACGCCCAGCTAATTTTTTGTATTTTTAGTAGGGACGGGATTTCACCATGTTAGCCAGGATGGTCTCGATCTCCTGACCTCGTGATCCGCCCGCCTCGGCCTCCCAAAGGAGGCTGGGATTACAGGTGTGAGCCACCGGCTACCTCGCCTTTTTAGGAACAGGGTCTTACTGTGTTGCTGAGGCCGTCTCAAACTTCTGGCCTCAAACCTTGCAAGGAACTTCACCTAATGATCCACATTTTTTGAGACACTGTGTCTCTAGTCCTTTGTCTTTTTTGAGATGGAGTCTTGCTCTGTTGCCCAGGCTGGAGTGCAGTGTCACAATCTTGGCTCACTGACATAGCTGCCTCCCAGCTTCAAGCGATTCTCCTGACTCAGCCTCTTGAGTATCTGGGATTACAGGCGTGTGGCACCAGACCCAGCAAATTTTTGTTGTATATTTAGCAGAGATGGGGTTTCACCATTTTGGCCAGGCTGGTCTCCAACTCCTGACCTCAAGTGATCCGTCCACCTAGGCCTTCCAAAGTGCTAGGATTACAGGCATGAGCCACTACGCCCGGCCTCCATTTTTGTTTTTTCTCTTTGAGAGAGGGTCTCACTCTGTCACCCAGTCTGTAGTGCAGTGGTGCAAACATAGCTCACTGCAGCGTTGACCTCCTGGGCTCAAGCATCCCCATGTAGCTGGAGCTAAAGGTGTGAGCCACCATGCTTGGTTAATTTTTAATTTTTTTGTAGGGTCTCGCCATGTTGCCCAGGTTGCCTTGAACTCTCGGTTTCATGCAATCCTCCCACGTCAGTCTTCCGAAGTGCTGGGATTATAGGCATAAGCCATTGAGCCAGGCCGCAAGCATTCTTATTTACGGCATCATTGAACTTGTCTGGGAATGCCCACATTTTCAAACCTCTCGGCCAACCATCTTCAGCTTTCTCCCAGGTATTTTCATTTTCAGGCTTTTCCTAATTTTCAAGGGGAAGTTTTTTTAAATATGAGGAATTTTCCAAACATTCCTGCCAACTAATTTCAAATCAGGCAGGCTTGCACAACTGACTTGTTGCTTTCAATAAATAATACCTTGTAAGACTTTGCCAAGACAACTACAGGTATATCCTAATCTTTCCATTTGCCATTAGAACTTAAGCTTTTTTCCCTGGTTTATTAAATATTCATTGCAGGATGGCTGGGCTGAGATTCACTTACTCTCTTCATTGGACAAGCCAGTTTCTCCCACATGATTGTGGTTATAATCAACTCTCAACTCTGTCATGATGTCATGAGTGTTAAAGGTTTCCCACCACGCCAGCCACTACCTTTTTTTTTTTTTTTTTTTTTTTTGAGGCGGCGTCTTGCTCTGTAGCCCAGGCTGGAGTGCAGTAGTGCGATCTCTGCTCACTGCAAGCTCCGCCACCTCCTGGGTTCACGCCATTCTCCGGCCTCAGCCTCCTGAGTAGCTGGGACTACAGGTGCCAGCCACCACGCCCGGCTAATTTTTTGTATTTTTAGTGGAGACGGGGTTTCACTGTGTTAGCCAGGATGGTCTCCATCTCTTGACCTCGAGATCTGCCCACCTCGGCCTCCCAAAGTGCTGGGATTACAGGCATGAGCCACCAGGCCCCACCAGGCTATAGCCTTTTTAGGATGCTCGTATGTATTGCCACATTACTTTTCAAAAACTTGTGCCAACTTATGCTCCCTGCACGTATAAGGAATCTCCTTCTCACCTAAAGTTAATCTCCAGTTTGCAAAGCAGGACTCATCTTTCTGTATAAATTGAAAAATGGTAGATACTAACTTTCCCAGCATCCCTTGCTGTCAGGACTCAGTCACATGGCTCAGGCTCCACCAATCAGGTGCATCCACCTCCAACCTTCAGTTGGAAGCCTGTGGTGTCTTCACACCATAAGCCGGAGCAGCATAGAACAGGTTGTGGCAGTGAGGCTAGTTGACATCTGGTGGCTGGCATCTGTGACATCCATGCTGTTGCTGAGGGTGCTAGAGCAGCAGCCGCAGCAGCAGGGCTCTTCCCTCATCCAGCTGTGCAGCAGGATCTCAGGTATTGTACCCAGCCAGGCAGCCCTTGATCTGATCCCCACTCCCGCGGGTAATCTGCGAACCTCCCCATGTCTTGTCTTTCCACCTGTGGCAGGCAGACCTGCTGCCCACCAAAATCTGCTCCCCTTCTTTCCTGCCTATGGAACTCTACTTTTTGGAGGGCTGCCAAGACCCTGGGAATGAAGCATGCTTGGCCGATGCTGTCATGACAACCTGGCTCTCTGCCGTCTCCAAATCCCTCATAGGATGCCCGATCATGGGTGGCCGTTGAGGCCTGGGGAATCCACTGCAGGGGCTTCTAGGGCAGGTTTGTCTTTCCCTATAAAAGGGCACAGATGTGACTGGCGCTGTCTCTTCATCCTTTCTTTGTGCCTTGACTGTAGCCGTGTGTGTGGTATATGGAGTTCCAGCAGCTGCCCTGTAAACAACGTACCAAAGCCCACCTGCCAAGGATGTCGGAGCAGAGAGACTGAAGGGGTCTGGGTAGTGATGGGGATAACTCCCACCTCCAGATTTCTAGTTACACGAAAAAGAAGAAAAGCCTCCATACATTGAATCTCCTGTCAGTTGGGTATTCTGATGCTTGCATCTGAATTTATTCCTCACTAGCACCACGTTCTTACTTGGATACCCCGTGGGCCTGCCTCTGCAGACCAATGCGTGTATGTGCATGAAGCTCTATGGCAAACAGAAGTTCTCACTTTTCTTTCTCTCTCTTTTTTTTTTTTTTTTTTTTTTTTTGAGACGGAGTCTCTCTCTGTCACCCAGGCTGGAGTGCAGTGGCATTATATCGACTCACTGCAACCTCTGCCTCCCGGGTTCAAGCGATTCCCCTGCCTCAGCCTCCTGAATAGCTGGGACTACAGGTTCACGCCACCACGCCCGGCTAATTTTTGTATTTTCAGTAGAGACGGGGTTTCACCATATTGGCCAGGCTGGTCTCAAACTCCTGACCTCGTGATCTGCCCACCTAGGCCTCCCAAAGTGCTGGGATTACAGGCGTGAGCCACCTACTGTAATCCCAGGTACTTGGGAGGCTGAGGCAGGAGAATCGCTTGAACCCGGGAGGCAGAGATTGCAGTGAGCTGAGATTGTCCAGCTGCACTCCAGCCTGGGCGACAGGGAGCGAGCCATCTCCAGGCCACCACGCTGGGAAACAGCAGAACCCAGGCGCTCCGGGCGAGCTGGATCAGAGAGCTGCGTTCTGATTGGCTGAGGCCTGGATTGCCTGAACCAATCATGATGGAGCAGAGGCCGCACTGACCCGGTTGGCTGGCGGGCGAGGGGCAGGCGCTGATGGAGGCAGGCACCCGACAAGCAGGTGGTTTTGTTCCAGGAAAGCAGCAAGTGCAGTGGTTAAGAGTGTAGATGCAGAGCCAGCCTACCTGGATTGTGTCCTGGCTCTGCCACTTAATAGCTGTGCAATCTGAGTCAAGTTATACAACCTCCTTGTGCCTCAGTTTCTTAATCAGTGTGGTGGCAGCTTCCTACCTCACCGGCAGGTTGTTAACCTGTGTAAATAAGTCCTGTTACCACCACACTCCCCACTTTCTGGTTCCTAGCAGAGACCAGAGAGTTGACCTGCATGCCCTGAGTCAGCAAATATTTACTAAGTGCCATGGTATTCCAGGCGTGTGGGTGGGTCTGCAGACAGCCCCTCTGGTGAAGGGCAGCTCCCTGAAGCCTGTAGTACTGTCTGCTGCAGGGGATGGCCCTCCTTCCATGATGGAGGAAATGCTCGTGTGGGCAGAAGTGCCCTGGAAGGTGAGCGTGTGGCTTCTGATACATGGGAGGGCCAAGAATTTTCTGGGCAGAAGGAACACCATGTGCAAATGAATGAGGGGAGGACCAGAGAGCTGACTCCCGCCAGGGACCAGATAGCTTGGGCCTGCAGCCCCCAGGAAATGGAGACATGGAGAGGAGGGTGTTTGGGCTCCATCCATCCCAGGGCTATGGCCACAAATGCAGGGCTTCCCCTGATGTCCTGGGTCAGAAAAGGAGAGCTGCGCAACTCTGAGGTCTCCTCTCTCCCTCCTCTTCCCTGTGTTTTCTTTTCTTTTTTTTTTTTTTTTGAGACGGAGCCTTGCTCTGTCCCCAGGCTGGAGTGCAGTGGTGCGATCTCAGCTCACTGCAACCTCTTCCTCCAACTTCAAGCAATTCTCTTCAAGCCTGGCTAATTTTTTGTATTTTTAGTAGAGGGGGTTTCACCATGTTGGCCAGGATGGTCTCAATCTCTTGACCTTGTGATCCGCCCGTCTCGGCCTCCCAAAGTGTTGAGATTACAGGTGTGAGCCACCACGCCTACCTCCCCCCTCTTTACTTATTTTCTTTTCTTTCTCTTTCTTTCTCCTTCTTTCTTTCTTTCTTTCTTTCTTTCTTTCTTTCTTTCTTTCTTTCTTTCTTTTCTTTCCTTCTTTCTTTCTTCCTTTCTTTCCTTTCTTTCTCCTTCTCTCTCCTTCCTTCCTTCTTTCTTTCTCATTCGTTTGTTCTTTCTTTTTTGAGACAGGGTCTTTCTCTGTTGCCCAGGCTTGAGTGCAGTGGTGTGATCACAGCTCACTGCAGCCTGGAACTCCGCGGTCCGAGTGATCCTCCTGCATCAAGCCTCTGGAATAGCTGCGTCTACAGGTGCACACCACCCTCAGTAACCAGATGCCCAACCCTCGGTAACAAAGTGAAAAAAGGCAGTCTTGGGGATGTGATCAGGTCCCACTGAAGCCACAGTCGACAGAACCCTTTTCTTTTCTTTTCTTTTTTTTTTTTTTTTTTTTTGAGACGGAGTCTTGCTCTGTCGCCCAGACTGGAGTGCAGTGGCCGGATCTCAGCTCGCTGCAAGCTCCGCCTCCCAGGTTTACACCATTCTCCTGCCGCAGCCTCCTGAGTAGCTGGGACTACAGGCGCCCGCCACCTCGCCCGGCTAGTTTTTTGTATTTTTTTTAGTAGAGATGGGGTTTCACCATGTTCGCCAGGATGGTCTCGATCTCCTGACCTTGTGATCCGCCCGTCTCAGCCTCCCAAAGTGCTGGGATTACAGGCTTGAGCCACCGCGCCCGGCCCAACAGAACCCTTTTCAGAAGGTGGGAAGGAACCCAAGGAAGGGTCGCCCACACTCAGAGTGGCTCAGTGGGGGAGGGGGAGTGGCCCAGCTGCTGTTGATCCTGAGTCTCTGATATCTTCTTTGTCACTGCCTGGAGATTCAAAGTCCTCACGGAAGCATCGGATCCACGCCTGGCTGTTTTATTTTTTTAATTTTCTGTAGAGACGGGGTTTTACTATGTTGTCCAGGCTGGCTCCATCCTCGGCCCCAAAGTGCTGGGATTACAGGCTGAGCCACTCCCCGGTATTTATAACCAGCTCCTCTTAGGTGCCTGGCTGCACCTGCTCCTGCTGCTGCTTTAGCAGTGCATTGGCCCTCTACTGCTGTGTAACAAATTACTCCAAAACATAGGGGCTTACAGCAAGCAGCTATCATCTCTCAGCAGCCAAGGCACAGGAAGCAACTCACCTGGGTGGTCTTCCACGAGGCTGCATGCCGGGCTGGAAAATCCACTTCCAAGCGTTTTCCCCTGGCTGTTGGCAGAGAGTGAGTTCCTCCCCATGTAGAGGAAGGGAAACGAGAGATGGCACGGGGGGGGGGGGGGGGGGGGGGGGCGGGGAGAGAGGTGGGGGAGAGAGGGAGAAGGAGAACCAGGACGGAAGCTGCTGTGTGCTGTGTCTCTCTAAACTGGCCTCCTGGCGCCTCTGCCCTGCTCTACTGATTACACAGACCCTCCCTTGGTGGGGTGTGGCCGACAGGAGGACAGAGGTTCGGGCCTGCGGGCCCTCTGGGAGGCTACCTACCCTGGATGGCTGCTGCTCTGCTGTGTGTGTGTGGGGGTGTGCACACGCGCTCCGGCCTGTCTGTGTTCGTTTTAGTAGCTAGTCGGTGTTGTTATTAAGATGTCTCAAGTCCACTTGGAGCAGATTGAGGGTCACACTTAGAAAGCGGAATGTGGTTCCTCTGAATCCCTTCTTGCGAGGTCCCGAGCTCAGATGGCCTCTGCCCGTCCAGAGTAGACAAAGAATTCTTGTGGAAGCTGCCTTCGGATTTATTTGTGAACACACTCATATTTGCTGTGAATAACTCCCTTTTTTGTGATGCTCCCAGATCCTGACTGTCCTGGCGATGTAGGCAAACGAATGAGCAGCATCCAAACTGTCCCCATGAGCTGAGGTCACAGCCTCGTCAGGCCCCAGGAAGGGGCAGCCCCTACCCCCACCTGGCCCCCAGCCCCCTGTAAGGCATGGAAGAGAGATGCAGGGGGCAAGGCCATGCGGTCCTGATACAGGTCCCAGACGGATGGGCGTCCCAGGCTTCAGACAAGTCACCTGTCAAGGACAGCATTAGTGACGTCCCAGCACCAGAGTGGCCCCAAGCCAAACCGAGGAGGGTCTGGGAGCCGGGGACATGGGTCTTCAGTGTGGGGAACTCATTACATCAGCCACTCGAGGGTCAGGAAATAATTTGTCACTCTCTGCCCCGTGTGGCCTCTGTGGAAATCAAACAAGCAGTGTTGCCCATTTTTAAAGATAAATTAATGCATCAATATAAAAAACGTCAGGCAGCGATGTGGAGGGGGTAGGCAGACGGGGCTGTGATTTATTGGCCCTTTAAGGAGTGTTTCTGGGGCCACTCTGGCTTCCTCCTGCCACCTGCAGGGTGCCCAGGGACCCCTCCACCGAGGTCATGAGCCAAGCCACCCACCCCAACTGGGGGGCCCCTGACCAGGCTGCAGGGCCACACGCCCTCGAGCTGGTGACTCAGAAACATCCACTATTAACTGCACTGGGACAGAGAGACAGGCAAGGAGCTGGGGCAGGAAGGAACAGTCCTGGCCCTGGAATAGGTCATAGGCCTGTGCTGGGGCTCAGTGCTCCTGCGTCCTCACACTGAGGGGCTTCTCCGGGCCTAGCCGCAGTGAGGCTAATGGGGTCCCCAGGGGGCTGTGGCTCCTGATTCCTTGGCACGAATAGGTGCCCCGCAGGCTCAGATAGTCCCCCAGGGCTGTGCCCTCCCTCCCTGAGGGCACCTTGCCAGCATCCCCACCAACACTCAGGACCACCCTGGTCCATGTTTGCCAGTTCGGAAGGTGAGAAATGACACTTCCTGGCTGTGTGAATTTGCATGTCTTTGGTTTTTGGAGGGCGTGAGCTTCTTTCCATTTGTTTGGGGCCATTGTGAATGTCTGCTCAGTCTTTGCCTGTTTTCTATGGAAGGGTCTCCGTTTCCCTTGCCGACGGATGCAGCACTCTGGCAGCTGAACTGGTGGCGTTCAGCGGTGCTCATGCGTGCTTTAGCTGTGGTGCATGCGGGTGAGGAGGGCTGACGCTGGCCTGGAATCTTATGGGGCATCTGCAGCTGCAGCTTTGTTGTCAGAAAATGCTTAGAGAGGCCTCCTGGAGCCAGGCAGGATGCGGCAGGAAACAGAGGGGCAGAAAGAGCTCAGGTCCTCAGCAGCGGGGAAGGGGGCGCCAGCTACCAGAACCCAAGCAGGAATTGGGCTTGAGGGGAATGAGGAGTGGGAGAGGGGACTGAACATTTAGACAGGGGTGTGGGGGCCCTCTGAGAAGACATGTGAGCAGATTTGTGGGAGGAGATGGGGGCGCCTACAGCAAGAAGAGCAGTCTTCAGAGGGATGGGCACGCAGAGGCCCCGGGGCGAGCACAGCCTGGGTGCATTCCAGGAGCTGCAGGGAGGCCAGGTCAGCGCCGTGGGGGCTGGGGCAGGGGGCCAGGCTAGCTGGGGCTCTGTGGGTTCCGGGAATGCTTTGGCTTCTGCTCTGAGTGCTGGGCGTGTAGACTGTCAGTTCTCCAGGTGCAGGGCGGACAGGTGGTATGAGGCCCAGTTTGCCAGAGCATGGAGCTCCAAGCCTTGTGACCCAGAGGTTTACATGCCGGTGAGAGCCCTGGGTCCGCAGGCCAGAGTTGGCTCCTCTGCAGAGCTCCTGGTCGGCCCGCCTCTGCCCTTCTCTCCAGGACCTGGGGGTCCTGCTCTACAGCCAGGCGGCCCTTGGGGAGCAAAGGTCCGGGCCAGTGAGAATCTAACATATCCCCAAGCCCCCACAGCAACAAGGGTTGAGGGAGCAAAGGACGGTCGGGATGGTGGGAGGTGGCAGTGGCCTTGGTTGGGGCGGGGGCGTGCTGCTGACTTTAGTGCTCTCCCGTTACTGCATAGGGGTGAACTGCTTGCCAGCCCCACCCGTGTCCCTCTGCAAAGTGCTCCTGGCATCAAGCTGGGCTCCCCGGAGTCTCAGCCTCCATGTTCTCCTCTGGGCAAGGGGAGTCCTGGGCCAGCGCCCGCTGTCCAGCCTCGCTGTGCCCTGCAGCCCATTCCCTTTCCGTGAGAGGCTTGGAGGGCCCAGGCGTCGGGGTCGGGTCAGTAGGCTGCCCAGGTCAGCTGAGGCCCGGTCAGTGCGAGGGGTTTTGTTGGAACCAAGGCCGCGGCTACCTGAGGACTTTGTGCAGAGCTCCGCTCGGGCCACCTGGGGGGGCCGAGGCCGGGAGACCCGCAGGGCCCCCTAGCAGCGCCCTCTGCCCCCTTAGCGACCTCTCCCAGACCAAGGTAGGGCCAGAGGGGACAGTGTCCGAGGGCAGCGGAGCCGGAAACGGGAGCGGGCACAACCCGGCCCCGGAACATCCCGGCGGCCCCGGGGCCTTTAGAGCCCGCGAGGGGCCGTCTCCTCGGGCGCGGTGGGGCCTGGGCTCAGCCTTCCCGCCGACCTCGGGAAAAGCCCCCCAGCCTCTCCACCCGGCAGCTGGAGGAGGCCCGTCCGGGGTTGGGGACAGCGCGATAGACCCGCCTGGGGCTAGGCCGAGGGCTGGGGGTCGCGGGCCGCGGAGGGCGCATGTACGAGACGCTTTTCCCGGCCCGCCGGGAGGCAGGACAGCGCCCCAACTCCAGAAGCCGGCGCTGCGTCCGCCCGCAGACCGACCGGGAGGGCCGAGTGCGCACGCGCCTGACGCTGTCCCCACCGCGCGCCCTGTGATTGGCCCGGACGGCCGCGCTCTCGGCCAATGGGTGCGTGGCTTCTGGCTCGCCGCGGGCCTCTGGGGCTAGGGGCGGGGAGGGTCAGTCTCCGGCCGGGTCTCGCGGCCTGGGGAGGCCTGCGCCGGCCCGCGGGGTCGTTCCTTCAAGCCGCCCGCTGCCGCTCCGGAGACGAGGCCAGCGAGTACGTGATCCCGGCCGCCCCCAGTAGTGAGCCCGTGCGCAGAAGCGCCGGCAGAGAGACGCGGAGCCCCGTCCCACCTGGCCGGGCCTGGCCCTCGCAGGGCCTCTCCGTCGACCCCCGACCAGCCCCGCTCTCCCTGCTCCCATCCTGCGGGTCAGAAAAACAATGCTTGACTGGAGGGGGCCCGTGCCTGTTGTCCCAGCCACTCGGGAGGCCGAGGCGGGAGGATCGCTTGAGCTCGGGAGGTGGAGGCTACAGTGAGCTGTGATTGCGCCGCTGCACTCCAGCCTGGGCCATAGAGCGAGACCCTGTCTCTAAACAAAACAAAACAACAGTGCTTAGAAAGCAAACAAGCTTGTTGCCAAAAACTATCAACAAAAATTAGCAGTGGTCATCTCTAGGTGGTGGGGTTGGAGGTAAATAAAAAATATTTTGACTGGGCGTGGTGGCTCACAGCTGTAATCCCAGCACCGCAGGCAGGAGTTCGAGACCAGCCTGGCCAACATGGTGAAACCCCCGTCTCTACTGAAAATACACACACAAACACACACAAACACACACACACAAATTAGCTGGGCGGGCGTGGTGGTGTGCACCTGTAATCTCAGCTACTCAGGAGGCTGAGGCAGGAGAATCACTTGAGCCTGGGCAAGGTGGAGGTCACAGTGAGCCGAGATCAGGTCACTGCACTCCAGCCTGGGTGACAGAATGAGACCCTGTCTCAAAAAAAAATTTTTTTTTTCCATCTCTGTGAATTATTTCAGTTAGTGTTAGAATATTGTTTGTATGAAAATATTGCTTTTGGGCTGGGTGATGTGGCTCACGCCTGTAATCCCAGCACTTTGGGAGGCCGAGGTGGGCGGATCACGAGGTCAGGGGATCGAGACCATGCTGGCTAACAGGGTGAAACCCTGTCTCTACTAAAAATACAAAAAATTAGCTGAGCATGGTGGCGGGTGCCTGTAATCCCAGCTACTCGGGAGGCTGAGGCAGGAGAATTGCTTGAACCTGGGAGGCAGAGATTGCAGTGAGTCGAGATTGTGCCACTGCACTCCAGTCTGGGTGACAGAGTGAGACTCTGTCTCAAAAAAAAAAAAAAAAAAAAAAAATTGCTTTTTTAAAATGAAAGCTGTGTAACAAGAACGATAATAAAAACAGTAAGTGTTGGTGAGGATGTGGAGAAATTGGAGCTCTCACACAATGCATGCGCTGTGAAAAACACTTTAGTGGTTCTCAAAGAGCGGAGGGTAGAATTACCCAGCAGTTCCGCGCAGTCACACACCCAGAGAACTGGAGGCAGGATACACGAACAGTGTCCTCAACACGGGTTATTCCAAATGTTGACAACGATACTCACCACAGAGAAAAGGTGGAAACGACCCATGTGTCCATCCATAAATGGAGTAACAAATGTGGTCCCTCCATACAATGGACTATGATTTAACCTTAAAAAGGAAGGAAATTCTGACGCACACCACACACAGATGGCCTGAAAACATTATGCTAAGTGAGATGAGCCAGTCACAAAGGACAACTTCTGTCTGATTTCACTTATAAAACATCTAGAATAGGCAAGTACAGAAATAGAAAGTAGGTAAGAGGTTGCCAGGGGTTGGGGGGAGAGGGCAAGGCCAGGGGCTGGGGAGGGAGGGCAAGGCCAGGGGCCGGGAAAGGGCAGCAATGCTTCACCAGGTGTGTGCCTAACAGTTCTCAGTCCCACTGGGAGAGCTGCGAGGGAAGGATGGCTCATTCGGCATGCACGCACAGAGGCGGCTCCAGTACAGACAGGGCCCTGAAATGCTGTGCTCCTCCCAGGACACACAACTCCAGGTCACGGGGATAACACGCGACACAGCTCCTGCCCTGATGCTCCCCAGTTCTTGCCTGGCTGCTCCCCTGGCTCCTGGCTGGGATGTTCCCCCAGGTCCTGGCCTGCTGCTCTTCAGCCCCTGCCTGGCTGCTCCCCCAGCGCCTGCCTAGGTTCTCCCCTATCTCCTGGCCTGATGCTCCCCAGTTCCTGCCTTTGTGCTCCCCCAGCCCCCCGAACCCAGAGTGCTCCTTCCCTCTGGCCAGGCCCCCTTCGGGGCTCAGGCGGGAACCGAGCTGGCTTTCTCCTCCCAACCGGAGCAGCTCCCTCTGGTTCCCAGGTTGCCTGCCCATCCAGCTGGGAACACCGGCCTTGCGGGGAGGGGCGGGGGCGCTCACCACGAGGCGGCCGCACAGGGTGCGAAGGGATCCCAAGGCCCACCCAGGAGGAGCTCCTGGCTTTCAGTTGCCGGCTGCGCGCGCTGCCCACGCGGCCACGCTTGGGGCCTGGCGGGCGGCCGCCATCCCGTTCACGGCCGCTGGAGGGCGCCCCCGCACCGCTCCTGCCTGCTGGTTCCCGCGGGAGGGCGCCTGTGGCGGGCGCCGGAGGTTGATCTCCCGGTTCACGCCAGGATTGCGAACCGGCGGCTAGAGCGGGAGGCCGCAGAGGCGAGTTCAGATCGCGGTCCCGGCCCACCTGGCAGCGACTTCCTGTCTCGCGGCTGCGCTGCAGCTCTTCAGGTTGGCGTGAAAATGCAGAAACGGTCCCGTGGACTAAGTCACGGACGTTCGCATCTCACAGTGCCGCGTGCCTGCCTGCAGACAACCGAGCCACGCACGCCGAGGCCACCCCACTGCCCAGGGCCGGAATGCGCCGGCCCAGACCGGCAGCCCCCTCGGATCCTAACACCTCTGCACCGCAGCGCACGTGTGGGGGTCCTCAGCCCGCGCCATCCAAGCAAGAACCAAGAAGAGCGCGAGCGCCGCGCCTTCCCCCACCCTCTGCCCTGCGCCCCTGGCTGGCGGTCCCTCCTGCAGCAGCTGGGCCTGGAATTCGGGCTGCGGAAGGGGCTGCACCCACGCAGGGCTCACGCCATGCATGTGGGTGCTGGGAGGGTCTCCGCCCTTTCCAGTCCTGGTTCCCGGCTGTTTCCTGGTGCTGCCCAAGAAGCAGGTCCCTCGGCCAAACCAGCCCTGTCCTGGTGCCTGCCAGTGCCCTCAGCCTGCGGGCCTAGGGGCCAGAATGCTGGCGGATAGGCAGGCCCTGACCACGCTGTCCTCCCTGGGAGCTTGCTGGTGAGACGCTCGTCTGCCTCAGGGGGCCCAATAATGGTCACCTGACATGAAGGGACAGAGGTGGTCTGTCCAGGGTGACGGTGACCACTATCCTGGCATGTGACGGAGCCCAGGCCCTGGGCAAGCGCCATGCTGAGAGGGGCTGGCTGCCCGCTGCCGGTGGCCTCATTCAGGAAACCTCACTCCCCTGAGCAGCAGCTGGAGGAGAGGCAGCGGCACTGGACCTCTGGGGACGGATTAGAGGGGTGGCCCTGTGGCCTTGCTTGGGCAGGAGGGACACTGCAGCAGCTGCTGGAGCTCCCGGGCAGGGGCTGTCCCTCGGTCAGCTGGGTCACAGAGCAGCCGGCGCCTGCGTCATTCTCAGCCTGCCCAAGGGGGAGGCTTCCGCTCCAGGTGGGTGACCCTGGGCCCTTGCTATTACCCCACAATGTTTCCTCTTTCCTCTCCGCCTCCTTCAGCCTCCCTGGGCAGCCTCCTCTCTTTCTCTGGTGGAGCCTTCCAGCTTCCGGAGGCCTCCTTGTGAAAGCAATAAAATGCCTTTGAAAGGAGGCTGGGGTGTCTTGGGAGCTCCGGTGCCTCAAAGGGTCACAGGGCTGGGGGCTGAGAAACCCAGAGATGGCTGGGTAGGAGACACAGGCCTTGGCGTGCTTTCAGGGGATACACAACAGGGACAGTCCCCACCGACTTTCCTCCCACTCCACCTCCACTAGCTCACCTCCCTCTTATCAACACGGGGGTCTCCTGCCCTGGAACATCCAGGGAAAGAGGTGTGTCTGAACCCCGCCTGGGGAGACAGACGCCCTCAGGCTGTCCTCTTGGCTCCACTCCCCTCTTCCCTCCTGTTCACTGCTCCCAGCCACCCCGATGGGGCCTGTTTAATTGATTCAATTTGTTCAACAGTAAAAACACTCCACAGATGTCAGCCTCCCAGCACCCCACCCCTGGGGAGCTGCAGACACCTGCCAAGGCTCTGGGGCTGGGAGTCCTTCCATGGGCCACTAACACCAGGATTTGGGGGAGGCCTCTGGGCCTGGGAGCTCGCGCAGGTGCCCCCGCTCACCAGAGCAGTGCAGCCACTTCAGCCCAGGGACTGCTCCTGCTCTGTCAATGGCACCAGCCGCGTTCTGAACAGTGATCTGACGCAAATGTGTCATTCTGAAGGGTTTAATGTTTTTAGACTCCCAGGTCTGGGAGGATGACCTTGGAGATGACCCCCGTTTTGGTCAAGCTGCCATCCCAGGCCCTGGCCACTGTCAGGGTCTCACCTTCTTCATCAACCTGGGCTTAGGGGGTTTTCCAGGTAATAACTGTTGGGAGGGGGACTGGGGGCTCCCAGGGTCCTGATCCTGTCCCCTGCAGGGGAGAGGCCCGTCGCCTACAGATTGGGGGCCCTGTGTTCACAGCTTTAGCGCGGTGGCCCGTCCTACTCCCAGGGATGTGTGTGGCCACAGTGGCGCTGGGAGATGCTCTCAGGTGTTGTCTAAGGGAAGACGTGGGCCTGGAGGTCAGGAAACCCAGGCTGAACTGACACCCTAGCCCAGATCACAGCCCTCTCTCCCTGTGAAGGTCCCTGGTCCCTGGGGTCACCACTTTCCACCCCAGAGGGAGGCCCCTGCTATGGACTGATTGGTTGGTTGAGTGACTGAAAAGGGGGACGGTTTAGGGAGCATTTGCACAGCTGGCCAGGCTGTGGCTGTGGGGGCCTCTGCCCACCCCCATCCAGCCCCACCTTGGACGAAGACGCCCCAGCCGTGATTAGGAGAAAACTCACCCTGAAAACGGTCCCAGGTTAGGGTTACCTGGACACCTGCCTCTCCGGCTTGGGGGTCTCTCTCAGGCAAGATCGGGCCTGTCTATCATTGGCTTAGGTTTTAGGAAGGTCCCAAGCTAATTTGCCAAGGGCTGCGCTTCTCCATAACTCCCAGGACACAGGCAGAAGACGAGGGGAGGGAAACTGAGGGACGGAGATGAAAGCGCTTGTCCCAGCGCTTCAGGCGCTGGGCCCTGGCGGCTGTGAACAAGCTGGGGGTGGGGCGTCGGGCCGCGCCCCCGCCCCCTCCAGACCCCCAGCGCGGACCCCGGCTCCGGGGCGGGGGCGCTCGCAGTCGCGCGAACCCCGGGGTGCGGAGAGAACAAAAGGGGCTCCGCCCCCTCCCCCGGGCCGGCCCGTCGCGGCCAATCGGCGCCGCCGCTACCTCCTCTGCTCTCTAATTGGCTGTGCGGCGGCCAATCGGGTGCGGGGACCGGCAGCTCGTGCGGCCCCACGTGGGGCGGTGCGCGCGGCTGTTCGCGGACCGCAGCGGGCGGGGCGCGTGGTTCGGTCGCGCGCTGCGCGCCTCGGGGACGCGATCCGCGCCACCTCCAGCCGTCCCTGCCGTCCCGAGGCCGCCAGCGAGCGGCGCCGTGGTTTCGAGCGCGCGGGGCTCGGGGCCATCGCCGGGAGCTGTGCGGTTCCCGGCTCGGAGGCGCTGGGCCGGCGTCGCGGCTGCCCCCTGCCCACGCGGGAGGTGAAGCGAGCGGCGCTCAGGGACCAGGAGCGAAGGCAGTGCCACCTGGCGAGACTGGGAGGCGGAGGTGGGCTGTGGAAGGAAGAGGCGGGCCTGCAGCTGGTGGTGGTGGGATCAATTCATTCATTGATTGAGTCCGTCATTGACACCTCCTACTCCAGGGCCCTCGGGACACAGACAGCGGTGGCCCCAGCGGAGGCTTGGGGGCTCGCCTCCCCCCAGTTTCCATTAGTCTCCCCTCCAAACTACTCCAAGTGGAACGTACAAGCATGTTTTTTGATATGGGCAATTGACACACTCTTACATTTTTATGACACCCTCAGACAGGGTATTTGAGGAGAGTTGAATAAATGGAAAATATGTGAATTAAAGGAGAGCTGTGCATTACCCAGGGCCAGCAACAAAGGGGAGCTGTTACCCCCTGAGACCTGGAGGGCAGCTACAGCCATAGGAGAGGCCGTCTCCAGGAGCCGTGCCCTTGGAGAGGGACACAGCGACCCGGCAGGGAGGAGCTGCTGCTGTACACTGACCTCATCCCTCCTGCCTGCTTGGTTCGTCTGCCGGCTGCGCATTGGTTGAACTAGGTTGGAGGCCAGGGAGCAAGGAGACCCCATGGATCCTGTACCTGCAGTCAGCTTCCTGGGACACAGAGCGGGGGCTGGGGTGGGGCAATGGGAAGGTGTCCAGCACCTGTTTTGCGGTGTGAATAAAAGCATCGTGGAAAATGTTGCTGTTTTGCTTTGTTTTGCGGATATGTAGCCCATGTAGAGGCAGCCTAAGATGGGGCAAGGCCAGGCTGGGCCCCGCCTCTTGCAGATCCACTAGGACCCACCCACCCCAGAGCCAAGGGGAACTTCCCTGGAGGGCTTCCCATCCTGTAAGTGATGAGTCACAAAACCAGGCAGGACTGTGGACGAAGAATGCCCCGTGTCAGTGCGCGTGCACGGTGCTGTTCAGTCGCCTCTTCCTGGGGGTCCTCCCGGATGCTCTGATGCTTGCCGATCTTAGCAGCTGTCACAAGCCACTGCTGGGACCCTAATTCCCCAGGGCAAGGACTGATCCTGTTCACTGTTGCCCCTTCGTGGGGCCTGCATCTGGAAGGACGATGAATCTGCCTGGGTGAGGCCTGAGACGGGGGGTCCCTCTGAGGCAGGGGACGTTTATTTACTCACCAAACCTTCTCAGGGGAGCCTTTCTTTGCCAGGTTGGGCTCAGCCCCGGGGAGCCCAAGGAAGAAAGGATGTAGTCCAGACTTGGAGACGTCTGTGGCCCAACAGTGAAGCCATGCACAAGTTCCTGATAATGTGGCTCGGGCCCAGGTCCCCTGAGAGGCTCAGCAGGGGAAGGACTCTTGGATAATGAGGACGAGAGAGGGGGTGGCACTTGAGGTGGCTTTGAAGGGCAAGGAGGAGTAGGAGTGGTGGAGAAGCTGAAGAAAAGCAGGGAGCAAGGAGGTGCCACCATGAGGATCAAGAACGTGGCGTCCGGGGGAGTGTGGCTGTGCACAGCTGGGCCTCTGCCTCTCGGGCATCAGGAGGCCAGGGCGAGGCACCCGGTCCCTGGCTTCTCTGCCTGTGGTATGGCGATGATGATAGGGTTGTTGGGAGGGTGAGGGGATGTAGGTGACGTGCAGCACAGTGTCTTGGTAATTACAGGCTTGATAAATATACGTGAGCTGTCATTACAAGCATTCGTTGCAGTTGAGGAGGTGGTGGTGGGCTTGGCCGGAGTGAGTGAGCTGCCTGTGGGGGGCTGTGAGGTTAGGGCGAGGATGGCCCTCTTTCAGGGATGTGGAGGCTGCCTCTCATTCCTGCAGCGCACGTGGCAGACATCACTAATCCATCAGCCACTCTCTCCCACGGAGCCCAGCAGTGGCCTCAGGCCCTCAGCTCATTCTCCAGGCAGCCCCTGCTAATCAATCACAGCTGGCATACAGATGGCCCTGCCTGCCATCTCCGATTCCACTGACATCAAAAGCTGGGATCTGGGCTGGGTGTAGTGGCTCATGTCTGTAATCCCAACACTTTGGGAGGCCAAGGTAGGAGGATTGCTTGAGCCCAGGGAGGTCGAAGCTGCAGTGAGCCGTGACTGTGCCACTGCATTCCAGCCTGGGGAATAGAGGGAGACCCTGTCTCAAAAAATAAAATAAAATAAAAAAGTTGGGATTTAATGGCTGGGAACCAGAAGTGCCCCCCAACCCTGGGCCTGTTTCCCATGTGGAAGGGAGTCCTGGGCTGGTGGATGGGATTTTATTATTATTTTTTTTAAGACAAGATCTTACTCTGTTAGGCTGGAGTGGGGTGGCGCGATCTCGGGTCACTGCAACCTCTGCGTCCCAGGCTCAAGTGGTCCTCCCACCTCAGTCTACCGAGTAGCTGGGACTATAGGCACGCCACCATGCCCAGCTAATTTCTGTATTTTATTTTATTTTTGAGACAGAGTCTTGTTCTGTCACCTAGGTTGGAGTCCAATGGCACGATTTCAGATCACTGCAACCTCTCCCTCCCGGGTTCAAGTGATTCTTCTGCCTCAGCCTCCCGAGTGGCTGGGACTACAAGTGTCGCCACCATGCCTGGCTAATTTTTGTAGTTTTAGTAGAGACAGGGTCTCATCATGTTGGCCAGGCTGGTCACGAACTCCTGACCTCAGGTGATCTGCCCTCCTCAGCCTTCCAAAGTGCTGGGATTACAAGTGTGAGCCACCACACCCGGCCTAATTTCTGTATTTTTTGTAGAGATGGGGTTTCGCTCTGTTACCCAGACTACTCTCAAACTCCTGTGCTCAAGCAATCTGCCTGCTTCGGCCTCCCAATGTGCTGGGATTACAGGCGCAAGCCACCACACCCAGCCTGGGATCTTTCTTAGGAGTAGAGAGGCTGGAGGGTTCAGAAGCCTGTCTCTAGAAAACAGTGTCTGGCTTGAGGTTCAGGATGTGCGGGTGCCCTTGGTGCTGTCAGAACAGCCCAGACCCAAAGCCAGGGAGGGCAAGAAGGATGGCACCTGTCAGGGTTGGGGAGAGAATGGACCAGAAGGAGGTGTTGGAGTACAGGAGCACTGGACTGGGCCTGGGGACAGTGCAGAGCCCCGAGCCTCAGGGAGGGAAGCCCAGGCTATCCTGAACAGGGGACAGAGGAGGAGGAACAAGGGCTGCATTGTTGGGCAGGCGGCAATTGGTGGTTACAGGGATGAGAGCGTCCTGCAGAGTCACACTCTGCATTCTCAGACCACGCCTCCTCCATCTTTATATTCTTATTAAAAATGTGGGCCGGGCACAGTGACTCACGCCTGTAATCCCAGCACCTTGGGAGGCCAAGGCAGGCGGATCACTGGAGGCCAGGAGTTCAAGACCAGCCTGGCCAACATGGCGAAACCCCGTCTCTACTAAAAATACAAAAAATTAGCCGGGCATGGTGGCAGGCGCCTGTAGTCCCAGCTACTTGGGAGGCTGAGGTAGGAGAATGGCGTGAACCCGGGAGGCAGAGCTTGCAGTGAGCCGAGTTCATGCCATTGCACTCCTGAGTGAGACTCTGTCTCAAAAAAACAAAGAAACAAAGAAACAAGGCCGGGCGTGGCTCAAGCCTGTAATCCAAAGCACTTGAGGCCGAGACGGTGGATCACGAGGTCAGGAGATGGAGACCATCCTGGCTAACATAGTGAAACCCCCGCCTCTACTAAAAAATAACAAAAGGCCGGGCGCCAAAATGCCTGTAATCCCAGCACTTTGGGGCCGACGGGCGGATCACGAGGTCAGGGAGATCGAGACCATCCTGGCTAACACGGTGAAAACCCCCGCCTCTCTATTAAGAAATACAAAAACTAGCCGGGCGAGGTGGCGACCAGGAACCCAGCTACCGGAGGCTGAGGTCGAGATCATGAACCTCGGGAGGTGGGAGCTTGCAGTGAGCTGGGAGATCTCGGCCACCGCACCCAGCCTGGTGACAGGAGTGAGACTGGCCTCAAAAAAACAAAACAAAAACAAAGGTTCAGTTGGCGACAGAGTGGATTACCTGAAACCAGCATTGATCCGGAGGGCGGCGGCGCAGTGAGATTCGTTGACCGGGTATCTCCAGCCTGGCGCGATGAGTGAGACTGCCTCAAAAGAAACAAAACGTGAAGCGGAAAGCGCCTTTTTGAGACGGAGTCTGCTCTGTTTGGCTGGAGCGGCAGTGGTGTGATCTCAGCTCACTGCAAGCTCCGCCTCCGGGTTCACGCCATTCCTCCTGCCTCAGCCTCCCTAGTAGCTGGGACTACAGGCACCTGCCACCACGCCTGGTTAATTTTTTTTGTATTTTTTAGTAGAGACAGGGTTTCACTGTGTTAGCCAGGATGGTCTTGATCTCCTGACCTCGTCATCTGCCCTCCTTGGCCTCCCAAAGTGCTGGGATTACAGGTGTGGGTCACCGTGCCAGCCAGGTGCAACAGTCTTAAACTGCAGATCACTGGACTTTCACATGCGCGCACACCCATGCAACCACCAGTGCAGTCCAGAGAACTCCCAGCTCTCAGAGGCTCCCTCATGCCCCTCCCATGCAAGCCCAGGAGCGCTCGGACACCCATCCCAGAGACTGCTCCGCCTGATCCTTAGTCCACGCCAGCGGAACTGCACAGCCGTCCTCTGTGAGGCTGGCGCCTTCATGCAGCACAGTGCTGCCCCGTGTTCACTGCATCGCGGGGTCACTGCATGAGTCTGTAGTGTGTTGTAGTCCATTGTATGGATGTAACGCTTTATGTACCAAGTCTCTCGTTGACAGACATTTAGGTCATCTCCACAGTTTATGAACAGTGTTGCTACAAACGATCTAGTGTGTGTCTAGTGCCCGACAGTGGGGGTTTCTGGTGGATGTTAGCAGACACCACCAGCTCTCCAAGCCGCTATCCTGCCCGCTGCTCCCACCTGCAGTGTGGGTGGGTTCTGATTGCCCCACATGGTGCCAGCACTGGGGACCGTCTGTCCTTTCCTATAGGCCGTTTATGGGGTGGGGGAGACACTTCACCTCTCCATCCTTCCAATGTCCCTGTGGATGGGAGACTTACTGGGGGGCCTGCGCTACCCCCCACACAGCCACCAGCAAGCCCTGGTGGCGCTCCTGGAATGCCAGCCTCAATTCCTTCCTCATGTTTGAAACCGAGTTCAGAAAATGAAACATGGCTGGGTGTGGGTCACTGGAAGGCCCTGAGGCCTGCAGCCTCAACGCAAGGTCAGGAAGGGGGCAGAGAAGACAATGGGGTGGAAGAAAAGGGCTGGGAGGGGGACTCTGGGCATGGGGGGAGGGTAGAGAGAGGGACAGGAGTGGCTGGGCCAGGGAGGAAGGGGTGGGGAGGGTGGTGGGTCGCGGAGTCGGCACTCACCAGGACGAGACTCACCTGCCCAGCGTTCACTGGGTACCTGCTTGAGCCCAGACCCCCGGCCGGGAGCTGAGGATATAATGTGAATACCAGGCAGGGGCCCTGCCCTCACATTAGTGACAGTCCTGGGGAGGCAGCAATCAAATAAACCCACAATAAATACATAATTACAGGCTGCGCGAGAGCTCTGTGCTGTGGGAGGGGCTGGCTTGGCAGCGACATCAAGCTGAGAGTGGACCTCAACTTCCGAGACCACGGGGCCCTGGGAGTCTCAAAGGGGGGTCCCAGCAGAACGAGAGTGGGGAGAAGTGGAGAGTGGATGTTGGGTGTGGGCCGGCAGGGCTGGTGACAGAGGAGAGCCAAAGAGACTGAGGGTGGACCGAAGGGTAACCAACACAGACATCAGGATTCAATTCAGGCTCCACAGAAATACCACAGAAATCGTAGTGACTTAAGCAAGGGGGATGCTTCTTATTCTTTTACATAAGGCCTCCAGGGCCACTCTGGAGCCTCTGTCATCATCAGGAACCCAGGCTCCTCTGTCTTGTTGCTCTGCCATCCTCAACTGTGGCTTCTTTCTCATGACCCAAAATAGCTGCTTAGGATCCAGCCATCACACCTACATTCCAACTAGCAGGAAGGGAGAAGAGCACAACCTTATGCTTAAGGATACTTTCTTCTGTACATTTCATTGCTGTTCACCCTTGTTACCCAGCACTCGGACCCATGGCTGCATCTAGTTGCAAGGCACGCTGGGAAATGTAATTTTCACTCTTAAAGGCCAGGGGCCCAGTTATGAGTTGGGGGCTCCATGAATGAGGAAAAAGCGGGGGCAGGTACTAGGCAATCTAGTTCCCCCCACCCCTGGTAACTGGAAAGGAAGAGCTGATGCTGGAGAAGAGGCACCAGCAGGCCCAGTGCTCAGCTGCGTCTCCCATGAGCCGTCCTGCTGCTGTCACTTTCCATGTCATTTTCATGGACAAGGAAATCAGGTCTCAGGAAGGCCAGTGGCCTGCCCAAGGGCCCACAGCAAGAGGCAGGCCAAGAGAAGCAGGCCCAGCTAGGAACCTTCCAGAACCTCCATCTATCTGGTGGGGAGAGGGCTCCAGACCATGAGGCCCCCACTGCTCTCTTCCCCGAGATGCTCCTTCTGTCCCCAGGTCCCTGGATGATCAAGGCTGTGACGTTACCACCTTAAGCAGGACACAGGTGTGGCCACAGAACCCTTCCCATCTTCCTGGAGCACAGCAGGCATGGCAGGGACCCATCACGGGGTGACCACGCTCTGGATGGCCAGGTGTGCCCTCAACACTGGTAGCCCCCTGCCCCCAGCACTGGCAGCCTCCTGCCTCATGCAAAAACCCGGACTGATGAGAGAAGAGGCTGGACCTGCCACTGACCTCTATCTTGGCCTCAGTCCCCATTTGGGCTCAAGGATAGTGTCCTCCCCAGCACCAGAGCTATGCGTGATCCTCCCGCCTTGGCCTCCAAAAGTGTTGGGATTATGGGTATGAGCCACTGCACCCAGTCCAGAGCATTTTCTATGCACACACAAGGGCTGCATTCACACACACACGTGTATGGAACAGGACGGGATGTGGGTTTTGTTTTTTTTGAGACAGAGTCTCGCTTTGTTGCCCAGGCTGGAGTGCAGTGGCATGATCTCAGCTCACTGCAAGCTCCGCCTCCCGGGTTCATGCCATTCTCCTGCCTCAGCCTCCCAAGTAGCTGGGATGACAGGTGCCTGCCACCACACCCAGCTAATTTTTTTTTGGTATTTTTTAGTAGAGACGGGGTTTCACCGTGTTTGCCAGGATGGTCTCGATCCCCTGACCTTCTGATCTGCCCACCTCGGCCTCCCAAAGTGCTGGGATTACAGGCATGAGCCACCGCGCCCGGCCTGGGATGTGGGTTTTGTGCTGCCACTGGCCCTGCTCACCTCCCTGACCGAGTGGCTGGGCCGTCACTCATACTCGATCAGTGAGGTAGACCCTGCTGATGGAGGAGCGTCCAATTCAGTCTTTTGAGGAGGTCTTTGTGTTGGGTACTTGTGGGTACTCGGGAGGGAGGGCTACCTTCCCCCTTCGTCAGGCCTCAGTTGGCCCCACCTGCCACCACAGTGTTTGTGGGACGCCGGGAACCTGGAGACGCTCAGAGCATGCACTGTCACCAGGGGCGGTGGATCTGTCACTACTCCGTGCAGGGCAGGAGCTGACAGCACCAAGACCCTTAGGATTTTAACTGATGCAATCAGCTCAAATGCCGTCAGCACAAAAGGAAGCTACGGCCAGAACGGCCTGGGCAGCGTGAGCCTCTGGGCCTCTGGGCCTCTGAGCCTCTGAGGACCCAGCTGTCATCAGGGTTCTGTCTGTCTTTACATTTGTCTCCATGTTTCTGTCCCTTGCTCTTTCTCTCTGTGTGTTGGCCTCTGCTTCTCCACTACAAACACGTGCTTCCCTGTTCTTCAAAGGGAATAGGGGAGGGGAATGGGGGAGGGGAATGGGGGCATGACCCAGGCAGGGCCAGGCCGGCTCGTTTCCAGCGTGGCTGCCCAGTAGGGATGCAGGGTCCTTGCTCATGCCAGGAAAGGGCTTGCTCCCCTGGGCCAGGGGACATGGCTGTGTGATCGTCCAGGCCTGGGGGTCGGGTAACAACTCTACCAGAACCACGTGGGTCAGGTGAGGGCAGTTCCAGCATGAAACAGGGGCATCTGTTATCAGGAGAAGGTGGCAGGAAGGCCTTGGGGCAGACATGGCAGCGGGGGCCACACTCAGCCCCCGTGGGAGCCACACATTTCCCCTGACCCACTCCCACGACTCCAGGGGCACCGTGCAGCCATCTGATGGTCAAACACACACTCCCGTTCCCCCCAGGAGATGAGCCGGGCCACTCAGCTGTGGCTGCACGGGTGACAGCTGTGCCTGCTATCTGGGATGTCTGCCTCCCTGAGTTCTCGGGAGGGTCTGCCGGGTGTCTGCAGCTGTGGAGTGGATGCTGGAACTACCCACTGCCAACCTACCTGACACCCAACAGAAGGGGAAGAAGAGGAGAAAATAAAATAGAAAGCACACAGCGCCAGGCGAGAAAGTCAAGGTGCCCTCCTTTTCCTGAGGGGCCCCGAGCTACCATGGGTATCTGCAGTGCCTTCACTCCTGGCCTTACCACCGTTGCCCTCGTCTCCAGCCAGAGCCTTGCACAGGTGGCTTCTTTCCCTGGTGGGGAGACCTAACTTTTATTCCTGGGGTGTCTGAGCCCCTGTGGCTCTTGCCCTCTTCGGGTTGCAGAGGTCTCCCACCAGTGCATTGGTGTGTCGTACGGGTATGTTCTGAGGTCCCCAGCTCCAACCACGTCCCCTTGCTCAACTGCAGGCCAGAATGGCAACCACACACCCTCTTTTTCCTACTCACCTTGTGGCCCACGGAACCTGAAATGGCTCCAGATCCCTGGGCTGTAACGATGTCCCCCCTTGGGTGCCACACTGCAGACCAGTGCAGCTCTGAGTCAGGACCGGAGGCAGAGCTTAGGGGCACTAGTGTGACAGTGAGAGGCTGAAACTCCTCCTCCAACTCCTGCCTCCTGAAGCCAGGACTGGAGCTTCTGCTGGCTCGTGGGGTGCCCTGCCTCAGACCAACCAGGCTGCGTGGCTCCCGGGCTGCAGACGCCAGGGACAGAGGGTGAGATGGGGAATGGCCGTGACTTAGTTCCTGGCTGTGCTTGTGCCTGGAAATGAGTTCCTTGGTTGTAGGGGCAGGGTGGGGTTCCCTGAGCAGGTCTAGAGGTTCTCTAGGCCCATGGCATGACCTCACCCAGAGCAGTGCCCATTCCTGATCAGGACAAGTTGATGCCATGCCATAACAGAAGGGACCAAAGTCATCAATGTGCCCCACAGCGCGGCCAGGTGCCCGTGAAGCATGGCACTGTGCTGGGATTTCAGGTCCGCTGTGGCTTCTACGATTGAGCCTTCCTCAGTGTGAATCCAGACCAGCTACGGGGACAGCAGTTTCAAGACGGAGTGCCTGTGCTTGACCTTCCTCCCTGCACACTGCAAATCCGTGGGGCGAGCTGCAGATTGGCTGGGGGGAGGGAGGTGATGGGCACCCCTGGGTGGGTCATGTGCCCACCTGACTCTGAAGAACTCTTCTGCAGTGGGGCTTCTGGTGGGCTCACATGAGCCTGCACGTGCTCCGCCTCCAGGTACAGCCCAAATGCCTGCGGATCCTCCTGTTCCTCCAACTCCCCCGACTCCTGTCCCCGACTCGTTTGCCGTGTGTTTTTTCCAAGTCCCTCACATCTGGCCAGATGGCCAGGCACTGCCCAGGACCCTGTGTAGGCCTCGGCCTTGAACATTGAGACGTCCACTCAATGTGCACCCTGGAAGGGGTGTCCTGCAAGGTGGGGCTGTGAGGGTGCAGCCGTCCACTTGGGGCTGGGGCTGGCATCCTACAGAGCATTGTCTGTAAACCAAGGCTGCTGCCTTCTCGGTGATGGCGCTTTGCAGAGGCCATGAGTTTGAGGTGAGGGAGGGTCAGTGTAGCAGGAGTGGGCTCCAACAGCTTCCTGAGCCTTCAGGGCCTGCATGGGTTTTTTCTGCCAGTGATGGATGGCTGGGTGCAGCTGCATGTAGCCAGGTGGGCTGAGGAGACCCACTTTATGTTGGACAGCTGGGTTTCAAGGTCAACCGCAGTTGTGAAGACAGGCTGCCAGATTTAATGAATAAAATACAGAAGCTGGGTGCGGGACTCACGCCTGTAATACCAGCACTCTGGGAGGCTGAACCAGGGGTTCTAGGCCAGCCTGGGCAATATAGCGAGACCCTCCCCCACCCAACTCTATAAAAAATAAAATAAAAAAATTAGCCGGGCTTGGTGGCGTGTACCTGTAATCCCAGCTACTTGGGAGGCTGAGGTGGGAGGATGGCTTGAGCACAGGAGGTGGAGGCTGCAGTGAGCCAAGATCCCACCACTGCACCCCAGCCTGGGTGACAGAGTGAAACCCTCTGTCTCTAAAAAAAAAAAAAAAAAAAAAAAAAAATAGGACGTCAGGTTAATTTAAATTTCAGATAATGAATAATTTTTAGTATAAGTATATCCCTCATATTGCATGGAACATGCTTATGTTACAAAGTACTTGTTCTTCACCAGTAATGTGAATGACACTGTGGGTTCTGCAACCCCATCCGGACTCCCAGGTTCTGCCGCGGTCAGAGCCCAGCGGGGAAGAACTGTGCCCTCACTGGGTCCCAGGGGTGAACCCTGATTGGCTCAGCTTAGGTCACATGCCTGGCCCAAAGCCAATCACAGTGGCAGAGGAAGCAGAGGTGTTGTGATTGGCCTGGCTTGGGTCATGTGACCAGAGAGTGGCATGGCTGTCCTCGCAGCCACGTGCGTGCATGGCGTGTCTGTGCCCCTCCTCAGAGGAGGCTCTTCCAACAGCTTCCAGGGCCCTGGGACAGTGGCCTTGGACACCCTCGGAGGGCTTTGGCTTTTCAGAGCCCCACATGTCTGGGGGCAGCACTGTTTGCCTGCTGATCCTTCAGAATTCCCGGCTGCCCCACAGAGCTTGCAGCCCTGAGCAGAGGCTGTCTGGGCTCTGGCTGTGCAGACCTGCCTTGTCAGTGGGTGCTCGTCCCCTTCTTGTCCGGGCCCCCCGACATCACCTCTGGCCTTCTGTACCCTCGCTGTAGATTGGCTTTCCAAGCCCACCCCCCAGAAAGATGGGCCATAGTGGGGGCTTCCGGGAGTACCAGGCCAGGGGTGCTTTGCCCAGGACCAGAGTGGAGAATAACCGGGCCAGTGGTGAAAAATATAATTAGCCTCTCAGTGTGGAGTCTTCCCTCACTGGTCTGCTCACCGCCGGCCCCTGAGCCAGCCTGTTTTTTATAAGTGAAAACAGATTTCCTGACAAGGGGCAAGATCATAAACTTGTTCAAAGGCTCCCAAATAAAAAGGGTGGTTTTAACTTTCCCCTCTCAGCAAACCAAATTGTGAGGAGGTTTCTAGACCATTCCATCACCGCAGGAAGGGTTTGAGAGCCTGAGGCTCCTGACTGCTAGGAACCTTAGGGGAGACGGGCTCTGGGAGACCTCTGGCTTAGCCCACCCCACTGCCATCTGGAACACTTTTTCTCAGTGAAGTCTCAGCCCCCAGCCCCAGTCTCAGTGAGACCAGAGTTCCCACTGGCCGCCTAGCCAGTCTGCCCCGGGGCTGAGGGCCCAGGCCTGGAGACTGTTCTCTGAGTCAGTTTTCTGAGGTGATGCCAGTGGAAGACGAGTCCTACCTAGCAAGCCCGTAGTCCTGCCTTTCTCTGCAAGCTGCCTTAGCTCAACTTTTGTCTTCGGATTAAACTAGTTAAAGGAAGCAACTGTGGATGCCCCCAGAAGTGCATTCTGCTAGGAGCTGAGCTTCCTGGAAGGGCAACAAGACGGCTCCTCTCCCTGGGGGCCTGAAGCCGTATTCCTTGGCTTGCAGCTGCTCTGTACTGCGGAAAGGCCCGTCCTGTACCCTTCGATGTGGCTTCTTGGAGTTCCTGGTGTGCCAGGTGCCACGGCTTCTGTGTGCTGGCCTTCTTCCCTACTGGGCTCTGAGTTTCTTGAGGGTGGGGGCTTTGTGTAATCTTCTCAACACTGCATCCTGGTGCATGGCACAGGGCCTGGCACACAGTAGGTCTTCAGTTTGTATGAATACTTGTTGAAATGACGGACAGATGGATGGGCAGATGGACAGAGGAATGGATGTCTGAGAAGGAAACAAGATGTGTCCTTGCCAAGAACAGATCACATCATCAGGGGTTGAGAACCAGCATGCACTGTCCCCTGCTTTGATGGGACAGGGACATCACAGGCCTCTTCTGGCAGGATGACAGATTCTAGGATATTTGGGATAGGCTGGAGGTGTTGAGTTTCCCCACCAGCCCTGGGTATCATGAGGGACCCTGCTGTCCTCTCTGTCCAGGGAGACAGGACTGGAGATTTTCCCTGAACAGTAGGTGTTGGCCCAGGAAGCCTCGGGTGCTGTGTCAATCCCCTGCCTTTTCTTTCTGTAAATGGGTACAGCCAGCCTCAGGAGCCTGCAAAAAACAGACAGGAAACACCCATCAGAGTGGGCCCTGCTGATTCTAAAGCACAGGATAGAGCCTGCCTGAAAACTCAATCTCAGCAAAGAAAAGGGGCAAAAGACTCCAGGGGGATGTGGAATGTAAGAAAACAGATGCTTTTCTCAGTTCTGCGGCGACATCAGGCCCAAGACCATGTGGCACGCTCATGGCAAACCCTGCTCCAGGCTCCGAGTGGCGGCTGTCTGTGTCTGCTTTTTTCTTTTTCTTTTTCTTTTTTTTTTTTTTGAGAGAGTTTCGCTCTTATTGCTCAGGCTGGAGTGCAGTGGCGAGATCTCAGCTCACTGCAAACTCTGCCTCCTGGGTTCAGGCAATTCTCCTGCCTCAGCCTCCCAAGTAGCTGGGATTACAGGCGTGTGCCACCACGCGTGGCTAATTTTGTATTTTTAGTAGAGACGGGTTTTCTCCATATTGGTCGGGCTGGTCTTGAACTCCCGACCTCAGGTGATCTGCCTGCCTCAGTCTCGCAAAGTGCTGGGATTACAGGTGTGAGCCACTGCGCCCAGCCTTAGTGTCTGCTCTTGGTCTGCTGCTGCTTCTTGCTTCGGGAAAGCCTTTGCTCAGGCCCTCAGGAGTCCAGGGGGCTGAATGGAAGTGAAGTGTGTCTGGCCTTCGGAAGTGATATAAGTGGCCTGAGAGCCTTGACCACACACCTGATCTCTGTGATGAGGCGCTGACAGAGGGGAGGCTTGGAGGCCAGCCCTGCTCCTCTTTCTGCCTGAACTGGGCCTCTCAAGCCTCCCTTGGGTGTAGGTGAGGACACAAGGCCTGGGGGTTGAGGCTGGGGGCCAAGGGAAAGGGGCTGAGACCACCATGCCGACTGGGCTCTGCCTGTGCATCTGTCCAGAAATCCCCTGGGCTGCGTGTGAGCCTCATCCTGGTCTCATGGGTGGGGAAAGAGACCAACGTCTGTATTTCACAGACAAGGACACTGAGGTCCGAGCTACTGGAACGTCAGGCTGCACCTAAAGGCCTGGCCCCAGGGCCACACCTCTACCCCACTGACCCATGGCCCGGCCCAGCTCCCCACCCGAGACAGGGGCAGGCCTGGTCCCCCTGGCAGCTGTGCTGTGGTCCCAAGTGGGCAGTGAGTGGTGGCTGGGCCTTGAACAATCCAACCGCCTGTCCCTGGGAAGCTCGCTCCCCTAGACGCGTCCTCATCACCATCATGGCTCCAGGTAGCCTGAGGCGGGTACAGAGGCTGCACTGACAGGGAGGGCACGGGAAGCTCAAGGCCAGGTCCTCTGGCTCTTACAGGAGGGAGGTTCTGGCTTCTCACTGGGACTCCTGGGGAGCGGGAGAGGGGTGGCTGTTGGGGGAGAATGGAGGCCGAGAGGCGCAGGTTCCTGGTAGGGGCTTGGTGGGAGGCAGGGAGCCGTTCAGTTATTCCCCTGGGATGCTGCTGCTTGTTTTCTTAGCCTGCACCCAGGGGCCAGAGGCAGTTCCCTCCTCACCCTGCCTGGTACAGACTCAGGAGACCACTGAGGGGCCCGCCCAGCATGGGCATCTGGCCAGCTCCAGTGCCCGGTGACCCTGCGATGGCTGAGCGGTGCGGGTGCCTCTCCCCAACTCCCCACCAACCTCGGCAGGCCGGGGACGAACACTTAAAGCCCCCTGGTCCCCAATTGGTTTGTGGTATTAAAAACGAATTGCGATCAGCCAGGTTGTCATTTCTACCTGATAAAACATCACTTTTATTGATCTTACTCACCCAGCGCCAGCATTCATCTTGCTCCAGCATTTCACATAATGGCCCGTTTGTCTTGGTCAAAGTGTAGTCTTACATGTTTAACCCTTGGGGCTCTGCAGCTGTGCGTGCCCAGCCCCCAGACTGTCCTTCCCACAACGCCCCGCCCTTTGTCCAAGCCCGGTTCTGGGGGCAGGCGGTTCTGGAAGGCAAGGATGGCTGTGTCTGAGATAAGGTGGGAGGATGAGTGGCAGAGAGACGGTGCAGGGGAGGGTAGCACGGTGGTGTTTTGAGGCCAGGCCCAGGCACGAGTCCTGCCGTTAAGACTCAGCAGTGTGCCCTGCAGGGCTCCTGGGGAGGTCAGTCCCTTGAGGTCGGGGGCTCACCTAAGCCTGTGGTCAACCCCACTCGCTGTGCCCGGGTCACCTGCCTCCTGGGCTCACGCAGACCATTCCTGGGCCCATTGGTGGCACCCCCTTCAGCCAGGCCCCCTCTGCAGCCATTTCCGGCCCTCAGTCCCACCTGGACCCCTGGCCCTGTGCCATCCTTAAAGTGTTTCTTCTTGGTGCTAGCCCTTCCCCGCAGGTACCTGTGCTGGCCTGGGCCCTTTAACCCTGACCCCCAGGTGTCTAGTTGACCTGGCCCCTCTAACCCTGACCCCCAGGTGCCTGGCTGGCCTGGGACCTCCAACCCTGACCCCCAAGTGCCTGGCTGGCCTGGGACCTCCAACCCTGACCCCCAGGTGCCTGGCTGGCCTGGGACCTCCAACCCTGACCCCCAAGTGCCTGGCTGGCCTGGGACCTCCAACCCTGACTCCCAGGCTGCAGAACGAGTGCCTCAATTTGACTGCAGACTCTGCTTAGAGCTCTTGGGGCATCCATTGTCAAAGAGAGAACACAGGCTTCACGCGGTTCTCAGGGGCTTGAGATTTGGACTCTGCCACCCTCTAGCTCTAGCATCAGTCCCCTACCTCCCCCCGCCCCTACTGACCACCTGCTGGCCACCCCAGCTGTTCCTTCACTACCCTCTCCCCTGCCCTGGGCTCTTCCAAGACAGCCCCGCTATTATTTCTTCCAGGGAGTCCACCTGGACTGCCCCAGAGACAGTCAGTTGTCTGCTTTGCCAGGTGCGATGTCCCTGCTGCCACATGCAGTGGGGGGGGGGGTGGGCAGGGAGCTGCAGTGCGGCCCCACCAGGCCTGGCTCAGCCCTGATACCACACTTTTGGCTGAGATGGGGGTGGCCGACCTTAGGGTTCCATGGGCGAGGTTATCTCGGCTGTGTAGCCCCGGGTATAGCTGCTGGGCCCCACTGTTCTCTCTCTCCCATCTGCCTGTCATGAAGGTGGGGCCATGGGCGGCTCACTCCCACCGTGGCTCACTGCTTGGTACACTGCTAGCACCAGGCAGTGCTGGATGAATGGAGGATTTGAACCCAAGACCTGCTGGCAGAGGTTTCCTGTGGGCTTCCCAGGCAGGTGTCACCTCTCCGGCCTGGGCGTCACCCGGCTCTCTTGCCCCAGAGTCCCTGTTGGCTGCCTGTGGCCTCTCTGTGCGACCTGCTCCATCAGGCAAGCTCCTGGGGTGGGCAGGAGGTGGCAGCAAGGCCTGGCTCAGGGCTCCAGGAGCCGGGGCAACAGCTGCAGGCCTTCCTCCCTGTTCCGGGCTGGCTTCTGCCCCACAAAGTCATTGAGATGACAGAAGTCAGGGTCTCCTGAGCCCACAGGGAGTGTCTGGTCCCACCCATCTTTCCTTTCTTACCACAGAGGACCCCCGACCCGGAAACCTGGTCCAGCAGGCCCTCCTTACCCAGGGCCCGGCCAAAGTCCTCATCTGCTCCCTGCCCTCGCGGCAGCCTGAGGCATGGTCGGTCCCTGAGCACCTCCCTCCGCACTCACTGGCCCACGGAGGCGCTGCTGACTCAGGGACTCCATCCTCCAAGGACCGTGTTTCCTGGCCGTGGGCACAGCTGTGACCAGGCACTCGGGGCCCACTGGGACAGATGCACACCGACTTCACGCAGCTTCCCGAGATCCCGGTGGCAGAGGGGGGACAAGGAGGGTCCTCCACCCCCTGCAAGCATCCAGCTTCCTCTGGGTCTGCAGCCTCATCAACAGGGCTCCCTCCAGCTTGGGGTGCACTGATCTGTGTTCCCACACCCAGGCCGTGGGCCGGTCCTCGCAGGGTGGCCATTCACATCAGAGGCCCTGCCCAGCATGGTGGTTCGGAGACTGCTCTTGCCCTTGTCCTCTCCAGCGGAACCTACTCTGGCCCCGGACTCTGGCTCAGGCTGGAGGGACCCCACCCCTAAGACCACCCTAACCCCATTCCAGTCACATGACCCTTTCCTGGCCTGAGGCTCAGTGCCCTGAGGGGCTACACAGGGGGCAGTGGGGAGGCCTGGTCCAGAAGCCCCAGCTCTGGGAACAAGAGGCTTCTGCTGAGCCCCTGGAGCCCTGGCCCCCCCCAGGAGTACCGCGGGACACAGGACCCTGGAGCCCCGAAAACCTGTACAATAGTCCATATATTTATTCTTAAGCAAGTTATCAATAAAAAATTTGATACTAAAATGCCTTTACATAGTCTGCTGTTCATAAAACCTTTGTGTGTTTTTTTGTCCATTTTGTTTTTAGTGTTTACATTGAAAAAAAAAATCCAACCATCCCCTTAGTTTACACATTTACAGGAATCGTGCTTTCGTCACGTTAAGCACGGCGAGAGGGGAGGGGCCGCACCAATCGCACGCACACAGAAAGGAAAAAAAAAACAAGGGACAAAGCGGAACCCAGCAGAAGCGGGACGAGGATGAGGTGGCCGTGCCCTCCTCAGCCTTCCCTGGAACTCCAGTGGCTCGGCGTACCCCCAGTGTGTTTCTCTTCACTTGACATTGTTCTGATCCCCGAGCCTCGAGCAGGACCTCGTACAACCACCTCCCCAGACAACCACCAGGAATGAAATATTGCACTCATGTGAGACAAAGGCTAGGCTCAGGGGTGGGAGCGGGGGGCTGGGGGCAGGGACCCCTGACCACAATGTAAGCCCCCAGCCTTGAGCTTCCTGGGGAGCCTCTGGGAATGGCCCTTCAGGGGGTCCGCCCAGCAGGTGAGAAACAGGCCCTAATGGGCCCAAGAAAAATAGGGGGGCCAAGGGGACCTGGGATTGGAGCGCAGGGCACCCGCCAGCACCCCTGTTTCCGAGGCCTGTGGTGTGTGGGTGACACAGAGCTTGTCCTAGAGCAGCGGCTAACTTGGGGGGGCTTTCCTGAAGCTCCCGTGGGGCCAGGGGAACCTTGGTGTGGGAGGACACGGGGAGTACGTGGTCCCCCATGCATTTCTGAAGCTGAAGGCTGTCGGGCTCAGGTCCAGGCAGCCCTATGTATCCTTGGCTGTGGGAGAAAGGGAGGGGTGTGAATTCTCCTGGGATACTGGGCTAGAGCCCCTGAGGGGTGCTCCTTGCACCTGGGGCTAGGATGTGGGTTCGGGTGGTCAGAGGGACCCTTATTCTATGCCCCGAGCACGCCCATCTGCCGCACCGAGTGGCACTGAAAAGACCAAGAAACCTCTAAAGGCGTTGGGGCAGGCAGAGGCGTCCGAGGGCCAGGCAGATTTGGCTGGTGGAAAAGGGGGCCCAGGAAGGGGCCTTCCCCTGCTTGGGGTGGGCCGTGGGGCAGAGTCTGCATTTTATTTTCTTCTCCCTTGGCCACAGCACTGCTGGCCTGGCCTCACCACCATCTACCCAGCAGGCCAGGGGTTTGGGGGCACCGATAAGGTGGGTGGGAAAAGGGGTGTCTTTTGCATGCACTCTGCTGGGGGTGAGGAGACAATCTGGCTGGACTGTGAACCTGCCCTCGTAGGCCCAGAGCCCTGCCCAGTTCAGGATCCTGGCCAAGCTGCCCCTTCACGTGGCACCTGCTACTTTCAGGAAAGTTAAGACCCCAGGGGTGAGGAGGGCTCAGAGCTGGGCCTTGCTTCCTGAGTGTGCCAGGGCAGCAAGGGTGAGGGGGGCGAGGGGCCAGTCCCTCCCTGCTCTGGGTGGAGGCCAGACTCCTCGGCCTCAGACCAACTGGCCCCGGAAACAGAAATCAGATATAAGTTGGAGTATGATTCAGGAAATACAATCCAAACATCACTTTTTCTTATCAATACTTTAAAATATTTGTTCGTCTTTGTCTTGTTTTGAACAGAGGTGAGATGCACACGGCTGCTGTCACACTGCCTGGTCTGGGCTTTGCCTCTTGAATTCTTCTTTCCCTACAGGCCCCTCATCACCGCCCCCTGCTCTAACACTTCTTTTCTAGGAGACGCACTGAAAGCAAATAAACTCGACTGACTTTCATCTTACACGGTTGTCCCCCCAAGAGACTGGAGGGTGCCACCAAGGGTCCCACCTGACCCTCCCGTGGCCTCTGCCCCCTGCCCCGAGCTGCCTCTGTCGTCCCAGGTGCCCCCATTGGAACCCAGCTGGGCTGAGAACAGTGCATTTCCAAAGGAAACCCCAGGACAAAAATCGCCACACACAAGCACACACACACGCGCGCTCACACACACCTTGTCACGCGGATGGGGAAAAACCCTTTTCCACATTTTTCCATAAAACTTCCCCGCAGAAATACAGTATTTACATAGAGAAATAAATAGACAACACACCTGATTTCTGCTTTCCCTGGTGGGAGACAGTCGGAGGTACTAGGGAATATGGCTTGGATTCGAATCTCCCGTGAACTGCCGGTGCGGGAAACGGAGGGTGCTGTGGGCGGGGCGGGCCAGGGACCCATCAGGGCCACAGCCCGACCCTCCGCAGCGGATGGGACGGGACTGGGTTCCGACACCTGGAACGCTCTTTCCAGGGAAAACCTAAGAAAGCCTGGTCTTGCCCCGTGGGCTTTTGCATATTTGCTCAGACTCGCCCCTGGGAGGCTGGGGCTGCCTCCTCCCCGGCGGCTTGGCTGATGCCAGGCTCTGCACACAGGGTCCCTGGCACAGGTGGGAGGCATCTGCGGTGGGCGGCTCAGCATAGGATGGGCACGCCATCGGCTGTCACCAGGCGCCCGGTGGTGGGGTCATAGGTGCCCGCCAGGTAGTAGAGGTCCTGCCGGTCCTGGCACTTGCGGCTCCGGGCCATCTGCTCGTACTGCTCGCGCGCCACAACCTGGCACTTGTGGGAGATGGTCTGCACGTCGTTCTCATCCTCATGGCAGGACTGGTACAGTGCGTTCTGCGGGCGAGGCGCGCGGGGTGTCAGCGGCGGCCAGGAAAGACCCCTGCCCCCCCATGCTCTGTAAGGGTCACCGGACGGGCCTCCAACTGTGTGACCGGAACAAGGCAACCAGTCCAGAGCCCGAGGAGCCTGCCAGGGACCCTCTGGGGACTGTCGGAGTCAGAGAAATACTAATTTCCCTGGAAGATGGACACGTCCCATGGTCTGGAAAACGGCTTCTTCTCAGGGAGGAGCACAGGGCGTGCTGAGGGCAATTTCTGTCCTGGGCTGGCATCGCAGGCAGGGAGGACCCACGGGGTGGGGGCTGCTACACATCCCAGGAGTGAACTGGGCCTGCCGGATGCTGAGCACTGCCGTGGGCCACAGCCCCCGACAGTGGGGAGGGACCCGGGGACCCTGCTCTAGGGCATGGCTACAGGCTGTGCGGCTCCCCGCGGGGCCGTGGCACCTGCTGAGCGGGAGGTGTGTGGTGGGGCCAAGTGCCCTGTGTTGGAGCACAGCGCTGGCTGCTGTCGTGCCCCCTCCCCGGGGCCCCGAGGGGGGCTGGGCCCCGCACCTGCCTGGGCCTCACCTTGCCGTCGCACTGCCTCTTGCCCAGCTTGGTCTCCTCGGGGTGGTAGAACCACTTGACCTTGACCACCATGTTGCTGCCCCAGGACTCCCACATGCTCTCGATGCGGCCGATGTAGGGGAGGTTGGGCCGGCCAGCTGACAGGAAGACGGCGCAGTCCCCGACACGCAGAGTCTCCTCACCCCGCACGATGGCCTTGTAGAACAGCTTCCGGGCCTTCCCCTTCATGCCACGCCGCTGTGGGGGACATGGGCAGGGTGGCTCTGAGAGGCCGGGGGCGGGGGGGACAGGCGGCGGCCAGGAGGCCTGGAGGGCGTGGTGTGGGTGTGTGAGTCTGAGTTTGAGAGTGTGAGTGTGCGGGGCGCCTGCAAGGACGGGAAGCGGCAGCACCGCGGCTGAAGGGCCATGGCAGCCATGGATCCGGAGCAGGGGCCGCGCCTCCACTGAGCCTGGACACGGAGTCATGACATCTGGACACTGGACCTGGGGCAGGGATGTGTGGACGAGACGTTCACCACAGTGTTATTTACGAGGGCAAAAGACCCACGAGCGGCCCTGTGCATCCCCGAGCAGTGCCCTGGCGAGGACAGACGCTGGCATCTGAGCGCGGGGATCCACAGCTCTCCAGCTGGCCGTGCCACTATTGACGTGGAAAAGTGAGGCCATAACATGCGGAGTGCAGCTCGGGCCCGGCGCCGACGTGAAGTCGTTTCCACCGTCACGCAGGCTGTGGGCTCCAGCGAGGGGCCAGCAGAAGTAGCTGTCTGCCTCACTGGGTCATGGATGGGTTTTTGTTCTTCCCTTGAGTTTTCCACATTTTTTAACTTGAAATCAAGTAGGAAGATGCAAAAAGGAGAGGAAGGGCAGCAGGGGCGCGTGAGCCCGCCCTGGTTTCCTTGGGAACATGGAACTCCACCTGCCACCCTCTGGAGACCTACCTGTGTGGGGTTCCCCGACCACTTCCAGAGCTGCCGGGCGGGCAGGAAGGCTGAGATCTTTGGCCGGTTTTCCACGGAGGGCAGCCGCTGCCTCCGGGAGAGCTCTTTGGCTTTGGAGAAGCTCAGGGCCTCTTTGCGCTTGAGCTTGGATTTGCTGCTGCTGGGGCCTGAGCCCGCACCGCTGCCAGCCACCGTGGCCCTGGACAGGAAGCAGCGCTGGGCATGCGCGTGAGGGCCGCCGCCCTTGGAGCGCAGGGCCTCGGGCTGGGCCAGGAGGGTGGGCACGGGGTGGGTGAGGCAGGTCTGCAGCAGCAGGGCTGGGTCCTCGTCGTCTGAGCTGTAGGACGAGTCCTCGTTGTCAGAGGAGCAGAGGCTGGAGGTGGACATAGAGCCTGAGGAGGAGGAGGTGGACGAGCCGGAGGAGGAGGAGGACACGGACAGGCGGGCGAGGAAGCGGGAGGGCACACCGGCCGCCAGCCCCGGCCCATCCTCGTCCTCGTCCGAGAAGGAGCTGTGGCAGTCGCTGTCGTAGGGCAGTGGGAATTCTGCCTGGCCCGCGTACTTGCGCAGTGCCAGCCCCATGGACAGCGGGGGGATGGGTGCCCGCCCCTTCTTGTCCTTGCCCACAAGGGCTGGGTGCGCATAGCTGGGGCTGGGCAGGGGCCGCCCGAGCTTGGGGCCGAAGTCCTTGTCCCCCATGAGCAGCGCCCTGCAGGTTTTGTTCTTGGGGGAGGTCACACCCTCGTGGTCCAGCTTGACCAGGAACTCGCCGCCGGCCCGCCGCCGCCCACCCTTCTCGGCCTCCACCCTCTCGGCCTTCTTGGCCCGAAGCAGCTTGTGGGCTCCCCCGGGGAGGCCCGGCCCGGTCCCCCCGACGAAGGGCGCGTAGGAGCTGGCCAGGCTGCTGAAGGAGTCAGCGCGGAAGCCGTTGCCGAACACAGGTGCAGCCATGCTGTGCACGGGGAACAGGGCCTCGCGGGCCCGCAGCTTCTTGCTGCTGCCGTTGAGCTGGAAGAGGTTCTGCAGCATCCCCGGCCCCTTGCTGGCCGCTGCCACTGCCTTCCGCTTGGTCTGCGCCACTGCGGACCAGCTCAGCAAGGGGCTGCCACGGCGGCCCAGGAAGTGGTCGGAGGCCCCCGTGGGGGATTTGGCACCTGAGGTTAGGAGTTCGGCTTTACCTGAGGGCAAAAGCCCAGCGGAGTCAGCCCCAGCTGGGCCCACAAAACTGCCTCCACCTGCTGCTCCCTGGACCCTGCCTGCCCCTCCCTGGACCCTGCCTGCCCCATGGGTCTCCTCGTTCCCCCAGCCCCCAGAGGATGCCTTCCCCCATCTGGGTTCTGGGAAGTCCAGCAAAATACCAGCTTTGTCTTTGCTAATGGATTTCTTCCCGGGTGTCTTCAAAGCTTCGGGGCCATCCTGTGCTTTGGGGGACAGGCTGGGGGTGGTGGCTTCAGTGGGCGGGGGGGCCTCACTGGACGCCTTCTTGGTCCTCCGGCAGCTGCTAGACACTAGCAGGGCTGGAGAGGGCTCTGTGCCTGTGGACAGCATGGGCCAAGGGCTTCAGTGCCATGGCTGTGGGGTACTGCCACCCCAACCCTTCCTTGGGAGCCTGTCTGGACACAATGGAGCCCAGGCAGGGCCCTGCCCCACGCAGGTCCCGGGCTCACACTGGATCTTGAAGTCAGGCGGCAGCAGCCTGACATTGGAGACAGCGATGTGGCCGGTGTCCCCATCGTCAAATTCCACCACCACCGAGTCCAGGTCCTCATCTTCGTCACCGGAGGCCCCTGTGGACGGCACACCTGAGCTTGTGGCTGGAACCTCCAGCAGGTGCCCGAAACAAGGAGGCGGGGCTGCCGAGGCCGGTCGGGAGGGTGAGGGGAGGGCTCCAGGGTTCTTCTCCTTGACCACACGGAGGGTGGAGCCGCCCTGCAGCCCAGGAGCCGGGGCCTCCTCTCCAACTCCTGCAGTGCCTCCCGTGCGATGCCACCGTCACCCCACCCCGACCGGAACCTGACCTCCCCACACGTGCTGATGCCCACGTGCCCACCTCCCAGCCGAGTCCCTCCTGGCGGCACCTCCCACCTGCCTGGCCACTTGCCTGTGGGATCTTTGCGCCTTTCACCCTAGGGACCTACATGCCCTGCCTGTAGTCAGCCGGTTTTGCCCAGGGGAGTTGGTGCCCCCCTGATGTACTCTGTGACCCCCAGCAGCAGTGCTCTGGGTCCCTTCCTGCTGCGCCCTCTCTGCTTGGCTGGAGGCCGGAGCCCCCTCCCTCCCTCCCCACACACCCTGTGCTTTCTCACAGCGCCTGGGGAGCTCATTTTATTGTCGTACTCTGTCTAAGCAGAGAGCTAGTTCTGCCCTCGCCAGCCTCGGAAGTCAGGCTGTTGGGGCCAGACACGAGCCTATGGGTCTCAGAAGGGCCTGCCCCAGCTCCCGCCTTGGGTATAGCTTACCCCGGACCACGTTGCCCGGGTACAGACATCGAGACTTCTGGCTCCAGTAGGCGCAGACCCGCGTGCCGGGCGGGAGGTACCGGCTGGATTGTGGCCGCACGTCAAGAACCTGCAGGAACGCGGGCAGCGGCTGTGAGCAGGTGGGGTCCGGCCCAGGGTTGCCCGAGAGCCTGGTCCCTGGGCCCGGGAGTGGCTGTGGCCCAGGCTAAGGCCTTCCTTTGTCCTGGGGCGAGTCAGCCAGGCACCTCCCCAGGGCAGGCGAGCCCGGTCCTCACCGCTTCCTGCAGCAGCTGCTCCAGCGAGTAGATCCTCTGCCGGTTGCCCCGCTCACCCTCGATGACGATGCTATAGCTGGGGGCATTGGAGAGTGTGAGGCGTCATGGGTCTCGGTTACCCTCCAGGCCCCTGCCCTGTCCCACCGTGCCCAGGCCTCACATGTCGGGTGGCTGCAGGGTCCTGACGCTGCCCGCGTACAGCAGGCTGTCTTCCTTGGGGATGAGCACGGGCAGCCCGTCCCGCAGGTCCTCCTTGTGGATGGCACATGAGCGCGCTGTGGGCACAGGGTGTCAGCAGCCAGCATGGCCTACCCACTTTCCCTCCCCAGGCAGCTGGCGCCTTTTCTGGCCCCGCTCACCCAGGGCGGCACTCTGCTCTGCGCTCAGGGGGCCGCTGTCCTCCTCCTCTTCCTCCTCGTCCTCCTCCTCTTCTGAGAAGCTGCTGTTGTCGTCAAACTCAAAGTCGTCCTCCACAGCGAAGCTTTCCAGCAGGCGGCTCACAGCCCGGCCCTTGCCCTGGGGGCCAGAGGGGTCAGGCTTGGGTGGGGCGCGGGCGGGGTGCAGGTGAGTGCACAGTGGGCTCCCACAGAGGGGTCAGGCTTGGGTGGGTGTGGGCGGGGTGCAGGTGAGTGCACAGTGGGCTCCCAGGGTTGTGGGGGCCAGAGGAGTCAGGCTTGGGTGGGGTACAGGTGAGTGCACAGTGGGCTCCCAGGGTTGTGGGGGCCAGAGGGGTCAGGCTTGGGTGGGGTGCAGGTGAGTGCACAGTGGGCTCCCAGGGTTGGGGGCGCTGCTACCTGCTTGCTGGCCTTGCGCTTCACCTTGCTCAGCTTCCGGCCCTTCCCCAGGATGGCCTTGGCATTGCGTGCAGCCAGTGTGATGGACAGGGCCCCGTTCTTCCGCTGTGCATGGGCAGGCAGAGAAGGGGCTGAGCCGAGGGTGGTGGGACAGCCTGGGGCTGACCCAGGGCTCAGGGGCCGGCATGTGGGGGAGGGCAGGGAAGGCTTTTCCTCACAAGCACCCACCCTCTTGGCCCAGCACCCCAGAGCCCAGCCTCACCCGCAGCACTGGCTGCAGCACGGTGCCCTTGCGCGTGGCCCTCTTGAGGCGCTCGCTGGCCAGCTGGCTGCCCTCCTCACGGCAGGTGAAGGCCCGAGAGGGGCTGAAGAGGGTGTCCTTGCTAGGGGTGGCCCCTGGCTCTGCCCGCAGGCTGCCCTTGGCCTTGCCCTTGGCTTTCTTCTTGCCCAGCGCACCTGGGGGCCTCTGCCCTGAGGCCCGCTCCAGGGTGGTGCCCACCTTGGCCTTCACTGACCGCCTCTTGATCTTGACCTCACTTTCAGGGCTGGACAGGCGACAGGCCCCTGGGGGAGGGAGGGAAGACCGTCGCAGGGATCCCCATCCTGGAGACCTGGCTGGTTGGGCTGACTGTACCTGTTCTCCCTTCTGGTTACCCAGCAACCCCTGCCCTCCCTCCTGGTTACCCAGCAACCCCTGCCCTCCCTCCTCCTGGTTACTGCTTGGCCTGCCTCCTGCCGTTGTAACCCTGCCCCTCCCTCCTGGTTATCTAGCATTTCCTGCCCTCCCTCCTGGTTACCTATCAACCCCTGCCTCTCCTTCTTTTTCTTGGCCTTCTGGTTGGCCTCCATCACCAGCCACAGAGGAGGGCAGGGCCTAACACAGCCACACACTGGCCCCGGCACCTTGTAGCCACTGCCTCCTGGGTGGTGCCTCTGTCCCCAGGAGACCCTCACAGTCCTCACTGTCATAGCCACTGCCTGGGAGAGAGGCAGAGGGGTCCCGATGACTTGATGTTAAGCTGTGCCATTGAGAGGTGGGGGAGATGACCCTCTGGGCATGCGGTTATGGCGGGGCTGTGAGTGGAACCAGTCATTGTCGCCCTCTGGGCTGCTCTGTGGGGCTGCTTTGGGGGCAGGTGCCTGAGGTCCTGGCCTCCAGCCTGAAGGGATTTGTATGGGTGTGGGGACGCGGGACTTTTTCTTTATACCCTGGGCAATGGGGCACCTGCCTGGCAGGGCTGGTGCCCCCTCCCCAGGAAGTCCCTTCCCCTCTTTCTGCTGTCCCCCACCCGCCCAGATGGCCCTCTGCCCCTCCCCCAGCCCCAAGCAGCCCTCCCTTTGTTCTTTCCCAGGCTTCTGAGACCTTGGGGGAAGGGGCTGGCGGGAGAAAGGAAGCTTCTATTTTTCTAGGCTCCTGTTTCTGGACACACGTGTTTGCTGGGGGGTCAGATAACGCCTCAGGGTCAGCCCAGCCGGACGCTACAATCGCAAGGGCTGGGGCCGCTGGGAGGGCTATTTTTAACCTGGATGCTTCCAGGGGGTGTCCTTCCTTCCCCTTCGGCCCCGACATGGGGGTGAGGCACACCGAGAGCCACTGAGCTTGCCTTGCGGATGGGGGTCTCCTTCTGTGAGACACTCGCCTTCTTCCCCAGCCTGTCTAGTGAGAAGGTCTCCTTGGACCTGTCACACCCCACGAGCCCTGACCCAGCCCTGGTGGTGGCCGTGAACCTGCTGCCCCCTCCTCCAGCCCCCCAGTGACCATGACCGGGGCTCCTGGCAGTGGTCACTCACGCCAGCAACTTGCCTGCCTCCTGGGACGCAGCCACGGAGGGCTGGGCTGGGCACCTGGGTGTCTCCCGGCTGCTGTGGCCCTTGGGCTGTGGGTGCCGCGTGGCCCCAGACACCTTGGCACTCTTGGCTCGGGACAGCTTCTCCCGGATGCGCCCCCCGGGGGTGGCCTCCTTCTGCTGGAAAGAGCTGAGGCCTATGGGCAGCCCTTTGCTCTTGACTGTGGGCTTCAGCTGGGCCACCCTGTGGGCCACAGAGGGTGCCAGCCCGCCCGGGCAGCCGCTCTTCTTACACTGTGCCTTCTCCTGTGAACAGGGAGGGGCAGCTGCACTCTCAGGGCGCCCTCTGCAAACCGCAGCCCCTGGGTGGTCAGGTGCCTCTCTGTTGATGCCCGGCTCAGAACTGGTACCTCCCAGGTCCCTGCCCTCAATCCACAGGGACTGAAGGGATGTCTGGCTCAGAGACACAGGGCCTGCCCCTGGAGCCTACGCTTGGGCCTCTCCCACCCACTCCACTGCCTACCAACTGCCCACCCCACTTCGGGGGCACGGAGGAGGCTGAGGGCCCAGTGGCTGTGGGTTGTGGGGCCAGGCCATTAGCTTTTCTCAAGGCAGAGATGAAACAGCATCTGGACAGAAGGCTCGGCCCCCTGGGCAGACAGGCGAAGCACGCTGGGGCCCACCTCTCACCCGGCCCCGAGGCCACAGAGAGGGGAGGGCAGGAGGCATCTGCTGTGCCAAGAAGGAAGGGGTGCCGGCAGCCGGGGGAGCCCCCGCCACACCAAGTGTGCCCCGGGCCACCTGAGGAAAGGCAGGGCCTCGCTCTGGGGAGTCTCTGTGAGCAGAGCGTGGCCTCGGCATTTGCTTTCCTGCTAGGGTGAGACGAGGAGGGTGGAGACACATGGGCAAGTGGCAGCAGGGCCACCCGGTCAGACCTTCCCACGTCACACCACAGGGTCGGGCTCCTCCTCCTGCCGTTGGCACTCAGAGCTCCCAGCCTTAGTTCACTTGGTTCTGAGCAACGGGTGTCAGCACGGGGCTGGGGAGAGTCTACTATCTGCTACCTGCCCAGGAAGGGACCTGAAGGGCCCTGGGGCCAGGCAGGTGCTTCAGCACTCACCACAGAGGCGGTCTGCAGGCCCGCGTAGACGCTCCTCTCCAGCTTGCTCCGTTTCTTTGCAGGCTCGCCCCCGCTGCCCCCTCGCAGCTCCGCGCACAGCAGACCCAGGCTTGTCCGCACCGCCCTGGGGAAAGGGGGTGGTGGGTGCAGGGCACATGCAGTCCTGGCCGCCCCAGCCTTGTCCCCCTACTGTCTCTGTAGTGGGTCACACTCCTCCAAAGGCCCTACGTCTCAGGCAGACGGAGCTGAGGGTGAGGGGCCCCGGGGGCTGAGCCAGCTCTGACCTCCCCTCAGCACCTGCCTCCAGCCAGCCCCTCTGCCTGCCAACCACCAGCCCTCAGCAGTCCCTGCATCCTCAAATCCACCCCACCCCCAACTAAGCTATACTGGAAGTAGGCACGCTTCTGTTACCCGAATTCCATCCTTCCAGCCTGCTAGGAAGGAACGCCCTGGCAGTGCTGTCTGGTCCTAGCTATAGTGACCCAGAGGCCAGGTGTCAGGGGCTGGGGCCGCTGAGGGCTCTGAGGGGCCGCCCAGTACTCAGGAGCCAGGGCTCTGCTGCTACTGGGGCCCTAGTGGGGCTGCAGCCTCAGCCTTGGCACCTGGAACAAGGGACAGCCGCACATGCGCCGTCTGTGAGTCTGAGGCAGGGCTTATGCAGGCTGGGCCCAGCCCTTGGCGGGTGTTCAGGGCCTGATGCTACCACCCTTAGGAGTGGGGTGGGCACCAGGCAGGTTTGTGAGAACTGCATCCACATTTCTGCCATAGCTGGAAGAGGACACGCCAACTGGAGTCCCACCTGGGGCGGCGGTAGGGGCAGGCGGGCGGGGCAGGGTCCAGAGAAGCCTGGGCTTTCCCCCGAGTCCCCAGGGACCCCACTGCCTGGCTCAGGCCCTCCCAGGAGCCCGTCCTGTCCTCCATGCACGTCTTGAGGACGGAACTATGCATCCTCAGCCCCTCCCAGATAGAGCCCTGGACACTGCTGGGGCCGAGCCTCAGTGTTCCCCATGCCCCAGAGCTGTGCTGTCCCCTAGGCTGGGAGCTGGGGCAGAAATCGACTCCAGCCAACATGGGCCTAGCAGCTACCTCCAGATGCCCCCAAACAGGTCCCACCTGATTCCCCCACATCCCGGACTCCCCATCTTGTGTGGGTGACCCACTCTCCCCAGAACCTCCCACTGCCCCATTTCACATGGGGAAGCCAAGGCTCGCGGAGTCTTTCTGCCTGTTCCTGGCTAGACAGGGGCTGGGGGCTTGGCCTCTCACCTTTCAACCCCCTGACTCATAGGTGCAAAGGGAGCCCCAGCTGCTCATGAAAATGAATCACAGATGGAGACAAAGAGCCCTGCCTGGCCCTGCCCGGCCCTGGCCGAACATCCCTTTCCACCTTCCTGCCCACCGAGGAGGCTTCTGAGGGCTGAGGGGCCAGGCAGGAAGCCGTGGGCCAGAAGACGCCCCTGGGCCCCCACTCCCCAACTTCCTGCACAGTAGAAGGCCCGTCCCGGGGCCGACTGCCTCCGCCACCACTGCCTGGATGAGTGAGGGCAGGAGGTGGAAGGGTGAGGTGGGGCCCTGACCCTCAGGAAGAGGGGTCCTGGACTCAGTTTCCCTGAGGTCCTGAGGCTGCTGCCTTCTAGCCAGACCCTGGCTTCCAGGGGCCCTGTCCTGCCCAGCAGCTCCCACAGTGCTGGCCGGTTCTCAAAGGGAGACCCCAGGAGACCCCCCCAGGAGACACCTGGGCAGGGCAGGGGCAGCTCTGGGGGGCTGCCATATGGTGACCCCTCCACTGCCCACAGCCACGCAGCCCCTCCCTATAACCTTCCCTGCATTTGCTAATGTTTTGTGACATAAAGCCCTGAGATTAATTTTTTGCCTCTGTCTTAATTGAAGGAACCATTTAGTGCCGATTTAACTATTATTACCAAATCATCAGGATTGATGCAGTGCGCACACGCACGCGCCAATCGTGTTTGGAGGAGCTCGGAGGATTTATGCAAATGGGCCTGCCGGGAGAGGCAATTTGTAGCCGAGAAGGACAATTATACCAGGCCCGGGAGTGCACCAACGGCTGTGCCGGGCGGGTAATGGATAATAACATCGCGCCGGCAGCCGTGAGCAGCGCCGCAGCGTGACCAACGACTTTATACAGTGCAGATAAAGAGGCCTGCATGCAACGCCGCCTCACACTCCAGGGGGCCGGGTGGGGCGCGGGCGTGGACGATGCCACAGCCAGGTGTGCAGAGCCGGTGTGGCCGGGCCTGGGAGCTGTGGCTTCCAGAGGGGGACCCGGGCCAGGGTGCTGCTGGGAGCTGCCAGCTGGGCAAAGCCTGTCTGGAGCAGGGCTCTGTCCACTGGTCACTCTCGATGGTCTAGGAGGGGCAGGGCCAGGCCTTCAGAGTGGCTGTGAAGAGGCACCAGCAGCCCCGGAAGCCTCAGAGGAGCTGGACCCTGCTACCCCAGCCTCGAGGGCCCAGGGCCAGCCACAGGTGCCCTGCGATGCCAGTGCCCAGGACTCACTTGACTTTCTTGCCATCGCTCCTGGGGAGCGGCCCCGTGGGACGTGGGGCAGGCAGTGAGCTTGAGTGTTTGCGCTTCCTCGGCCGGCCAGGCCCCCGCCGCGCAGGGCTCCGCGAGCTCTCATCTCTCCTGGGGGCCACAAGGGGGATGGTCAGAGGTTCATGCAGAATCCAGCGCCCCAACAAGGTTCCAGCCGAGGGCATTGGCCTTAGATGGCTACTGGGTGCGGGGAAAGGTGGGGCCCAGACTTGGCCTGGGGAGCCTGACCCCTCAAGCAGAAGGCAAGGCCAGCCAGGGCCCCCGCTGCCCCCACCTCCCACCATCCACACACACTGGTCAGGCGGTGCCCCTGCCCTTATTGCAACTGCGGGGTGTCCCCTCCCCCAGAGAAATTTCCAACTTCTGCCCTGGCCCCCCAGCGCCCCTAGTCCTCCCTACTCCCCTTTCTGCCACTGTCCCCTCACCCACCACCCTGCGGCCGGCCTCCTGCACACCAGGCTCTGCCGAGTGGCTCTTCCAGACCCCCAGTCCTGACGCTTGGTCTCGCCTGGCCGAATGCCTCCCTCCTTGCGCCCCACTGCCTCTGGGAAGGCCTCCCCGACAGACCCCAGTGTCTGCCCACAGGCAGGGTGCAGAGCCCAGTCGTGGCCTGTTCCCACATAGGCCCCAGCCCCGTGCACACCTCCCAGGGGTGGGGGTGCAGCGACTCTCCCAGGCCCTCCCACCACGCCGGGCGTACTCATGGTCGTGCCTGCGCTGCAGGCGGGCCAGCTCCCGCTGCTTTTCCTTGTAGCGCCGCTGCAGCTCTGCCAGCTGCACACGCATCCCCACCTCTTGTGTGTCCAGCCGGTCGATGGCGGCCTTCAAGGGGCACACCTGGTGGGCAGGGGCACAGGGGCCTGTGAGCCGGGCCAGGGCCCAGGCTGGGGCTGTGTGGCAACGCATTGGGCAATATGGGCACTGGGACCCCTACTCACAGGCTTGGTCTTGGGGGTCCAGGTGTCCTTGCGCTGCAGGATCTGCATGCGGGGGGTGAGCCTGGGGCCGCTACAGGGGTCGGCCGTGGGTGGCTGTGCTGGGGCAGTGGTGCTGTCTAGGCCAGCGGCCTCCACCAGGGACCAGGCTGTGGCCAGCGTGGCCAGGTGCTGCAGGTTGAAGGCTAGCACGTCCTCTTCCTCCTCTGTGGGGCATGGGAAGGTCAGAATGGGCATAGCTGGGCACACACTGCCCCTCACAGGCTCTTGACGTCAGCCGTGGTCCCCTGAAGCCACCCAGCCGTGAAGACCAGGATGAGGGTCAGGAGGCCGGGAAGAGTGACGTGGGCATCAGGGTTGGCATCTAGCACCCGTTTGGTTCCAGGCTGGTTGTAGGGCCGGGCCAGCTGGGAGGACCCATGTGGCAGGGTCCTCCATGTCACAGAGCAAGACAGGCCCCAAACCATCTAAGTAAAAGTAAGCTGCTCGTTACTGCTTCTAACAGAAACGCCTGTGTGTCCCCCCACCAGGGGTGCGCTGCTTCGAACGGCAGCTCTGGGAAGGGACACTCGCTCTGGGGCCCTCAGAGACACAGGCAGCGCTGTAAGAGGCCACTGAGGCTTCCAGCATGGAAGCTGTTGAAGTTCAACCAAGTTCAATTCAGTGGCTCAAGCCCGCAGTTCCCTCAGACGTCTGTCCATGTGGCTTTAACCAAGTTCAAAGTCACGCGGAGAGATGGCTTTGGAACCGTGGGCTTCAGTACCTGGGCATCATTCAACCCAGGTGGTGGAGGCTGGTGTCCCCCAGCAGCTAAGACGTGCCACTGCCCGTCCATCTGCCCATCAGTCCTTCCATCTACTCGCCTGTGTGGACACCTAAGGAGCAGTGGCTGCAGGGAGGCCAGCAGTCAGTGCAGAGGGAGGGGACAAGTCCCTTCGATACCTTTAGGTTTGAGACAGGGCCCTGCTTTATTGCCTGGGCTGGAGTGCAGTGGGGTCCCGCTTTATTGCCCGGGCTGGAGTGCAGTGGCTCCATCATGGCTCACTGCAACCTCGAACTCCTGGGCTCCAGCACCCTCCCACCTCAGCCTCCTGGGTAGCTGGGACCCCAGGCCCTCAATTCCTTGTGAGGAGGGCAGCGGCAGGAGTTTCTGGATGCAGCCTTACCTGCTGTGACCCTTCTCAGAGGGGCCCCCACCATTCCTCCATCCTCCCTCAGAGCACCAAGCCCCTGCCCCTGCCCTGTCTCTGAACACAGTGCTGGGCTCTGCCAGGCCCTTTCCACACACTCCAGCCCTGTTGCAGGCAGGAGGGCCAGGGATTGAGCACAGGTCAGGAGGGAGGGGCTGCCAGGGCCGCATCCTCTGGGACCTCAACCTGGGGGCGGGGCAGGGGAGCTACCCTCACAGTGACTGCAGGAACAGCGGCAGCCCAACAGCCCAGGGAGTGGCCTGGGGAAGGGATGGCCCATCTCGGGGTCAGAGCTTGGGCCAGCAGAGGCTGGCATCATGCAGGGGAGGGCCCAGCATGGGGATCCAGGGCCTGAGTAGGGGGACCCAGCCCTGGGGGCTGACAACAGAGACCAGGAACAGGGCCCCCATGGGCTGATCCCACAAGGACATTCAGCAGGAGATAGGGGCCAGACAGCTTGCGGTGGGGGTAAGTGGTTATGGCCAGGAAGGCGGGAGAATTGGGGGACCCCTGTGGGGTCAGAGTAGAGGTGCTGGCACCCCCGGGAAAGCCTAGGAGTAACGATAACCTCACAGCAATGAGCACCCCAAACCTGGTCTCTGCCTCGGAACCCCATGCTCCACTTAACGGACTTGGGCTCCCTAGACATGGTTGATCTCAGCCAGAGGCAGGAGTGCGGGGTGACCAGAGCAAACCCCATCCCTAATGGGACACCTCAGCGCCTGACCGCTGGGGGATGCACCTGAGATTCCACCAAAGGCATCGATCCAAACGCCCCGGCTGGGAGGCGCTCCACGATGCGCGGCCAGTTCCCTCCTCAAGTACAGGGGAGGGCCCGGAGGCCACAAGCCCAGCCCAAGGGTTGATCCATCCCCAGAGGTCATTACTCAGAAGCCAGGAGGAGCTCGGAGGGGCAGATGCTGGGGTGCAAAGCTCTGGACTGAGAACACAGATCTGGTGGGGACCATGGGAACGCTCAGGCTGCTGGGTCCAGGGTCCACAGGGAACGGGAGGGGAGAGAGGGCCGAGGGGGGTGGACTGAGCAGCTGCTGCCATCAGCAGCCGGGAAGATGCATCTGCAGGCCCCTTCCACTGAAGGCCCCAGGTCTCCTGGTCTCCGGGTCATTGCACTTGGCCAGAAGGTCTCTCTGTGCCTTCCCTGCCCTTGCAGGCTACAGGCGTGTGGCCCCCACATGGCCTCACCCAGATGGCTCTGCCAGGCCTGGGGGCTCTATGTCCGCCCGGCCCCGATGCTGGGGACTTTTTCCCCACTTTCCCCTCTGCAAATCCTGCTGTCTGAAATCCTGCTGTCTGAAATCCTGCTGTCTGGCACAGGACAAAACCAGTCTCCTAATTAATTTCAACCAAAGTGGTCACTATACTTGTAGGATTGAGCTCTAAGCCCAGCAGCTGCACAGACCTGCCTATTAATTGGGACAAGGGGAGGGGAGGGGCGAGGGTGGGGGCCCAGGAGGGGACCGTGAGGTGGAGACCCGGAGGGCAGAGCTGGCCCTGACTCTGCCTCTGCACACCCTGGTGACTGGGACACCTGGTCTGGCCAGAGTGTGATGATATCCATGCTGGGTTAAGCCACATGGCTCCCCACCTGGGACACATGGTCTACACCTGATTATTCATGCAGTGAACAGGCTCCTGTCCTGCAGGCATTCACACAGGCAGACGGGCCACTCTGGCCACACACACGGCACCTGCTTTCTGTTGACGCCTCCTCATGCTGCCGGGTGAGGGTCCCCGGCAGCTCAGGCCATGCCCCGAGGTGCCTCCACCTCGCCCTATCTACCTTCTCATACACCACCGGCTGGAGGACCAAGGGAGGGCCTCTGGGGGGTCCCGGTGGAGCCCACCCTGACAGGACTCCAAGCTTCCTCAAACCCTCTGCACAGCCCCACCCAGAGGCAGAGACTCTGGGCCAGATACGCCCAAGGGCAGGCAGCTCCCAGCACTGCAGAACACCCCTGCCGGGTGCGAGCCAGCAGCCTTGTCCAGCAGAGGTGACCAGAGGCCCCTGGGGAAATGCACTGCTCGAGAACATTCTCTTGATCGTGGTGGTGAGATTTATGCGTCCAGAAAGCAGTGGCCAAGCCCTGAGGACTGTCAGGTTCGTGCTGTGAACAACCACGGCACCGTGCCCGGCTGGGGGACGCCCTCCACCCTCGGGCTTTCTCCAGGGTCCACAAGGAAGATGGCAGGAAGCAAGGGCTTTCCTAGGAGCGCTGGACCGCAGGGAGTGCCCAGACCAAGGGCTGGGGTGGGTTAAGCAGAGACCTGGCCCTTAGGTGTCTCAGGTGATCTGGCTCCGCCCACTGTTGTCCAGCTGTCCTTGGGGCCTCTGGGTGGGTGGAAGAGCCCAGGAGCTCCCGGTCCCATAGGCCTCCCTGCAGCAAGAGCCCCAACCTCCTGCTTCCTCCCCTGGGCCTGAGTGGGGAGCCGCCAGTTCCTGAACTGGACCCCCCAGGCCAGGGCAGCAGCCACGGAGCCTGAGGAAGTGGAGGCCTGGCAGAGCAGGAGGCAGGCTCTCCTCTCCCCTTGCCAGGACACAGGCCCCTGTTCAGCCACTTTCAATAGGAGGTGCTGACCGAGAGGCCCTTCCTTTGAAACCATCATGCAGGTGAGTCCTGCTCCCAGGACCCCACCTGGGACAGGGGGATTTGGAAATGGCACACTTGCCTCGGACTTCCACGGATGAGGGTGGGCAAGGCGAGGCAGACACTCTCCAGGGGACCCACCACACTTTGGGGACAACTGAGCGGGGCCCAAGGCTGCCATCTGGCCAGGTGACCCTGAGCCAGGCCTGCGGGTCCCACCGCTGGGGCTTTGGGGGGTGGCGGCAACCACCGGGCTTACCTGGCACAGCCCTCTCACTCCTCTGCCGCTGGATTGCCAGGTCAGCCAGCTCGCTGAGCAGAGCGATTCCATGAGTCCCTGAGCTATGGGGCAGGGGGGCTGTGCTGGGGGGCCCAGAGGCTGCTGGGGGCTGAGGGTCTGGTGGGCTGTCGCTGGGCAGGTCCCCCAGGTCGATGGTGGCGGCCACCAAAGCATCCAGGCCTGGTAGCGCCCTGGGTGGGTGGCTGTTGTTGGGAGCTCCCCCACAGTCCTCCTCTGAGTCCTCCATGCTCTGCTGCCCCAGCTCATCTTCCTCCAGCTCGTCCTCCTCAGCGGTCGGCTGCTCTCCCTCGTCCTCAAGGGCAACCGGGCTCCCTGCTTGCTGCTGTAGGACTTGCGGGGAGGCCCCTGATGAGGGCTCCTGCTCCCCCTCCTCCCAGCTCCTCTCTTCTCGTGTCCCTCCCTGAGTAGAATGAGCCTGGCCGGTGGCCTCGGGGCCCCCTGCCTCGAGGAGGGCCCCACATTGCAGTTCTTGTAGCCCCTCAAGTGGGCTGGGGTCCACTGCCTTCCCCTGGGGTCCCCGCTCGGCAGGGTTGGGGGTGGCGGCAAGGTCCTGGGTGGCCTCCCTGGCCCCTGAGAGCAGCCCGGGCTCCTCCAGGCTCCTGGGGCTGCAGGGAGGTGGCTCCCCAGGCAGGAATGTCCTTGTGGGCTCAGGCTGGGCCCCCAGGGTGGCGGTTTGCATAGTTTCAGGGTCCTCGAGGTTAGAAGAGTGCACGTCTGAGGGTAGGGAGAAGCCCAGGCCAGCCACGGGGCGCAGATATCCGGGAGGCAGGTCTGCAAAGGAGGGGACAGGTCAGCAGGGAGCTGGGAGTGGCGGTGAGGGGGTGTCCTGCGACAGGACGGAGGACAGCGACCTCGAACCCTCAGACCCAAGCCCATGCAGAAGGGTCCTGGGCCAGCTGCAGGTCTGCAAGACTGGTGGCGGCGAACGTGTTAACGTTAATTAAGGGGGCAGCCTGGCCGGGCACAGTGGCTCACGCCTGTAATCCCAATACTTTGGAAGGCTGAGGAGGGAGGATCATTAAGGCCAGGAGTTCAAGACCAGCCTGGGCAACAGAGTGCACGCACCACTACAAAAAAATAAAAGAACAATTAGCTGGGCGCGGTGGTGCATGCCCGTGGTCCAAGCTACACGGGAGGCTGAGGTGGGAGGATGGCTTGAGCCCAGGAGGCCGAGGCTGCAGTGAACCATGTTCGTGCCACCACACTCCAGCCTGGGCGACAGAGGGGGACACCTTGTCTCAAAAAAATAAAGAAGAAAAAAAAAGTGTGAGCAGCCTGACGCCAGGCCCTCATTCCCCCACCGAGTGGCTCTAATGCTCCCCAACAACCCTGGCCGCCTGGGCTAGGGTGGCCTCAGGAGCCATCTCTGGCATGGTGTGCCGTGGGCAGCCAGAAAAGGGGAAATTTGTAAAACATGATGCTTGAATCAGGGTTTTCCCTGAACCAGAACGAGCCGGCAGCATGTCAGAGGCATCACGTCCCATTAACTGCAGGAAAAAAAAAAAAAACTAAGGGAGAAAAACTGAGAGCCTCGGCTGGCTGCGTCTCCTGACCGTGAAACTAGGACGGGTTTTACGTTCGCCACACGGTTTCCAGTGTGAACTCAGCCCCATTCAGACAGAATCAAACAGGCTGGCGGGGAGTGGATGGGCGGGTGGCAGGGGCCGAGGCCAGGTCCGAGACCCCCCCACCCAGGCACCCCGCCTCACTGCCCCTCCCTCACCCAGCTTTGCTGAGACCCTGAATGGCAGCCTGGTCAGGTCCCACGCCCGGTGCCCCCCAGGCTGCCAGCACCACCACCAGCAGGCCCTGCCTTCATTTCTGGAGCGTCCCCACGACGGCCAGTGGGACCATCTTCATCGCGCCTTTGTCAGCCCAGGGCCAGGAAGGAGGTGGCTGGGCCGCTGTGTGCTTCTCCCATGCCCATTGGGAGGGTGGGGAAGAGGGAAGAGAAAGGAAGGGAACAGCCACGCTGCCCTGGGCCTGGGCCGGTGTGGAGCAGCCCTGCAGGCAGCCCGGATTCAGCCCTGCCAGGCAGGGGCGGGAGGGCTTGGAGCGGAGCACAGCGGGCCAGGCCAGGCGGCTGCTCTCACCTGGTTCGGACGTGACGATGTCAGCCATGGACTGCGGACCCTCCCCAGTCTTTTCCTCGGCGCTGGGCACCCGGGAGCCAGGCCCGGGGCTGCTGGCAGGGCAGACATTTAAAGTGCACGGGGCGCTGGGCCGAGGTGGTGGGGTGGGGCAGCTGGCAGGGGGCTTTGGGGCGGGCGGGTGGCAGCAGGGTGGCAGCTTGGTGGGGCCTGCAGCGGGTGAGGGGGCGCCTGGGGCCGTGGGGGTTAAGGCAACTGGCTTGTGAGTGGACTTCGGGGCCTTCTCCTGGGCGGGCTCCTCCAGATCCAGGTGCTGGTCTTCGGCCTTCCGCTGTCAGGGATGGGGGGAAGTTCAGGCAGGCTCAGGCTCCCCCGACCCCATCGGGTCCCCTGCTTGGGTTCATCCTGCCGGAGGGCAGGCGTGCAGGGGTCTCCCGGAGCCAGGCCCGGCCAGGCAGGGAGGGGGAGAAGTGCCTGGCCCAGGCAGGCGTGGCTGGGGGCGGTACCTGGAACTGGGCGGCCCTCTGCTGCTGCAAAGCATAGAGCTCCTGCTGCCGGAGGAGCTGTGGCCTCGAGTACACGGGGAGCTGGCCGGGGTGCTGCATGTGAGAGGCAGGGCCCCGGCCCCCATACATGGGGGGCCACAGCGAGGCCTGGTCCATGACATCCGCTGCGGGCAGGGCCCAGGAGGGGTCAGCCTGGCCGGGGAGGGGACAGCTCCGGGGCTGCTTCCCCGAGTCCCCGTCACCCTTTCCTTAGCCCACCAAGCCCACTGCTCCCTCCTGAGCCCTGGCCAGCCCACCCCCAGCTGCCCCTCCTTCCAATAGCCCCCCGAGTGTGGCAGCCTGGACCAGGGGCCCTTACCAAGTGCGTGGGGGGCGCTGTGGGGTGTGGGCTCTGAGGGCAGGATGACCAGCTGAGTGGGGGCGTCCTGGGGAAGGGGGAAGACAGAGGGCACGGGGCCAGCCACAGAGGCGGGGAAGCCGGGGGGCAGGTTCTGGTGCAGGGCAGGGTGCCCCAGGCCTGGGAGGCAGAGGGCACAGTGGTCAGGCCTCCCACTCTCAGGGACCAGGAGGGAATCCCCCATCAGCCCCAGGCCAGCCCCCGCCCTGGGATCACTGACCGTAGGAGTGGCCCCCCATCCACAGGGAGGGGCTGCGGGTGCGGGGCAGCCAGGGGGGATGCGGGTGGGTGTGGGGGGCTGGGTCCCCGCCCAGCTGGCTGCTCTGCATCATGAGGTGGGGGGCCAGGTCCCCAGGGCAGCTGCTCGGTGGGTGGATCCGGGCGAACTCTACGCGGTCTTTGCTGTCCCTGTAAGACCCGGGGCTCAGCCCTGCCACCAGCGCCAACGCCCAGCTCCCCATCCCACCCCTTGCCATCAACCTGGGAGAGAGAATGGGACCTGGAGGCTCAGGGAAAACCCCAGGCTCCAGCCTCAGTGCTCTGCAGGGCTGACTGGGGGCCCTCTCCTGGCCCCTGAGAGTGGGCAACCTGACTGTTGCAGGGGGTTAGCTGAGACCCCCAACCCAGGGTGAGACCCCAGAAAGGCTCTAGGGGTGGGTAGAAACCCACCCACAGCCAGCCATAGAATCTGCTGCCCCAGCCATGACCACCCTCTTCCTCCACGTGGCTCTGAGTGGGGAGCCCCAAGCCCAGGCCCAGCCCCACTCCCCAGGGCCACAGGCCCAGCTCTCACTGCAGCAGCAGCTCGCGGCCGGCGAGCCCCAGGCGGTCATCACATAGCCGGGTCCTCTCCTCCTCGGCCTCCAGGTCCAGCGCGTGTGTGGAACGGGGCCCACTGCCAGCTGCACAGGGTCGAGACAGCAGAAAGGAGAGGGTTGGGCGTCCAGGGAGCCACCGGCTAAGGCAAGCAGTGACCCCGCTTCGAGCTGGGGGGCCTGATGCCCTGAGGAGGATCCCCTGGTCCTGGGGCATCGGAGGGTCTGCCAAGGGCAGGTGTGGGAGCTGGGGAGCGGGGGCGCAGGGCAGGGCCAGCTGGGCATCCTAGACTGGCCCGGCCTGCCTCCCTCTCTGCGCAGGGCCTGTACCTTTGAAAGCGGGGGCGGCCCGGCCCTGCCGCGCGGTGTTGGTGCCGTAGGCTGCCTCAGACCGGCTCGCCGTGTCCTTCTGCCGGGCCAAGGCCACTGCAATGCCCACAGGGGGCTGCCGCACCTCCCCGTCACCGTGCATGGTGTCGTGCTCCCGGCTGCGGGCACAGTCCGGCCTCTCCGACTGGCCTGGGGCCTTAGAGGACAGGAACTTCGCTTCCTGCTGAACGCAGCTGGCCTTGAGGCCGCCCAGGCCCACCAAAGGTGCCTTCTGGCCCACCACTAGGGCCTGGCTGCTGTACTTGAGCAGGTTCTTCATGGCCGAGACCTCGTCCGGTGGTGCAGGCAGTTCCTGGGGCAGAAGGGCCGCCTGCTGCAGGCCGCTGCCAAAGGGGTCCAGGTAGGCGCCAGCCTTGCGCTCCTCGCTGATGGCCATGGCGGTGCCCGGGCCTGCCTGGACACCCCATGGGGGCAGGTGGGGCCCGCTGTAGCCCAGGGATGCCAGCTCCAGGGACTTGCGCTTGGCCTCAGACCCAATGCCCCCCTGTTCCACCTCGGGGGCCACCAAGTGCTGCTGGTGCCGGATCCGGGCCACCTTCTGTGCCCCCGGGGGGCCGGCCGGGGCTTCCTTGCCAGCAGTCTTATCTAAAGTGCAGCAGGCCTGGGGGGCCTTCCCGCCCAGCGGGTCCTGGTGACCAGGCCGGGCACAGTCCTGTGAAGAGGTGGGCAACTCGAAGTAGCCGCTTTTGTCTAGACTACCTTTAGGGAGTCCGGGGAAGGAGGCCTCAGGGCCTGCGCTGCCAAGATAGTCTAGGCCCTTTAGCCGGGGGTTGAGGGCCGCCTCAAAGCCCCCAGGCCGCCGCTCGCCCTTGCTCTCAGCCTTCAGGTGGGCATAGGAGACTCCATAGGCTGCAGCGTGGTCGGGGGCCATGGTTCCCTCCAGGTGCCGGTCCTTGCCCTCCCCTGCCACAGCGCAGGCCTCAGTGGCCTGGAAGGGGCGGCCCTTGTCGGCCAGGTGTCCCACAGAAGGCACGAAGGTGGGCCCGCTGGCCTTTAGGTCCCGGGGGACTTTGTCCTGCAGCGGGCAGAGCCCGTCAGGGCCCCCGTGCAGCTGCAGGCAGGGGAAGGAGCCAGTGGCCGTGCTGAGGGGCGGGGGCGGCCCGGCATACGACGCGGTGTGGTGTAGCATCTGCCGCCGCTCCAGGCACTCGCTGAAGGCCGGCCCGGGCTCCGGGGGGCCTGCTGCCTCCTTCGCACAGCGCCCAGAAGTTGCCACCCCCGCGCCAGGCCGCCCCAGCACGCCCCCCGCACAGCTGGCTAGCGCAGCCCTGCCCATCTCGCCATTGAGCACCTTGGTGTTGAGGAGGCAGGAGGTGAGGTGCTTGGAGCGGCCCTCACAGGCTCCTCGGGGTACGGGGCCACCCTCCCTGCAGTGCCCATCAGCCGGCACGGGCAGCACTAGCTTGTGCCGCTCCTTGCCACCGTCCTCCTCTGCCGCCGGCCGCTCCTTGCCCTCAGCCGCCTTGCCCGTCTTCTCTCTGGCCAGCTCTTTGCCCACGAGGAAGCGGTCGAAGTCCTTGGGGCCCTTCTGCAGGGAGCCAGCCTCGCCCCGGTCTCGATCCCGGCTGCAGGAGCCCATGGGGTGAGCAGGGGCGGCCCGGGCCACGCTGGGGAAGTTGTGGTTGGCCGGCAGCAGCGTGGGCTGGGGCGGTAGGTTGCGCAGGTAGAAGTTATCTGTGTGGGAAAGAGCCAAGGTCGATGGGAGGCCTTAGGGGTGAGGCTGGAGGAAGACTCCCTGAGAGAGGTGCTCCAGGTGCCTCCCGGACACCAGCTGGCACTGACCCCAGGTTATAGCCTAGGGAAGGTTTTCGCTTTTTTTTTTTTGAGATGGAGTCTCACCCTGTCCTCTGTCACCCAGGCTGGAGTGCGGTGGCGCGATCTCGGCTCACTGCAAGTTCCACCTCCCGGGTTCACGCCATTCTCCTGCCTCAGCCTCCCGAGCAGCTGGGACTACAGGCGCCCGCCACCTCACCCAGCTAATTTTTTGTATTTTTCGTAGAGATGGGATTTCACCGTGTTAGCCAGGATGGTCTCAATCTCCTGACCTCGTGATTCGCCCACCTTGGCCTCCCAAAGTGCTGGGATTACACGTGGGAGCCACCACGCCCGGCCTATTATTTTATTTTATTTTATTTTAGAGACAAGGTTTCACCATGTTGCCCAGGCTGGTCTCCTGAGCTCAAGTGATCACCCGCCTCGGCCTCCCACAGTGTTGGGATTACAGGCGTGAGCCACCGTGCCCGGTCATTTTTTGCTTTTGTTTTTATAAAATTGTAGTGAAATATGGATAACATAAAATTTCCCATTTTTGGTGCACAGTTCAGGGGTACTGGGCACATTCCCCCTGCCGTGCAGCCGTCACAAGCATTCATGGCCAGAACCTCTCACCTCCCCGTACTGAAGTTCTGTCCCCGTGAAACACTCACCCTCGGCCCCCATGTTCGGCCGCCACACCTCAGAGATGGGAGATGCAAACCCGAGGCCCGTCTCTCCCCTACCTGGCCCAGTGCCAGTAGGGATTTTTGGGGGATGTGGGGCAGGCAGTGTTACAGGGCATCCCCACTGGGTCTTTACAAACAGGCACCAGGACCTTGGAAACCAGGGACAGGTGGCAGGCGCAGCTCCTGGCGCCCCCGGAGAAGAGGCGAGGAAGGACAGGTGGTCACGGAGGAGGGGCTCACCCCCCTGCTGGACCCCCTGGGAGCTCCCAGCCCCTCGGCCTCTCGTCTGGGTGTCTCAGTCTGGTGGGGCTAGGGTAATGGGTTGAAATGGAGAAAGGCCAGTGGCTCCGGGGGCAGAGAGCAGCAGCTATGCTCGCCCTGCCTGATGGCTGGTGGGTGTCTGGGGGCTCCCTCTGCCGGTCCCTGAAACAGTTGCCCAGCCTGGGCCCTCGGCTTGGGCCCGCCCTTCCCGGCTAGGGTCTGCCCCAAGCTCTCCACACTCCTGGCTGCCCTGGGGGTACCCATCACCCCACAGAGGGGGCCAGGTCACTGCCTCTGGGGACCCTGGGGGGGGGGGGTTGTCCCTCTCCACGCCCAGCTGGGTGGGTGGGCAGCAGGGTGGTGCCAAGAAGGGAGGGAGCAGACAAGGGGGGAAACAAAAGAAACATTTGGAACTTGTAAAATTGTCCTCAGGCATGTAAATTCCTTGTCAATTTCCTGCTAATTAGAAACAAGGGGGAAGGGGAGCGGGAAGGGGCTAGCCCCAGCGAAACCTAATTAGCTCCATTTCCAAAACCAAATACTGTTCTTGGACGTAGCTGCACCACAATATTGTGAAAGCCGAGAGGCCTGGCTGGCCACTGCCCGGAGGGAGTCCCCTGTGCTGGTGGAGGGGTTGGGTTTCTGGGGCTGGGACCAGCCACCTGCCCGCCCTTGACAAACACTGTCAAAATAACTGCACGCGCAGGGGCTGACGTGGGTCTGGGGGAACGGGGCCTGCGGGGCTGTCCTCTGGGCAGCAGAGCCCCTCAGCCTGTAGCCACAGGAGCCGGGGTGTAGGGTGAGGAGACGGGTTTGGGTGCCTGTCCTGGGTGAGAGCTGAATCCCCTGGGTGGGGCTGGTAGTGAGTTCCTGCTCCCCTGCAGCTGGCTGGCACGGGTGAGGCCAAAGCCCTCCCGAGCTTTAGCAAATCTCGGGCTCCTGCAGGTGCGGAGGTGCAGGCCACACAGAGGTCCTGGAGTGAGTGTGAGGTGGGGAGAAGGGGCTGACGGGCAGCCAAGCGAGGGTGGGCAGACTGGCCTCAGGTCCCCACCCCTCAGCTCACTCAGAGTTGGGGTCATCATGACCACAGGCTCACTGGGGTCCCCCACTCTGTTCCCTGCAGGGTGTCTAGTCTGCCTCTCAGGCCCTGCAGGGGCTTTCTGGGCCTTTCCTCTGCCCCGACCCAGAGCTCCAGACCTAAACGCCAGGGCTCCTGGGCTCCCAGGGGCTGTGCGGAAGCCATTTGTCCCCACCTCCCTTCTCACCCCCCACAGCCTGGGTGTCCCTCTCCACAGCCGGGACAACCTCCCAGTCCACCTCTCCGCACTGACCGCACCCCGTGTGTCCAGACACCTCTCAGATCCTCCTGGGGAGACGTCCCAGCCCCTCTGCACCGAGGCAGAACTCACCCCACCATCCAACTGCTCCTCCCAGGTGCGCCCTCCATAGCCCAGGCCGGAAACTGAGGGTCACCTAGACCCCTCTATCCCTCCCTGCCCCCAACCCCCCTCCTAGATATCACTGATGCCGGCCCCTGTGGGACCCCACACCTGTATTGCTTCTCATTGTAGGCCAGTAACTAACCGTCGGCTTCCTGCTCCAGCCTCCTGGTGTCACCCCAAGGGGAACTTTTTAAAATGCAAATGAGATGTCACCCTACCAACTTGGAGATAAGGACCCACACCCATCCCACCTCCAGCCAGGCCGTCTCGGGGACTCCGGGGGGGACTCCCTGGCACCAGGACTTGGCTCTGCTGGGCCTGCGATTCCTCTTCCCCAAGGCCCCACCGATTCTGATTTCTCAGCAAAGACTCAAACTCTGCATCCCTTCTTCGGGGATGCCTGCTGCCAGTAGGGTAAGCAGCCCTTCTGTCCACCAGGACACGGGGCTGGGGGCTGGGGGCTGGGCCTCCTGCAGCCCAGCTCTAGCCCAGACCACTGAGTGTGTAAGCCAGGAAGTGCAGGCTTCTGTGGGCTTCCTCCAGCCCCCACCGGATGTGTCCTCCTCCTGAGCCACCCCAGGATCTGGGAGCTGTTGGGGGCTGCAGGGCAAGGCCAGGTCCTGAGGAAGCTGGTGGGACTAGGGTGATAAGGAAGGTGGGCACCAGCTCAGCTGCTCCCACCTGAGCAGCGAGAGGTCTTGAGACAGCGTGATCTGGGAACTGAACCTGCGCCTGGGGGTGGTCCTGGGCCCCTGGGTTTAAATCCTGAGGGGCAGACCCACCCTCTCCTCTAGCCCCCACCCTGACCTCGTGAGCCCTGTGGGAGGGCTCACCTAGGCTGGCCTTTCCCTTGTGACCCAGAAGCTCCTGCGCCCCCTCCCCACCCCCAGCATGCCTGCTCCCCATGCCGGCCCCATGCTGCACTTGCCTTTTTGGGTTCCATAGAAACGGTGCTGCCCATAGAGAACATTGCTGTTTCCATGGTGATCCAAGTGGCTCACGGGTAGGAAGGTGGATGCCAGACTCCCCGAAAATCTGGGGTACCCCGGAGCTAGAGAAGCAAGGAGACCCAGCTGCAGAGGCAACTCCCAGCCCCCAGCCCACACTCGCCCTGACCCCAGGGAGGCAAGAAGCCGGCAGGCAGCCCAGGAGCGATGCCCCGCAGAGCCCAGCACGCCGCCGCCGGGGGGAAATCAACCCGTCAATACATCATATTAACTCTGACTCGACTAATGCCGTCCCGCCGGTGCGGCACAAATTGAATTGCTGATGGGCTGGGGAGAGGGGAGGACGGCCGAGGGGGCCTCTGTTCCCTCCCAGCAGCACTCAGGATGACAGAAGCTCCCAGGCTGGGCAAGAAAAGGGACTCCAGGGAAGTTTTGTGGGAGGAGGGGGCACGGTGGACAGACACTGTACCAAGGTCCTGCCCAAAGGACAGCCAGGCCCGGACTTGGCCTCCCCAAGGCAGGCCCCAGGGCCCAGTGGACAGCCCAGGCCAGGGACCAGTGCTGCTGGGGTGTGGACAGCCTCCCCCGACCCTGGCTGGAGGTCACAGGTGTGTCCATCCAACGCCGAGTTCCCACCATGGCCAGGCCTCTTCCGGCTCTGAGATCTGCACAGGGTGGGGAGGGGATGGGGGCAAAGAGTTCCTTGCACAGGCCCCAGCCCCCAAACCCCAGGTGGTGACTCCGAGTCATGCCAGACAGCCCCCTCTCTAGGCTAAGGAGTCTGTCTGTCCCTCAAGGCAGCCACATTTCTGAGCGACCTGCCTCTGCCCAATACAGGAAAGCCAGCCACTCCCAGTCACCCACGCGGCTGGCCCTAGGCCTTGGGACAGCTCTGGTTGTGTGGGGCACACTTGCCCCCACCCAAGGGGTGAAGCACAGCTGGCAGGTCAGGACAGGGCTGAGCACGGCCTGGGAGGCCTGCAGGCACCAGAACCCAGCCCAAGTGCTGCAGAGAGCATGTCTGCTGGACACCAGAGACACCAGTCACAAGGAGTGTGGCTTCTGGTTCCCCAGCAGGAACCTGGGCCACGGGCAGAGTTCTCAGACTCAGACCTGTCCAGCCCCATCCCCAGCCCCGCGTGCAGTCCCGGTGGTGCTGGTGCTGGCCGGCCCGCCACAGCAGCTGCCTGAACATGAGGGCCGAGGGGCTGGCTGTGGTTGGGGGTCTGGCAGCCCTCTATAGGCCTGAGGAGAAGACATTTGAGGCAGCAACCTACAGCTTCAACCTGCCAGAATGAGCCAGAATGAACCAGAACGAACGCAGCTGGGCGGGGCAGGATGGCGGGGGCCTCACCTCGGGATGCGGAGCTTTTTTGGGGCGGAGTCTTGCTCTGTCCCCCTGGCTGGAGGGCAGTGGCGCGATCTCGGCTCACTGCAAGCTCCGCCTCCCGGGTTGACGCCATTCTCCTGCCTCAGCCTCCTGAGTAGCTGGGACTACAGGCGCCCGCCACCGCGCCCGGCTAGTTTTCTTTTGTATTTTTAGTAGAGACGAGGTTTCACCGTGGTCTGGATCTCCTGACCTTGTGATCCGCCTGCCTCGGCCTCCCAAAGTGCTGGGATTACAGGCGTGAGCCACTGCGCCCAGCCATGGCCTCACCTTCTAAAACTCCTGCTCTGAATCTTTCCTGGAAAATGGGCCCCCGAGTCCAACTGGTGCACCCCACACCCTAATCCCACTGGGACCCCCAGCAGTGGCAGGCACCACCCAGCTAGCGTTCGATCTTCTCTGGCTCAGTGGATCCCAGGGAAATCTGTGGAGCTTGAGCCCCAGGAGATGCTCCAGGAAACCCAAGCTCTGGGTCACCAGCTCCAAGCACGCACCCCACACCCACCCCATCTGGAGTCTTGTGCAGGGCATGAGCACAGGGAAGGCTCTGGGAAGTCCTGAGACACGGAAGCCTGCTTGACAGGGCGAAGTCCCATCTCCCTGTGAGGCCACACATCCCAGGCCAAGTCTGGGGACCTGGGGAAGGCGCCCCGGCCCTGGTGCGGCCCTGCAGCTGCCCTCCAGCTGGGGACACGGGGCTGAGGCTCGAGCCTGGCCGACTGGCCTGGTCTGTGTGGGAGCTGCCTCTGGAGCAGCTGTTTACCAGACTGAACAGACTGAACTCTGCCCCAGGAAGACTTGACCAAAGCTGAGAGGGACTGGGTGGGAACGAATTGGGGCGGGGGTAGGGGAGTGGCAGGGCAAGGGGCAGGGCCTTGGGGGGCACTGGCTAAACCTCCGCAGCTGTCCCCCTTTAACTGGCTGCTGTTAAATGTTTTACGAGGCCTCGTTTTGGTAAACAGAAGTCTGTAAATTCCTCCTTCCCAGACTCTGTTTCCCAGGCACGGAGCCCCGTCCCCCAGTCCATCCACTCTCAGTGGGAAGCAGCACTCAGCTGGCCGAGCAGTGGGCTCCTTCCCGCCGGTCCCCTCTGCGGGCAGCTGAGGGTGGGCAGCTATGCTTGTCCCTCAGCTGCTGGGCCTTGACTGGTGGCCCCTGGGCTGGGGAGCAGGGCAGCATTAGTCAGGGCCCTAAGACCAAAGGCCTGGCCGGTGCCCCCATCCTTGCCTGCTCAGTCCCCACCTCTGAGGCCCCAGAGGAGAAGTTAGGTAGCGGGGAGGAGGAGGGAATGGGGAGATGGGATGCAGGGGCAGGGAGCAGAGAGGGAGGGGCTGGGGTGCCAGAGAGGCCCAGCCAGCAGGGTGGGGTCCTCTTTGGGCAGGGGGCAGAGAGAGGAAGGGAAGAGGTCCTCCTGGCCCAGCGACAGAAAGCCCCTTTCTTTTTCCCAACAAGACTGTACTCTCAAAACTGAAAAAGAAAATAAAAAAATGATTTTCATGAATCAGAGCAGCTGTTTTGAGACCAGAAGCCAGAAGGCAGGGCTGCTGTGGCTGGGCCGGGGACACACCGGCGTCCTGGAAGGGGCTGCCACTGAGGAGTGGGGATGGTGGTCCTGGGGAGGGCTCCAGGGGGACCGCAGAGGCCCCAGATGGCATGGAGGAGACACTCCAGGGCCAGAGACCAAGAGGGCTCAGCCAGCAGGGCCTCGGGGCACATGAGACCAGAGCCAGAGGTCCTCAACTGCAAGTTCCTGCTAGAACGCCAGGGCCCCAGAACCTCCCCTTCCCACACCCCTTTGAGACGGGAGCTTTCATGATCACCCCAGCAGACAAGGGCAAGCCCTGGGCTAAACGAACCTCCCAGAGAGGCGGGCAGGACTCAGGCTGCTGGTGCCCTCAGAGCCTGGCAGAGTGTGGGGAAGAACCCTGCGCGCAGTGGGGGTTGCACCGAGGTCCCCACATCCTGCCCCTGCTACTGTGGCGGGCAAGAGCCTCCAAACTCAGTCCCGTGATGGGATGGACTGCAGGAGACAGAGGCTCAAGGTCACAAGCACCTGATGGGTGAGTAAAGCCAGGAGGCCACACATGGGCTTGGCGGGGGGCACAATGGCCACATCCCCAAACCCCTCCCAACCTCCCGCAGGCCTGAGCTCACCATGTCTAGGGAGGTCAAGGGTTGCAGGTAGGAGGCCTGTGGTGTGGGCAGGAGAGACAGTGGGTAGTCGGGGGGGGTCAAGGCTGCCCCTGGGCAGGGCTGAAGGACGGAAGAATGGGAGGGCACAGTGCCAAGAAATGGGGGCTGGGGGCAGCCAGGGGTGAGGGGACCCTTCCTCTCCTCCTGCCCACCTGGAGAAGGGAAGCCTGGAGGCTTCTCACCCCTGGGGAGGGAGAAGCAGCCCCCACCCACGGCACACAGGGCCTGGCCCAGTGTCTCTGCTCACACCAGCCCTGGCTGCCTGCCGGGCACCCCCACTCTAGGCACCTCATTTCCCTCATCCCTCCTGCATTCTGACACATTTTCCCAGCAGCCCAGCGCGTCGAGGCCCTGCCCTCTCCAGGCCAGCCCTGCGCCTTCCTCCTCTTGCTAGACTGGAGAGGTGGCCACACCCCACCCCCCAGGGAACATTCCTGTGGTGGAAGACCGGGGGGGCTGCTCCTGGGTCTCTCAGGATGCTGGACGTGGGGTGTCTTCATGGCCAGGTCTAGGAGGGAGGACGCCAGCCAGCAGAAAGACTGAGATCACCCGGGGAGGGTCAGGGGACTTCCCACTGCAGGGTCATCCAGGGAGCCCCACTTGGGGCCACGGAGCTCAGGGCCCGGATGCTGCAGGCTTAGCAAACTTCTGGGGGTGCTGAAGCGCACCTCAAGCACCCTGCCCCAGCCCCCACGCCTTTGAGGACAAAACCTTCTGCAGCGGACACCCCACCATCCTGACAAACAGCAGTGCCTCCTCCCTGGGGGAAGGACTGGGCACCTGCGTCAGCCACGCCGGCCTCCCACGGCTGAGCCTCGACCTGTCTCCCACTGTGGTACCACTTCGGCTCCCACACGCACCTGGACCGGCGGGCAGTGGGTCACGCAGCCAACTGGGCGTGGCCCCAGGCCTGAAATCTGCACATGGGCAGCCAGCTTAGGAGGCCCTGGGGGAACGTGGGAGGCTCTGGGGACTGTATCAAATGCCCACCGTCCAGTAAGGGCCCATCCTCCGGGCTCAGAAGCAGACAACCCTCCTCCATCTCCTGCCAAGTCTGCCAAATCCCCTGTTACTCCTCCCACAGTGACCCCAGGGGAGTCCCGGGAGACCCCTGGCCTGGCAAGTGGTCCCTGCTCTTCTTGTGACCCCATACATCCCCCGTCATGTAGGATATCCCTGCCTCACTGCCATGCAGCCACATGCATGAGGCTCAGCCTGGCCTCCACCAGCCCGCAACTCGGCACTGGCTTTTCAGGGGACACCCCCTTCACTCAGGTGTCAGTGGGTTTCAGGTGCAGTGCACGGGTCTATCTGATGACTGCCAGTCCCCAAGTGCTGGGCTGACACAGATTCTGAAACCCTGTCCGCATGCGGCACACAGAGCACTGTAGTCGACTGATGACGTCTGCCCTGGGCACACAGGGGCCTCGGTGGGCTGATGACGCCTGCCCTGGGCACAGGAGGGGCCTTAGTGATGACTGCAGCTGCAGGCAGTTCTCACTCCCACTCTAGGGCTGGAAGGGCCTACAACCTTCCAGCGGCCCCTTCCCTAGTCCTGTCTGCTCTCTGCCAAACACCTTGCTCCTACACACAGGCCCCTCACCCCAGGTGGGCAGACCCCTGGGCGTCCAGGCTGTGTTTCAAAGTGCAGCTCCCGGGACATGAGTGGTTGGTGGGAGGCATGGCAGGAGATTCCTTCTTGGAGCTGGACTGCCCAATCCCTGGGGCCCCCTGAGGCTGGGGAAGCTCAGCCCCTTCCCCATCCACAGGCCTGCAGGGAACTGGCCCAAGTGGTGACCCACAGCTGCCTCAGGGGCAGGCCGGGCCAGCTCCGTCTGTTCCTAGGCTAAGAGCGGGGGCAGGTGCCAGGTTCCCATGGGAGCCTCTAGAACAAACGCAGCGAGCAGCCTGCCCAGGATCCAGGCACCAACTCCACAGGGAGGAGCACAGCCTTCCTGGGGATGCTGGGGGATGGTGGCCCAGGGATTGGGGGTAGGGTGGGCCCGGGGATGGGAGGGAGCATGGATCCGAGGCTGGGGCCGTCCTCAAACCACGGGAGGTAATGGACAATCCTCAGAGTGTGGAGCTAGAAGCAACCTCACGACCCCCACAGCCTTCGCTGGCACCCTGGACAGCAGCTCTGGCTGCCAGGGAACTACCTCCCGCCTGCCCACCGGGACCTTCCTCACGTTCTCCAGGCAGCATCCTTGACACACAGGTCACAGCCCTCGGGCCACAGACACAACACCAGCCAGCCCGACACACAGGCACACAGTGGATGGTGCACCTGCCGGGAGGGGCTGCACCCCCACCAGTCAGGTCCAGGGATGTCAGCCCAGGAAGGTCGCACCCCACCCCCAGTAACCAAGGCCACTGGCCCCAGCAGTGGACAGCCGCCGCCGGACACGGGAGGGAAGTTGCTCTCTGTGCCTATATCACATGGGGTCTGGACAGCTGTTCTCACTGGTGTGGCAGATGGAGAAACTGAGGCTGGGCGTGTGAACTCGAGGCTAAGGCAGCTCTGGGTCTGTGAAGACCCCTGCGCTGCCCACCTGCTCTGCACATGGCGGGGCCCATGCCGCATCCGCCACCGTCCCGCCCTGTCCTGCAGTGCCTGGGTGTGGGCAGGGCCTTGGGTGCACCCTCCTAGGTCCCAGAGCAGCCTCTAGCCCAAGTCCCTGGCCAAGTCCCTGGCTCTTGGAGAGCAGGAGCTCTTGGAGAGCGGAGGGGGCACCCACTCCAAAGCACGGCAGGTCAGAGGGCAGGGAGAGGGTGAGGGGACAGGCTCTCAGTCACACACAATCCTCAGCCTCAGTTTCCTCACCTGTAAAATGGGCGCAAGCACCACTGTGCTGTGCGGTGTTGCCAGAGGGAGGCAGGTGCCGTCCCAGGGCCAGGCTCATGACAGAAGTGTTGTCATCTTGCCCAACCTCGAGCCTGGGCTGGCCCTGGGAACCCTGCAGCTGCAGGGACCAGGCCCTTTATCCAAACTAGGGTTGGACCTCTCCCCAACCTCCCTGGGGCTCAGGTTCTACCACCTGGGATGCCCCTACCCTGGCTTCCCCAGGCCTGTGTCTCCCCCAGCCACCTCCATACAGCCCTCTGCCAGGTGAGGACCTGGGTGCTGATCACCATGGCCATGAGATGAAAGCCCTGCCCTCAACAGTGACTGGCAGCACTCAGCCAGGCCGTGAACATGACACTCATAAAGTCTTAGCGGGCTGGGGTTCGGGAACTGCCAGGGCCTGAGGGTAGACTCTAGTGGGGACAGGAGAGCAGGGCAGCTTGCCAGGGCAGGCCATGGTGAGGGTCCAAGGGTATGGGAGGGCTGGCTCCAGAAAGCCACAGGATGCCTCCGGAGCGGGGATCACAGGCTTGGATGATCGCAGCCGCCCTCTGGCTGCGAGAAGCTGGCTGGAGGAGGGTCACAGACCTGGACAGGGCGGCCGCCCTCTGGCTGCAAGAAGCTGGCCAGAGGTAGCCAGTCTGGCAGAGCCCTTCTACCCCAACACCGGGATCCCCACCCTGTCCTCCCATCCCCACGCTGGGATCCCCACGCTGTCCCCTCCATCCTCACACCGGGACCCCCATGCTGTCCCTTGCATCCCAGGGGAGCCAGCTTGTCCTCACTGGCCCAACTCTCCCTCGCACATGGGAGGGGACAGCAGGTCCGAGCAGGGCAAGTGCTCCCCTTCCCCCGCATAGATGTGGGGGGCCTGGAGTGAGCCCAGGTAGAAACGTCAGTGCTGGGGTGGTCAGCGGGCCTGTGGAGGACAGGTCAAGAGGCCGTTTTAGCCACTGAGGAAACCGAGGCTGGGAGAGAAAGGAATTGCTGAGAGGTCTGGGAGGAAGCGGCGGGTCCCGGGCAGGCATCACAGGAAGGATGGAGCTGGGGCTGCAGCACTTCTGAGGGCACTCAGGGTGGGTGGAGGCTGGTGGGATCTCTGTCCCTCAAACAGATGTGGTCCCAGCTCCTGCTCACTCCCAGCAGCACCAGCGAATCCTGAGACCTCAGAGGGGATGAAGGGGACAGGGGGGCAGCCAGCAGGACGTAGGAAGCTGCAGGGCTCTGTCGGCAGGGAGCACTCCACATGCGTAGCCCCAGACCCCTGGGAGCTGGCCAGGCCCAGTGAGAGGTGGCTGCTGGCGGGGGCGTGGTTCTGACCAAGAGGCTGGCCAGGCGGACAGCCAGCGCATGTGTGTGTCTGTCGCCGCCATGGCTCCCCCCAGGTGGCACAAGAGACCACGAGTGGCCTCAGTGGGCGGCTCAGCAGCCCCTGCCCCCACCCTTCCCAGCTGAGCCCCCCAGGAACAGAATCCTCTTTCATTGCCCCTGTGGGTGGTCCTGGCCCGGCAGCTGGGGGGCGCGGTGGGGAGGGAGGGGACCAGGCCTGCCGACAATAGGACCAGCTGTGCGTGCCTCCACCCCTGCTCTCACCCACCCAGGACAGGCTGGCCGACAGAAGCTCACCTCTGCTCCTGGCCAGTTCCGCTGCCCACCCCACCCAAAGCCCCAGGGAGGCCCACCGCAGGCGGGAGCCCAAGCCTCGTGTGAGCTGCGGGCTGGGGGGAGCTGAACCGGCCAGATGCTTCAGGCGGCTCCTCCAGCTCCAGGCTGCCTCTGCTGCACCCCCGGCTGCTCCCCCAGGGAAGCAGGAAGCCCTGGACCGCTCCAGGGGCTGCCCTGCAGATGGGGAGAGAGGAGGCCCTGCCTGGCGTCGGGGGGTTCCTGGGGCTACCCCAACCTGGGTTTCTGCTGGCTTGCCCCATCCTGGCCTCCCTGCCGTCAACGAAAGCCCTGGGCTGGGGAGGGGGTGGCAAGCTGACCTGGCGGGGCACTTGCCTCCTGCCCATCCTGGGCCACTGGAAGGATATGTGGGCGAGGCCGACCGCCCAGGCAGCCCGCTGTGCCTGCTGGCCCCCACCCTCCAGCCGAGTCGCGTGCCCCCCGCCCACCTCGCTCCCCTTCCCCCATGAACACACACGGCAGAGAAACAGGCCCTGCGCACGGGGAGCCAGCTGGCACCCTGTCAAACTAGCAGCCAGGCATGCTGCCCGGGCAGCCAGCCAGCCTCTCACCCTGGCCCGCCCGCCCTGGCCTCTGTCGCTCAGCTCACAGTGCGGCAGCTCCATGTGGTCTGTCGGGGAGCACGGCTGCGTGGCAGGGAACCCCTGCAGGGAGGGGAGGGGATCCCGGGGGGTGGGGCAACTGAACTGAAGGCAGCGCAGGGGACAGCAAGCCGGAGCAGAGGCCTCACAGGTGTGTGGCCTTGGAGGCTCTGCCACCCTCGGGGGGTACCCACACCCGTCCTCAGCCCCGGGTGGGCCCTGCGTCCTGGGGCCCAGGCGGGCGGCTCAGAGGCTACGTCCTGCGTTCTCTTGTCCTGCCTCCACCTGTGCTGGTCCACCCAGTCCACTTTCCCGCACACATGCCCGCCCCAACCTGACACGGATGGCGGGAGATGCATCTCGCCCAGCCAGGGTGCCAGGTGCCCAGCAGGCTAGACAGGTGAACCTCCTCGGTGTGACACAGCCAGGGCCACTGTGGGTACAGTCCTCTCCTCCTGCTCAGGCCACCCCTGCCTGGAGGAGCTACTTCCCTGGGACGCAGACAGAAGGGGCTCAGAAACCCAGATGCCAGGGGCTCATGTTGACCCTTGTGGCAGGACACTGGTCTCCCACCCAGCCAGGGGGACTCCCAGGGGCTCGGGAGCAGATGGAACCCGCTGATGCTGGGCCCCACGTGAGGGGCTGAGAGGCGGTGGGGTCCCCGGGGTGGGATGTGGTCGGCTCCGCCCAGGCAGCCGTTGGCACTAGGGGAAGTGAGTGTCTAGAGGCCGTTGTGGGTGCTGTCTGCCTGTGGGCCACCGCACACCCACCCTCTGAGCAGCCCCCAGAGGGGCGGGACAGGGGCTCCAAGGCAGGTGGTGCTACCCACAAACGGCCCTCCTTGCTGCTGGGGTCCCCCAGGGTGGGCAGAGGGAGTGGAATAGGAGCTCTCTCCTGGTGCAGAGAACACTGGGGATAGGTTCGTGCCGCTTCCGGGCCCTGACTAGGGGCCACCACTGCCAGGAGGGGAAACCAAGTCAGCGGTCCTAGGTGGATCTGTGCACCTGTGGCTGGGCCAGGGCCAGGCAGCGGCCGTTGCGTCTGTTGTGGGGGGGTTTACCACGGCTGCCGCAGGCGTCGCCTTCCTGCTCCCCCCATGCCAGGCCACCCTCCTCCCTCCCGAAGACATCCTGGGAGCCAGATGCTGTGGCTGGCGGGGGCGTTTGCCCACAGACACAGAAGGCTGAGGCGGGGTGGGGGGTATGAGCCAGGAAGGCGGGGCCCCCACAGCCAGCCCAGGAGCCATGGCCAGCCTGGTCTCCCCTCCAGGAGGCCGCTAGGAGTGCAGGGGTGGGAGGAAGGGGCAGGGGAGTCTGGACCGAGGACCCCATGCTGCCCATGGCATCCCAAGGTAGCGGCCTCCCCTGCACCCAGGAAGAGGCTGTTCCTTGTCGCCTGCCCAACATGTGCGCCCTGCGCCGAAAGCCCAGATTATTTCAGCAACTGCCCCTCACTCGTCACCTGTTCTGCTTGGAAAACAGCCCCTTTCTTGTTGCACAAAGAGAGGTTTCTCTGCTTCCAGCAGTGCCGGGTGCTAATCTCCCTGCCTGGAACGGGGCGGTGGCGTGGTGTGTGGGTCCGCAGCGCTCTGTAAACACGACGCCCGCCGCTCAGCAGTCATTGAGTTACGGCAGTGCCGGGTGCCAGGAGCAGAGAGCCCTGTGTGCCCGCTGCCAACTGCAATTACCTCTCTGCGTGCCAGCCGCAGGGGGCGGGGGGAGCTTAACCCTTCCCACACTGCAGGGTTGGGGTAGCCGAGGAAATACCAGCAACTGTGGGCCCAGGGACATGGGGGCCCAGGGCCGCCGCCTAGGCTGCAGGGCAAGGGGTCTGAGCAAGCAAGGGGATCCGGGCAGGGGTGCCCTGCCAGGGAAAGGCCAGGGGGGCCTCCAGGGGCCTCCTGCTGGCCAGGCAGCCTGAGAGTAGCCAGTATTCGTGAGGTGCCTACTGTGTGCCCAGGGCTGTGTCCCATGGGGAGGCAGGTGGCCTGGGAGGAACTCTTTGTCCTGGGCCAGGCCCCACAGTGGCAGTCTGTGTGCACTGACAGCTTTCCCCGCCCCCTCCCCTCCCGGCTGGCAGATCCGGAGCCCACCTCCTAGCATCTGGGGAAGTGGGGCGCGGCCACTGTGAGGGTGAGCCCAACCCGGCCAGCCCAGCTGTACTCCACATTTTCTCAGCTCCCTAGAGCCCCTCCTGGCTCCCCCGTTCCCCCTTGCTGCCCATCTGGAGCACACATCTGGTCAGGACCACTGCCGAACAGGCCGCCCTTGTTTCCAACCAATCACCACTTCCCCCGGGGCTTCCTCAGCAGGGAGGCAGCCTCACCAGAGCCTGCTTGTCAACGTCCACCGGCCAGGTTCCCACTGCCCTCGTGGGAGCCCCTCACCTGCCCCTGGCCCGGGCACCAGGGTCAGTCTCTTGGCCACCAGGGCGTCGCCGAGAGCCCAGTCTGCCAACTTACCTTCGTGGGAGTGGGAGAACCAGATCTGGGAGGTGGCGGGGTGGGAGCCACGGTAGGCCTGCTCCGAGGGGGAGGAGCTGGGGCCACTGGGGTGCGTGGAGGCTGCCGAGCCCAGGCTGCTGGAGAGGAAACTGCCCATGAAAGAGGAGGCCGGAGAACTTCCCATCAGGCGGCTGCTGGCTGTGGACACAGGGCAAGAGTGAGTGTGGGGGCAGCTCCCAGGGTGTGGCCTGAGGCAGGGCAGGGGCAACAGCCCAGCCCTTCTCCATGGGGTACCCTCAGGCCCCCATCGCCCCTGGAGTCTTTGTCTTTCAATATCCAAGAAACCGATGATGGGAAAGGCTACCCACATAGGCCTTTGACAGCCATACTCAGAGTCCTGAGTCTTTTGGTGCCTCAGGTGTCCCGGTACTGACACCCTCCTGCTGGTGCAAAACCCAAGAATGTCATCTTTGTTACAACCACATCACCACCACCAGCCACATCACCTACCACTATCACCCCCAACCACATCACCCACCACTATCACCCTCAACCACATCATCCACCACTATCACCCCCAACCACATCACTACCACCTCACCCACCACCACCACCACCATCACCACCACCCCAACCACATCACCATCACAACACACCAACCACGTTACCACCAACCACATTACCACTAACCACATCATCATCACCAACCACATCACCTCCACCACCATGCCCCCAAACACATTACCACTACCATTACCACCAACCGCATCACCCACCACCAGCACAACCAACCACATCATCCACCACCATCACCAACCACATTCAATGACAACCACATCACCATCACCATCACCAACCAATTACCACCACCAACAACCATATCGCCATCAATAACCAATCACCATCAACAACCACATCACTCACCACCACCACCATCATCGTCACCACCACTACCACCCAGGTGCTGGGTACTGTGCCAAATCAACTTTCATGGCCTGTGGATAGGCCTCCTCTTCACAGGGAGAGCACCCCGACTCTCCCAGCCCACAGTGGTGGGCAGCTCCAAGGCCCCTTAGATACTGGCGAACTTGCTAAAAAGGCCAAGGTGACACATGAGGCACCAGGGTCAGCGGGGCCCCAGCCATAGGCCATGTGTCAGCTCCACGGGCCCCGCAGTCTCGGCCCCTTCAGGCAGCACTGGGAGGAGCTGTTGTCTCTCCTGAGTGGGGTCTTCATCCCTCTACCCAGACCCAATAAACTGACTTGTCAGACAGAGGAATGCCCCAGTCCCAGGTGAGCGGAGAGAGAAACTGAGCCAGCTGGAAGACCGAGGGTGGGGGACAGAGGAAGGAAGGGCAGCGCTGGGGACAGATCTGCTTCTAAAATCCCTTCAGGGTTCCTAGGGCTGGGCCCCAACTGGGCTGGCACAGAGCTGCGAATGGCGCTCACCTCTGGGTCAGGTGGAGGCAGCGAGAGGCTCCTTCCTAGGTACTGCCAGGATACCCTGCACTTCCTCTGGCAGCCTGAGTGTGGGAAATGGTGAGCCCCCAGGACCCCAGGCCCCGTCCAGCCCAGCCCTCCTGGCCCATTGACCCGCCTGCATGCTCGCTTGTGGCCCATTGGCCGTGCCCCCCTCTGCCCAAGTCCAGTGGCCAAGGCCAGCCCGAGGGAGCCTCCCAGGGTTGCCATGACTACCAGCTCCTGCACACGGAGGACAGCACACACAGATTTCTGCACACGGTGGCCCTGCTGCTCCGTGGGTGGTCTGAGGCTGTCACTGAGCGGCCCCCACCCCAGCCAGGCACCCTGGCACCCTGTCATCTCCATTCCACGGGCGGCAAGCCTGGCCTGGGACCATCCCAGGAACCCAGGGCGGCGGCACTGCCCCCTCGGGAAAGAGGGGTATGAGGCTGAGTGTGGGGACAGTGGGGGTCTGCAGGGGCCCAGCCCGAGGTGAGTCAGGACAGCCATTCCCCTGCCCGGGAGGCAGGGGGAATTTGTGAATTTCTGATGCCTCATCCAGCCTGGCTTGGCCCTGGGAACTTCCCAGACATGAGGTGACTCAGCAGAGGCGGCGGGGCCAGGGGGGCGGCGGGGGCTGCCCTGCAGGGCCCTGGCAGGGTCCTGCTGTGCTGAGCCAGTTCCCAGCCCAGGGCCCCCAAGGCCCCTTCCCCTCTCGTGTGTGAACGCAGCCACGTGGACTCAAGGGGCCTCTCCCGGTCGTGGCAGCAGAGGAGGGGTCTGTGAGCGCTGGTGGGGGACGTGGGGTGTGAGCTGGCCTCTGCGGCGGGTGGGCGGGTGGAGAGGAAGAGCCGGCCCAAGGGACTGTGGAGCAGGCCCAGGTCCAGGCCCAGGGCAGGGGGCGAAGGTGCCCGCGAGCCAGGGGCTTCCCGGACCACAGGGCTGGGACTGCCATGGGCCAGGGCCAGACCACAGGCCCGGCGGTCAGGGAGGGGACTCTGGGTTGGGAAGGGAAGTGCTGGCTTCCCTTGCTTGGGGACACTGGGGCATGCCTGTGGGGTGAGTGTGGGCTCCCCTCGGAGTTGGAAGCTTGCCGCTGCCTCGCCCAGGCCCGCCTCGAGTCCCCCAGGCCTTCCCACCCCCACACCCTCCTGGGGAAGTCCCTCCCGCCTCTTCCTCCCTGGGATGGTGGGAAGCAACTAAGTCCAAAAGTTGGGTCTGGAGAAGGGATTTCTCCAGGATCCTGGCCTGAGAACCCCATACCTTGAGCTCTCCCACACCATGTCAGGCGGGGGCGGGACACACCCCGGTGTCCCACGGGGCCCTCAGTAGGCAACCAGCCTGTCTCCAGACTTGGGGGACCCTGCTGTGCTGCCTTATCTGAGCCCACTAAGGAAGGGTCCCCAGCCCCAGAATCTGGGGAATGAGAGGGAAGGGGATGGGGGCTCCAGCCTAGCCGCTCCCTGCACCTGACCAGCCTCACCAAGCTGGGGGCCCCTGACTCTGTGCCCAGAGTCAGGCAGGGCCGCTGACGTGGGGGTCTCTTTCACCTCTTTTCCCTTTCATTCTGGAAACGGGCCAGCTGGATTGCTGTCTCCTTGTCATACAAACATCATGTCTTTGTATTTTCACCATAATAAGCTCAGGTAATAAAGCACAAGAGAGGCCAGACACGGTGGCTCACACCTATAATCCCAGCACTTTGGAAGGCCAAGGTGGTGGATCACTTGAGGTCAGGAGTTCAAGATCACCCTGGCCAACATGGTGAAACCCCGTCTCTACAAAAATGCAGAAATTATCCAGACATGGTGGTGCGCGCCTGTAATCCCAGCTATTCGGGAGGCTGAGGGTGGGAGAATCGCTTGAAGCTGGGAGGCGAGGGTTGCAGTGAGCCGAGATTGTTCCACTGCCCTCCAGCCTGGATGACAGAGTGGGACTCCGCCTCCAACAAAAAAAAATCACGAGAGGAAGCCGAGTCACCCAAGACCCCTGCCCCAAGGCCCTTGCGTGAGCATCCTAGGACCACTGTGTGCACAGCGGCATACATACTTCTCCGGTATCACACGGGGTCGCATGCTGCACCCCAATTCCATGCCCGCGCATCCTGGGTACTGAGCCTACCATGAGAGGCCTACCATCCCCCACAAGGGACTGGGGTAGCCTCTTTTGCTTCTGGAAATCCTGACTCGGGTGGCAGCTGCTGCCAGGGGTCCTCACTGGTGGCTCAGCAGGCCAGCACCTCGGAGACGGGACCAGGCAGGGGAGGAGCCTCTGCCCGGCATCCCCCTTGCCCCAAGAGCACGAGCCCTGCACATGGCTGGGGGCTCAGATGCTTACTCTAAAGGGGGGATTTCTCCCCCATGGCCCTGGCCTTGGCTTGAAACTTGGAAGCAGATTCTGCATGCCCTGCCAGGTGGTCACTACTGTGGTGACCCCCGCGAGTGTGGGGGATGGGACTGCTGGCCACCTGAGGCCTTCCCTATCCCACCCAGCTCCTGAGGAGTCCGGAAAACCCCAGGACAGAGCATCATACCTCTACTGTCACCCCCACCTCCACGTGTTTGGGGATGGCACTGTGACTGGCCGGCAGAGCCACAGGCAGACCAGGCTGCCACCTCCCCAGCCCCCGCCTGCCAACCAGTGGCCAACCCCAGACAGAGCCTGGGCCTCAGCTGCCTGGGAGCCGAGTGTAGCCTGGGCTCCAGCCAGGGCCAGACCGCGTGGGACAAGGCCAGCCGGGAACTGGGCTGAGGGTTCTTTCCTCTTGGCAAAGTCCCTGTCTACCAAGTGCTGTGGTTACCAGCCCAGGAGGAGGCAGCTGGGGGCCGGTCTTGACCTAGGCCTCCTCAGGCCAAGTGCCCCATCCTGGCACTGCCTGCAGTGGCACCTTCCTCACCTGGGGCTTCAGACTCATGTGACCTAGTGCCACCATGCTCCCAAGGTCGGTCGTGGGCCCGCCATGGGGCTGGTAAGAGATGGAGCATGACCGAGTCTAAGTTGCTGGTCCAGGCCCATAGCCCCAAGTGCTCTGCTGGGAGGTGAACATGGCCTGTCCCCACCTGCGTGCACGGTCAGGGTGCCCTGGCCCTGCACAGAGCCTGCCTGGGGCCGCACTGCCAGGCTTCCCATCAGCTCTCATCACAGAGATGCAGCACAAGTTTGGATGTTCCTGGGGAAGGGACCAGGAAGCTGGATGCGGTGTCAGCGGGGCCACCGAGGACTGCACATTGGCGTCCAGCCGGCTGCCCCCACTGCCCAGCCAGCCCAAGCCAGGTTTGCAACTCTAGATCTGGACTAGGCTCTGGCCCCAGCTCCAGTGCCACCTCAGCTCTGCCCAAGATGCTGCAGAGGCCTGGTTCGGACGCCCGGCTAGCTGAGGAAACAGTTTCGGGAGACAGCAATGCCCAGAGGGCTGTGGCCACCCCCAGGTGGCTCAGGTCCTCGGACACAGCCCCATCCCTGGGAGGCCGGTCTGACCTGGCGCCCAAGGTCCAGCCAACTAGACAGGGAGGCAGGCTGTGCCTGAACCTGCTGTCCCAGGGCGGCCCAGCAGCGGGAGGACTGGGGAACAGCTGCACAACAGCTGGGCTGGAGTCTTGATGCCCACTGAGCCCGGCCCCGGCCCAGGGCTGCTGTATGAGGAGGCTGGCACACAATAGGTGAGAGCTGGCCACATGGGCTTGCAGCAGAGGTGGCCCTAAGTGGCCAGGACGCCGATGGGAGCTGGCCTACCTCCTGCCAACCTGTCTGCCAGGCTCCCTGCCATGGATGGCCAAGAAAGGCAACACATGCTGGGCAGCCGGAGGGGCACAGAGCATGCTGGGGTCCTGGAGCCCAGGACTCCCCGGCGAGCCACTCCCTCCGTAAGGGTCGGTCCAGCAGCCATGCCAGCAGCCCCCATCCAGGGTTCCCGAGGACCCACACACCAGAGGCTGGGCCTGGGCAACCGGATGGCCAGGTGCCCACTGTGCCCCACCCCACTCTCCTGCCAGGCTGACCCTGCTCTGCCTGTGGCACCAGACTGAAGACAGACGGAACAAGAGGACGGCAGGGCCTGGGAGCCGGGAGAGGCGGGTGCAGAGCCGGCAGAACGAGCATTTGTTTTGAGTTAAGTGAGCCGCCGAGACAGCCTCCTTTTCTGGAAACTGTGAAATGGGTTGTAAAAAAAAAAAAAAAAGCCTCGCTGAGATGGCGGCAGCTCCAGAGAAGCAGCGAGGCCCTTCCCAGGCTCCCGGCTCCCGCTGTTTCCGGAAGCCCAGCTGCCGGGCTGCTGGCATGGGCCTCCCCAGCTCCGAGTCTGGCGGCTGCACCCGCCGCCTGCGCCAGCTCCCACCCCCGACCCACACCCGCTCAGGCTCCCCTCTTCCCTCAGCACTGGCTTCCGCTCCACACCTTCCCCGCCCCCGACAGGGCCCGCCCAGGCGGGGGACACCAGGCTCCCCTGGGGCTGTCCCTTGGTCTCCCCCAAGACACCAGGAGTGGCTGGGAATGGAGTGATGGGCGGTCTCAAGCACCCTTCCCACGAGCCAGGCTCCCAAGGGAGCTGCGCAGGAGGGGAGGGGAGGCAGGAAGGAGGAGCAGCCCCGCTGCTGGCCCTGCCCCACATTCCTCATTCCGGGAAAGGCGGGGGAGGAAGCCACACTGCACAGGTTCCTGGTGGATGCAGAGGGGAGGTGCAGCCTGCTTGGAGGCAGGGGTGTAGCATCTGACCATTTGGCTGCCAAGGAAGAGGAGTGAGGGACAGGGGTGGGGAGACCAGGCCCTGCCTTGGGGTGAGAGGCCACTCTGGGACTGCCACCCGCACCAGGAGACCAGAAGCTGCTGTGGCAGGGGCTAGAGGCCCAGCCACATGCCACCCCAGGTGTGCAGATGTGGCTAGGAGACAGGCAGGTGCACGCTGGGTGTGCAGGTGTTTGCAGGCTCAACCCCCAGATACAACCCAGTGATGCTTCCCCCACCCTGGCTGCAATCACTAGTGGTCCAAACTGGAGAAGATGTGGGGTGCACCTCACACTTGTGCACGCTCACACTTGCACGGAGGCAGGGAAGGGAGTGTGTGTGAGACTCACGGGGTGTGTCTGAGTGTGCAAACCTGTCTCTGGGCATGTGCACGTGACTATGGATATGAACACAAGGTCTGACTGTGCTCGCATGTCTCGAATGAGTGGCTATACACACACATACACACACGTCTGTGGGTATGCACACCTTGGCAGACTCTGTTCTCGGGCACGGGAGCCACATAGCTGGGCAAGTCTTCAAAGATGCTGCTTCCCAGGGCTTAGGCCTCCACCAGGCTTATCCCCTTACTGGCCTGAACCTTGGCAAAGGCTCTTGGCCTCCGCTGTGCACAAGATGGCATGGAAGGGGCACTGGGATGAACAGCTGCCCTGGGTCAGGGCACGTCCCGGTCCACTGGCGGTGGAGGGGGCCTCAGATCTGCACCAAGTTGCAGCTCCAGCCCCCAGTCCCCTGCTGCATAGGAGCCAGCCCCCCACCCAGCACAGCTGCTCAGTTCTGAGCTGCCTCTCCTGGGGCAGTGAGGCCACAGACCCTAAAGTGGCCCCCCGGAGTCTTGTAGATTCTGGGGCCGGCCAGCAGGTCATGTGGCCAGGCCCAGTTGCCCTCTGCGGTGGAGAAGCAGGCCCCAGCGTTCCTTGGGCTGTCCTGGAGTCCTCTCCAATCTGAAGCCCTCTCCAGGGCCCGCAAACTGTCCAGATCCAGGGCGGCCCTCTGTCCCGACTGCACACCTGCTGCCACCAGATGTCCGTCTGTCCAGCACGGCTCCCTCCATGCCTGGCGGGACACGGGGCCTGCCCTGCCTAGCGTTGCCTCTTCTGCCCCCACAGCCTGGAAGTGTCTGAGGGTGCCTTGGCCCCCTGGGGTCACCAAACCTCCCCACTCAGCCACAGCTCCATGAAGGAGGCTAGACAAGTGGAGACTGAGGCGGGCACAGGGAGAAAGGAGTAACAGAGAAGAAATGGGGCACAAAAGGACAGGAACCAGCGTGGGGGCAGCGAGGGAGAGGCTGGAGGGAAGGCCAAGAGCACGCAGCCATGGGCTCAGCCCAGGATCTGGAGCAGCCTGTGGGAGGGGCGCCCGCCCAGGAATAGGAGCACGTCACCCGGGAAGCCCCTCGGCTCGCTCAGGAGAACCTTCCAGAAGCCTGCACTGGCCCAGAGGCAGCATCTCTCAGGCCTTAATAGGAAAACTGTGGTTTCTGTGTACCCAAAACCCAACCAGCGTGGAAACGGCCGGGAGCCGATGATGACAGAGGATGGGCTCGGCCACCGACAGCCCAGAACTAATAAAAGAAAAGGAAAATCGGATATAAGTCTGGTTCTTATTAAAGGGGTAAATTTAGCTTTTTGGCTAGGGTGGGGTAGGGGTGGCCAATGCTCCCCACGGGGTCCCTCCTCGGTCTCCCTCCCCCAAGAGCTCTGGGCCAAGTGACTCAGAGCAGCCATGGTGGGGGCTGAGGGCGGGGCGCAGGCTGGCTCCCTCTCTGCTTCTACAGTTCTTCACACCTTCTCCCATGTCTCTCACCCGCTCTCCTGGGCGGGCAGGTGGCCAGGACCTCCCCTTGCCCCCAAGACACTCTGGAAGGCCGTGGGGCGGCTGGCCAGGGGCGTGGGAAGGCATTCAGGGTGGTCAGCGCCACTCCCTCGCCGACCTCCCACCACAGCTGGATGAGTCTCCCCGCCCCAAACCGAACACGCCCCATTCCACCATCTTGAGAGAGCCAGTTGCGGGAGACGGACACGCCGGTGAAGATGTCAGGGGCACACGCACGCACACCCCAGCCCAGGTATCCACCCTGGCCCACAGGTCCCCGCAGAGCAAGGGAGACCATGTGGACACCCACCCTGCCCTCCTGCACTCCGGCCTCTCAACTGGGGCCCCCGCCCCCTGCCCTGACCCAGGACGTGTCCACTCTAGCTGTGGACGTGGAGGGGACACAGGGCAACGGATGGGGACCCAGGGCCTGCCCGGACATACCAGCCACAGATGAGCCCCAACAGAGCCGGGCTGTAGGGAGACTCTAGTGCTCTTGGCCCTGTGTCCACACAGCCATGTGGCCTTGCTGGCCGGCCCCTCCCATCCTCCAGTGGACATGGACATACACACACACGCACATGTACACACGTGCATACACCTAACTTCTTGAACACACAGGTACACATGTGCATACACCCATTCTCATGAACAGACACACATACACGTGTATACACCCAGGTGCAGGCTCAGGGTGGACATGGAGCACAGCACACACGTACACACGCTGCATATAGACCCATCCTCATGAACACACATGTACACACGCGTATACACCCATTCTCATGAACACACATGCATACACCCATCCTCATGGACATGGACACACACACACATGCACATGTACACACGCTCATACACCCATCTTCATGGATACACACATGTACACACACGCATATACACCCACCCTCATGGACACACCCACATATACACCCATCCTCATGGACCTGGACACACATACACATGCACATATACACATGTGCATACACCCATCCTCATGAACACACACACGTATACACGCGCATACATCCATCCTCATGGACACATGTACACATATGCATATACCCATCCTCATGAACGCACACGTATACACCCATCCTCATGAACACACACACGTACACAGGTGCATACACCCATCCTCATGGACACACACACACGTGCATACACCCAAACTCACTGACACGCACATGTACACACATGTACAACCATCCTCATGGACACACAAACACATGCACACATGCATACACCCACCCTCATGGACACACACACGTGTATACACCCATCGTCATGGACACACACACACGTACACACGTTCATACACCCATCCTCAGACACACACGCATATACCCATCCTCATGGATGCACACACACACACACACACGTGCATACACCCATCCTCATGGATACACATGTACACATGCACACACTCATCCTCATGCACACACACACACATACACACGCGAATACACCCATCCTCATGGACACACACACGTACACAGACGCATACACCCATCCTCATGGACGCACACACGCACATGTACACATGCACATACACCCATCCTCATGGGTGCACACACACACACTACTTGTTTCCCAGACTGGCCTGCCTGGAGGTGTGAGGCCCGTGCTCTCCCTGGCAGGGTGGGGTGCTCTGCCCACAGCCAGCCTGGGCTGTCTGTGATGGTTCTGGGGGTAGGTGCAGCCCCCAGAGCTGGGGTCCCTGCACCCAGGCGAGAGAAACGATGGTCTGTGTCAGCTTACACAGGGCTGGGGGTAGGTCAGGGAGCAGGGATAGCTTCACATGCTGTGGTCACCACGTCCAGTGTGGAGGTGGCTGCTATGTTGGCCGAGAGTGCTCAGATCACCCTTGCCCCTGGTGCTGAGAAGGACCTGGTGCCAAGGGCCTGACTCCCAAAACGAGGTTGGCTCAGGGTGCAGTATCCCAGGAAGGGGCTAGGTGGGGGCTGGGGCCAGGACAGGTCACTGGAGGCTGAAAGGGCAGGGACCAGCCCCCACTGAGGACCGGCCCCCACTGAAGTGCCATTTTGTTATTTCCCAGCCAACTGCTTTTGGTACAGCTGGCTCCTGCCACATGGGGCCTCGCACCTGTGTTACCCTTCCAGGGGGACGTATGCCCCTTGCCAAACTCTTGTTTCTCAAGGCTTGGTTCACACCCAGCCACCTCCAAAAAGCCCAGCCTGCCTCCTTCACAATGAAGGTCCCCCTTGGAACTCCCCACCACTGCAGGACCCTCCAGGCAGCAACCTGCTGAGACCCCAAGGGGCTGAGCACGCCTATTGCTGCTGTGTGGCACCGAGCCAGGTACGGGCTCTGGGCTATCCCAGGGTCCAGGGAGATGGGTGGAGAAGGAGAAGAAGGAACCAGGAAGCTGCCAGTAGACGGGTCTCAGAGGGCGGGGGTCACCCGGCCAGGTGCCCTCCTCCAGCCCCCTCGCCTGGGCCTGTCCCCAGACCCCCTGTGCAGCATCTGGTGGCCCTGGAAGGGGGGCTGGGGCGGAAAGGGCAGAGCTCCGATGGGAGCCCAGAGCAAACGTGCAGAGTGCACAGCCTCTGGCGAGGACAGGGCGCCGTGGTGGGTGACGGCCAGCCGGGTGGGGACAGGACAGGCTGGGGCGGGGAGACGGAGACCATGCTGGGATCCAGGGAACCCACGAGACTTTTCAGCGCAGTGTGGCAGCGACGGGAGCAAGCAGGGCTGGGCCCAGGGGGTGCCGGCCACCTCCACCCAAAGCCTCACCCTGTCCCGGGGCCTTGGGGTTTGGGGACACGTGGTGAAGCTGTTATGAACCCCAGGGAGCCTCAGTCCTTCCTGCCCCGAGAGATGGGGCGGCAGCACGCCAGGCCCTCCTGATGGCCAGCACTCCTGCTGCACCGCCCCACGCCCTCACAACACACACGTTCATCTTATTCATCTTGTTTTTCACCTCAGCCTTCCGAGGTAAAAACTCGGCATTCCTAGGAACTCTGCAAGCGGGCGGGCATGGCGGGTGGCTCAGGCAGGGACCTCTGGGATGGGGCAGACAGGGCTGGCCGAGGCGGCTTGGGGCCCGGGTGGGAGGCCCAAGGGAGAAAAGGCCCTGGTGAGGTCCGGCAGCTCCTGGTGCCCTCAGCACCCGGCCCTGCAGCTTGAGCTCTACCTCTGTGGGGTCTGGACAGCGATGCTGGCCGCCTGCATACCCCTGCCGGCCTCACGGACCATTGGGAGAACCAGCACACTCCTGAGCCTCTGCTGCCCAGACAGGACCTGCCCCAGGGACCAGGGCGCCAGGCAATGGCCCTCGCTGAAGGAGGTACCCCCACACTGTTGCCCCTGCCCCAGGACAGGTTCTGCCTCGGGAGGAGCCATCTGCTGCCAAGGGGGACATCAAGGGGGCCATGGCTGGTCCCGGGCAGGTGGCTTGGGGTGCTGTGCTGGGGCTCCCCGGCGTGGGTCAGGGCCCAGAAGGCCAGGTCCAGAGCCAGCTCCCCATCCTGAGGGCACCCAGGTGGGCTGCCAGTGTCACCCCAAGGTGGGCTGGGGGAGCCCCCGGGGCGGCTGACGCACCTGCGCACCCCACCCAGGCAGGCAGTTGATGCAGAAACAGAAGGAGAAAGCGCTGCCTAGATCAGAGAACACAGCGGCCCCAGCCTCCCACAGCAAGCCCTGCGCTCCATCCAGAGAAGGGTACCTTAACCCGGCTGGTACACGAACAGTTGCTGAGTGTCCATGACAGGCCAGGGTCACCGACCCTCGCCCTGAGTCCAGCCTGGAGTCAGGGAAACCACAGGTGGTCTGAGCAGCCTGCCTCCTGCATGGGCCCTGGGGCCTTGCTACAGACCCCGTGGCCTTGTGGCTGTTTTGGGTTCGGCTCGCTCCACCAGTTGGCAGAACATCTGGGAACGGACCTCCCACAGGTGCTGAGACGACACTGCGCCTGCGTGGACAGCACTGCCCTGGCTGGGGTGGGGACGGTCCACGGGTATCCAGGGGCCTGCTGCTGCGGAGGGGACAGCCCAGAGTGGAGGTGGTGGTGTGGTGTTGGGGGAAGAGAAAAGGGGGAGGAAGAGTGGTGAGGGATGAACAACAGGGCCAGCCTCGCCTCAGATGTCCAGGACCAGGCTGCCACAGCCGGTACAGAGACTGAGAGGGAGCAGGCTTCCAGTGAGTCCGGGGCTTGCACTTGGCCAAGTCACATGGAAGGAGGCCGAGGGCATGGGCCAGAGGAGAGGCACAAACCCCTGAGGGCAGGTCTGCCCCAGACAGCAGCCAGAGCCCGGGGAGGGCATGGTCAGCACAGGGGAGGCAGCCACAGCCACGGGTGGGGTCCCGATGGCCCACTCTGGGGTGGGGGAAGCTATGACTGCTGTGGGTGGCCTCACAGAAGGTCCCGAGAACCCCAGACCCTGGTGTTCACATTTATGTAACCAGCCCTTGGTGTGGACAGGACCTGGACTCATTTCTAGAAATAGGATATGGTAGAAGTGACACCACCAACTGCCCCCCAAGGTGAGGCCGCACCACACCAAGCTTCCGTCCTGCTCTCTCACTCTCGCCCTCCTGCCAGCAGCCAGCAAGAATCCGACACCCACAACACCCGGAGGGTGGCCTTGGGAGGCGACTCCCCACAGCTGGGTCTGGATATGTCCGAGGCCCCAGCCAACACCTGGCCCTGAGTCAGATTCCCAACTCACAGAAGCTAGGAAATAATCAATGTTCACTGTTTTAAGCTACCGAGTTTTGAGATAATGTGAGAGAGCCCCGGCTACTCATGCAGAGAAGAGACAGAGCCACAGGGTGGGGCGGGGGGCGCTGACAGGGAGAGCCCCTGGGAAGGTATGGGAAGCGCCAGGAGGGAGAGTCGGTGACTCCATACAGACCTGCCTCGTGCACGAGTCAGCCACTGAAGCCTGGTGGCTGCTCCCTGCCCTGGCCGACCGGCCCCAAGGGTGTCTGACCAAGGTGTGGGAAGCTGCACCCAGGCCTTCGCGGGCCACGTGTCTCTCTCTGGCTTTTCTGGCTTTCAGCATTTTCAAGGGTGTCCACCCAGCCGCCTCCCACCTGAGGCCCATCAGCCTTAGGCACTTTGGATTTCTGCTAAGTATTTACCATCAAACTCTCAATGTGTTAGGAAGGATGGCATGGCCTCACATACAGTTTTCGAATTTTCTTTGATTTTATCTGTATTTACACACACTAAGAGCTTTTTAAGGGTTAGTCGAAAAATGCATTACAATTTAATTTTGGTATTACATTAAAATAAATTAAAAGTTTATTTTTAGATACCAAAGGGATGCGAAAACGCTCAGAGAGGGGACTGGCTTCCAGGAAAACTGGCCACAAGGCGACCTGCTGGCCTGGGGTGACCAGGGCCCACAGCAGGGCCGGCTCGATGGGGTAGCCGTCCCACCACGGAGACCCTGGGCGACCACAGAGCTGGGCTCTTTCCTGTCACTCCAGGGCCAGTTCACCAGCCAGGGACGGGGGACCTGCCATCGGGCCTCCTGGGGGTCACCAGCTGAAGCCAGAAACCAGAAGGCCACGGGGCCCTGGTCCTACCCTCACCGTGGCCACACGTGGGTCTCTGCACCTGTGTGTCTCACTGAATGTAAATGCTTCCTGCAGCAAAGCTACCCTCAGACGCAGGGATACGATGCTGAGTGCGGAGCTGGAGGGAAGAGTGACCAGGGTGTAGAGGGGCAGGGACCAGGGCAGCAAGGGGCTTGTTGGGAAGGACCTTGCTGAGGTGTGCAAGTGTGGGCAGAGACAAAGGCCCAGAGACCCAGGGAGGCTGGGCTGGGGTCCCCCGAGCTCAAGGACTATGCTGAGGCCTCCCTGGCAGGGTGGGCTGGGCAGAGTGTAAGGGGAGCTGCCCAGAGGGCCTCAGGTCTAGGATGCCCCAAACCTACACCCCGGGCCACCCCACACCCTCTCCGGGTGGCCAGCAGCTCACCCGTCTTTGTGGGTGCTGGGTGGAGAGGCCTCTCAAGGAAGGAAGGAAGGCAGGCAAGTGGAGTGGGGCTGACCGACGACCTCAAGGATCCCGCTCCCCCCCAACCCCACCCTCCCTGATCAATCTGAATGCAGTGGCGGATGGAGCCAGCCGTGCTCCCACCCACAGGGCAACGGTGCCTCCCGTCTCCCCAGCCTCTCTCTCGGGCCTGGGCTGACTGCAGGTCCACCTCCTGCTGCCTGTCTGGGGTCCGGGTTTGGGGGCTGCCAAGAAGGGGAGCAGGCCAGGTGTTGACTGGGGAGCTGCTCAACTGGGGGTGGCGAGTCCTCCTGGGGCCCCACCAGGCACATGGCACGGACCCTTGGCCTCAGTTCGGGGCAGAGACAGGACACGGGCACCTGCAGGCACGCGATGAATGGGCTCAGGCGGAGGACGGCTGCACGACTGAGAACAAGGGAGCGTGACCCCAGAGAGAGGGACCACCGCTCAGGCCTGAGGGGAGGCGCACGGGGGCCCCAGGTCTTCACACAGACACAGGGAGAGTAAAGACCCAGGCACAGCTCCGAAGCCCTCCTTCCCTGGGAGGGACCTAGAGAGCTCTGAAACCCACCCCCGGCAAGTGGAGTGTTTGACGAACGGCCTTCCGCACCCCTGGACTTGGGGAAGCATAGCCTGCTTCACTGTCCCCCAACCCCAGGCAGACAGCCCCACCCCCGCCCGAGACTGGGGGTGTACAGGGACATCTTTGCTCTTCTGGCTCTGTGGTCCCGTCACACGTCATGTGCTAGTGTCTCCCCTGGGCCAGTCCCCCTCTGCCACTGGGAAGCCTTCTGAAGTCCCAGAGCCCGGCAGACCCGGAAGGTCACGAAGGTCCCCCAGCACCCAGGCCCCATCTGGGGGTCCAGAGCGCCTGCACTGCCCGGGGTGCCAGGACCCATGGTGCCTCAACCCGTGGTGCCTCAGAGCAGGGCCACATCTGCCCATCCCAGTCACATCCAATGCCCCAGGACACGCTGGAAGGTGGGCGTCCACCTTCATGCCAAGCCCATGCCGGCCCCTGTGCAGGTGGGTAAGTGGGGCAGCTAGACCCCCATGCCAGGGCACAGGAGCCAAGGGCCCAGGTTTCCTAGTTCTGTGGCCAGACTAAGGCCTCAAGGTCACAGAACCCCTCGACGGACACACAGGAGAGGGCCTGGGCCTCTGAGGCATGAGGTGGGGCCCTCAGGAGTCTCACTGCCTGCCAAGAGCAGAGGTCCCACCAAGGGGCCCCAGACACAGCCGCCTCCTCCCCAGTCCTCTCAGTCTCCGCCAGGGAAGGGCCGTGCACAGGCTGGCTGTGTGCCTCCGGCAGCTCATGCAGGCTCCCAGGACCCCGCAGGTGACAGGGATGGCCGCAGTGCCCCCGGGAGGGCACCAGGGCCAGGACTGCATCCCCCAATCCCACTCAACCCTCCAGCAGGGCAGGGCCACTGCCCATTTTAGAGGTGGAAGGCCTAGACTCAGGGAGGGAAGAGGAGGGGCCCCTGACCCCCACCCTAGGCTGGGGCAGCTTGGCAGGACCCCATCACGCATGCTCCCCTCAGCTCGGGCAGGCGCTGAGGCCAGGAGCTCTCCAGGGACCGAAGTCTGGAAGGCAAAACCCACAATGTGAAGGGCCTGAAGCAGCACTGTGGCCTGGTGACATGAGTCCCGGGGCCATGGCCTCCCCGTCGCTGGCACAGCCCAGCCTGCTAAGGAGGTGCTTGCAGGACCAGCCTGTGCATAGAAACATTGCAGAAGGTGAGGTAGCTGATTTGCACCCGGCCTTCTCCCCAGGCCCTGATTTCCCTCTGGTCAGTGGGAAGGGGAGCAGGTCCATGGGTGGGGGAGGAGCAGCCCTCCCCATGTGTCCCTTCTCACCCACCAGTGCCCTATGACCCAGATGAAGCCATTGGCTTTTGCTCCCAATCCTAGCTGTACCCCCACAACCCCGCGTGGACAATCGGGGAGTCGCCTCACAGCCCCAGCCAGGGCCACGAGATGAACAGGAACTGGCCCCCACCCTGAGCCCACTCCTGGCCCTCCATGACTCTCCTTCACAGCTGTGGGCCGCCTCCCTCCACTCACACACACTTCCCCCCTTCCCCAGGCCACTCAGCCAGCGCAGCTCCAACTAGTCTTCGGGGGACAGGAGCCCCACCCCCACTTCTGTCTCCCACCACCTCATGTGGTGCTAATCACCAGAGGACAGCTCCATCTGCCAATTCCCTGGGCTCTGACACCCTTTAAGGTGTAGGGCACGCAGCCTCAGGAGCCGCCGTGACAGCTGAAGACGCTACAGGAAGGCCAGGGGACGCTGCCATGTCCCCCAGGCAGGTGGCCACACAGCCTGTGTCCCCATGCCACGGTTCAGTGTTGGGGGAACACCTTGATTTTTAATAAAGAGACCAGAGACCCTGGCTGGGCCTCTCGCCACTGCCACCTCCTTAGTTTTCCCAGAGTTAATCGTTCATCTTTTCCAGCATGGGGGTGAAATCCTAGGGGAAAAGCAGAGCTCTTCACACCCACACGTGTGTGCCTGTGTACGTCACCCGAGTGTGGATGGGCACTTATGTACCGTGGCAGGCGACGGAGGCCAGCGTGGCTCAGCCCAGCTCTGGGGACAGGAAGGGACAGAAAGACATGCCCCTCCAGACTCGGGAGCCTGCAGTGCCCCAGGAAAGGTGGCTGATATCAGGGGAAAGGCACTGGCCCCAAGCAAGCCAGCCGGGGGGCTGGGCAGGGGCTGCTGCCAGACTTTGTGGGACAGATCCAGGTGGGTGGTCAGGGCTGGGAGGTCACAGAAGGGGACAAGAAGGGCTGCAGGCCCAGGAGATGCTGCTGCCAAGAACAGCTCAGCTGGTGTGGGGCATGGAGGAAAGGAGAGGTGGGCATGCAGCAGTCAGGGGCCCCTCTCCACTTAGGGTCACATGGGGGCTCTGAGAGGATGTGACACCAGGATCAGACCTCCAGGCACTGGGGATTGTAGAAGCTGACCAAGTGAAAGGCCGGGCAGGGGTAGGCCCCAGGAGGGCAGAGACGGTACTGGGGGCAGCTGAGAGGTGGGAGTGCATGGTGGAAGCCTAGGGGGTGGGAGGAAGGTGGGGCCTTGGGTAGCCGAGCATCTAGGAACCTCTAGGACCCCAGGCACAGAGGCCAGGGGTGGAGGCGGCCACAAAGGACAGGAAGCAGCGCCCAATGCAGGCAGTGGCTTCCAGGACAGCCAGACAGTCTCAGGGCAAGCCCAGGACCAGACCTGACCCCGAGGCATTCGCCATGCACTAGAATTGATCTTGACAGGAATGTCCTCCTGCTGAGCAGGAGCTCAGGAAAGGGCAAGGCCAAATTCAGCTGGAGCCTGAGGACAGGGTTCACAGCCACACTGTGGCAGCAGGAGGAAGGGGGCCAGGGAAGGCGCTGAAGGGAGGCTGAGCCGCAGAGGGTCATGCGGATCTGGGGCTCTGCTCCCTCCTGCAGGTGGCCAGGAACCATGAGCCAGGAGACGGAGGATGGAGCTGGTGCGGAGGACGTAGGGGACAGACAGATGCCCGTGCCAGTCACTAGGCAGCCTGGCTTTCCCAGGAGCCACTGGACTGGGACTCCTTGTGGGCCAGTTGTGAACAGTGGGAGTGGGAGTGTGTGTGAGTATGCAGGTGAACGCCTGGCTCATGGTGTGAGCACACAGAAGCAGGTGTACGTTGCCACATCTGTGAGTGTGAGCAGCTGTGAGCTTGGTCAGTGAACCTGTGACTGGACCCCGCTGGGATATCCTTCCTGGGGTCTACAGAGTGGGCCTCACCCAAGAGGGGGCCACAACTCCACCATCTGCAGGGCCAGGAAACCCCTGCCAGGTGGCAATGTGTGTTCATGCCTGAGAGGGGCACCTGCCCTGCAGCGCAGCCCCTTCTCCCACCCACCGTGGCACCCCCATCCTGGGCTCAGGTCCCTTGGGTCTCCGGTCTGGGCATCCCCCATCTCTTCTTCCCTGGATCTGCTCACTCTCACCTATGCCATGTGTAAGAACAGGAGGGGCCTCTGCTTGCAAAAGTCTCAGGGGAAGAAAACAAAGCTTCAACTGTGCCCCAAGGACCAGAGGGAGAAGGAGTTGCACTGAGACAGGACTTCCCTTGAAGACGCCAGCAGGCTGGTTTCTTTCTTACTTAATATGGCTAAGGCTTCTCTTTTTTGGTGGGGTACGGCCCCACCAATATGAGGCACTGCCCCCCAATGTCACCCTCTGCCTCGGGAAGCCCAGCCTGCTGCTCAGAGGACCCTACTGGAAGCACACCCATCCCCCATTTCTGGAAGTTTCCACTGGAGAACCATGTCCCTGCACTAAGCTGGGAGACAGTGGGTCTCCCACAGACCCGAGAAGGGGCAGCACTTCCGGACAGCCTCAGAGTCCCCGCATGTCAAGACACTGGACTTTTTGTTGGGGGATCCTAGGGGAGAGGAAGGGAGGCAGGAACCCAACCCACCTGTTTGTCCCTCCCTTCCTCCCCACAGCAGGTCAGAATGAAAAAAACCCACTTCCTGGCTGATCCGATCTGGAACCTAATCGTGTGGATAGCTGCAGCAAGCCAGCCCGGCTGCCTCCCAGCTTGGGCGCTGGACGCCTCCCCACCAGACCTGAGGCTCGATGCAAACCCCACGCCGACCTCCTAACAGGACCTGGGCGCCGCCTGCCCCCAGCGCCTGCCACCACATCCCCTCAGCCCACGCCTAGCGCCCACCGTCCCTGGATTCTCCGGCGGCAGCTGCTCCGGGGCCACGGGAGGCAGTAATATTATAGATTACAACAAACAGGGGCAGCCCACTGACAAATAGGCCTGCGTGAGTGAAACGGTATATTATCCCATAAAAACGTCAGCGGGCAGAGCAGCGGAGCCAGAGCGGAGTGCGGCCCCACGCCCAAGGCCCTTCCAGGCCCCATCGTTTGCAGAAGGGCCTGGGCTGCAAGTGATTTTCCAGACACTGCACGCTGGCTCTGATTTTGTTTTTTGCTTGTTATACTCTGTCTTCGGTGAGGGGAAATGAGGTCCCAGAGGTTAATGGGGACTGGGGAACCCCAGGGAAGCTGTTCCCAGGTGGGTGGGGAGCGGGGGTCGGGGGGTGAATGCAGAGCTACCCAACAGACAGGGGCGTGCCCTGAGTCCAAGTCCATTCACAGCACATCTGCAAGGCAGAGGCCACCTGGGGAGGCCACCTCCCCTCGAGGAGGCTGCCCAGGAGCTGAGGGTTTCGGACCCTCCCCTGGGCAGGCCAGGACGAGCCTGCCTTCCTCCTCGGGGGAACAAGGCAGTGCGTCTGAGGGAGGGCTTCTTTTTGGAAACCTGCCATTCAGGATGAACCCATCAAGCAGACAGACAGCTTCTGTTGTTTGCGGGTGTCAGGAGGGCAACAGGGCACCTCAAAGGCTGGGAGGTATTTTCTCGAGGGACTCCCTAGGCAGAGGCTGGCCCCGCTGCCACCCAGGAGGAGTCCTGGTATCACTTCCACAGCAGCTGCTGGGCGACCAGGTCCCTCTGAGAAGGCCGTTCCAAAAGAGGGCATGTGCCATGTACTGAGCTCAGGGGGTCAGGGAAGACTCTGGTGGGGCTTTGGCCATGACAATCACAGTAGCTGCTTCACAGGATCCAGAGGACAGAGGACAGAGGACAGGTCCCATTTGTTACGGGCCTATATTCAGATATTTATGGTAGGGAGGAAGCCAGGCCGGGGGTGGGGGGGCCCAGAAGCCTCTTCCAGAAGGAAGGGTAGGGGGGCACAATGGAGCAAGGCATTCTTCCACCAGGAAAGTACTTATTCCCAGCGGGACTGGCTGAACTCTATCTGTGCTTGGGAATTCCCAGCCCAGGGACATGGGCAGTCTCGGCTCCGACCCCGAGTAAGATCAGGGTATTCTGGGAAATGTAGTCCTTTGGGAGTTAGAAGGGCCGGCCAGGATTTCTGGGCGGGGGCGGGGTATTGAGTTAAGAAACAGCCAAGGAAGAGGGGGGAGCACTGAGTTAAGAAACAGCCAAGGAAGAGGAGGGAGTAAAGGGAGTTACCATTACTCCAACCCCAGGGTGGATGTTCAAAACTCCTGGCAAGTGGCTATATACATAAACATCTGCTGCCTCAAAAGACACCAAAGACCTGGCACGGTGGCTCACGCCTGTAATCCCAGCACTTTGGGAGGCTGAGGTGGGCGGATTGCTTGAGCTCAGGAGTTCAAGACCAGCATGGGCAACCTGGTGAAATCCTGTCTCTACTAAAAATACAAAAAATTAGGGCGTGGTGGTACATGCCTATAATCCCAGCTACTAGGGAGACTGAGGCACGAGACTGGCTTGAACCGGGGAGGCGGAGGTTGCAGTGAGCCAGTGAGCTGGGATCGCACCACTGCACTCCAGTCTGGGAGACAGAGCCAGACTGTCTCAAAAAACAAAAACGAAAAGAAAAACAAAAACAAACAAACAAAAAAACACACCAGACAATGCTACCATTCTAGTCTCAGATCATATCCACATATGGCTTTTCTGATCAAGTAATTTTGAGGACTCTTATTTTGGTAGGGAGACCTAGAAAGTCCCCAGAGAGGAGGGACCCCAACCAAACCACCCAGGATGAAAGCAGCATTCAGTGATTCCCCATGATTGTTCTCCTCTGGCCCCTGCCTCCAGACACACAGAGAGAAGGAGAACAAAGGTGCCCGCCAGGGGACAGAGGTGCTACCTGCCATGCCTCGGCCTCCAGGAGAGACTGCAGCTGTCCCAAGCGCTCACACATTATTTATGCTCACAGCCAGCTCTGATGACATATGTAAGTTGACAGCGAACATCCTATCAACTTGCTGGAGTGTATCTTGATTTGTTAAAACACTCTTAAAGGTGTACAATCATTTATCAAATTAAAATAGCCGTGCCTTGCCAGTTCTTTTTCTACCTTCCTGGATGGAACCCCCAATAGTCTCCATCCTCCTCTAACCTCCTGGGTAATCTGCCCTTGCACCCAGGCCCTGCTCCTCAGGGGACAGTGTCCCTGCTGCCAGGAGCCCCAGCCTCAGCATCCCCTCCCCACTCCGGCCCAGGCCAGGGCAAGCCCACTAATCGCCAAGAAGTGACAAACGCCAGAAGCCTCACCAATTAAATTTAAACTCATGCAAAGCTCAGTGGCTAGTAAATTATTATTTTTATTAGCTTGAACCAAGTTCCCGTAAGAGAGAAAGTCAACTTGCTCCCATGAATGGCTCTTGTATAATTTATTTAACTCTGTGCTCTTTGCCAAAGCCTGGAATATTTTTAGCTCGTTCTGTTGTTGGATTTGGCTTTTTTATGTGTGTTTCTGAGGGGTATTTTTAGCCTCATCCATGTTATTCTAACAGCCTCCTATGCATTTTGTCCTGTCTGTGGGGGCTGTTGAACCCTGTCTCACAGGGAGATGAGGGAAGATTTCTAAGAATAACCGGGGAGCGTTTGGGGGGACGCGCGTTTTCCAGGGGAGATGCGCTATTTGCACAACGCCGTTCTCTGCCTGGCTCACTAATTTCCCTTATTACTCACGTGACCTGGATATTCCTACAGAAAGCGCGGCGGCTCCGTACAGGGATAATCAGACGTGGTGGCAGCACGAGCCCCACTGGGGGAAACCCACATTCCAAACAGGGCTTCGGCGGGGCGGGCGTGGCGGGCCACCGCCACGGGTCCACGGGCCTCACATTCCCGGATTCCCGTAGCTCCTTTGGGCTCGGGGCAACTTTGATGTCTACCTCTGTCACTTATGGAGCAGGACGGGTGATGTCTTCGGAAAGTAACTCTTTTCACACCTACTTAATGTTGGTAACCGTTGCAGAAACACTCCATCGTGTCATGGAGTTAATGAGGTATTTAAGAAAATGTATTTTTTTTTCTTTACGAAAAAATATCACATGATGAGGGAGGGGAGCCTGGGATGGGGTCTTTCCACACTAGGAAATTATCTTTTTTTTTCCTCTACCGAGTTGGGGGTATTTTTTGGTTTTGTTTTTTGGTGTTTTTTTTTTTTTTTTTTTTTTTTCTTTTTGAGATTGGCAGTAGGAAGCACTTTTGTAGCAGGAAAGAAGTAGTTTGCAGTTCTCCCACCAGAAGGAGCCTCGCCTTTCTCCCACAACCACCCCAGGCTCAAAGCACCTGGTTTCCCAGGCCCCAGCAATTTACACCCCAAAGAAGACAAGAGAAGGGGTGGGAGGGGAATCTGAGCAGATTACTGAAACCAAGATGAGAAATAGCGCCTTGGTGGAGGCGGAGCCCTGGCCCCTGGAGAGGGGAGGCCTACAGACCAGGACAGACAGGAGCTGGCCCCGGTCAGAAGCCGGGAGGACGGTGGGCTGTCTATGTGGGCCTCTCCCCAGGCCGGGGCTGCCTCCAGATCACACACACACTCCCAGCAGAGGCGCCAGCCCCAGTGGCTCCAGGCAGTAGCACTGATGAAAAATCTTGGGTTGGTTCTTGTTGATTTCTCTTTTTTCCCCCCTAGATTTCACAGCTTTGCCTCCAGACCATCTGTATTAGACACAAAATCTAACACTGAACTAAAAATAATGATTCCAAACATTTTAATTGCACCTTTTGGTGACAAGGTTACTGGAACAGCACTTTACCATAAAACCCTACAGCCCGAGTCTACAGCTCCCAGCACTTTCATTTTTAGAAAAACAATGGAAGAAGCCGGACAGCCCCATATCCCAGCCATCAGGGCCCCTCAGGCTGACATTTTGAAAGTGCTGGGTGGGGTTGGGGAAGGGCAGCCCAGGCAGCCAGCGGGGACAGCCTCAGTCCAGCTGGGGTGGCAGTGCCAGGCCAGACAGGCACGGGAAGAGCAGCCCAGCAAAAAGAGGCAGCCTCGCAGAGGCCAGGGCCTCCATCCCCAATGGCTGGATCCTACTCCCAGACAGGCAGGAAGAATCCAGGTCAATTTTCCTTTCCGAGGGGCAGTCAGCAGAGGGAGAGGCGGGCCGGCTGCAGCTGTGGCCTGCGGACTGAGGCCATCCAGGAAAATGGGAAGCAAGGCGGCCAAACCGGCCATTTGGAAGTCTGCACACGAGATGCAAAAAAATTGTTTAACTTAATTATACTTTTTTCTCTCTAAACTAGATCATATATAGACACAGACCAAAGCAAATAATAATCTGGGGTATAATTCTTTTTTCAAAAAAATACATGCAGCTAAATTTTAAAAACCAATACAATATTTTGGCTCTTAGCAATTTCAAAAAGCTTTCTTTGAGCTACAGATGCTTCTAGCTGGATGTCTGTGTGGCCAAGTTGCCCATCACAAATGGGTTGAACATCTCCGAGCACAAGCGGTCTCTTCGGTCTGCAGTGGGGAGGAAACAGGGCCTCCAGGGACAGGGGACACATGGCCCTTCAGACCCTGAACGAGGTAGCCCCCAGGGGCCTCCAGCGCCCTCTAGAGCACCCTGCGCTTAGGGAGGCTGGGAGGGCCTGGGATCAAGACGAAGCACAGAGGACACGGGCCAGGCCAGAGCCCAGAGCCATTTCTCACAGACCTCCGGGGCCTACACACCAAGAACCACGTGGCCAAACTTAGAATGAGCAAGACAAAGGGCTAGGCCACCCGACCCGGCGCCCACCTACCCGGGTGCTGCCTAGACCTGGAAGTAAGGGCAGAAGGGGGAGAATGCGGCTAGCCTGGACCTGGCCAGGATGTGAGCTGGGGCATGGGGTCAGGGAGGCAGCGCTGACCTGACCTGATGGGGAATGTGGCCTGGCCTCCCGGAGGGGACAGCTCCAGCCCCAGCCTACCAACATGCAAGCCTCGGTGTCAGGGGCTCCTGTCTGTGTCGTGCTGTTACTTGCCAGGCTGGAGGGCACAGCACAGTGGAGGTGGGGTGCACACGCTCCCCCTACCCCCAGTAGGGGCCACCCGCCTGCAGCCAGAAGAGGGGCTGGTGGGGAGGCTGGTGAGCTGTCCCTTCTGCCAGGGCGGCCCCAGCCTCAGCGCCCCGTGCACCTGAGCCGGGTGGGCAGCAGCTCCCATGCAGGGGCAGGAAGACAAGCTTGATAACCACAGGGACAGTGGAAGAGATATTTTTAAATCACCCATCGCTCAGGCAAGTGCTTTTTCTCCTTCTCTTTCCAGTTATAAATCTAGAGGAGAAAAAAAAAAGGGAGAAAAAGAAGGAAGGGCAACAGAGAGAAAAGGGCAGCTTCACCAAAGGCCCAGGCAGGGAGGGAAGCGGGTGTGGGCCAACCGGGGAAGCACTGGGGAGACCCCTCCAATGGGCGGCTCCCCGTTCCAATCTCCTGGCGCTGCAAATGCTGGAAGCCCGTTAGCAATTAAGCAATTTCGAGTTTGTTTTTTTTCTAGGAAACGTACGTTTTTCTTTGAGTGCCCTCCCTTCTTCCGACGTTTTCCCTTCTAGCCCCGTCTCTGCCATCCGTTTTAATCCACACACTAATTGTAATCCCATTAAAGCAGATATAATTTTATTAGTATTCACAGTTCATCAAGCTACCAATAATAACTGTTACTGCCAATTTTTTTTAAGCGGTAAACATTTCTGATGTTTAGAACAAACTGTAAACAAAAGCCACCCATGTACGAGGGTGACCCGGCGGGTCCCTAGCGCAGCCCTGCGCGCTTCCCCTGAACTCCACGCGCGCTGCCCGGTGACCTCCCAGGCTTCAGGTGTGGTAGCTGCCTCTTCCCTGACCTCCCTCGACACTCATATCAAAGACACCAGGAAGAGAGCTGCCCTGGAGGCCTGGGCCCGCTCTGCCAAGGACTGACCCTCTGGGGCAGGGAGTCCGAGGGGACGGCCACCGGGCCTCCCTGCGAGGCCCAGCACCGGCGCCCCGCGCTCTCCTCTTGGAGCAAATCCACCACGCTCTCCTCTTGGAGCAAATCCACCGCACTCTCGCCTGCACCGAAATCCTGAGCGCCGCCCCGCGCCACCCCCAGCCCGAGCCCGCGCTGCCCTCCTCCCCGGGCTGCAGGCTGTGAGGCTGGGCCGCACTCCGGCCACGCTTTGTCCGGCTTTAGCGGGATACCAGAGGCACTCGTTAAAGCAAATGCATCCCTGCAAACCCATTCTCGCCCTGACACTTCAAGGCTTTATATAGAAACAGGATTTGCTCGTCTTACACCGGCAGTCCCTATTAACGCTCGCCCGGCGCACACACCACCCTAATCCGCGAGGCCGCGGCGTACCCTGGTCCCCTCCCCCCGCCACAACAGCCGTTTTGTTCCCGCAGAAAGCGCCTCGTTGTCCCAGCCCCGGAACGTCTTAAGGAGGTGAATGCAGAATGCAGAAAAGAGGTTTCCGTGGAATTTAGATTTGCAGGAGGGGGCGGGGGAGGGTGGCGAGGCGCGGAAAGGCTTTAATTTCAGCCGGCTCCGGGGCTGCCCCTCCGAGACCCCCGGGGGAGGGTGGCCAGAGAAGGGCCGCTCTAAATCGCGGCGATGCAGTGTTGGGGGCTGGCGGGACGCGCGGCCCCGCTCAGCACCCAGGCGGCCACCGCGGCCGGGGCCGGGAAATGAAACCAAAGCTTCTCTGCTCCCGGGAGCGGAGCGGTGGGCACCCTGTTCCGCTCTCGAACGCTCCCATCCCGCGCCCGCCCCGGCCGGGCACTGACCTGTGTGCGAAGCCATGGGCAGCGGCGACGGGAAGTACTTTCCCGGCTGGAAGTGCGCGGGGGGCTGCGCGGCGGGCCCGGCCGGGGCGAGGCGCGCGGCGGCGGCGGCACTGCGGTGGCCCAGGCTCCCGCGCTCCGACAGCAGATGCGGCGGCGGCGCAAAGTCGCGGCCATCCATGCCGGGCCCCGGCCCCGGTCCGCCGCCGCTTCCTCGGAGCAGCGCGGCCGGGGCCCGGGGGCGGCTCGGCGCAGAGGCGGCGGCGTCCGGGATCACAGGCGGTGGTGGCGGCGGGGCCGGTCAGCACACGGGAGGACTGGGCTTCTCGGCGGGTGGCCGCGCACCGAGCCGGCGGCCGCTGTGCGGGTTCATGGTCTGTGGAGGCAAAAGCAGAGGAGACACGGGTGACTGGGGGGCTCGGCTCGCCCTGGGGTCCCCGCCCTGCCCGCTCGCCCACTCCCCCCCCACCCCCCACCCCCGCCGGCCCGAGCGAGCGGCGGCCAGGCCGGGTGGCGGGGCCGGGGCGCTCGGTGTCTCCCCGCGGCACGCGCGCGCAGCCCAGCACCTGGGACCCCGCGCGCGCACGCACCGTCCCGGCCACGCTTGGCCCGGGGCAGCTGGGGGAACCCAGCCGCGCTGCTAGCCGCCTCCCGTTCTCGTTCCCGCGGGTCCCTGCAGCGAGGGCACCGCGGCGAAGAGGCTGCTGGCTCTGCTGGGTGATAAAAACCCAAATCTGCGAAGCCATCACGCACACTCGCGCACACACACACACACACACTCACACGCACACCCTCTCCCCTCCCCCGCTGCCCAAAGGTGTCTCGGAGGAAAAGGCCTGGGGTCCACGCTCACTCACTCTCTCTCCCCACCTCATGCCGAGATCCAGCTTTTACTGCATTCCGCTTAACCGAATAACCATGCTAATTAAGCGAGTAATTTTATTGATTGTAACTCAAGAGTTTTTTTTTTTTTTAATAACCTTCCTTTTCCCCCACTCCCATCCCCCCCATGCATCTTTCGGCCCATTCTTCTGAATCCGCTGTCGTCCTCCCTCCCCAGCCCCAGCGGGACCAGCTCCTGTCCCCAGAATCGCTCCAGGACCCCAGGCCGGCTCCTCAGAGCCCCGGGCGCCCCGCAACCGCCACCGGCATCACCTGGGCCGCCACGCCGCAGTGCCCGGCCTGCTGTCCCGGAGCCGGGAGCTTCCTGTTGAGGCTGTAACAATCACCCCGCCCCCCAATCAAATTCGCCCAGGATCTTCCTCTGCGGATTGGGGGCTTGGGGGTGGGGGGGATGCTTTCAGAATCAGAATGCTGCTCTCTCAACGGCCCAAATCGGCCCTAGGATTTCTTCCTTCAGCGCCTGCCGGGGACCGCGAGCAGAGGCCGGTCTCTGCATGGCGGGGCAGCCTGGGTACGCGGGGTCTGCGGCGCCCAGTTCGGCCCTCCAGCTGGGGAAGGTGGGCCCGGCCCAGCACAACCTACTGCCAGCAGACCCCGCCCGGACCTCCGGCGGGGCCACCTAAAATGACCCTCACCTCCATTTTCTTTCACCCCCACCCAACGCGGAACATCCACTCAGGCGAAATTGGGGACAATTTCAGACTCTGGGTGCGGAGGATCGGAGCCAGTGATAGAAGCTACGTGCACCACCTTGCTCCCAGGCGTTCCTCCAAAGGCGCTCCCCGGCCGCACTTCACATATTCCTCCTCATCTCCTAAATACGTATTGTTTTTAATGTTTATCGCCTCCAACAAAAGGGAGATGGATAGGCTTGATATTCTTAATTAGGAACTTTGCAGAAAACCTTGTGTTTTTGTAGCCATCCCACCATGACAACAAAGCGATTAAGATGTTTTCCATCTCCTGAATACCTTTTTAAATTGCGATATTTTATGCTCCCGGTTCTAAAACGTGTTATTTGCAGACTATTTTGTGTCTGATTTAATCTATAACCGAAAACATAATGTATTAAGTGAATACATATTTGCTCTGCTGATAAGCTTTTTTAATATTTATTCGGAGAGCTTTTGCATTGTAAATAAATGGGTCTACACAAAGAGTTCTCTTTGTCTGGCAACTACATACAAAGGCGTTTGGGGCTCCCTTCCCTCTGGGGATCGCCAGCTTTCTCCCCCGGTCTAACAAACAGCTCGGCTCCCAAGCTCCGAGCCCGGCCTGCAAAGCGAGTGCCCGGCCGCCAGGGCCCGGAGAGTACTCTGGCGAGGGGGCTGCGAGCGCTGGGGTCAGGGGAGGGGCTGCCCGGGCAGGACTAGGGACGTGGGGGCCCCCAGCACCGGCCGGTGCCTCCCGAGCTCCAGAGGGCGCCGGGCGGGACAAAGGGAAAGAAGGAACGAGAGGGAGGTCAGAAACCTGCAGCTTCAAAGGCGCCGAGGGCCGGAGAAGGGCCGGGGGCGGCGCACGCGGGGGTGCCAGGCTTCCTGGAGGCCTCCGGGGAGTCGTGTGTGCTGTGCTTTTGTTTTGTGGTTTTTTTTTTTTTTTTTCCAATGAGAAATTTCAAAGTTGAGAAAGCGTGAGCTGCTGGCGATTCTCGGGACGCGGGCTCGGCTACGAAGCAGCAATTTTAATCTCGCACCCCCTGCGGTAGGATCGCAGGCCCGATTGTTCCTTTCTCACCAGCCGGCTCGACTTTTTAAGCAAACAGGAGGCGGATTACTGTCGCCCGCCTGCGCCGCCACGGCTCTGACCGGATTGGAGGGGGCTTTTCTTTGTGTTCTCTCCTCCCGGGTAGAGGCCGCGCCGCGCCTCCGCGTCTGCCAGCGCCGGGCTTCGGGGGCCTGGGGAGCCCGAGGAGGTCAGGAAGCGGGGCGAGGAAGGGCGGCCACACGGCCCGGGCTGGGAGCCCCACAGTCCCGCAGCCGCGACGCCGCCACCCGCCGAGTGCCGAGGCCCGGGGCCCACCCCCAGCCCAGCTCCAGGAGAGGCCGCGCAGGAGGACCGCGAGGACGGCGCCGCAGCGCCAGGTCAGGCTGAGCTAAGGGAGGAAACGGAGCGAAAAGTGATGGCGGGCAGAGGACCCCGGGCGGGCGGAGAATCGCTGACGAGGGCATTTCGGGAGGAGCTGAACCTCGGAGCACAGGGCTCCTTCCCGGGAAGGCAGGGCGTGACCCCGGAGCCGCGGGTCCCTCTTCCCGCGGCCCCAGGCGTGGCTGGCGCGCTCCAGGATCTGGGGCTTCTACAGGTTTGCTTTGTTTTCTGCTTTTGCATCTAAAAACCCGCTCTCTCCTCGCCCGCCTGTCGGAGACCCGGACTCCGACCCGTCTGCCTCCCTCCGGCGCCGTCTCCGGGAGCGCGGGCGCGGTGGGGCCTGCAGGCCGGGCTGGGACCTGGCGCGCCCGGGGGCGCTAGTGGCTCGGCCGCCGCCGCAGAACCCGCTCCCTGCGAAACAGCCGCACCCGCTCCCCAGGAGAGTCCTGAGAACTAGGGTCGCGCCTGACCCCCGCGCCTGAGGAAAACCAGCCCGCGGACCCCGCCACACGGGCCGTGACCCGAACCCCGCGCGCTGTCCCGAACGCACGGTGAAAACGCCCCGCTGCGCCAGCCTCGCTCGGCCCCCCTCCTCCACCCCTTCTCCGAAAAAATAATTCTGAAATGGGAACGAAGACCGAAAAACTCGCCATGACCTTTTCCCTCCCCGGCCCCTAGCTTCGGCCTGGAAGGCCCTTCAGGGCAGCGGCCGTGGGTACCACGAGCCGGCCGGTTCCCCTAGCCGCGGACCGACCGGGCGGGGCCAACTCAGGACTGCTCCGGGGAGGAGAGCAGGGTAGGGGAGCGAATAGTAGGGGTTCGTTCGTGGGTCACCCAAAGCCGGGAGCACGCTGGCGGCGCCCGGACTTCGCCGACTGTCCGCCCGGTGCCACCCGCGCGGCTCGCGCCAGACGCAGCCTGACGGTCCCTGTCCTGTCTCGAGTATTTATTTTTAATGCTGGGTGTCGATCGAGACAACAAGCGTTCAGAGCAAAGCAAGGACGCATTACGGGGGGAATTTTAAACCGATCGATAAGATTTTTCAGAGAAAAAAATCGCTTATATAGTCCATATTTTTTAAGAAAAAAAAAAGCTTCGACATTTTAACGGATTTTGTTAAAAGGGAAGGTATATATTTCTTAACATCACAACCCTGAATTTCTTTTGCTAAAAAAAAAAAAAAATGTAAAACCCCAAAGCCAGAATAAAAAATAATAATAAAAATACAAAAACAAAAAAAAAAAAATGAAAGCAATTTCAGTTACTTACTGGAGGCTGTTTCCTGGATACAACTGAATGCAATACAATTAAATCAGTAAATGTGACTTTGTTTTGTATTCCTATTGGTATTTTCAATGTGCTGACTGTTGCACTGTAAATGCACCGCTTCCACAACAACGACTCTAGCGAGCCCATCCAGAGCGGCTCTCAAACCTGCAGCCTGGCGCGGCGAGCCACGGGCCCTGCATACTAATAAGCTCGTGCCACTCAGCCCGGAGCAGCCAGCGCGCTGATTGGCCGCGCAGCCCTCCACGGCCGGGAGCTCGTGCCACTCATTCGGCGTAAACAGGCCTCCCAATAGGCTGGCGCCGGGCCAGGGAGCTGCCAATCAGGAAGCAGCGGGGCTACTACCAAGCCCGATGGCGCCTAATTCAAGCCCGGCGACTGCGCAGCTCCTCTGCGCAGATCATTGCTGCTGAATGGGAATGTGGTGGCGCAGGGCAGGAGAGGGAGCTGGAACCAGCGAGTGCGCGTGTCCCGGCGGAGGGGGAGGCGTATACACAGACACAGACACACACACACATATATGTTTAATCCAGCAGGTCTAACGTTTGGCTTCTGCCGCACAGAAGGCCAAAGGAAGAAATACCACCACCCCTTAAAAGTAGCTACTTTTTCTCCCTGCGATCTGTCTGGCAGGTGGCAGGTAGGCCAGACCTCCAAGCCCAGAGGCCTCCCCAGGTTGCCTGGCCCATCTACCGCTCTGAAGCTGCTGCCTGCCGGGACCCGAGCTCACGGATGCACGCACATCAGCTGCTTGGGCAGTACAAGCTTTGAATAGCCCGCCCGGCCCTCTCCTCCCCCTGACCTGGGGATCAGACCCTGGGAAGTGAGTTCTGAGTCTCCAGCCGTCTACATTACTGGCTCTCAATTTTATCTCCCTCTGCCACACTTTGCAACAGAGCAACTACTAAAATGAAAATCAGGGATTTATTGAGAAGACAAGGATTGCCCTTTCTTCATCTACACCTAGATTTAAAAAATATTTTCAGCTCGATAAGGGGGGAAGGGGATATGGTGTGGTAAACCATGTATAGTATTTCTCAATGCTGCTCCCTGTCTGCATATCTGCTAAATCCTCACTTCAACTAAAGCAAGCTACTGAACAATTTTTATCGTAATCAGATGCAAACCACTTCTAAAATATTCTGCAAACAAATATTTCTGTTAGAATTTGGTTTCCCACCCAAATGCTATTTATTCTCAGGGAGTCGAGGTGATGTCTTAGTGGCGATGGATACATTTATTTTTGCTCCTCTTTCTCCCTGTGAATCTCTGCCTCCCCCTCTGGGGGAAAAAAGGATATTTAAACTAGAAGCCAAATGACAGATTCACACGCATTCGAAATTCTCCACCGTCTCATTCCAGCAGGGACACGAAAGAGTTAAACTCAAAGCCTGCTGTCTCTCTGTTTCCCCGCCCCCACTCCCGCTCCCGCGGGACCGCTGGGATTGGTTGGCACTCCGCCAGCGGACTGTCCATCACCGAGTGTAAACAAGGCGCTGATTGGCTGTTGTCCAGTCCGCACTGGGCCTCCTGAAAAAAGCAATTACTGGCTCCGCGGTTTCAAGGCGGCCCAAGGCCGCTTGATGAAAGGAGATAAGCTGGGGACCGTTTCCAGGATCCCCGCGGGCCGACCCGGGCAGCCCGGGAGCCGAGGTGCGGCGGAGAGCCCGCGGATCAAAGGAATCTGGAGAGAAAGGGGAAGCGGGCGGCCGGCCCCGGCCGGCCTTCCCCCCCGCAGGCCACGCCGACCTGGGGTGGGGGGCTGCGGGCCGCGGGTGGGGACTCCGGGATTTCCCGCCTGCCTGAGTCGGGGCCTGCGCCGGCGCCGGCGCCGGCTTTGGGCGGCGCGGCCGGGAAGGGAGCTCCGGAGAGCCCGGGGCTCGCAGGTAAGCGCCAGGGCTCCGCGGGCCGGGCCGGGGGCTCAGGACAAGGCGCGGGGCCCGCCCCTGCTGGCTCGGGAGTGGCGGTCGCGCAGGCCCGGGTCCCGGCTCCGGCGTCTCCCGGCTCCGGCGGCCGGGACCCCCAGCGACCGAGCCCCTGGCCAGGCCCCAGGCCGGCGCCTTCGGAAGCGACGTCTGGCGGGCCGCGGGGCCCGAGGGGCAGAGTCGGGAAGCGTAAATCCCCGTTGCGCGCGGAGATGAGATTAGCGCGCGGCTATTCATTAGGGCGGGGACGATTGAATTAGGTCCCTGGGCGCGGTCGCCGGCTGGGGGTGTGTTTGGCGCCGACCCCCGGGCTTTGGCCGTGGCATCGGGAGGCTGGAGTAGCGGCCCCAGCGAGTGTGTTGGACAATCGGGCGCCTCTGGGTCCCAGCCCCGCGGGTGCAGGCGGAGGCTGCCCGCTTCCCGCGTACACCGAGGACGGCCGGCCCGGCTCCGGAGAAATGGCGCTTGGGAAAGGAGGGGAGGGGAAGGTTCCCGGACCTTGCACAGGGACGGGTCGCCGGGGACCCGCGCAACCCTCCGGGGATGGAGGAGGCGCGAGCTGGAAGCGGCGCGCGGGCCCGGGCCCGGAACTAACACCGTGGGGCCCAGTCTCTCCTGGCTCGGGTGGGTAGACGCGCCCCGAGGCCCCTGGTCCACGCAGGGCGCCCCTCACAGACGGCGCGTTTCCTACTCTCCTAAGGAACCGAGTTCCCATCACTGCCTCCGATGAGCTTGTTTCCGGATCAGGAACCTTTTTCAAGTTAATTTTTAAAGCCTCATTTGAATTTCTTAATATAGGAAAATATGTAGATGAGAAAAACCTTGACTCCAACAAAGAGAACACCGTGGTTTCCCAGGACTTGCTCTGAGCTCGCCGCATCAGGGCAGGGGCTCCACCTCAAACCGACCTGTGGGGGAAAGGGAGGCCTCAAGCCCCTGGGAGTCCTGGTCCCCTCCAGAATGTGTTGCAAGGAGAGTGGCTGGAAAGGCCCCACAGAGCCCCTAAACCAGCCTCCCCTCCCCCTTGGGCAGATTGTTCTAGGGTCCTGGAGCCTGAAGGATGGACCCTCAGCTTGCCTGCCCCCATCCCCAGTCATCGTTCACCATCCGAGAAATGCCCACTGCCAGGGACATGGGAGGGCAGAGAGTAGCTCACAGGTGCGTGGCCCCTATCTCCTGAAGCTAGTTTAGACCCTTCTAGCTCAGCCTCACCAGATTCCTAGGATGAGCACTGGCTTCACATCCCCCAAGTGCTGGCCCCTTCGTGTCCCCGAGAGAGGCTGCTCAGGCGGGCAAAGGCCCTGAGGCATTGAGTGCGCCTTCCAGAGCAGTGCAGAGGCTCCCTGCCCTTCGCCTTCCTCCCCATTTCTGCCTCCTCCTCCCCCAGTGTTCACTTAAAACAAATTGTAGTGGGCTTTTTGTTTTTTTTTTCAATACTGTTTCAAAACAGTTGTTACAGCAAATAACTGCAGACGGGTCTGCTGGACTCGGTGGAGAGGGGCTGGCAGCTGCCCAGCACAGGCGCCTGGCCGCTGGGCAGCTCCTGCAATACCAAAATAAGCTCCCGAGTTCTCCTGGAAGACTTGGGCCGCCGGGAGCTCAGGCTGGCGATCTGCTTGGAGGAAACCTCCCTAGTTTCCGTTTTTACTCTTCCTGCTGTCCAGAGCTAACAAATGTTTTTAATTTTAGAGGAACATGGTGTGGGGATCTGCAGACGCGCCTTCCACTGGGGAGAGGACCAGAGAGGGGACAGGAGGAAGAAAAGAGAGGGGATAATAAACCCACGGTCAGTCTTGATGCTGGAGTGCCCAGGTCTCCGAAGTTCCTGCAGCTTTACAGATGAGTGGGCTGCAAGTGAGGCTGGGCCTGTGGACAGCCAGTGGGGCCTGGAACAATGCCAGGAGTGGCCTTGAACCCCACCTTGATCCCTCTCCAGCAGGATCTGGGGTCACTGCCATGGGCCTGGCAGACATCACTCCAGGTTTGCCCTCTGGCCTGGGTAGAAGATAAACCCCCCACCCCACATAACTGGCTGCGCTTCTACACCTGGCAGGCCGGCTCACACATCACACTTGAATGCATACACGCACTTGTGCACAGTCTTGAGTGTGTGCACATACATCTGCCTGTACACACTCATATGCCAACATGTGAATCACTTGGAAGTGTACACGCCCAAACCCACAGCACAGATGGGCAGACAGGTGAGCCTCATGCAGCATGTCACACTCCCACATGCACAAAACATGCATGCAGAGGCACATCACACACGCAGAGGCACATCACACACGGAGAAGCACTCCCGAGAACCACCTTCTCCCTTCCAGCCTAGGGGCCCCTGTTCCCCCAGAACTGGGCCCAGCCCTGGAGCCCCCTCCAGCACTCCTCTCCCACCCCCACGCTCCCCAAGAATGGCAGCAGATGTAGGTCTCCCGGCTCCCAAACCACTGAGATCCTGCTCTGTCTGAAATAATTATATAAATAATTATTTTTTAATACAAGGGGGTGGGGGTGTCAGGCAAGTTACATGAAATTGTGAATTAGCCATTGCTCCAAATAAATGCCTGCTTCGGCCAGAGAGCAGCAGCTCGGCGCCCCCAGTAATCCTGTGTTAGGTGTCTCTCCATTGTTCCCTGGGCCATTAGTCAAAGGGCAAATTAGAAACAATTTCTTGATGACAAAAATTGACTCTTAATTCTTCCCACCAGAGGCACAGGGGGACAAGTCCAGGGGCCAGGCCTGAGACTGGGACTGGCATCAGGAGGGGTAGGCAGGGGTCGAGGTGGGGGGCCTAAGATGGTTCACAGTGGAGACTTCCCTCAACTGGAGGACAGCAGCAGCTCACCCCCACCCCAGAATCCGTGTTCGGGAGGGCAGCTGGGGCGGGGGGTTAGGAGCAATCCCACTCCCGGAAGAGGTCCTGACCCCCCACCCCACCCATCTGCCTGTAGAAGCCCCTCTGCTCTAGACTGGGGGGAGTTCTTTTCATCAGGGTCTTTCCTGGTGCCTGGAGGGAAGAGGGTGTGGGGGAAAGGTCCGTGTGTTCCCCCCTCACCTCCCCTGCTCAGCAGTGTGACCTCTGGCTCTGGGGAGGATTGGGAAGCCCCAGGGTCTGTGCCTTGGAGTGGGGGGCAGCCTTTTCTCTGCCACAGCTTCTGCCTTCGGGAGCTTACCCTTCATAGGAGCAGAACTGTTGTGGAGGGGAAAGGACGGCGAAGGTTCCGAAGCGAAGGGGGCTGCCCCCACTGAAAACAAAGCTTCCAATCACAGCCCCTTCATTTATCAGGACCCAGAGGATGAGGTGGCAGGGGAGGGGGCTGCATGGAGGGAGCGCCGCACCCTCGTCCCCAGCGCCTGGGCTGAGGCAGGCCACAGAGGAGCAAGGCTTGTCAGCGGCCAGGCCTGGGTGGGAGATTGTCTTCCAGGCACACACAGCTCCCAGCCCGGCGCACAAGGCTGTCTGTCCCTTCTTGGGCACTCCCAGAGGGTCCCTGGCTCCAGCCTAAGCAGGGAGCCAGGTTGGAGATGTGGGAAGGCAGAAGTCCCAGGGATCCTGGGAGAGGCTCAGGTTGTACCTGCAGGCCATGATCTCCTCGACAGACCTCGGGAGGAGGTTGTAAGTTTTTTAAAGAAACCTGAGCAGCAGAGGAAAGGGACTCAGAAGCCCGTGGCACGACTTTCTGGACTCCCCGTCCAGTGAGGGGGCTCCATTGCTGCAGTTGCCGGTTTTGTCCAACCAGGTCAGGAGGCTGCCCGGCCCCCTCCCCGCTCTCAAAGTTGCTTGTTAAACACAGAGTCGTAATTTGTGGCTAAATATAACCAGTGTGTTCGCACGGAAAGTATAATTCAGGGTGCTTGTTGTATGAGGTTATCAAGGAGACTCATCTGGGTTAAATTAAAGTGATTTTCATAAAGGGCAGAAGCACCCCTTTGCCTGGTTTCCTCTGCCTTTTTATTAGTGACAGTGTGATTGTTGCAATTATTAGAGGGGATCAAGGAAGGTGGGAGTTGCCAGGGACCCCCCTGCTGAGGAGGGATCCTCCCAGCCCCCTTCCACTCACCATTGTCCCGCTGCCCCTCCAGCCTCCTGGTCACTGTCACCTCCTCTGCAGCTGGAGGACTGGAGAAAGGCCCAGGAGCCCTGGGAATCTCTACTGTGCCAGGCTGCCTTCCCTAAAGGCCGGCTCCTTCCCCACAGGCAGCCAGTCTGGGGGTGGACCTGGAGGGGCAGGGTTCTCTGGGCCAAGGGATATGCTTTGGGGATCCGCTGGAATAAAGAGTAATTGGTTTTCCCCGCAGGAGGTTGACCCCAAACAGCCCTCAGTCTTCCTGCCCACGAGGACAACGAGGACAGGAAGCCAGACCCGGGAGAGAAAGTCCAGATCAGACAGATGGGGGTTGGGAGGGCCTAGTGGCTGAAACTGCCCTGCTTGGGGACAGTGCTCAGGCAGGACCAATCCAAATGAGGGCACTGCTTATGTGGTTCTTCTGGGAGCATCCTCCAGAGCAGAGCCTGGCTTCAGGCCCTCCCTGCAAGGACACCTGCCTCCACTCCCTGCCAGACCAGACCAGGCCTGGCTGCAGAGGTGAAGGGGCGTCAGGGCTGCCTGTCTCCACTATTTGGCTCTCCACTGTTTGGCTGTGTTTACACATATCGCTGTCAGGGTGTCTGGACAGTGGGGCTCAGAGGGCCTTGCCGGCCCAGACTTCCCCAGGCCTATTCTCACATTGGTGGGAGGGCCCTAGTGGAGGGGTGCAGGCTGGGTGGTGGGGCCAGGCCAGCGGAGACCTACAGGACCATGGAGCATTTAGGTCTCATACCCAACCCCACCCTGTCCTCTGAGCTTCAGTTACAGAACCCAGGCAGCAGGAGGGCAGGGCCCGGCCCCTTCTCACCCATCCTCAAGGCAGGCAGGAACTCTGAAGCCAGCTTCCACCAGGGGTTCCCTTAGCCCCCACCCTCCAAAAGCCCCAGACCCTGCCAGGCCTCACCCTGCCAGCATCGTGGCCCCAGCTGAGGGCTCCCAAAGGCGGTTGCTGCTAACACAAGCAGGAGGCCTCAGGGCATCCCGCAGGGCACACACCAGATCGACCTGGGCTCCTCACACACCTCCCAGACCTAGCCCTCTAGTGGGTCCTGGCCCACAAACCCCCACGCACCGCCCCTGAGATGAGCCCCACGGCCCACCTGCCCTCCAGCCCTGGAGACTTCTCTCCCTTGGCAATGGCTCCCGTTGGGAGGCTGCAGGCCCTCCCTGGGCTGGACCAGAGGGGACAGACTGTCTCTCCCCCGCGACTTCTGGGGGCACTAGAGTCCTTGGCCTGGTTACCTACAGCATTTATAGCCCTCCAGTAAGTTATTTGGAGTTGTCACAGAGCAGCATGTGCCTGGGGCAGAGCCCTCACCTCCAGCCCCTGGACCACCTGACTGCTGCCTCTGCCTGCTCCAAATACGGCCACCGCCTCTTTTGTTAACGGGACAGTTGATCCATTAAATTAAAAATCATTCAATAGATTCATTTTTTTTCTGGCCTGCACAAATATGTATTCTACTTCAATTCATGAAGCATCAGTACTCGCTGCAGGGATAATTCCCCAGGCGGGAGAGGAGTTTCGGGGAAAGTGCCCCGAAAGGGAGACTCCCCAAAAATCCCTTTCCCAACAGCCAAGGCAGGAAGGCCACAGGAGCCTGCCCCGGGCCAGGGCCCAGACCCGCGCAGCAGCCCGCTCTCCTGGCCACTTCCGCCGGGGCCTTTCCGAGCGAAGTCCATTAGGGCCAGATCTCTGCGCCTGCCCTACCCGGGGTCCGGGCAATACGCAGCCCCGACCACCGCCCGCGGCCCGCCCTCGGCCCGGGGGAAGCGCAGAGACACACTGGAGGCATTTTCTTCCCTCTGGAATTGATTGTTTTTTGTTTTTGTTTTAATAGCAGGACTTTTCCAAGCAAAAAGTCTCCTGAGGCGGGTGGTAAAAAATCAAAGCGTCTACATCCAAGCCCGGAACAAAAGCCCTTTGGAAATCCCGCGGCGGGGCCGGGCGCGGGCGGTTGCGGCGGGCGGGGCGGCCGAGCGCGCCCAGGACCCGCGTCGGGAGAAGCCGCGCAGCGCCCACCGCGGGGGTCGAGTCCCGGCGGCCCCACCTGCTCCGGAGTTGGGCCTGTCCCTCCGTCTGGGGAGGCGGCCGGAGGCGCCATCACCGCAAATTTATGGCCCGGGTGACGTGCTTCCTACTCCCACAGTGGGGCCCAGTGACATTAAACAGAAAATTGACGGGAGCGGAGCGAAGCCGAATCCCTTTCCCTCCAGCCCGGTCCCCCTCGCTTTTCGGGGACGGAACCAGGGACCAGAGCAAGGGCGTCCCCGAGTTTGTGCGCTCGGGAGCCCGTGCCGGAGACCTCCCGGATTCCAGAGCCCAGGCCGCGTGCTTCGGGCGCGCAACCCCCGCCCGGACCGCACCCCTTCGCCGGCCACAACCTCAGCTCCCGTTCCACGTGCCCGGGGCGGCCAGGCAGAGTGGGGCCCCGCACCCGGGTCGCTCCCGCTCGGAGGGCCCAGGCCGGATGAGGCTCCGACGCGCCCTCGGCCCTCCCTCCGCGCCCCAGCTCCGGAGAGCGCCCCGCTGCCTCCAGCACAGCTGGGGAGGGAGGACCCCGGTTGCCCAGCCCCCACCCTCGCCGCCGCGCCCCGCCCTCGGCCGGCGCAAGTGGGAGAAGAGAGCTAGAGACGAGCGGGGCGCGTCTGGGTGGCTGCCGGGGGTCGCTCCTCTGGCCTCGAGCGCCCGCTCCCTCCGCCCCCCGGCGCCTCCTGGCACCGAACCCGCCGCGCCGCGTCCTTAAAGGCGCCGCCTGCTCTGCTGGCCTTTGTCCGCGTGTCAGGGAAGGTCACACTGGGGGGTGGTGCGGGGACAGCGACACTGCCGGGCGCCGGCATACCCCCTACCCCCTCCCCCACCCCTCGGGGCACTTGCTGCGGCCCTGCAGGCGTTGGTCTTGTGGCACTTGTCCTGTCGTGCTGGGTTACACACAGCCATGACCGGAGCCAGCGCATGTGTTTCTCAGAGAGGAATCCAGGGAGCCCTGTGGGGGCTGCTTGGGGAAATGATGCTGCCATCCCCACGCCCCTGGTGCCAAACAGGGAGAATAAAGGAGCCCTGGCCTGAGGGAGACAGCCCCAGGGGACTGACAGAACCCTGGTTCATAGCCCAGAGAGGGAACGGGAGGGCCAGGCCTCAGCCAACTCCAATCCTGCACTGCCTGAGCCAGCTCCATTCCTCACCCCTCTGGCCTGCGTGGTTATCGTGGGCAGCCGGGGTACCAGATCCTACCCTGCCTGTTCAACCCTCTAGACAGCCTGGGACACAGAGGGCATGGTGGCCATGCCTGTTTTACAGATGAGCAGAAGGAGACTGTGAGAACAAATAACATGCCCTTGTTCACACCTGGGGCCTGGATTCTTCTGGAAAACTAGTCATAGGGTTGGCTGGCTTTTGGGCCTCGGACCATCCTAAGACAAATGGCTGGGGCAGACATGATGCGTCCCGACTTCTACCTTGTAGACCAGGAGCAGAACAAAATGGGCCTCCTGACCAGCCATTGGGCGTCTTGGCCACAGCACCCACGGAAAGATGTGTCAGGGTCCAGCTCTCCCTGGGAAGCCCTTCCGAAAGCTCGCGGCTGGCCTGTTTCTCTGTCACTGGGATGAGGCCCCAGCAAGGCAGATCGCAGCCTGCAGCCAGGAGGAACTGCTAATATATGGCAAGAGTCTGGAAGCAGATTCCAAAAGGTCACGTTGGACTGAAACCAACAAGATTACGTTGAACAGGCTGGATGTGAACCTCCACTTTCAGGTTCAAAAATCAGTTGTAAAAATGCAGGCAGCTTCCCACTGAAGACTTGCTGGGCCAAGCCGCAGCTGTCTGCAGCACTCAGGCAGCTCATCCACCCCCTGTCTCCCCGACACAGGCCCCCTTGTGAATTTCCCTGAGCCCCAGCAGCTGAGCCTGCGCCCTGGGGTGGGAGTGGGAGCTCCCAGGATGTCTGACCCGCTGTCTCTGATGTCAGGTCCGCTGGGGGAGGGGATGCAGCTGGGGACAGTAGAGAATGGGGTCCTTGTGCCACTGTCATCAGGCCCAGGGCTTCCATGAACACGGCTTTGTCTGCACCCATACCCCGTGGTGACCATGGGACCAGCGGATCAGTGGGCCTCTGAACAGGAGGGGCGTGCAGAGCTGCTTTTTGGCCTCAGTTAACTCTTCAATGGGTGTCAGAGGCACTGTCTTTCCTGAGCTCTGCGCCTCGTGCCTGGGAGCCTTAGGGCCACACGGAAGGGTAGAAATCAGTTTCAGGTCCCGAGGTCTGGAACGGCTTTTTTAAACCCAGTTTTTTTCCTGTGAAAATGGCTGCAGACACTGAGGGAGGGAGAGGGTGGTCCTGAACCTGATGACTCTGAAATATGCTTGGCCTTTCCCAGAGATTCCTGCTCCCAACCTAGGCCCAGATGGCAACAGAAGCTCATGGTGAGTATGCACTGGTCCTGGTCTGGTTCCAGCATGCACCGCATTGCTGGGGAAGTCTTGGTGGTCCAGAGGAGGTAGCCCCCACGCTGGGCATCCATCCACGTGGGCCCCAAATTGCCCTTTTGAAATGTATTCATATTGTAATCAGAAAACAAAACAGGCCAGGCATGGTGGTTCATACTTGTAATCCCAGCACTTTGGGAGGCTGAAGCAGGTGGATCACCTGAGGCCAGGAGTCCAAGACCAGCCTGGCCAACTTGGTGAAACCCTGTCTCTACTAAGAATACAAAAATTAGCCAGGCGTGGTGGTAGGCACCTGCAGTCCCAGCTACTTGGGAGGCTGAGGCATGAGAATTGCTCAAACCCAGGAGGCGGAGGTTGCTTTGAGCCGAGATCTCGCCACTGCAGTCCAGCCTGGGCAACAGAGAGGGACTCCGTCTCAAAAAAAAGAAAATAAAGCAAACCAATGAACACTATTCCAAACAAATGTCCAGCCTCCCTCTGCCAGAGATCAGAGGCTGCAAGGTGGGCTCTGTCCCCAGCCACACAGCTGGGGAACCCACAGGGTGCCAGGCCCCCCCAGCCCCATCCCTGCCCCACAGGCTCCTGGAGTGATTGTAGGCTCTGGACTGTCTCAGTTTGCCCACAGCCTCCCCTAGGTGCCCGGGGAGCCACTGGCCAGCCTCTGATTGCACTCCAGTCAGGGCTTGACGGGGAGACAGAAACCAGGCTCGAACTCCTTCCCATACCCCAAAACGCCAGTGTGCACAGTGAGGGGAGCCCTGGCCACACAGCACAGACAGCATGCCTGCCCACGAGAGGCCCAGGGCCCCAGGGAGCCAGAGGGGCAGGGTGCCTGGCAGCATCCAGGCACATGGGCCCAGGCCCCCCGACACCGGGCTGAGGCCAGCCTCCCCCAGAGCGGTTTGGAGCCCCGCCCTGGAGGGGGAGCGGATCGCCCATCGTGGGGGTGATGAGCCACCAGGTGGTGAGGCTGCCTGGCAGGGCTGGACCCCCTTTTGGATCCCCCTTCTGATTTCTGCACCCCTGAGTCTTGCCCATGCCATAACCTCACCCTGCCAAGGCCAAGGGTCAGGGGGGCAACAATGCCCTCACCAAGCTTACCCTGGGACAGCCACCTCACTCGGGGGAAGCTGGGTTTTGCCGAATTTTCTGCATGGTGTGGGTCCGTGGGCTGGGGGCCACTTCGCCTCCCTGCACCCGTCCTAGGACCCTGGGGCCGCAAGCAGGCTGGAAACCCCGTGGGGGCGAGTGGAGCCCAGGGACTTCTAGGAGAGGGTCGTATGTGACAAGCGGCTCCGGCGGACACGGTCTTGTGAACATGGGGGCTGGGGTGGGGTCAGGGTATGAACAGCGCAGGCCTAGAAGCCTCAGACTCTGAGGGGCGGGAAAGAGTCCCCAACACAGAATCAGAGAAGGAGCCCGGAGTGGGGGGGAAGAAGAAACGGGCACAGTGGGCGCTGCCATCCTTCCTTGGGGCGCATTTCCTCCCTGCCCTGACCAAGAGGAAGGGACCCTCCTGCCTCCAGAAGGGACTTCTCTGAGCCCGGGACACACGAGGAAACCAAGGCTCAGTCACCAGGAAGCCCTCACTCCCTGTCAAGGCCACCCAACAGGAAGAAGGGGAGGCAGGATTTGATCCCAGGCTTCCCTCCCAGCCTGCACGCTGCTGCACTACCCAACCCTGAGGACCCCAAGAGCCTCCAAGAATGTGGGATTTTGGTTCTGAGCCTCCACAGGGGCCTCTGGTTCAGGACCACCAGAATTGGCGCAGACGCCCGAGCAGTCAAGGGGAGGGCTTTGTGGAGTGTGGGGGTCTGTCCTCCCCCATGGCCACAAACAGAGCCCACCCCTCAAATGTAGGTGGGGTGGGGCAGGGGAGCGCCTCGGCTTGGTCATCTGGGCTCCAGTGAGGCTGCCTACTCCTCCTCACACGCACGGGAGGCTGAGGGTGGGGCCCTGGGGGAGGGGCTGCCCCAGGCTGTAGTGCCTGGGAGAGCTGGGGGTGGGCAGGGGACAGGCGGATGGCCCTCCTGCCTGGCCCTGGCTGCCCAGGTCTTGCTGCCTCCCCCTGTTGGGTGATTTAGATGATTATAGACCTGAGGTCCCGCCAGGCGCGTTGGCTGATGCCTGTAATCCTAGCACTCTGGGAGGCTGAGGCAGGTGGATCACTTGAGCTCAGGAGTTCGAGACCAGCCTGACCAACATGGTGAAACCCCATGTCTACTAAAAATACAAAAATTAGTGTGGTGGCGCGCCCCTGTAATCCCAGCTACTCTGGAGGCTGAGGCAGGAGAATCGCTTGAACCTGGGAGGCAGAGGTTGCAGTGAGGCGAGATCACACCACTGCCCTGCAGTCTGGGCAACAGAGTGAGTCTGTCTCAAAAAAATATAAATAAATACATAAATAAACCTGAGGTGCAAAGTTTAAAGGTTTGGGTGACACATCAGAGGCAGGCCTGGGGAAGAGGTGTCTGTCCCACCTTCCCAGAGCACATCCTCCGAGGGCTTGGGCCCCGGGGATGCTGGGTGGCCCCTTGGAACTGTGAGGAGCTGACATATGGGTGGGGACCAGAGGAGGGGCCGTGGAGAGCCCTGGTAAGGGTGTGGGCGCTGGTGGGGCCTGCCTGGTGTGTGATGGGGACAGGCACAGGCATGGGGGTGGCCCACATCCAAGACAGTGGGCTCCTGGGGCCACCTCCTCTTCACACGGCGGCCCCAGGTGTAGCTCGGGCCTAACAGCCCAGCCATCCCTGAGAGCCAGTGCAGAGGGTACAGCAGCTGCCTCCTCTCGGGGCCTGCCGGATGGTCGCCATCCTGCCAAAAGCGCAGGGTGGGAACTCCCGTGCCCATCGCCAGAGAGGGAGATGCTCCTTGGTCTCAGGAGGCGGTGGGGCCCGGGACTCACACGGACCTGGGTGCAAGTCGGCCAGTTCCAGCTGGGCACACTGGGCAGGTCACCCACTTCCCGAGCCCTCCATGTCCAGGCCATTGTGGGAAAACCCTCTCCAACAGGGGAGTGAAGGAACAGGATGGAGTGGGGGTGGCCCCAAGGCACGGGGAGAACCAGAGGCTGCGGGTGAGGCCCTACTGTGGGTGAGGCCCCGCCGTGTGCCCTGTCCCGTCTCTTCCTCTGAGGGCAGGCGCCTCACCCGATCACCCTCCCGGCTCTCTCAGCCGCCCCTGCCTGGGCTTGCTCCTGTCTGGTGTTGGGTGACCTGCCTGCTGCTCTCAGGCCCCACACCCATTTGTGGCCTCGTGGCCATGAGTGGCCCTGTCCCCGACTCTGAAGTAGTGTAGAAGCTCCACTGCAGTGGGCACAGTGGTGGCCCCCAAATGGTTGGTCCACCTGGAGCCTGTGAACACAACAGGCTTATTTGGGAAAAGGGTCTTTGTCCAGAGACAAAGGCCCTTAGAAGATAGAGGTCGGGGGAGATTTGAGAGGGAGGTGAGAGAGGCCACATGAAGACGAGGCAGAGACAGGAGTGACACGGCCAAGGCCACGGGACGCCTGGGGCCACCAAATGCCAGAAGAGGCAGAAAGAACCTGCCCTGCAGCCTGCGGACCGAGGACAGTCCTGCCGACAGCTTGATTTTGGTTCCGGCCACCAGGACAGGGAGAGAATAAACTTCTGTTGTTTGCAGCTGCCCCATTTGTGGTCCTTTGTTGGGTGGCCCCAGACATAATCCCAGCACTGGCCTGGCCCATGGGCAGCTGTCCCCAGCCCGGTGGAGGGTGTGGCTGTGACTTTCCCCCCAGCAGATCCAGGACCCCAGTCTCCGTCTGAGCTGCCATTGGGCCGTTGGGCGCCTGCCAGCCTGTGGCAGAAGGACCAGGACCTGGGGGCGGGCAGGGAGCAAGGGCTGCGTGAACTGGCTGGGAGGAAGGACTGAGGCCACACCAGTTCCCAGGGGGATGCAGATGTCACCAGTGTGGAGTCTGGGGCTGTTCTGACAGGCTTTAGATAGAAATTTCTTTTTCTCTCTGGAAAGGGCGGCGGGTGGGCCTGAGTGCAAGGGAGCATGGACTGGGAACTCGGGGAGCCTTGGGTTCTGCCTCATCCCCTACATCCCTGTGGGGCCATGCCCACTCACCGAGGGGTTCTTGCCGCCTTGACTGAGGGTGGCCGGGCACCAGCACCTTCGCAGCTTTGCCCCACACTTCGGCATGGGGGGCGGGTGGTGCAGAGTTCTCCTGTTTTACAGAGAAGGGAACTGAGGCACAGGGAGAGGACAGTCTGCCGCTGGTGCTGACCGTGGACTCACCTTGCCTGGCCACCCGTGCAGCCCCTGCCCTCCATGACGAATGTGCTCGTGTTTCCTGGCTGCCCGCCGACCCCACTCCCACCTCCCTGGCTAAACAAGGGAGACCTTGGCGTGAGTTCTCCTTTTTCCTTTCTGGAAGGAATGGCAGACTCTGGACATGCTCCTAGAGATGGGAGGCCAAAATGATCAATGTCCAGGGTCCCTTCATCTCAGAGGGTCTCGAGTCCCCTCATTTAAAAGTGGGAAACTGGGGATCCTGGAGCCTCCCCTGCACCCTAGATGCTTCTGGGGCCCTTGAGAACTTGCCCTGAGATGTCTCCTGGCCTAGACTCCCAGCCACTTTTAGGGCACAGAGAAACTGCCCCTACTCTGAAAATGTGGAGACTGGGACCCAGAGAGGTAGAGTGACTTGCCCATGGCCACACAGCCTGTGAGGGGTGACCAGGTTTGGTCTCTGCCAGTTGTTCTGGCTCTGCTCCTGCAGTCACAGCCACCACCCCTGAGGCTGGCCCGGGGTGGGGGCAGGGAGTGGGGACCCGGGAGCCGGGGGGAGCTGGGGGGAGCGGGGGGTTGGGGAACGGATGCACAGCCAGGTACACGTTATGAGCTCGAGGGCAGCATCCCAGTCCATTTGTCCTTTTCAAAGTGTGGCCTGGGGCTGGGCGCAGTGGCTCACACCACTTGTAGTCCAACAGGCTGGGAAGGCCAGAGTGGCTCTTCCTGGACTGCCCAGGGGGTCTGTGAGGGGGCTTCCCCCAGTCCCAGCGCTGCCCGCAGTGTGAGCTGAGTGACCCTGAGTGAGAGTCAAGACCTCGCAGGCTCAGTTCCTTCATGTCCAGTAAAGGGGCTGACCGGAGGCCCCCATCTGAGTTGGTGCCCACAAGCACCCCTGCCCGGAGGCCGCCCTTCCAGCTCTGCGGCAGCATCGGGCCATTTAGAACCCTGTGCTGGGCTTACAACTTAAAGCAGCGGTTCCCAACCTTTTTGGCACCCAGGATGGGTTTTGTGAAAGGCAGTTTTTCCACGGACAGTGAGGGTGGTGGTGGTTTTGGGATGAAACTATTCCACCTCAGACCATCAGGCGTTAGAGTCTCATAAGAAGGGTGCAACCCAGATCCCTCACATGCGCAGTTCACAGTAGGGTTCTCGGGTTCCGCGCCTATGAGAATCCAACGCCACCGCTGACCTGGCGGGAGGCGGAGCTCAGGCCAGGACGCTGGCTCGCCCGCAGCTCACTTGCTGCTGCGTGGTCCAGTTCCTAACAGGACACCAACAGGTCCGTGGCCCGGGGGTTGAGGACCCCTGACTTAAAGGACACCCCCAGCCTGATAAGCACCGTCGCTGAGCACAGGCTGGCACAGAGGCCGGAGAGGGCTGCCCCCTGGGTGTTGCTAAGCACCCCGCCCCTGGAGGGAACCGGCTCTGGAACCTGCTCTCGCAGCAGCGTCAGCTGGGATGCTGTCGCGTTTTAGCAGGACTGGGTCAAAGCTGGCGTCTGGAATTCAGAAGGAAAATCAGACATTGCTGGGCCAATCATGGAAGCGGCCTTGCCCCGGAGAGCTGGGGAAATTGAGGCCCAGAGAGACGTGTGGAGTCACTGGTGGGATGGGACCACCTGCCTGTGTCTGCTCCGGACCAGCCCCCGTCTCTGCCCTGGGCAAGGTTCTGTTTGGGGCCGGGAAGACGCGGGCCTAGAGCTCAGCGGAAAGGCTGGAAAGGGCCTGGGAGTGGACGCTTATCTCCACCGGAGCGCACAGAGGCTGGACGCACACCGCCCTCTGCGCTCACAGGTTCATTCATTTGATGAATTTGTCATAACTTGAAAGGCTCTGGTTTATATGCTAACTTCCTGTTCCAGTTCAGTGCCAACATAACCACAGGCAGGTTAATTGCGTGTCCATCAACACGCCCGGGGAGCGAGCCAAGCCTTCCCTCCCGCCTTCATGGCCACAGATTGCTGCAGCCAGAGCGCCCTGGCCCGTGGGCAGGGGCTGTGGCGGGTGCCAGCCCCGCAGGAAGCCCCGCGTGCCAGGTGCTACAGCCAGGCCTGCCCTGGGCTGCAGGTCCCCCGTCCTTCAGTCCTTCCTGTGAAGTAGTCCAGCTGGGGGTGGGAAGGGAGGTGCCTGTGACTGCTGGAGAGACTCCTCCAGCCACCTTCAACCAATAAAATGCTCTTCACCCAGCAATTCTACTTCCAGGGATCTCTCCCACCACCAAGTCCCACCAGGGCGCCACGATGTAGAGGCAGGACATTCGTGGGAACGTGCCGGCGGCACCTGGAGCTGGACGCAGGCTAAGTGCCTGGGACGGGGCGGCTGGGTAAGGGAGAGGTGAGCCAAGGCCATGGAGTCTGGTAGCCATTGAGAAGGAGATTACGTGGACAAGTGGTTAAAGACCTTCTAGGTGCTGCTCCCGGACAAAGGTGAGGTGCCACGCCCGTGCCGTGGGTGGGACTTTGCTAAAACCAAATGGGAGGGGAACGGTGCCTGGAGGGTCCCTGAACAGTATAATCTTCTATGCCTTTGAGGTGTAAAAGCAGCGTTGTTTTACTTTCCTAAACTGCTGTAACAAATTTCCACAAAGTTGTTTATGTTAAACAACAAAATTCCATTCTCTCACGGGTCTGGAGGCCACAAGTCCAGAATCAAGGTGCCTGAGGGCCTCATTCCTTCTGGAGGCGCCCGGGGAGGCGGGGTCGGGGGGATCCTTCCTGGTCTCTTCCAGCTTCTGGGGGCCCCAGGTGCTCCTGGGCTTGCAGCCCCACATGGCTCCAGCCTCCGCCCCCACCTCAGCACACCACCCCACAGGGCTCCAGCCTCCGCCCCCACCTCAGCACACCGCCCCACATGGCTCCAGCCTCCGCCCCCACCTCGGCGCACCGTCTCCACTCTGGGTCTCAGTCACCCTCTGACTTTCTCTTTCTCCAATGTCTAAGTATCATTGGATTTAGGGCCCAACCTAAGTTCAGGGTGACCTCGTCTGGAAATTAGATGTCAATCAGAAGCTGGAGGTTAATGGGGCCCCAGCTCTATGAATGCAGAGTCTATGTCCTGGGAGGAGGTGACAGTCCAAGCGGGACCTGGACGCCTGGACACCTGGGAACCCGGGTGTCTGGACACTTGGAGCCTGGACATCTGGACGCTAGGACACCTCGACACCCCCACAACACCCCTTTCCCCAAGCCCAGGCTTCCCCGACTGGCCTTGTATCCAGGGCCCACAAGGAGGAGGGGGTGGTGGTAAGAAGGAAGGCGTCGGAAGCTACCACTGAGGCATCGATGTGTATTTGAGGCCTCAGAACCGAGTGCAGCCAAGAGTGTGGACCATGCAAAGACCAGCTGGCCAGGCCTGGTGCAGCTGAGGCGGTTTATCCCAGACTGCACCCCTGGGGAGTCCCCGCCCACCTCGTGTGGCGCTTTCCCACGTGGCAACCCCAAAGCCAGCAGGTGCAGTGTTTGGGTCAGGCTGCCTGGGCTCTGTCCACAGCTGGGGGGCCTTGGACAAGGGACCTCTGGTGCTCCTTTGGACAGCGGCATCACGGTGGCTGCCTCGGGGCTGGTGGGATTACCCAGTGGGACAGCTCAGGGGTCAACTTTTTTCTTTTTTTTTTTTTTTGAGATGGAGTCTTGCTCTGTCACCCAGGCTGGAGTGCAGTGGCGCAATCTCGGCTCACTGCAACCTCTGCCTCCTGGGTTCAAGCAATTCTGCTGCCTCAGCCTCCTCAGTAGCTGGAATTACAGGTGTGCACCACCACACCTGGCTAATTTTTGTATTTTTAGTAGAGATGGGGTTTCACCATTGTTGGCTAGGCTGGTCTCCAACTCCTGATGTCAAGTGATCCACCCGCCTCGGCCTCCCAAAGTGCTGGGATTACAGGTGTGAGTCACTGTGCCCAGCCAGGGGCCACCTTTCAACAGACGGGCCCCAGCGGCCATTCTCGGGCGGGACTGATCTGGTCCTGCTGCTGCCTTCACGGAGCGGCGCCGAGAGAACCAGGTGGCCGCTGTCCAGGCTCTGCGCTCCCAGCCCTGCTGGGTCTGCCCTGGTGTCTGGGGCTCGTGACGGTGTCCCTGTGTGTAGGTCTGCAGAACAAGGTGGTGCAGGAAGGCTGGGCCCTGGGTCCCGCTGACCAAGGCTCTGGAACTTCCTTCTCCATGTTGGACGCAGTCTCGGGCTGGAGCTCTGTGATGCACCAGCACCATGCTGGGGGTGGGCGGAGAGTACAGAGCCCCAAGGTCCAGGGGCAGCTCTGCTCTCTCTGCCCAGTGGGCCCATGGCAGCCTTAGCGGGGAGGCAGGGTACAGAGGGGTGGCAGAGGACCCTCGCCAGAGCTCAGGGTTCCTCGTGCCCCCAGGCCTTCTCTGTGGAGACTGGGAGGCTTGGAGGTCCTGGGGCAGCTGCAGGCCCTTTCTGGGCTGGCTCTTCACGTGCACAAATGTGCCCTGGAGCTCCCCAGCCATGATCTGCCTTCACAGAAACTCCGGGGGCCGGACAGGAAGGCTCCAGAGAAATGGGCTGTGAGGAGCGCGCATCCAGATGGGGTCCCTCGGCAGCCTTGGCGAGGACATACAAAACGCAAGATAAATGCCCAGAGGGTGTGTCTTATGGCCTGCAGCATGGGCCTGGTGGATCTTGGTCAGCCTTTCTTTGACCCCAGCAGGGGGGCGCCAGTGCCTCCTCATGGCTGGCTCTGCTCCTGGTCACTGCTGGGAGCCGATGACCCCCTCTCATTCTCCCAGGGGTACCTCATTCTCCCAGGCACCCCCTGAGAGAGACTTGTGTGAGTCCTATTTTCTTCTTTCTTTCTTTTTTTTTTTTTTGAGACGGAGTCTCACTCTGTCGCCCAGGCTGGAGTCCAGTGGCGCGATCTCAGCTCACTGCAAGCTCCGCCTCCCGGGTTCACGCCATTCTCCTGCCTCAGCCTCCGGAGTAGCTGGGACTACAGGCGCCCGCCACCTCGCCCGGCTAGTTTTTTTTGTGTGTGTGTGTATTTTTTAGTAGAGACAGGGTTTCACTGGGTTAGCCAGGATGGTCTCGATTTCCTGACCTCGTGATCCGCCCGTCTCGGCCTCCCAAAGTGCTGGGATTACGGGCTTGAGCCACCGCGCCTGGCCCTTTCTTTCTTTTTTTGAGATAGGGTCTCACTCTGTTGTCTAGGCTGTGGTGGGATCAGTGCTTAATACTGCCCCAACCTCCTGGGCTCAAGCAGTCCTCCCGCCTCAGCCTCTGGAATAGCTGGAACTACAGGTACGTGCCACCACACCCAGGCAATTTTTTGTTTTTATTTTGTAGAGTGGGGGGTCTCATTATGTTGCCCAAGCTGGACTTGAACTTCTAACCTCAAGCAATCCTCCTGCCTCGGTCTCTCAAAATGCTGGGATAACAGGCATGTGCCACCGTGCCTGGCTTAGTCTGATTTTTTTTTTTTTTTTTTGAGACAGTCTCACTCTGTCACCCAGGCTGGAGTGCAATGGCGCAATCTCAGCTCACTGCAACCTCTGCCGCCCAGATTCAAGGGATTATCCTGCCTCAGGGCTGGGCTCGGTGGCTCACGCCTGTAATCCCAGCACTTTGGGAGGCCGAGGCGGGTGGATCACAAGGTCAGGAGATCGAGACCATGGTGAAACCCTGTCTCTACTAAAAATAGAAAAAATTAGCCGGGCGCGGTGGCGGGCGCCTGTAGTCCCAGCTACTCGGGAGGCTGAGGCAGGAGAATGGCGTGAACCCGGGAGACAGAGCTTGCAGTGAGCCGAGATTGTGCCACTGCACTCCAGCCTGGGCGACAGACCGAGACTCCGTCTCAAAAAAAATAATAATAATATCCTGCCTCAGCCTCCTGAGTAGTTGGGATTACAGGCACCTGCCACCGCGCCTGGCTAATTTTTGTATTTTTAGTAGAGACAAGGTTTCACCATCTTGGCCAGGCTGGTTTTGCACTCCTGACCTCATGATCTGCCTGCTTTGGCCTCCCACAGTGCTGGGATTACAGGTGTGAGCCACCCCTCCCAGCCAAGTCTGATTTTCAAATGAGGCTCAGCAGGGCCTGGAGCTACCTGGTCACCCACAGGCACAGGCAGATCTGGGAGAAGGTGGTTTCCTGTGGGGTCCTGGGACCTGTTGCAGACAGAGCCTCTAACCCTACTCCTGGTGGGGGCCTAGCCCTGGATACCTGGGGAAGTCGCTGAGCCTCAGTTCCTGGGCCTTTGGTCCCTGGCACCCCAGAGCCTGCCTGGCCTCTGACCCTCAAGCCTCTCACCTTTTCCTTCTTTTCCTCAAGGCTCCTCTCCCATTTTCTAAACCTTCTCCTTCAAAACAACCCTCTCAAGGCTGGGTCCTAGAGCAAAGATCCTCAGGGTCGGCCGGGCGCAGTGGCTCACGCCTGTATTCCCAACACTGTGGAAGGCCAAGGTGGGCAGATCGCCCGAGGTCAGGAGTTTAAGAACAGTTTGGGCCGGGCGCGGTGGCTCAAGCCTGTAATCCCAGCACTTTGGGAGGCCGAGACGGGCGGATCACGAGGTCAGGAAATCGAGACCATCCTGGCTAACACGGTGAAACCCCGTCTCTACTAAAAATACAAAAATCAGCTGGGCGTGGTGGCAGGTACCTGTAATCCCAGCTACTCGGGAGGCTGAGCAGTAGAATCGCTTAAACCCAGGAAGCGGAGGTTGTGGTGAGCCGAGATGGTGCCACCGCTCACCAGCCAGGTGACAGAGTGAGACTCCATCTAAAAAAAAAAAAAATACTCAGGGTTCCTGGGAACCTACTGGAGCCAGGGGCAGCCACATCTGGATGGAAACTGCAGTGCCCTATGGGGTCAGGCACATGCTAGAGGCAGCCGGGTCCCAGAGGAGGAGGAAGGAGAGGAGGTGCTGGCCTCGGGGGCAGGGGTGCGGGGGACAGGACTAAGCTGGCCGTCTCCACCAGAAGCAGGAAGCCCTTCCTGAAATGGACTTTGAGAGTTTGTGATATCATACTTGACATCACTGCCTGCTGGAGTCAGGAACCGGCCCAGAGTGTCATCCATCCCCTTCACTTCAAGCCTGACTCAGAAGGTGGAATTGTACCCCCCAAATATGTCTAAGTCCTGACACCCTCGTACCTGTGAATGTGACCTTATTTAGAAATAGGGTCGGCCAGCCGGGCGCGGTGGCTCACGCCTGTAATCCCAGCACTTTGGGAGGCCGAGGCGGGCGGATCACAAGGTCAGGAGATCGAGACCACAGTGAAACCCCGTCTCTACTAAAAATACAAAAAATTCGCCGGGCGCAGTGGCGGGCGCCTGTAGTCCCAGCTACTCAGGAGGCTGAGGCAGGAGAATGGCGTGAACCCAGGAGGCGGAGCTTGCAGTGAGCCGAGATCGCGCCACTGCACTCCAACCTGGGCGACAGCGTGAGACTCCGTCTCAAAAAAAAAAAAAAAAAAAAAAAAAAAAAAAAAAAAAAGAAATAGGGTCGGCCGGGTGCGGCAGCTCACACCTGTAATCCCAGCACTTTGGGAGGCCGAGGCGGGTGGATCACCTGAGGTTGGGAGTTTGAGACCAGCCTGACCAACATGGAGAAACCCCCTCTCTACTAAAAATATAAAAAATTAGCTGGGTGTGGAGGCACATGCCTGTAATCCCAGCTACTCGGGCTGAGGTAGGATAATCACTTGAACCCAGGAGGCAGAGGTTGCGGTGAGCTGAGATTGCACCATTGCACTCTAGCCTGGACAACAAGAGCAATACTCCATCTCAAAAAATATACATAAATAAATAAATAAATAAATAAGTGAGACACTGAGACAGTCCCAATGCCAATGAGCTGTGCACTTAAAAATGCTTAAAATGGTAAATTATATATATAACCACAATTTTAAAAATAATCACATAAAATTTTAGGAGCCTGAAGTTGTGGGGCGTGTACACAGTGAGGGACCACACCACCCGCCCGCAGCTTTCATCTGTCAACTCCTAGTGAAACAAACACACACCCATCAAAAAAAGGAAAAATTGCAAATGGTTCTGATTTCGAGAGTAAGTGCTAGTTTGCTTGCAGGGCATTTGAGTATATGAAGCCAAATGGACAAATTCAAACCCGGGCGTTGTTACCAGGCAAGTTACTGAAATACTTCATTCAGTTTCGCCACCTGACAATATACAATTTTAGAAAGAATATAGAAAAAAAGAGTGAGGCAGAGAAAGATTGGAGACCACCTGAAGCTGGGACAGAGGCTGCGACAGGCCTCCCCGCAGAGCCCCCGGAAGGATTCACACATCAGTGGCCAGCTTCTGGCTTCTCAATCCGTAAGAAAAGAACTTCCTGCTGGCCGGGCGCGGTGTCTCAAGCCTGTAATCCCAGCACTTTAGGAGGCCGAGACGGGCGGATCACGAGGTCAGGAGATCGAGACCATCCTGGCTGACACGGTGAAACCCCGTCTCTACTAAAAAATACAAAAAACTAGCCGTGTGAGGTGGCGGGCGCCTGTAGTCCCAGCTACTCCGGAGGCTGAGGCAGGAGAATGGCGCCAACCCGGAAGGTGGAGCTTGCAGTGAGCTGAGATCCGGCCACTGCACTCCAGCCTGGGCAACAGAGCGAGACTCCGTCTCAAAAAAAAAAAACTTCCTGCCATTGAAGCGCCCAGTGTGTGGCCATTTGTTGCATAGCCGAGGACACCAAGGCCCAGACCCAGCTATGTGTGCGCCCTGGGGAAGCAGAGGGTGAGGGGGACTCTCTGCTGCCAGGGTCAGTGCTTGGGTGGGTCTCCCAGGAGCAGGATGGGACAGGGCTCCTCCCTCCTCCAGGGCAGGTTGGGAGGCCTCAGGGAGCTCCACCTCCCAGGAATGCCCATGAGCCCAGGAAGCGCAGGGTGGGGTTCCTGAAAGCTCTGGATGCTGCTGCTGGAGAAAACAGGCTGTTCCAGGGAGGGGCCCTGGAACTGCCGCCACACACGGGCTTGGGGCGATCTGGCCTGTGCCTGGGCACTTAGCCTGAGTGTCGGGGGGACCAGGGCCTGTGCAGGTCACGTGGCCTCCACAGTGTTAGCTCCAAGGGACACTGCTCGGCCTCTTAGTCAACCCGGGGCTGACTCCTTCCTGGTGGGAACTCCCTTCTTGAGGCTTCCAGGAGGCGTTCTTGTGTCTCTGGTCTCTGCTTCCTGGCCCCTCCTCCCTCCTGAAGCTCCATCCTGTGTCCAGTGTCCCTGAGATGACCTCATCCACACCGATTTCCCATTCCGTGCTCTGCGGCAGGCTCTGGAGTCCACATCTCCAAGCCAAGTAGGCGTCCCTCACACGCTCCTGCTCGAACCGGCCGCCTGACGACTTCTTTGAGCCTGGCAGACGGCCACGCAGAGCCCTGAGTTGCCATGGAATCTGCTGGCCCTCTGGCACCCATCTCAGTGAGGACCCCCCCACCCCAGGAGCACAGGCCCGTGGCTGTGTCCCCCACACCCACATGAACACCCACAACAGATCTAGGGCGTCTTCAAAATTCAGGCAATGTCCAGCTTGGGCCTTCCCAGCCAGTCGGCTCGCTCCCCGACCCAGCACCGTCACCTCCTCCCTGGCCCTGCATCCCCTCCACTGGGACCCCCTCTGGTTCCCTCCCTGTAAGCAGCCCAGGCTCCAAGAACTCCACGGGCCCCCCCCAAGGCACAGTCCCGGAGCCAAAGTCTTCCCCTCGGCCTTCCAAGACCTCTGGAATCCAGCCACCGGCTCAAACCCTCTGACCCCATCTCTTCTCTCCTCCCCATTTCCTGCCCCACTGAAGGCCCAGCTGCCTCCTTTCCTTCCTGGAAGCCCCAGGGCCTTTGTGCCTTCCAGTCCCCTAATCAGAAATGCCCCCAGCTGTACGCCTCCTCCTTGCCTGCAGTACTGTGCTCCAAGGTCACCTTGGCTGCCCCGTTGAACACTGCAGCCCCCATGCAGCCCCTCGAGCAGCTATGCACACTCGACAACGTAGGCGCCAGCGCTCGGCTCCGTGCCGTGTCCCAGCTCCTGTGCACCCACACTGGCCCTATGTGCCCATGTGGTGACTGAACCAGGCAGCCGGCTGACCCATGGGGTGCCCCTTCCCTGAGAGCTGCTTCCTTCCTCATCCACAGGGTACTCAGAGACTGGCCCCGGGCTGGGCCCCTGTCTGGAGCGCCTGGGATGACTGCAGAGGCTGCTGTCAAGGTAGCTGTGCTCCGTGGCCAGGACAAGCAAGTTGACCTAGGGGCCCAGGACACTACGATGAACTCTCTGGCCCCACAGCCCGGCCCTGAGCCTCCTCTGCTGAAGCCCACGGTGCACTGACGGCGGCACGGGGCCTGGATGATTGGCGCAGGAATAAGCAAAGAGACCCTGGACCAGAGGGCGGGTCCAGAAAGCGGCACCTCCCCTATGCTGATCGATAACAAAGGCCTCTGCAGAGCAGGGGGCAGAGGTGGCCTTTCCCTGCCAGGTATCCAGTATCGGTTGGACGTTGACAGAAGAAAGTTACCCCATCCCCACAATTAATGTAAAATGAGTCATAGAGCAGGCTGGGCACGGTGGCTCACACCTGTAATCCCAGCACTTTGTGAGGCCGAGGCAGGCAGATCACTTCAAGCCATAAGTTCAAGACCAGCCTTACCAACATGGTGAAACCCTGTCTCTACTAAAAATACAAAAATTAGCTGGGCGTGGTGGCACACTCCTGTAATTCCAGCTACTCGGGAGACTGAAGCACAAGAATCATTTGAACCTGGGAGGCAGAGGTTGCGGTGAGCTGAAATTGCACCACCACACTCCAGCCTGGGTGACAGAGCGAGACTTTGTCTCGAAATATAATAATAATAAATGAAATAAAATAAGACATAGAACAAAGTGTGAAAAATAAGCCCCAAAGCTTCTAGAATAAAACATAGCAAAATCTCTTCAAGACACTGTGGTCAGGCCAGATGCAGTGGCTCACACCTGTAATCCCAGCACTTTGGGAGGCTGAGGTAAGGCTCAGGGCGGATCACCTGAGGTCAGGAGTTCAAGACCAGCCTGGCCAACATGGTGAAACACTGTCCCTACTAAAAATACAAAAATTAGCTGGGTATGGTGGCAGGCACCTGAAATCCCTCCTATTCGGGAGGTTGAGGCAGGAGAATCACTTGAACCCAGGAGGTAGAAGTTGCAGTGAGCTGAGATCACGCCACTGCACTCCGACCTGGGTGACAAAGCGAGACTCCGTCTCAAAAGAAAAAAGAAGACACTGAGGTTAGCAAAGATTTCTAACATAGAACACAAAGGGACTTGCCATAAAAGACTGGACTTCCTTAAAATCAACCACTTCGAGACACCATCAAGAGAGTGAAAAGGTAAGTTGCAGACGAATGCGCTGTTCGCCTTGGTGTGTCTCCATAGACTCTGGACCAAGGTCTTCTGCCCAGAATATATCAAGAACTCCTACAAACTGATAAGAAAAAGATAAACAAACCAATTTTTAAAATGGGCACTTGAACAGGCACTTCACAGACCTGAAGCACGTTGAAAGGGCTAAATGCAGTGAAAAACTGGTCAGCCTCATTAGTCTGAGGAAATAAGTCATTAGTTACCAGGGAAATAAGCATTTAAACCACACTGAGATGCCACTTCATACCTTCACAAAGGCTAAAATTACAGACTGACTATTCTGTCTTTATTTATTTATTTTGGAGACAGAGTCTTGCTCTGTTGCCCAGACTGGAGTGCAGTGGTGCGATCTCGGCTCACTGCAACCTCTGCCTCCTGGGTTCAAACTATTCTCCTACCTCAGCCTCCCAAGTAGCTGGAATTACAGGCATGCACCACCACGCAAGGCTAACTTTTGCATTTTTACTAGAGACGGGGTTTTACCATGTTGGCCAGGCTGGTTTTGAACTCTTGATCTCAGATGATCCACCCGCCATGGCCTCCCAAAGTGCTGGGGTTACAGGTTTCAGCCACTGTGCCTGGCCAAAGACTGCCTATTCTAAACGTTGGTGAGGATGTGGAACAACCACAGCTCTCCTCTCCTTCCAGTGGGAGTTTAACGTGGCACAACCTCCTGGAAACCATTTGGTGACTTCTGTGAATTCCTATGCCTTCCCTGTGACCCAGTAATTCCGCTCCTAGATGGAGTTAACCTGTGACGGTTAATTTTCTGTGTCAACTTGTCTGGGACACGGGGTGCCCAGATGTTTGCTCAGCACAATTTGGGCTGTTTCTTCGAGGGTGTTTCTGGATGAGATGACTGGGGGCTCTCAGTGAAGCGGACTGCACTCCCCAGTGTGGGCTGGCCCCATGCGCTCAGCTGAGGAAACACTGGGATGGGGTAAGAAATCCCAGGAATCGGCCGGGCGCGGTGGCTCAAGCCTGTAATCCCAGCACTTTGGGAGGCGGGCAGTGAGGATCCGCAGTCCAGAGATGAGACCATCCTGGCCGGAACACAGTGAAACCCGTCTCTACTAAAAATACAAAAAAACTAGCGAGTGGTGGCTGAGCCTGTAGTCCCAGCTACTGGGGAGAGGCTGAGGCTGGAGAATGGCGGGGAACCGGGAGGCGGAGCTTGCAGTGAGCTGAGATCGGCCACTGCACTCCAGCCTGGGGCTGACAGGCAGACTCCGTCTCAAAAAAAAAAAAAAAAAAAAAAAAAAGAAATCCCAGGAATCGGAGGGCCGGCTCTCTCCCTGGGTCTCAAGCCTGCCAGCTTTCAGCCTGGAGCGGCGGTATCGCCCTCCGGGGTCTCCAGGGTGCCAACTGTGGCTCTCGGGACTTGTCAGCCTCCATCATCACAAGAGCAGATTCCTTCTCATCGATCTCGTTCTCCAGATACAGAGACGGGTGTGTCTCCTGTTGGCTCTGGTTCTTTGGAGAACCCCGGCTAATACACACCCAAGATGGAGAAGGGCTTCTATGACCAAGGGACACAAACAGGAACCTACCGAGCAGAGTTCCTCATCACAGCCCTTGTGCGTATCTTTAGGGATACCGTAACAAAGTTCCCCAATCGGGCAGCTTAAAGCAACACCAGCGCATTCTCTCACAGTCTGGGAAACCAAGGCCTGGAATCAAGGCATGGGCAGGATTGGCTCCTTCTGAAAGCTCTGAGGGAAAATCCTTCCAGCACCTCTTCCCAGCTGCTGGGGGCTGCAGCAATGCGGCCCGTGTATCTGTGTCTAGACTCCCTCCACCTCGATCTTCTGAGGACGCCTGTCATTGGATTTAGGACCCACCCAACTCCAAGATAATCTCAGCTCAATGTCATTAATGAATGACATTTACAAAGATTATTTTTCCAAAGAAGGCTCCTTTCATAGGATCTGGGTGGACACATCTTTTAGGTGCCACCATTCACAAGCCCCAAACCAGAAATAACCCAAATGTTCATCAGTGGGAGGCTGGGTCAGCGTGCTGTGGTTTCTTCCTACAGTGGAATACAATTCAGCAACAAAGAGGAAGCACTGATGCACGCGGCGACTCAGATGAATCTCCCAGGCATGACGCTGAGCTCGAGCAGTAAGACAGGACCAAGGCCTGAGGAAGGTGAAGCGACACACGTGAGCTGGCTCAGTATTTGTTTGTTTGGTTTTTTCCAGATGGAGTTTCGTTCTTGTTGCCCAGGCTGAAGTGCAATGGCGTGGTCTCGGCTCACTGCAACCTCCGCCTCCCCGGTTCAAGCAAATCTTCTGCCTCGGCCACCCAAGTGGCTGGGATTACAGGTACCTGCTACCACATCCAGCTAATTTTTTGCATCTTTAGTAGAGACGGGGTTTCTCCATGTTGGTCAGGCTGGTCTCAAACTCCTGACCTCAGGTGATCCGCCCACCTTGGCCTCCCAAAGTACTGGGATTAGAGGTGTGAGCCACTGCACCGGGCTCGGGCCTTTTTTTTTTTTTTTAAAGAGAGAGTTTGCTCTGTCACCCAGGCTGGAGTGCAGGTGGCATGATCTCAGCTCACTGCAGCCTCCACCTCCTGGGTTCAAGCAATTTTCCCACCTCAGCCTCCCAAGTAGCTGGGATTACAGGCACCCGCCACCATGCCTGACTAATTTTTGTATTTTTAGTAGAGACAGGGTTTCACCATGTTGGCCAGGCTGATCTCGAACTCCTGATCCCAGGTGATCCACCCGCCCCGGCTTCCCAAAGTAGTGGGATTACAGGTGTGAGCCACCGCGCCCGGCCGAGACTCTTGATGTCAGAAAAAATGCCGAATGCCAGAATCTGGGCTCCTGGTGTGTGGGCGGCTCCACATCGGGCTTTGGCACGTATGTTGAGGGGTCTGCCTTGGCCTCTCCCTTCCTGGGCCCAAGCAGATGGGGTAGCAGGCGGGGAGGGGCCTCAGGTGTCCAGGTGGGCCTTCTGGCCCACCCTACTCTCCCCTCCACACAGGATGGGGTGTCCTGCGGGGTGAGGGAGCCTCAGGGCTCCCACGCAGTCTGAACGCTGGAGCTTGGGCCCCACCGCACTGGGTCTCCTCCCCAGGGCGCAACAGGCCTCACATCGTAGGGCATCCCCACCCTACCTCCCCCTCAACCCCACTCAGTCAGGCCAGGCTCTGCCTAGGCCCCTTGGGGCTGCAGTTTCTCAGGAAACAGCACGGCCCAGAGCGCCTCCCCCGCAGCAGCCACTGCCCGCCCCGCCCTGGGCATCACTCCTTGCGGCCTAACAGGTGCATGCGGGTGGCAGCATGGCAGCAGGCCTCCTGTGCAGTGTGCTTCCTGCCAGGGAACTCGCTGGTCTCCTGCTGGCATCACACATCCCTAACCCTCCCTGAGGGTCCTCCCAGGTTTCTCGGGCCCGGGGCAGGGGGCAGAGCAGCAGGAGACAGAAGTGGTGATCCACCAGGCAAGGGGCTGGGCTGGCGAAGGCACCCCCTGGGATCCCTGGGATCCCTGGCCAGGCTGGGGCCAGGAATGGGAGAGGCTCAGGGCGGGTGCTGGGGCAGATCCCGGGAGCTGGAGGAGAAGCAGGTGGGGAGAGAGCAGAGCCCCACTGAAGGGAGCCACAGTGAGCCCCAGGCACAGATGGGACAGGCCTCGAGTCCTCTTTGGCCAGGAGACTTCCAGGAGGAACGGTGAGAATGCAGGGGTGGGCTGCCAGGAGCCTGAGGAGCCCGTCCACATCTGCCAGGCACCGTCTGTGCGAGAGGCCAGCTTCCAGCGTGGCTGAGGTCCCAGGTCCCTCCGTGCCCAGCAATGCCTGGGTCCCAGACAGCACAGGTTGCTGCCTCCTTCTCACCAGCAGGACCTGCTGAGCATCTGAGCTGCCTGGGGTGTCACAGGTGAGCCAGCAGTGACAGGTGGGAGGTGATGTGTCATGGGTGAGCTAGTGGTGGCGGGTGGGAGGTGCTGAGCCAGTCCTGGGTGACATATGGGTGGATGGGAGATGTCCCACGCCACACTGTGGTTTTTTTGTGGGTTTTTTTTTTTTTTTTTTTGAGATGGAGTCTCCCTGTGTCATCCAGGCTGGAGTGCAGTGGCAAGATCTTGGCTCACTGCAAACTCCGCCTCCTGGGTTCACGCCATTCTCCTGCCTCAGCCTCCTGAGAAGCTGGGACTACAGGTGCCCACCACCATGCCCCGCTAATGTGCTGGACTACAATTGCAGTATTGGTGTGAATGCATGTAACTTTTCTTTTCTTTTCTTTTCTTTTTTTTTTTTCTGAGATGGAGTCTTACTGTGTCACTCAGGCTACAGTGCAATGGCACAATCTCAGCTCACTGCCACCTCCGCCTCCCGGGTTCCAGCGATTCTCCTGCCTCAGTCTCCTGAGTAGCTGGGATTATAGGCATGCGCCACCACGCCCAGCTAATTTTTGTATTTTTAGTAGAGATGGAGTTTCACCACGTTGGCCAGGCTGGTCTCGAAATCCTGACCTTGTGATCCGCCTGCCTCGGCCTCCCAAAGTGCTGGGATTACAGGCGTGAGCCACCGTGCCCGGCCTCGCTCTCTCTCTCTCTCTTTTTTGTTAAGGGTCTCACTCTTGTTGCCCATGCTGGGGTGCAGTGATCAAGGCTCACTGTAACCTCGAACTCCTGGGCTCAACTGATCCTCTCTCCTCAGCCTCCTGAGTAGCTTGGACTACAAGCATGCGCCACCATGCACGGCTTCATGCTTTTTAATACAGTGAATGAATATAGCGAGGTAGAGGGGTGTGTGTGCGTGTGTGTGTGTGTGTGTGTGCAGTTGCCAGCTCTGCCTGTAAGAAGGGCCCAGAAACAATGAAGTCCCAGTAGTCATGTGCACACCCAATGCCCTGCCCAGATCTCAGTTCTGTTTCCCACTAACAGGAACAGAGGTTCTTTGGAGCGAAGGCTACATCCAGGGCTGGGGCAGGGAATGTTTGAGATGAGCCTGGGATATCCTGTTGTGCCAGGAAGTCAGGAAGCACTCAAGGAAACAGGCCGGGCGTGGTGGCTCATGCCTGTAATCCCAGCACTTTGGGAGGCCAAGGTGGGAAGACTGCTTGAGCTCAGGAGTTTCAGAACAGCCTAGCCAACATGGCAAAACCCCGTCTCTACAAACAAACACGCAAAAAAATTAGCCAGGAATGGTCTGTATTACTCTGTTATTACGCTGCTAATAAAGACATACCTGAGTCTGGGTAATTTATACAGGAAAGAGGTTTAATGGACTCACAGTTCCACATGGCTGGGGAGGCCTCATAATCATGGTGGAAGGCAAAGGAGGAGCAAAGTCACGTCTTCCATGGAGGCACGCAGAGCGTGTGCAGGGGAACTCCCCTTTATAGAACCATCAAATCAGCCGGGCGCGGTGGCTCACACCTGTAATCCCAGCACTTTGGGAGGCCGAGACAGGCGGATCACGAGGTCAGGAGATCGAGACCATCCTGGCGAACACAGTGAAACCCCGTCTCTACTAAAAAATACAAAAAACTAGCCGGGTGAGGTGGCGGGCGCCTGTAGTCCCAGCTACTCGGGAGGCTGAGGCAGGAGAATGGCGTAAACCCGGGAGGCGGAGCTTGCAGTGAGCCAAGATCGTGCCACTGCACTCCAGCCTGGGCGGCAGAGCGAGACTCCGTCTCAAAAAAAAAAACCATCACATCCCATGAGACTTATTTACTACCTCATGAAGACAGCACGGGAAAGATCCACTCCCATGATGCAATTTCCTCCCACTGGGCCCCTCCCACCACACAGGGGAATTATGGGAGTGACAGTTCAAGACAAGATTTGCATGGGGACACAGCCACACCATATCAGTGTCACATGTCTGTGGTCCCACATGCTCGGGAAGCTGAAGCAGGAAGATCACTTGAGCTGGGACAGTCGAGGCTGCAATGAGCCAAGATTGCACCACTGCACTCCAGCCCAGGCAACAGAGTGAGACCATCTCAAAATAAATAAATAAAAGATGGAGACGTGTCAAAAGGTAAGAGATGGCTCAAGGAGCTTCCCTCTGGCCAAACCTAGGACAATTTATACATAAATGGGGGGTGCAGCAGAAGGAATAATGAAATTATAAAACTTCTGTTTGGCATGGCTGGGCATGGTGGCTTACACCTGTAATCCCAGCACTTTTGGAGGCTGAGGCAGGTAGGATCACCTGAGGTCAGGAGTTTGAGACCAGCCTGGCCAACATGGTGACACCCTGTCTCTACTAAAAATACAAAAAATTAGCTAGACATGGGAGGCCGAGACGGGCGGATCACGAGGTCAGGAGATCGAGACCATCCTGGCTACCACGGTGAAACCCCGTCTCTACTAAAAATACAAGAAAATTAGCTGGGCGAGGTGGCGGGCGCCTGTAGTCCCAGCTACTCGGGAGGTTGAGGCAGGAGAATGGCGTGAAGCCGGGGGGGGCGGAGCTTGCAGTGAGCCGAGATCGCGCCACTGCACTCCAGCCTGGGGCACAGAGCAAGACTCCGTCTCAAAAAAAAAAAAAAAAAAAAATTAGCTAGACATGGTGGCATGCACCTGTAATCCCAGCTACTTAGGAGGCTGAGGCAGGAGAATCACTTGAACCCAGGAGGCAGAGGTTGCAGTGAGCTGAGATTACACCACTGTACTCCAGTCTGGGCAACAAAAGTGAAACTCTGTCACAAAAAAAAAAAAAAAACAGTAGGCCAGGCATGGTGGCTCATGCCTGTAATCCCGGCACTTGGGGAGGCAGAGGTGGGTGGATCACAAGATCAGGAGTTGGAGACCATCCTGGCCAGAGTGGTGAAACCCCGTCTCTACAAAAAATATAAAAAATTAGCCAGGCATGGTGGCACACCCCTGTAGTCCCAGCTACTCAGGAGGCTGAGGCAGGAGAATCGCTTGAACCTGGCAGGTGGAGGTTGCAGTGAGCTGAGATCACGCCACTGCACTCCAGCCTGGGCAAAAGAGCAAGACAAAAAAAAAAAAAAGAAAGAAAGAGAACTTCCATTTGGCAACCAGCATATTAATTGATTCAGGGAAGCGTGAACTCCAGCACTTAAACTACTGGTGAAAGGCCGGTGGAAGCAGGCAATCCATGTAGCCTCATATCTCCTCACGCAGCATTTACTCTTTACTACTTGTTAATTAGTAAGTACAAAGTAAATTCATTAACTATACAGTGAAGGAACCTGGCAGATATCACCTTAGCCAGATAATAAACTGTACTATCACTGGGGTGGAACAAGTCCCAGCATATCATCGTGTGGCTCGTGACACACTGCACCGAGGAGAACACCATCACTTCTGAGCTGCACCTGCCCAAACTGCAGAAATGGTATCCAATCATCAGGAAGCCCTAGACAAACCCAAACTCAGAGATATTTTACAAAGTAACCAGTCTGTACTGTTCAAAAATACCACAGTCATGAAATACAAAGAAAGACAAATTCAAAAAATAAAAATGGATCATGTTTTAAATTAGATTTTCAAAGAGTGGTCCTCTTGCTCTCTGACCTCACTGGCCTGCGTTATCAGTCAACAGTGACATTCAAGAGTTCCCAGTCCAGGCTGTCGCGGTGGCTCACGCCTGTCATCCCAGCACTCTGGGAGGCCGAGGCGGGTGGATCACCTGAGGTCAGGAAGACCAGCCTGGCCAACATGGTGAAACCCTGTCTCTACTAAAAATACAAAAATTAGCCCCACATGGTGGTGCATGCCTGTATTCCCAGCACTTTGAGAGGATGAGACAGGAGAGTCATTGGAGGCCAGGAGTTCGAGACCAGCCTGGGCAACATAGTGAAACTTCATCTCTACTAAAAATACAGATTAAATACAAAATACTGATTAAATACCAAAATACAAATTATAGGTGATGGGTGGCTATAATCCCAGCTACTCGGAAAGCTGAAGCAGGAGAGTCATTTGAACTCAGGAGGCAGAGGTTGCACTGAGCCAAGATCACGCCAATGCACTCCAGCCTGGGCAACAGAGTGAGATTCCATCTTTAAAAAAAAAAAAAAAAAAGAGTCCCTGCTCCAGCCCTCAGTGGTCTTAGGGAAGGGCCAGTGAGCTCCCAAACCCTGCCACCTGTGTCACCTTGCAGTGAGAGCCTGAGCAGGCCTCTAAGCCTTCTGGCCTCAGTTTGCCTACCGGCTAGACACGCTCCCCTTGCCCTCCCCACCAGACTCCAAGCAGCCGACTCCAACTGTCAGACTCAAGTGTGGAACAAAACCCTTACAGGACAAGCCACAGAGAAAGCTGTGAATTCCTCATTGAGGAGGCGAAAGAAACACACTACAAACTACCACAGGGGCCTGGATTGGATCTGGACCCATAAAAGATGTCACTGGGGCCGCCCATGAAATTCTCCTGGGTCTGTGGTTCATGGTGATGTCATGCCAATATCTGGCCCTGCTTGCGATGGTCTGCTGCGGTTAAGGGGAGACATGGACGCTTTCCCTGTTTGAGGAAACACGCCCTCCAGTGATAAGGAACAATGGGCATTAAGTCTGCAACTTACTCTCAAATGGGTCAAAAAAACAGAGAGAGAGGACCAGATGCGGTGGCTCACACCTATAATCCCAGCACTTTGAGAGGCCAAGGCAGGCAGATCACGAGGTCAGGAGATCGAGACCATCCTGGCTAACACAGTGAAACTCCATCTCTAGTAAAAATACAAAAAATTAGCTGGGGGTGGTGGTGGGTGCCTGTCGTCTCAGCTACTTGGGAGGCTGAGGCAGGAGAATCACTTGAACCTGGGAGGTGGAGCTTGCAGTGAGCCGAGATCATGCCGCTGGACTCCAGCCTGGGCCACAGAGCTAGACTCCGTTAAAAAACAAAACAGGCCGGGCGCGGTGGCTGAAGCCTGTAATCCCAGCACTTTGGGAAGCCGAGACGAGTGGATCACGAGGTCAGGAGATCGAGACCATCCTGGCTAACACGGTGAAACCCCGTCTCTACTAAAAATACAAAAAAAACTAGCCGAGTGAGGTGGCAGGGACTACTAGCCGAGTGAGGTGGCAGGCACCTATAGTCCCAGCTATTCGGGAGGCTGAGGCAGGAGAATGGCGTGAACCCGGAAGGCGGAACTTGCAGTGAGCTGAGATCTGGCCACTGCACTCCAGCCTGGGCGACAGAACGAGATTCCGTCTCAAAAAAACAAAACAAAACCAACCAAACAAAAAACAAAAACAGAATTTAAAAAGGTGGTAAACTGCGAACGCTTGGTGATTCTGGGTGACCAGGATCTAGGAGCTCTTTGTACAATTCTAACCACTTTTTTTGTAAGTTGGAAGTCATTCAAAAGCATGAAGTTACAAATAACAAAACCTTGTTTAGGTATGAAAAGACAAAGTACAGACTGGAAGAAGATTTCTGTAAACCACAGATATCAAACCAAGGGCTAGTACCTAAAATATGTAAAGAATGCTTAAAGCTCAAAGGTGAAAAAACAAACAATTCAATTGGAAAGTGAGCAAAAGACATGAACAGACATTTCACTAGAGAGGTTAGACAGATGGCAAATAAGCACACGAAATATGTTCAGCATCATCAGTGGTCAGGAAAATGCAAACTAAAAACCACAGTGAGACACCAGCACACCTATCAGAATGGTTAAAGTAAAAAATAGTCACGAAACCAAATGCTGGCAAGGATGTGGAGAAACTGAATTACTCGTGTGTCGCTGGTGGGAATGTAAAATGATAGAACCTCTCCAGAAGACAGTTTGGCAACTTCTTTAAAAATTAAACATGTTAGAGAAACCCCATCTCTACTAAAAAATACAAAAAGTACCTGGGCGTGGTGGTGCACGCCTGTAATTCCACTTACTCAGGAGGCTGAGACAGGAGAATCATTTGAACTTGGGAGGTGAAGGTTGTAGGGAGCGGAGATCACGCTACTGCACTCCAGCCTGGGCGGCAGAGTGAGACTTCATCTAAACAACAGCAACAACAACAACAACAACAACAACTTAAAATTAAACATGTAACTACTAAACAGCCCTGCAATTGCATTCCTAGGCATTTGTCCCAGAGTAAAGATTTATGTTCACACAAAATCCTAAACACCAATGTACACGCAGCTCTATTCATAAGAGCCGAAAGCAGAAAGAACCCAGATGCCTTTCAGTGGGTGAACGGTCAAAGACACTGTGGTACCTCCACACCCTGGAATACTACTCAACAAATAAATGAATGAGCTCTTGGCCAGGCACGATACCTCACGCCTGTAATCCCAGCACTTTGGGAGGCCGAGTTGAGCGGATCATTTAAGGTCAGGAGTTTGAGACCAGCCTGGCCAATATGGCAAAATCCCATCTCTACTAAAACTACAAAAATTAGCTGGATGTGGTGGTGGGTGCCTGTAAACCCAGCTACTCGGGAGGCTGAGGCAGGAGAATCACTTGAACCCGGGAGACGGGTTGCAGTGAGCCGAGATCACACCACTGCACTCCAACCTGGGTGACAGAGCAAGACTGTTTGAAAGAGAAAGAGAGAAAGAAAAGAGAGAGAGAGAGAGGAAGGAAGAAAGGAAGGAAGGAGCGAGCTCTTGACACCACAGCCCGGATGAACTTTCAGAGAATTATGCTGAGAGAAAACAGCCCATCCCACCACGAGGCTCAGGAGAGGATGGAGGGCCAGTGGGTGTGGCTGTGAACAGGCGACACGGAGACCCTTATGGCGATGGAAAGCCTCGGTGTCTGGATGATCCCTATGCCGGTATCCTCGCTATCCTTGCTGGGGCAATGTAGTATAGTTTTGCAGGATGTTGCCATTGGGAGAAATGGGGAAAAGGGTATGTGGGATCACTGTGTTATTTCTTTCTCTTTTCTTTTCTCTTCTTTTCTCTTCCTTTTTCTTTTTTTTTTTTTTTTTTTTTTTTTGAGACAGAGTTTCACTGTTGTTGCCCAGGCTGGAGTTCAGTGGTGCGATCTCGGCCCACTGCAACCTCCGCCTCCCAGGTTCAAGCGATTCTCTTGCCTCAGCCTCCCGAGTAGCTGAGATTAGAGGCATGCACTACCACGCCCAGCTAATTTTGTATTTTCAGTAGAGATGGGGTTTCTCCGTGTTGGTCAGGCTGGTCTCAAACTCCCAATCTCAGGTGATCCTCCCGCCTCAGCCTCCCAAAGTGCTGGGATTACAGGCACGAGCCACCATGCCCGGCCTACTGTGTTACTTCTGATAACTGCATGTGAATCTACAATTATTCCAAATAAAAGAGCTTACCAAAAAAATCCTGGTGTGTTTGCGTGTGCGCGTGTTCACGTGCATGTGTGTGCATGTGTGATTTTACATAATCGTTACATATTCTTGGCCAAGGCTCTTCCTGTTGGCAAATTCCCAAGTCGATTCTGAGACGAAGGCTCAGGAGACCTCCAGGGTCTGCAGAGAAGATGCATATCTTCCCAAGTCCACCACCTCCAATAGGCCATGACCTCCCACTGCAATTCCACTTCTGTTATTTGAGAATGTGCTGGGAGCCACGCACTGGGCTGGAGCCCGGAATACACAGCAGGCGGGACCTGCTGTCACGTGCAACTCCCAGGCTAGGAGGGGACGCAGACGAGGTTGGTGCACAAAGACAGTCCAGGAAGCAAGGCCAGTTCCTGGGGCCACAGTCCCCCGCAGCCCCAGCTCCCATCTGCCATGCCTCGCAACTCCCCCTACAACTGCCTAGGGCTGTCTTTTACTCTCATGGGACCCCGCTCAGACCAAGTTCATCAGCACCCCCTACCCCGCCAGAACCTGGGAGCCAATTTCCAATCAGTTGTTCACCCCTCGCTGACCAAGGCTTGATGTGAGGACGTCCAGGAAGGGACTCAAGGGCACAGCAGGGAAGCAGTGGCCCTGCGTGGAGCAGAGCGTGGAGCAGTGGCTCTTTGTCCACCACTGCCTCAGCCACGCCTCTGCTGCCCTTTTGCCCGCACTGCCTTGACCACTCACACACTGGGAAAACCAGGAGAAAGTTACACTGATGCCTCTGAGTAAGGTTTCCCCAGGAACCTGCACCAGAATCACTAAGGCAGCCTGTTCTACCAGCTTCCTGGGCCCCCGCCGCAAGTGAAGAAACCAAATTTCCTGGCTGGGAATCAGAATTCCACATGAGCTCTCCCAGGGAGAATCCCGCCCACGGACAGGAGTCTCCGCAGCATGACTCTTGCCCCTGGGGCTTTGGACTCTGCAGCAGTGACAGAAATTCGGAAAACGTTTCCCCGATGTAGCAGTTTGACAACAAAACATGTTCACTAGGCCAGGCACAGTGGCTCACTCCTGTAACCCCAGCACTTTGGGAGGTCGAGGCCGGCGGATCACGAGGTCAGGAGTTCGAGGCCACCCTGTCCAACATGGTGAAAACCCGTCTCCACTAAAAATACAAACAATTAGCTGGGCGTGGTGGCGGGCGCCTGCTGTTCCAGCTACTCAGGAGGCTGAGGCAGGAGGATCGCTTGAATCCGAGAGGCGGAGGTTGCAGTGAGCTGAGATCACATCACTGCACTCCAGCCTGGCGACAGAGCAAGACTCCATCTCAAAACAAACGAACAAAAAGAAAAACAAAACAAAACAAAACAAAAAGTTCACAGCCAGGTGCGGTGGCTCACACCTGTAATCCCAGGACTTTGGGAGGCTGAGGCGGGCGGATCACGAGGTCAGGAGATCGAGACCATCCTGGTTAACATGGTGAAACCCCGTCTCTTCTAAAAATACAAAAAAATAAAAAATAAAAAAATTAGCTGGGCGTGATGGGGGGCGCCTGTAGTCCCAGCTACTCGGGAGGCTGAGGCAGGAGAATGGTGTGAACGCAGGAGAATGGTGTGAACCCAGGAGGCAGAGCTTGCAGTGAGCAGAGATCATGCCACTGCACTCCAGGCTGGGTGACAGTGTGAGACTCCATCTCAAAGGAAAAAAAAAAAACCATGTTCACCAGTTATTTGGTGGTACTCCCATTGTGGGTGGGTCTACACCCTCCCCTGGAATCAGAGCTGGCCTTGGTGGCTGGTTTGGCTGGCTCAGAGAAGCCCTGTAGCTTCCCTCTGGTTCTTGCGGGATATTCGCCTGCAGAGCCTGAGCCACTGTGTGAGAAGCCGCAGCCCCCGAGGCTGCCATGTTGTGAGGAAGCCCAGGCAGTGTCGAGGGGCCAGGGGCTGGTCCTTCAGTTGCTCTGGTAGACAGTCCAGCCAAGTGCCCCACTGATTGCCAGGAGCAACCATCAGACATATGAAGGAAGAGGTTTCCACGTGATTCCAGTCCCCAGGCAGTTCAAGTCACTCCCAGCTGTGGAGTCTTCCCAACGGAGGCCTCAGACCTCATGGAGCAAAGACAAGTCAGCCCCGGTTGCCCAGTCCAAACTGCGGGCCCACAGAACGTGAGCACCATGACGTGGGGGTTCTAGTCACTCAGCTTTGGGATTGTTTGTGATGCTGCATTAGCACCTGGAACACAGAAGACGCCTCCCATGGTACAGCCCAAGTAGGAGCCCCGGGCTCCCCATCTGGATCTCAGGAGCAGCCTCGCCTCCTGTCTTGTTGGATGCCAGGATGTGCAGCTCTGTCCTCTGATCTGTGAGCCCACCTCCACCCTCTCAAGTTAATTTCAAGAATTCTAACTGGTCAGCCATGTTGCCGCCAGGTGTCACGGCCATGCAAGCAGAGGCACCAAAGGACAGGAAGGAGGTTATGGCTGGGAGGATAGACTTACGTCCTCAACACGGGGGTGTGGCTGGAAATCAGACCCTGATGATGCAGTCATCCTGAGAGAGTGGCAGAGAGAGGAGCCTTGGGCCCAGGGTACCACTGTTCAAGGGCTGGGCAGAGAAAGAAGGGCCCATCCAGGAGATCGGAAAGAAATAGAGATGTGGCGGAGGGGGTGGGGCAGGAGAGAGCAACGCCAGCAAAGAAAGCAGCAGAAGCCGTGCGGTGGCTCATGCCTATAATCTCAGCACTTTGGGAGGCTGAGGCAGGAGCATCCCTTGATTCCAGGAGTTTGAGACCAGTTTGACAACATAAGAACACCTCATCTCTACAAAAAATACAAAAATTACCAGGTGTGGTGGTATGCACCTGTGGTCCCAGCTGCTTAGGAAGCTGAGGTGGGAGGATCCCTTGAGCCCAGGAGGTCGAGGCTGCAGGGAGCCGAGGATCCCACTGCTGCACTCCAGCCTGGTAGCAGAGCGAGACCCTGTCTTAAAATATATATATAAAGTCCAGGCGCGGCAGCTCACGCCTGTAATCCCAGCACTTTGGGAGGCCGAGGCAGATGGATCACGAGGTCAAGAGATCAAGACCATTCTGGCCAACTTGGTGAAACCCCATCTCTACTAAAAGTACAAAAATTAGCTGAGCGTGGTGGCGCACGCCTGTAGTCCCAGCTACTTGGGAGGCTGAGGCAGGAGAATTGCTTGAACCTGG